>NC_091441.1:109451133-110059875 GCF_964237555.1 Oryctolagus cuniculus | reverse complement strand
CTTCTAGGGGCAGGTGTTCCGTCTATGATTCAGATACTGCTTGGGACGCCTGCATCTCATGCACACCCTGGAAGGCAGCAGTGACGGTTCAAGTAGTTAAGTTCATGCCACCCACATGCGAGGTTCAGACTGAATTCCTAGCTCCTGGCTTCAAGCTGATCTAAGTTGTTATGGGCATTTGGACGGTAAACCAGCGGATTAGAGCTCTCTCTATGTATCTGCATCTCTCTCTCCCTCCCTCTCAAATTAAATAAATAAATAAAACAAATTCTTTGAAAGAATCACTTTAATTTACAGGTAGTATGGAACAGAATACCTGGGTTAGCCCGTTTTGTCAACTCCTGATCTAGATAGATATGCAAAAGGCACATCTAAAATCCGAGAGGTCCGCGCCATTGTGCAGTAGGTTAATTCTCTGGCTGAGGCGCTGGCATCCCATATGGGCACCGGTTCTAGTCCCGGCTGCTCCTCTTCCAATCTGGCTCTCTGCTATGGCCTGGGAAAGCCGAAGATGGCCCAAGTCCTTGGGCCCCTACACCTATGTGGGAGATCGGGAAGAAGCACCTGGCTCCTGACTTCGGATCTGCAGAGCCCTGGCCGTTGTGGCCATCTGGGGAGTGAACCAGCAGATGGAAGACATTTCTCTGTCTCTCCTCTCACTATCTGTAACTCTACCTCTCAAATAAATAAATAAAATCTTTAAACAAACACAATGAAATCCAATATCCACTCCCAACAGAGCCGTGGACAAGCTAGAAATAAGGCAAACGCTTCATTTTTAAGTGATAAGACTAAGAATTACCCATCTGAAATTAAAAGCAAGTCAATCTTAATGTAGAAACACTACTAGAGGCATTTGCACTGAATTTGGAAGTGAGACAAAGATATCAGCCACTGATAATTTTCTTTTAAATGTCTCTGGAAGCTCTAGTCTATGCAGCAAGACAAGGAAAATAAGTCTTGACAATGGTAAATGACCGAATTTTTTTTAATAAAATCAACTTAATAAGTACTGTTGTGTATTTTACTAAGATAGTCATACAAAACAAACACATAATAAAGTTAGAAACTATATTTGAAAATAGTCCCTAAACTACAAAATCTCAAGGAATAATCTTCTCAGGAACTGTACATGAACCATATGAGAAAAACTCACAGATCCGCAATGAGCATATAAAAGATAGCACTCAATACCCCAGAATGGAAGGGATAATAGATTCTACAGGTGCCAGTTTCCCACACATTAATTTACAGATTAAATCTGTTTTTAATCAATATGATGCTTTAAAATAAAGCGATTCTCAAGTTTACTTTTTAGAATAAATAAATGGCATTGAAGAACGTGGCATCTATAAAGACAGAAAAGTCAAAGGAACAAGATGAAAACCTGGAAGGGGCCCTTGTTAAGTACAATCTACCATATGCTAAAGGTGACAGCTGGATTCCAGAGAAGAGGAAATTACTGGCTGCATGGCATGGGACACAGCAGTTAGCAGTCTGAGAGATGCACTTGTCGCCCTCACACTAGACACCAAAGTGCAGTTCAAAACGGGCAGCTGCTGTCATCCCCCCTCCTTCTTCCCTCACAGATCTCTGTGGATGTAAGACCATGGAATACGGACCCACAGCTGCCAACATCCGACTCTGCTGTGAACCAGGAACCGCCTCTCAGAGCGCCACCTTCCCGGCTCCCTGCCTTCCTACGGGAAGCACAGCTCCTGCCGCCGCGGCAAAGGGTCCCCCCCCCCCCTCCGCCTCGCACACTGGCCGCCTCTCCTGAGCCTGGTGTACAAGCCCCACCCCGGGCCCAGGCTCTGGTTCCAGCCAATCCCTGTGTGTTTATTCCCCACGTTCTGCCACGCAGACCCTGCAGGAACGCGACACTTGATCCAAGTTAAGTCTCGCTCTGCTATCCAAACGTCTTCCTGTTTTTCTGCCTCTAAGCCTTGGCTCACGAAACACAATCCGTTCCACTTGGAACATTCTCCTTCTTTCCACTGGCTACCACAACATTGCCTGTCTTCCTGCTCCAATGCCACCCTTCCTGACAGGTCTCTTCTGGGCCTCACGCTCGAGGAAAGCACCCCCACCCCACCCCCACGGCACTAGCGTTCAACGGGATCCTTTACGGTGTCAGCAACAAAACCTTGGCTCAAACCAGCTGCAGCCAAACAAGGAATGTATTGGTCCAAGAAACTGAAAACTCCGGGCCTGGCTTCATCCGGGTGTTAGAACATCACAGAGAATTCACAGTCCCTCTTCTGAGTTGGCGGCACACTCAGGCAAGCTCTCCACTGAGAGCTGACAGGTGTGGTCTCCCCAGCCCCACGTTCCCACAATGAACAGAGAACTTCTCTCTCCTGATGTTTCCAACAAACGTCCCAGAGCTGTACCCCTTGGGCCTAGCCTAAGTCCTGCTTCCATCCTTGAGCCCATCACCATGGGAACGGGGGGACGGGAGCATTCTGATTGGCTCATTCCATGTGATGATCTACACTGGCAGGGTAGAGACTGCCCCAACTGTACCACAAGGACCGACAGGTAAGAGCAGGTGACTCTAGGAAAATCAAGATGCCATGACCAAGAAGGAGAAAAGACTCATCCTGGACAGGAAAAACAAGATAACATGGCCCAGCGCATCCAGCACAGAGCCCTCCCCCTCCCCCTCCCCCTCCCTCTCCCTCTCCCCCTCTCTCCCTCCCCCTCCCCTCCCCCTCCCCCTCCCCCTCCCTCTCCTTCCCCCTCCCCCTCCCCCCTCCCTCCCCCTCCCTCTCCCTCTCCCCCCTCTCCCTCCCCCTCCCCCTCCCTCTCCCCCTCTCTCCCTCCCCCTCCCCCTCCCTCCCCCTCCCCCTCCCTCTCCCTCTCCCCCTCTCTCCCTCCCCCTCCCTCTCCCCCTCTCTCCCTCCCTCTCCCTCTCTCTCCCTCCCCCTCCCTCTCCCCCTCTCTCCCTCCCCCTCCCTCTCCCCCTCTCTCCCTCCCTCTCCCTCCCCCTCCCCCTCCCTCCCCCTCCCCCTCCCTCTCCCTCCCCCTCCCCCTCCCTCTCCCTCTCCCCCTCTCTCCCTCCCCCTCCCCTCCCCCTCCCTCTCCCTCTCCCCCTCTCTTCCTCCCCCTCCCCCTCCCTCTCTCTATCTCTCCAGGTTCTATGGTTTTGAAGTCTCAGTTCCATCACTCCCCTAGGCTGGGAATGCCGGGCCCTTCAGTGTTAGCCGTGGTCCAGCAGAGGTCCTGTTGGGGGAAATGATCAGTGAACGGAGAGTAGAAGACGCCAGATGAGACCACATCAGAACAGACTAGACCAGAACACATAAGCTCACATCAGACCAGATCAGTCCAGAACAGACAAGACTGCACTCAACCAGACTAGAACAGACAAGGCAACATCCAACCAGTTAGACCAGAACAGATGAGAATAGACCATACAGGAGCCCCTTCCACTCGACCCTCCTGGCCTGTCGTGGGTGCAAAGTCTCAAGGGCTCAGTTCCTAGCAGCTTCATTAACAATATCCAGAGGTCAGAATCCATACTTCAAAATCCCAAATGGAACCAACCCACACCATCACCATCACCATCACCATCACCATCACCACCATCGCCATCGCCATCAGGGGACGATCAGTGACATTTGGAAGTTAACCCCACAAGTCTGGTGTCCAGCTGGAAAACTGAGAGCACCTTTCCCCACGATGCACAGGCGCTTCCGGCGGGGCCCGCTCTCCTTGCTGCCCAGCGCCCACTGCTCCCTGGGAACCAGCTTCACAGCTGTGTCTCAGCCCTGTGGGCGTGTGAGACGCCGCTTCCTTCTGGAATCAGAGGAAGGAGGCACCTTGTGGCTCTGCGTGTGCCTGCTCCGCACTTCAAGCCCCCTCCGGGAAATGCCTCTTTTCCCACTGAGAAGCACGCACCGATCTGGGTGGAGCAAAATGAGGTATGAGCAAAGGTGCCAGTCGCAGAGGGAAAGTCTGAGCCCAGAATTCTGGATCAAAGGCACCCAGAAAAGGCTCCGGAGCCGGGGATGGCCCAGGGCTCTCAGTCCACTTGCCCCGCTCAGCTGCGTCTCTTGGGAACACCTTCACCCACCTCTAAGTCCCAAGGCCAAGGTCGTTCCCGAGCAGGGGAAGGAGGGTTTCCCACCTATCCCGCCCCTCACTCCTCTCTACCTCTGCTGCACACGGCTGGGGGAGTGGGGGAGATGAAATGAGGCTTCTTGCAGAAGACTTGGGCTGACAGCCATCATTCAACAAATGCCTCTCACCTCTCCTCTCACCGAGCTGGGGCCAAGTTCTCCGATAAATAGGCCCTGCTCACCCAAGGGTCAGGCACGGCCATGGTCTCTATTAAAAGATATGAGAACGGCACCTCTGAGAAAGGGGCACCTGCTTCCCCAACGCAGCACACACGGGCCCACCTGGGGGCTGCTCCATGACCCCCAGGCCACGTGGCCCCTGAGGGCGCCAGACCACGGCCTTGACTTTGCTCAGGAGATGAATTCCTTCCCTCCTTTGTGCCTTCATTCATGTAAGCACCGATCACCTGACCCACGCAGCCCCACAGAAATGTAAGGAGAGCCGCGTGCATAATTTAAGGTGTGCCGCTAGGTGTACTTTCAAAAAGCTGAAAGCAGAAACGAGAGTCCCCTCTCGTAGCATTTTACCTCCCTGACTACATCTGAAACAGCATCAGTTCCTGCTGCAGTCGGCACAGGAACTATCAATGAGATACTTGACATTCCTCTTGTCGGACTCTGTCTTGGAGACCCCGTGTGCTCTGAACATTCAGCACGTCCCAGCTCTCGCTGCCCGCGTTTCCACCACTCAGATGCTTGCCACGCATGGCTGGTGGCAGAGCCAGATCCCATCCCACATCCAGCAGGTCCTGGAGGGGCTCCCCACTTCTAGGAGGTGCTAGGAGGAGCAGGTGAACTGGCTGGGGCCTGCTCCAGTGGAGACATAGTGGGCGCTCAGTGAAGAGGGCTCCTCCCTCCTTTGCTAACGTTCTCTGTGGCTTCCCTGCTGTGACACTCACTCCTCCAGGACTGTACCTGCTCCATCCGAGACACTGGGATCTGGCACTGTCTTTGACGGGTGGCTTTTGCTCACCCTTTTCCCCCAGGAATGCCCCCCCACACACACACACAACAGGTGCATAGCTTGGGCTGCGCGCCCACCTAGCTTTCAGCTTCCACGCTCTGCCTTGAGCTGACAGGAGCTGTTCCTTTTTCATAAAGGGGCGATCAGAGTTCCTCGTTCTGAACACTTGAAATGATGGCAGCACTGTGTTCTGGTAAAAGGACAGGGATTTATGGGGTGGCTGCGCAAGGGCCCCAGAATCCTGGGCACCCTGGTCTTTCATTTCTAAACCTCAGTGTCAAGAGAGCAAGGCCTCCAGGATTGACACTGAGGCGAGAGGCAGGCTGGGTGCAGGAGCTCAGGCCTGGGGCTCGGGCCCGAGGCAAGGCCCAGCCCTGGGAGACTGCCTGCAGCCGAGCTCAAGGACAAGGGACTTGTGCCCGGATGCAGCAGCATCCTCACGGGACGGAGGGTCAGCCACAAAGGCCAGGCCAGTTCACCCACTCGCAGATGGGGATGCTGAGCTCCAGGCCCTGACCCTGAAGCCCTCTCCACAGCCGGAACTCCATGTGCGCAACCTGCGTTCCTCAGGCTCTGTCCTCCAGCCCCGCTCACACAGCAGGGCTCCTCACTCTTCCTCTCCATTCACCTGGAGACGTCCTTGGGAATGAACGCCCGGAGGTCCTAACCACGGTGTGCGCGCCTTGGTGACCGACGTCTGTGACCCTAAAGCTGTCTCTCCTGGGATGGGAGATGCTCCTGCTCCTCGCCTGGAAACCACGCCCTGTGCACCTGCTGCTGGGATGCCCCCAGTGCTATGAGCAGCCAGCAGCAGGGCGGGGGGCTCCCAGTTGTGAGACAGAGGACCCTGGGGCCCACTCTTCTTGGAGGGCGATGTCACCTCCCCGCCAGTCCCACTTGGCCCAGCTTCAGGCCTCGTTCACCAAACTGAACGCCTTTCCAGTTCTACCCAGCTCCTCTGGAACCCAGAGCTCCTAACATGGCCCCCTGCCTGCTGCCTACTCCCTTCCCCAGCCCAACCCCCCCAGGGTTTCCTGCAAGTGGGCCCTGACGGCAGACTCAGGGGCACACACCTACCAGGGGAGGGCTCTCAGGGGAAACCCGGTGGGGGCAGGAGCCGCCCCTGAGGGAGCTGCTGTCTCTGCTGGAGGAGACACAGCCCAGGGATGCTCCTCCCACGAGGGCCACCTGCGTTACGGGCCATCGGGCTGTGGAGAGGCGAAGGCTGCCGTCCCTAGGCCCAGGGCCAGCCTCCTGCAAAGGGAGCTGCTCTGAGTTCAGTGCCAACTCAGTGAATTCAGTGCCTGCAAACTGCCTCCTTGCCTGATGCTAAGTGGCGCCCCCACCAGGTGACCCCAGCAGCTGCACCTCTCCCTGGACCTGTCCTTTGTCTGCCTCCGTCCCCCACACAATCCAGAGGTGACCTTGACCCTGTCCTGACTTGGGACACGTGGAACACCCAGACTATTCCATGCAAAAGAACCTGAGACTGGCAGCTGGCCTCCACTGGTCAGCAGTCACTGCAGTGATGGGACCAGTGGTTACACAGGGGCCCCTGTGGCACTGGCTGGGGACAGAATATGTCAGCAGAAAGCCAGGGGGAGACCTGAGACGGCCGCGGAGGTCCAGCAAGGGGTTCCCTGGCACTGAGAGTTGCTAAGGGAGGGCAGGGCGGCTCCAACCTGCCTGAGAGCACGTGGCCGATGACACTGTGACCTGGTGGCGAGCACAGTCCCCTGTCCCCCACGCATCCACAGGGAGATGCCTGTGCAGATCTGGCTGCTGTCCAGAGGTCCACGGCAAAGCCACGCCCCCACCAAGGTGAAGGAACAAATGGCAACCCCGCCCACCAGGCAGTGATGGCCAGCTGAGCTTCAAGGGGAGAAAGGGTCTTTTCTTGCGCTTAGATGCATGCATGTGTTTCAACGCTGTTCTATGTCCCAGTCCAAGTTGCCCAAACACAAAAGCCATGGCGATCCAAGTGATTGGTGTCATCTTGTTTGCAAGTGACAAAATCTCCACTTGAACTTGATTGGGGAAAAAGGATCGTTATTCACTGGAGAACATTACGCTGAGTACACTCGGCCAGGCACAAAAGGGCCAGCGTGGTCTGATTCCACTGGGGGAGGTCCCTGGAGTGGTCAGACCCACCGGGGCAGAGAGCAGAAGGCTGCGTGTCCAGGGCTACGGGCAGGGTGTCCGCGTTTCCTGGGGAGAGAAGTCCTGTGTGGGAAGGTGACGAGGTTCTAAGGTGGGCGTGGTGACAGCTGCACAGCACCGCCAGTGTGCACACTGCCACTGAGCCTGGTGTTTAAAAACAGCCAAAGACAGTAAACAGCACGTTTGGCATGTCGTGTCAAAATTTTTCAAAACAAGGATAATTTTGAACCAAAAAGCACAGTTATTAGCAAAATCCAGGTGCAGGTGTCTCGTGAGAAGGACAGGCAGGATGGGGAGCCATGGGGCCCAGGACAGCAGCTGCCACCAGGACCCTGAGCCTGTCCCCAGCTGGGCCCCTCTGCGAGGGCTGGCTTTGCTCCAGCTTGCTGCGGGCCAGCTCCTGCCACACTGCCAGGAGGAGCAGGGCTGCTGAGGGCTCCCACAGGTCCTGCTTAGCTCCAGGGAAGCCCTGCGCTTGACAGGCTCAAACCAGCTCCCCCCATCACTGCCTGCACCATGGCGAGCATGGCGGTGTGGTCCATGACACCAGGGCCTCTGCCCTCTGCCTCCCCGAGCACCCGGCTCCCAGTGAGTCACTGCCCCTCTCTGGGCCTCGCATATAAAAAGACAGGAGCAATGCTCGGGCTGACTTGCCCCAATTGGTAGAGTTGGAAACATACCAGGGGATTCCAATTCAATCCCATCAAGGTGGCATGTGCCAATGCCATCTCACTACTGCAAGTGATCAATTTCAGTTCACAATTGATCATAATGAAAGGACTAAGAGTCAAAGGGAGCACATAAACAAGTCTAGTATCTGCTAACACCAACGATAGAATAAATAAAGGGGAGAGTGATCCAACATGGGAAGTGAGATACTCAGCAGACTCATAGAATGGCGGATGTCCTAAATAGCACTCTGGCCTCAGAATCAGCCCTAAAGGCACTCGGATCTGGCTGAAAAGCCCATGAGAGTATTTCAGGCATGGAAAGCCAAGACACTCTGGCAAAAAGATCTCTGTGAGTGAGATCCCAGTGGAAAGAACAGGTCTTCAAAGAGGGAGGTGCCTTTCTCTGAAGGGAGGAGAGAACTCTCCACTTTGACTATGACCGTGTCTAAACAAGATAAGAGTCGGAGAACTCAAGGGGCTTCCATAGCCTTGGAAACTCATAACTGGTGCATAGGGAGATTACTGATGCCATAAACAGGAGTGTCAATTGGTAAAGTCAACAACAGGAGTCACTGTGCACTTACTCCTCATGTAGGATCTCTGTCCTTAACGTGCTGTACACTGAGGCTTAATGCTATAACGAGTACTCAAACAGTATATTTCACTTTGTGTTTCTATGGGGGTGCAAACGACTGAAATCTTTACTTAATGTACACTAAACTGATCTTCTGTAAAAAAAAAAAAAAAAAAAAAAAGAAAGAAATTATCAATTCCCAACTTGACTCTCACTGGGATTAAACATGACAATAGGTCTGATCTGATTTCATCATCATTTAAAAAAAATCATCTATTATTTTTCACTTTATGTTTCTGTGTGGGAGCAAACTGTTGAAATACTTACTTAAGGTATACTAAGCTGATCTTCTGTATATTAAGATAATCGAAAATGAATCTTGATGTGAATGGAAGGGGAGAGGGAGTGGGAAAAGGGAGGGTTGTGGGTGGGAGGGACGGTATGGGGGGGAAGCCATTGTAACACATGAGTCGTACTTTGGAAATTTATATTCATTAAATAAAAGATTAAAAAAAAATAAAATCCCTAATGCAATAAAAAAAAAAAAAAGAAACAAACAAAAAAAAAAAAAAAAAAAAAGACAGGAGCAGCCTGGCTGGTTCCCACACACCCCCACCCCCAGCTAGGAATCGCAGTGACTGGAAGAACCGGTCAGGACAGCACATTTGAAACCCACTGCACTGGACTGCCCTGCATGGCGGTCACTCAGGGGTCACTCTCTCAAGGCGGTCACCTGGGAACAGGTCATCACCTGGCTTCCTCAGCCTGGCGGGGCCCCTGCAGGGCAGCTCTCTAATTTCTCTGTGACTCCAGGGGCCAACCCGAGGCCTCTTACGTGATCCTAAATTCTACCCCCAGTGCTGGCCTTGGCCTCCCTCCTGGCCCTCCACAGCCCCCTGCGGACTCCACCTGCTCCCCGTCCCCATCACCCTCGGCTGCCAGCGAAAATTCTGGCTGAAACAGCCATCTGCCACCTGGTTCGGACAGGCTTGGCCTGCACCCATCCCCTCCTGCCAGGTAAATGCTCACCCGCACACCTGCTCGGGCCTTCCCAGCAGCCTGGCCGGTGCCGTGTCCTTCACTGCCCTTGGCCCCCTCTGACTTCCCACAGCCTGACAGCAGCTGCCGGGGCTGCACAGGGGGCTCAGGGCTCAGCCGGCACTGGGGAGGCAAGGGCTCAGGGAGGCAGGTGAGCAGAGGAGCGGAGCCCAGCAGGAAGGGCAGACTCCATGGCAAGGGTACAGCAGGGCAGCCACAGGGAGGGCAGGACCGGGCTGAGGCCAGCAGTAGGCTGGACGGGCCTGCAGGGGACACTGCCGTCTGTGCCTGCCAGGTCTCCTCCCACAAACAGGGGCTTCCTCTGGGGAAGCTGCCCACCCCCACGCTCAGTGATCGTGCCAGGTGCAGCACAGCCAGTGCCATTTCCTGATCTGGGCCAGGCCGGTCTGGCTGCCCCCCGTCCTGACCACGGCGGTAGACGGATGGCGGTAGACGGATGGTTTCTCGAGCTCCCCCACAGCTCCTGGGGACAGGACAATTTCTTTCTAGCAGGAGGCTATCAGCCTGCAGTCATCAGTGGCCTCAGGCCAAAGTCTGCTTGAGGAAACCAGAGCCGAGGACTGCAGAGACATCACGGCAGCACCTGGATTCAGCCATGCCTGAAGCCAGACACCATCCTGGACTTCTAGTTCCCTGAGCCAACAGATTCCCAGTTTCACTTGAGTTGGAATTCTGTTGTGATCGAAATAGTTCTGGAAAATGCAGCCGCCCTAGAAGCTGGTCCTGACCCATCCACAGCCGGCTGTGCCCTGGCCTCAGTGACTCTGCAGGACCATCGCATCACAGTGAGAGAAACTCTTGCAGGGGACGACCCTGACACGCGTTCACGGCCCAAGGCATCCAGCGAACGGCAGAGTTGTCCCCTGGCCTGGACCAGGCCTGGCAAGCTTGCTTCGCAGAGGGCCAGGGAGTGACTATCCAGGATCACAGGCCAAGCAGCCTCCGCCCCAAGTGCCCCACTCCACAGCTGTGGTGTGAACGCTGCCACCAAGGGCACCTAAGCGAACAGGTGTGCCCCTGTTTCAGTGAAACCTCTCTTCTCCACAGCAACAGTCGGGTTTGGCCGACTGGTGAAACAGGTCAGCCCCACCTGCTGGCTGAGGTCTGCATGGCTGAGGTCAGAACGTGCCGAAGCTGCCCCTGCTGCCTGCTCCATCGGGGACGCAGACCACACAACCGGGCTCCAGGCACAGCCAACCTCCCAGCTCCCACCAGAGCCTCGGGGTTGCAGGCAGATGTACTGACCAGGAACCTCCACTGCACCTCAGGGCAGCTGTGTGACCTTGGACAAGTGATTTCCCCTCTCTGTGCTCCACAGAGCAGGAATCGGAACCTGGACATCACTGTCATGTGTGATGGACACCTGTCACTCGTGGCTGTCTCAAGTCCCTGAGGATGCAGCCGTTAGCACCACAGGAGGCTCCGGGACACAGGCATGGCCTGGCTCCAGCGCCGATAAGGAGAGCATTATAAAAAGCACCAAGGAAAGGGGGTCCCAGCCCGGGGAACCAGCACAAGAACATGCCCACGCAGACAGGAACCACGGCCAGAGGCGGGCCCGAGGGCGACAGCCAGGATGGGAGGAGGCTGGGGTGAGACAGCGCTTCTTGTGGGGGAGGCGCACCCCAGGAAGCAGAGCAAAGCAAGACCTCGTCCCCACCATCAAAGAGAAGAGCAGGCGGCTTAGCTGCTGGGAGCTGACACCCGCCTCCTATAATCAAAACAGGATTTACAACAAAGTTTGGGTGACCTCGGACAAGGCTCGGTGTGGCACGGTGAGTTAGCAAAGCTGAACCTTTGATCACAAAGTGGGGATTTTTTGCAGACAACACGCGGATGGGATAAATGAGAGGCCTGGTGACTTGTGGGCGACTCTCGGTCTGAGGTACAAAGTCTCTGCCCCTCTGGCTGCTGCCGGGGAGTCTGGCTCCCCTACCCGGGTCTGCACTGGCCCCCAGGCCCGCTGGGCTGGCAGCGGCCACCAGTGGGGACCCCCGTCCCTCCACAGATCTAGAGCCTCCACGTTGCCTTCCAGGAGTTCGTACTCTACATGAGACGGTACCGGTCAGGATGCCCAAGTCCCATGACTGGGCCCCACGCGGCCCATGCCTTGCACAGAACCAGTGACACAGGCTCTGCTGCTGTCCCTGTCAGGCCCTGCCCCACAGGGAAAATAGGCCAGGCTCTAGGGAGCATTCAGCCGCCACCTGCAGTCCACGCCACCTGTGTCCCCGGCACAAGAAAACGAGGAACCTCTCCACCGCACCTGCCCCGATTCCCAACCCCCAACTCTCAAGACTGTCGTCTGGAGATGCTGTGGCTAGAGGTGGCCTATCCCACACCAGCTGCTGTCTGTCTCCTCCAGCAACCAGAGAAGGCAATGGACCAGCACCCGTTGCCCTGAGCCAAGGGGAGAGCACGGGGAGAGGGGATGCTGGTTCACAGGCACCGTCCAGGTGGGTGTCCCATCCCCATAAAGTGAGGGCAGCCATGCCAACGGCTGCCGTGCTGCACCTGCCCCAGCCCATCCTCACTCGGGCATCCGCCTGGGCAGTCAATGTCACCCCCCTCTAGGCAGCCCCGGACAGCCGCACCCAAGCCAGCACCCTGTGGACGCAGCTCTGAGCAGACGAAGCACCTGTCGCAGACTCCTCCGGGCACACTGGCCTGGCACTGAGGACACAAAGTCTGTCCCCCACCTCACGGCGACGGGACCCCTCCCCACAGCACCCTGGCCCACCTTGCAGGTCTCCACACAGGCAAGGCACGAACGACCTCAACAAGACCCCAGCCCTGCAGAAAGCCCCTGGGAACATGGGAAGCCAGCTGGCACTGGGGGGAGCCATCCAAGGCCTCTTTTCATCCCCCCAAGCCACCCCCATTTCTGGCCCTGGAGACCCTGGGGCCCCTTCCCACGGGTTCAGCATCAGATGACAGAACTGCCTGGCTGTGGTTGAGAGCCCCTCCCCACTGTTGCCAGCCTTCCGCGTCCTGCTGGCGGACTGGGGACACAGGGCTGACACCAGGCTGGGCTTGCCTGTGCTGTTATGGAAGTAACCAGCGGGGTCCTTGTGAGCTCTCTGTGTCCTTCCAGCTGCACCTGTGGCAGCAGACAAACCACTGCACAGCTGTCATGGAGCTCAGGGGCTCCTCAGTGCCTCCACACCCCCTGAGCCCAGAGTCCAGGGGGCCCTCACCTGGAGCCACCGTTTGCATTCTCCTATGCGGGGCAGAGTGCTTGTTCGCTGTCCCAGGAGCCCCACTCCCTGCAGCAGGCCAGGGATCACACACACATGCACACACACACACACACACACACATGCACCCTGTCTGTGCCTTCTCACACTGACCTGCGGAAGCATGTGCACAAAAACCACCTGGGCTGTCAGCCACGCGAGGAGGCAGAACCGCCACAGCCCACGCAGTAGCGGGGAGGGGGAAGGCAGTGAGGCTCAGGCAGAAGCCTAGAGTAGCAGGCGTGCGCCGCATCCATTTGGGGCAGCTCTGTGGACCCTGGGGCTCGGGGCAGGGCAGGGACTCCAGACACCACTGGCCTGCAGGGGGCGTCCAGCTGGCATCCTGCGCCAGGCTGACCCTGCAGTGGCCCCCATAAGAAGGCTGGGCCCGCCTGCTTGGATGCAGAAGTGCTCAAAGGGCAGGCACCTGCCCAGCTCCTGATGGGCTGGGCCAGCAGCCCAGGCCTGGCTTGAAGCTGCCTCCACAAGTGCTTTGTGGGGCCTGGGGCAGGGACTTGGCATCAGGTGATCCTGGGTCCGATCCCAGTAGGGCTACCGACAGCCACGATCCGGGACAGGCACTCAACCCCCGTGACTCCGTCTCCTCCCTTCCAGCAGGCAGGGATGTAACAAGGTCTTGGGAGGGCAGTCGTGCTGACCAACGGCTACGGATCTGTACGGCAGCTAATTCTGAGGTCTTAGGGCCTGCCGGCTTCTTTAAAAACACCAGCGATCGCTATTATCGAAAGAATAAAACAAGCCAATCTCAAACGCTTACTTGGTACCAGGTGTCAAAAGCAGACCCCCAGACAAGGACTCGCCATTTTGTTGAGAAAAGATCCAAGGAGGGAGGCGGGAAAGGTAAGAAGAGCGGGCCGGGCTGGTGCTGCGGCTCAGTAGGCTAATCCTCTGCCTGTGGTGCCGACACCCCGGGTTCTAACCCAGTCGGGGCACCAGATTCTGTCCTGGTTGCTCCTCTTCCAGTCCAGCTCTCTGCTGTGGCCTGGGAGTGCAGTGGAGGATGGCCCAGGTCCTTGGGCCCTGCACCTGCATGGGAGACCAGGAGAAGCACCTGGCTCCTGGCTTTGGATCAGTGCGATGTGCTGCCACAGCATGCCGGCCACAGCGGCCACTGCGGGGTGAACCAACAGAAAAGGAGGACCTTTCTCTCTGTCTCTCTCTCTCACTGTCCACTCTGCCAGTCAAAAAAAAAAAAGGAAAAAAGGCAAACTGTGTTCACAAGTTTCCCACGGGGCGTCCCCTAGGATTCTGTGGGGCCACGCCCACCGTGTGAACAAACCTTCGGCTATATGGGCAAAGGCTTTTCAACAAGGGTGCCAAGGCCACTTGGTGGTGCCAAGCCAATCTTTTCACCAAACGCTGCCAGCTCCACTTGCCGAAGATTGAGCTGGGGCCCTCAGTTTACACCACGCCCAACAAGTAACTGCCCAGAGACGAAAGAGCTGAACTGGAGAGCTGGAACTGTAACTCTACCGAGGAGGAGAAAGCACAGGGGCGAAGTTTCACGATGTCGGACTTGGCAATGACTTCTCAGATAGGACCTCAAAAGTAGAGGCTGAGAAAGAGCAAATAAAAATAGACGAACTGGACTCCATTAAGCTGTAAACAGCCATGCCCCAAAGCAGCAGAATGAGAAGGCAACCTATGCAAGGCAAAAAAATATTAGCAAACCGCATATCTTGTTAGGGGTTAATAGCCATGATATATGAGGAACCCTTACTAGTGCAAAAAGAGCAAATGACCCTATCCAGAAATAGGCAGAGAAATAAACAGCTCTCCCAAGGAGACATACAGATGTCTGCAAAGCATAGAGAGAGAAGCTCCACATCACTCGTTAGTAAAGAACTGGAACTCAAAACCACCACGAAACACCACTACACCACCATTAGGATGGCCAGAAAGTCACACGCGCTGGGGAGAACGCAGACACCCTGGAGCCCTCGTGCACGGTCGGCAGGGAAGTGACGTGGTTTCACCACCATGGGAAACGGTGCGGTGGCTCCTCCAAAAATCCAAAATCCGACTCCCATCTGACCAGACCCTTCACTGAGATCAGCCAGAGGCAAGCAAGCAGGAATTGTCTGTGCACAGATGTTTGTACACAATAGAAAAGATGAGAGAGAGAGAGAGAGAATCTTCCCTCTGCTGGTTCACTCTCTCAGGTTCACATGCCTGCGACAGCTGGGGCTCGGCCAGGCCAAAGCCAGGAGCCTGCAACTCCGTCCAGGCCTCCCACGTGGGTGGCATGAACCCAAGTCCTTAAGCCACCACACGTTGCCTGCCAGGGTGCCCGTCAGCAGGAGCCGGGGCTTGGGCCCAGGGTCAGGAGTCACACCCCAGGCCATACACCCAGATGCTGGCTCCAGATCTGCTCTCCCTGCTTCTGCACGCTACAGCCTGGGGGAGAGGACTCAGGCTTTAGGGCAAAGGGCCTGGGGTTCTTCCCCCACCCACCCAGGCTTCTGGCATCACTGGGGCCTCAGTCTCCCGGTGGGGCCTTGCTGGCACGGCTCTGGGCCAGACAAAGAGGAGGTGGAGTCCCTGGCTTCTGGAGCTCCAGTCTGCCTGTCTGCAGTGCGAAGCTGAGAACGGTCCAGCTGACTGCTGCAGAGGCGCGCGGGCCACCCGCGGAGGGCAGCGGGCGACCACGTGGCACGTGGCGGCCCGGCCAGCACAGCTCTGCTCACCGCAGGAGGCAGACAGCTGAGCGCGGCCTCCTCCCAGCAGCTCCCGGTCTTTAATTAAAGCGTGCCAACCCTGGGCTGGGGCTGGGGAGGGGGCCGGCGTGGGAGGCTCCGGGCCAGGCTGCAATTCAGTCTTTGTCCTGCTGCCCCTCCAGGCTCTGTGAAACCAGCGAGAGCCACAGAGCAGCCGAGGAAGGGTCCTTGGCTTGCCCAGAGCCGGCAGTGGCGTGAGGGCCTGCAGGCGCCAGAAGGGCCAGCCTTGTCCAGCAGCTGCTGGCCCCTGGGGGTGGCAGGGGTCAGACCGTTCCACAGCCCGGTCTGACCCAGAGCTCAGACTAACACAGAGGCTGACTTAGCCACAGCCTTGGGCTAAGGAGGGGCGGTGAGTGGCCACTGCAGAGGGCCGTCAGCTGGGCTGGGGGCCGAGGTCTGCTCAGAGGGCACGAGGGACCCACAGCCCTCAGCTTCATCCTCAAGTGCTTACGGCGGGTGGTCGCTGTCGTGCCTAGCAAGCCCCTTCAGCGAGGACCCCTTAGCCTCACCCTGCAGCTGCGCCTCCTCAGTCCGGTGGAGGCGGAACCCCTGAGACTGGGACCACAGCTCCCCCCATGATTCCGCTGGCCAACCCCAAGTTCCTGTCCTGCAGCCCCAGCTAGGACAAGACTTCCTGCCTTCCTTTTGTTCTGAGAAGCCCAGCCCTTGAACACAGATTTTTTTTTTTTCAGTTCATTCTACATACACACACACACACACACACACACACACACACACTGTTGGCCCCAGGGCCTTTGCGCAGTCAGTATCTCTGCATCTCTGCATGGAACTCTTTCTCCTGACATGTAGCCTCAGATCTCTGCTAAAATCGTCACTTCTTTAAGGAAATCTTCCTTGATCATTCTTCCCTAAGTCCAGCATCCCCCTTAGTAATCTGACAGGATCTGAAATCACTTTTTTCTGCACGCACTAATAAATAATAACAATAATAGCAACCACTTATTAAGTACTTGCCGCATAGCAGGCATCAAGCTCGTGATGAAGGTCTCTGAAGTGATTAGCTGTTTCCAGAGACACTGTAAGGAGGACACATCACCGGGTCAGACTGCGTCTTCCAAAGCTTGGCCCTCCAGTGAGCCCAGCTCAGGACAAGACTCGGCAGGCACCTTCCTGGAACCACTGAGGTGCGGGCTGCGCAGAGTGACGGACAAAGGAGGGTCTTCCACAGCCAGTCTTCAGGTGCTCACCCTTGGGGCCAGCCACTCTGCTCCATGGAGGCCTGGGCCAGACAGGGAAGGCACCTGCAGGAGCTCCAGTGGCCAGCCCCAGCCGTGGCCCAGCCCTTGACCTGCAGCCGCCTATCACATGTCCCAGCCAAGGCCCCAGGCACTGTGGCCCAGAGACCGTCCTCTGTCCATCTGAATCCCTGACCACAGGGAGTGTGAGGGACAATCGGTGGTAACGTAAGCCCTGTGCTGGGGCCGACTTCACACCGCGCCTACACCTGCTCACTGAGCGCCTCAGCGTACACACGAGGAAGCCACAGCCCTGGGACACGCAGCTGCAGGGGCAGGGTGGGGTACACTAGCTTCTGTTCTTCAAGTGTCACCCCCACCCCTGTGAGCACGCCTGTGTGACCTGCATGGACACGGGGAACCTGGACAGAGGGGCTGTGCAAGAGTTCTAACCACAGGTTTGAAGAGAGACCCTCTGGGAACACCCAGAATCTACCACGTGCACTGCCCCGGGGAGTGAGCTGAACTCAGCACACTCGGCGGCCCTGGCTGCTCACCACTGTGGCAGGGCCGACCCTCGAGACGTCCAGACCTCCATGTGAGCCCCCCAGGGTGGGGCTTTGGTGGGGCTGCTCACTGCCACGCCCCAGTCTTGGCCCAGCACCTGGCACCGCGTGGGTGCTTACACAGCACTCTGCCTCCAGGGAGCACCTACTCTGGGGGCCGGTGGAGACAGGTGGGAGAGGTCTGAGCAGAAGGTGGGGAGCTGCCTGGAGGGAGCAGGGGTCCCTGGGGAGACGTCTCAGGTAGAGAAAGGGGCAGGATCGTGGCCGGAAGGACCCAGCAAAGCCAAGGCGTGGATGGTGAGGAGCACAGGGTGAGCTATGGAGAGGAGAGGAGCATGGGAGGGGGGAGAGGCTGGAGTTTGGGTCCCAGGCCGAGAGCCAGTGGTGGCGGCTGCTGGGGGTGCGTGTGGGTACCGTCACAGCGCGGTCTTGACTAGGGCTGACCGGAAGACTTCTGTTGGGATGGGACATTCTGAACGGGACTCTGACCTTCAAGAACAGAACTGGAGTACCAACGATGGAATGTCAGGCATCCAGGTGTAAGCATTTGGGCAGGGAGTTTGGTAGACTCCTAGAAACCACACAAAGCCTCGTTCGCCCAGAAGCGCCGCCCATGCACGTCCTCCTGTTCCTTAGCCCTCTTTCAAATAAATAAATCTTTAAAACAACAATAAAAAAAGGAAAATAGGAAAAGGGACTGCCTCCCCACGGGGCCATGCCCAGCCTTGGCCCAGCTCACACCTTCCCCGCCCACCCCGGACGCATCACCTGCGCACCTGCCAGCGCCACTCCTGGATCTCACCCCTCTCCTACCAGGCACAGCTTTCAAGACCCCGCCCAGATACCCCCTCCTCTGGGAAGCCTTCTGGCTCTGCATCCTGGGCCCGGTGCTTCCTGGTGCTCCATAAACCCCGGTCTTCCTACCGTGCAGCAAAGACCCCATCCCCCTGAGTTCTAATTACGTGTGCAGGTGTGTGTATCCTCCCACCCAGCTCCACCCCGCGAGCTGGGACTTCCTTGAGGACAAGGGTGGAAGTCTGTGGCCCCAGCCCCACCTGGAGCGTTGGCACAGGGCAGGGAACAGGGAGAGTGAGTCAGAGGTCCCAGCGGACCCCTGGCCAGACGCTGCCCCCAGATCTCAGCAGAAAAGAAGCCGCAGCACGGATGCGGGTGGCAGGACTCGCAGAGGCGTAAAGGGACTGAGACGGAAGCAGGCAAAGGGCAGAGACGGGGCATCAGGGTGGGGCTGCGGGAGGCCCAGGGAGCCTGGGCAGAGCGTGCTGGCCGGCAGGGCCTGGAGAGCAGTGCAGAGCTCTGTGCAGTGCGGAGCAGGGTGGAAGGAAGGCTGAGGAAGCAGGGGGCAAGGCCAGCCTGGGGGTCCTAAGCGGGGGCCTCACGTCCCCAGGGCCTGCGTCTCAGGCCTGATCATCACGGGGCCAGGAGCTCCGAGAAGCCCGGAGGAGCTGTGGCCCAGAGGTGCAGCTGCTCCTGCTCAGCACACAGACTCGGGAGGACAAACACGCAGGTGACACGAGTGAGTGTCGAGGCCACCCCTGGGCCAGCGCCTCACTGCCCTTCCAGGACGCAAAACTTGGATTTCCCAAGTCCTTGCCCTCGGCCCAGCTGTGGGCTGGCCACTCCGTGGGGCACAGGACCCACAGATCAGGAAAAATGAGACACGTGGCCAGGGTCTGTCACTTCTCCCATCCACGTGAGTTCTGGTGCTTCCCCGCCACCACCCCCTCTCCACGGACAGCTATGTTGCTCCTCACTGTCCACGCTCCTGAACGAGACAGCGCATTACCACGTTACATGTAACACCAGGTAGTAGTAATACGGGTATGTAGCAGCTTTGCATGCAAAGGTACATATTTCAACAAAGATTACACAACAGGCTGCAGAAGTCAGTCCCTCTTCCCGATCCCTGCGTCATTAGCAGAACTGGGGTTTCCTCCAGGAGACTTCGCACCTTCACACAGTCACGTGGGTGCTGACCCACGTGCCACGCTCCCCATGAGTGGCAGCCCGCAGCCTGCTTCGTTCAGTTCCCATTGCCCCCCCCCCACCCACCGGGAGTGCTCCGCACAGGTGCACACAGGCGGGTCCTCCTCCACAGGATACTGCATCCGAGGGGACCACGGTGACCATGGTGAGTGGCTATGCCCGCTCTCATCCGAGGGGACCACAGTGACCATGGTGAGTGGCTACTCCTGCTCTCATCTGAGGGGACCACGGTGACCATGGTGAGTGGCTACTCCCACTCTCATCCGAGGGGACCATGGTGACCATGGTGAGTGGCTACGCCCGCTCTCATCCAAGGGGACCATGGTGACCATGCTGGCGGCTACTCCTGCTCTCTGGAAAAAAGGAGCAGAGGCTCCGGGTTGCACCCTTTGCTGATTTCTGTATAAATAATCCCACTGTGGTCGTGCAAGCTACCAAGAATTTAGCCACTGTCAGGCAAATTTTCCTGAATATTTAGCAATAAATGCTCTCTCCACAGCAAGAATGAGCAGGCTCTGGCATGATGAATGAACTTTTTGGTGTTAGAAAATTATTATGAGGCTGGCGCTGTGTCATAGTGGGTAAAGCTGCCACCAGCAGTGCCAGTATCCCATATGGGTGCTGGTTTGAGTCCCAGCTGCTCCACTTCCGATCCAGCTCTCTGCTGTGGCCTGGGAAAGCAGTAGAGGATGGCCCAAGTGCTTGGGCCCCTGCACTCACGTGGGAGACCCGGAAGAAGCTCCTGGCTCCTGGCTTCGGATTGGCGCAGCTCTGGCAATTGTGGCCATCTGGGGAGTGAACCGGTGGATGGAAGACCTCTCTCGCTGTCTCTCTGCCTCTGCCTTTCAAACAAATAAATACATATTTTTTTTAAAAGAAAAGTATCACCTTGTCACTGACCCCAGACATGGGAACCTGGGCCCCGAGGTGTCAGTTCCTTCACCCAATCCCCAGAAAGCCTCAGCAGCTCGCGTGCCCGCCAGGCAGAGCATATCCGTGGCTCACACCCACTCTCCTGGGCGGGCTCTGGTTCCTGATGTTTGCTCAAGGAGGGGAACTATCAGGGGAGGTTGTGACTCCCAGCTCCCCACACCCAGCAGGCCGCTGTGTCCTCCTCGAAGCCCTGCCATCTTCCCCAGGCCAGGCTGTCCGGAGCCGGGTCAGCGCCTGTCCCGATTCCTCTCCAGCAAGCATGGTAGCAGCAAGGAGGGAGCAGCCCCGAGAGGAGGCCCTGCAGGGAGGAAGGGAGGCCTGGCAGGAGGAGGCGGGGTGTGGAGGTGGGCAGTGAAGAGGCCCCCACCCTGCACAGCCTGGGGCTCTGCCTGGCGGCCCCTGCGGGTGGGAGGCATCCCAGTTGTGCGTACAGAAGCCATCAGCATGGAAGAATGCGCCACCCCGGTCAGGAGCGTGCAAGCTGAGAAGCCAGGAGGAGCAGCGGTGAGGAGAGTCCAGAGCCCAGGGCCCAGGAGCTGTTGGAAGGGAGGCCGTGGGTGCTGGGGGCGGAGCTGGCAGGGGCTCACCAGGAGGGCCTGGCCCAGGCCTGTGGCAGGGTAAGGGGGCAGGAGAGGGCAGAGGGGAATGCCAGGACAGCCAGGTGACCCCTGGGGTCTGGGGCTCCAGGAGTCTCGGAGCTGTTCCATACGGAACAGTGGCTGGCATCACAGAGCCCGCGTGGGGCAGTCACAGCACAGGGGCTGCTCCTTGGTGGGGGGCAGGGGGGTAACCTACCCTTCAGTGGAGGAGGGTCTGGGGCTCAGCCCTGTGTCTTTCTCTTGCCTCTCTTTAGGGTTGGGTGCCTGGACAGTGTCCCCCAGACATGGAAGTGCCACTCTGGGGTTCCCAGGTGTTCAGCACCCCGAGCCATGGGCGACGCCTGTCCTCGCTTCCACATACCCTGCAGAAGCACAGGGTCTGTCTTTGCCGCCAGCTCTCCAGGGACCCTCAGGCCCTTCTGGTTCAGGCTCAGACTTGCGGCAGGACTGGGGCTCAGAGCCAGAGCCCCACCCCTGAGTGTGCCTCCTCCCTCTCCAGGGGATAGCGAGAGCGCCCACTCCCCAGCTGTTGGCCGCCACACCTGTTCTGGCTGCCCAGTGTCCAGGCTCATCAATGGTCACACATTGGGACTCTCTCCAGTCCTGGCCTTCCAAAGCTGGTCCTCTCTGGCCAACAAGCACCATACACACCCATCCCAGGCCTCACAACCCAAGCTCACTCTCACTCTCTGGCTCTGTCCTGTCTGGGTCTCCTTTACCAAGGTCCTGCTCTGGCCGTGGCTGTGCTGCCCCTCCACTCCCCGGGAAGTTCCATCAGCATCACCCACTTGGCCAGGAAAACATGAGGTCCCTGCAGGCCCCAGCTGGGCACGGGAGATGCTGGACAGGATGGGCCCCGATCTGAGCTTCAGATGGGAGGACAGACTGGCCGAGGACAGCCGTCACGGGCCCGTCGCTAAGGACACATTGGCTAAGAATTTCTAGTACAGTCTGCTCAAGGGGCTTGGGATCAGCTCAGAGAGGGCCCCAGAGAGAAGCAAGGGGAAGAGGAGGAAGGGGCACGAGGACGTCCTTGCCCAACCAGCAGGGCAGGCTGCCCCATGGGGCAACAGCAGCTGTGGCCAGCGTGGGGCAGAGCTGGTGTTCAGGGTGGCCCCCGAGCCAGCCTCTTACTGATGCGTGACGCTGGGGAGCGACTGCGCCTCCAGGAGCCCCTGTGTCCTCACACCCCTTGCTGGATGCAGTGAGGACTGAAGGACCAGGAAAGGGCTTCAAGCAGTGATGTCACCAGGGTCCCTTCCAAGCCCTCGCTGCACCCAGGCGCGGTGCTAAGGACGCGGGAGCTGCAGGGTCATCGACACCTCCTTGTGATGGACATGTCGAGTCCAAGTGAGTAATGCAACCTATGCACACACATGCACAGGCATGTACTGCATGCACAACACACAAACACATACAACATGTATGCATGGCATGCACAACACACATGTGTGTTCCTGTATGTGGCGTCTGTACATGCAGTCCCCACAAAACCTATGCAGGAGGGGTTAGCATCCCCACTTTAGAGATGAGGGAGTGAATGAAAGTGCTGGCCCATGATGCAGGCAGACCCCATGGGAAGCTGACTGGAAGAAGGAAGGGCAGGAACATAACCCAGGCCCAGCATGGCGAAACACGAGCCCACACTCGCATGACAGCTCATGAAGCTGGGGGCCTGGCCCAGTCTACCACAGGTGAAGCGGGAGACAGACACCCCCCCGCCCCAGGCTCAAAGCTCCTCCTGCTCCACCACGCTGACCCCGCACGGCAGACAGCCCAGGGCACATCCCACTACTTGGACTCCTGCTCCACCACGCTGACCCCGCACGGCAGACAGCCCAGGGCACATCAGCCTCAGCAGTGGCTCCGTGGCCTTGCCAGGACCCCACTTCCCATGTCAACCGCCCTCCTGTCTGTCAGCCTCAGCCTCCACCCCAGCTTCTCACGGCCACCAAGATGGCCACTAACCGTCCCCAGGCCCACTGTCTGCCAGCAGCGCTCACAGGAACAGTGCACCTGCTGCCCCCTTCTTAGAACTCTTCATTTACGTATTTCACCCTTAATGTTAATTAGTTTGTTCTTACTTTTATTTGAAAGGCAGAGAGACAAAGAGAGAGAGAGCTTCCATCCTCTGGTCTACTGCCCAAATGCTCCTAACACTCAGGGTTGGGCCAGGTCAAAGCCAGAAGCTCAGAGCTCAATCCAGGTCTCCCATGTGGTGGCAGGGACCCAGGTGCTTGAACCATCACCTGCTGCCTCCCAGGGCAGGGTGTACGTTAGCAGGAAGCTGCAACTGGGAGTAGAGCTGGGACTCCGTCCCAGGCACTCCCATAAGGGACGAGGGCACCCGAGCCGCGTCTCAGCCGCTGGTCCCCACCCCCTCCCTGAATTCTGCTGCCCATCTCTGAGCTGGTCACTGCGGCCAGAAGACCTCACGTTCCAACTCACGACTGGAGTCGCGTCTGTGCCCAGAGAGCAGGCCCAGCAGGTGTCGGGCAGAGAGGGCTGACCCTGGGGCAGCCTCCCGACTCGAGGGTGTCCCCGTGCCCCTTCCCCAGGAAGCTGCCCAACCGCGGGCTGCAGGAGCATGGTATGGCTCGCAGGCTGCTCTCCTGTCCGTGCGCTGTGGTCTTTGCCTGCCTGGCATGCACAGGAGTGGCCCACTGGTCACGACACAGCCTGGAGCCCCAGTCTCCGCCTCCTCCATCCCCAGCCCAGGGAAGCCTCTGTGACCTGGCTGAGCCAGTCACTGCAATTCCTCTGACCTGTGACAGCCACCTAGCCCCAGGCACAGTCCTGTGGTCTTTGCAGCAGCTGCTGGAAAGAGAACCATCTCTCGCTCTCTCCTCTCCCCCTCTTTTTGCAAGGGTGACTGAAGCAAGGCCCCAGGCTGGAGCTGTCATGGCACAGAGCGAGCCGCCTAGGGACAGAAGCAGCACAGAGGGAGACAGAGCCCAGAGCAGAAACAGGGCCGGGAGCCATCCTGGAGGCACTGGGTCCAGGCTCTGTTAGGCCCACCTCTTTCTGCCACGAGAGGCCAGAAATGCTTCATTTGCTTGGGCCAATCTGTGTGATGCACTGTCCCCGTCACCGGAGCCACAGGGTCTGCCTGATGCAGCAGGGGACAACTGTCCTAGCCTTGTGGCGCCTTCCCCAACGGCCTGGTGGAATTCATCCCCGGTGCTCTCCCAGACACACCCATGCCAAAGGTATCCTCCGCCCGCTAAGGGGGTCTCCTTGCGTGTCCATCTCCTCCATCCCCTCCGAGAGGCCAGAAGCTCCCTCAGGGGTCTGGGGAAGCAGAGCTGGGTTCTGCATCAGACACGCCCATCTCAGTCCTGCCCTGCCCCATCCAGCTGTGTGACCTTGGGTGGGGACTGCACCTCTCTGAGCCTGGGCCTCCTCTGTAAACCTGGGCCGGGCATTCACAGGGAAGGTGTGGCTTGAGATTCGGCCTCACCATCTTCACAAGCAACTGCCTTGCGTCTCCTGCGGGTCAGGTACTGTACTCTGGGTGGGAAGAGGTCCCACCCCATGGAGCTCACAGTCTGGAAGGAGCGAGGGGAGACGACAGGTGAGCAACGTGGAGGGGATCTACGCAGAGCCACGTGGGCAGGAGCTCGGCCTCCAGACCTCTGCACCTACTAGAGGTAACTGCTGGGGGCCGGCGCTGCGGCGCAGGTTTGGCCTCCGCCTGCAGCACCTGCATCCCATGTAGGCGCCAGTTCCTGATCCGGCTCCCTGCTTGTAGCCTGGGAAAGCGGGAGAGGATGGCCCAAGTGCTCAGGCCCCTGCACCCATGTGGGAGACCAAGGGGATCTTTGCATCAGCTCAGCTCCAGCTGTTGCAGCCATCTGGGGAGTGAGCCAATGGATGGAAGACCTCTCTCTCTGTTTCTCCCTCTCCTTGTCTCTAACTCTGCCTCTCAATAAAAATACATAAAAAAAAAACTTTTTTAAAAAAAAAAGTGACTGCTGAGCACTCGTGGAGTAGCCAATAGGGCTGAGGACCCATGGGTTTCATTTCTTGAATCTGAAATAATTTAAATTCAACAAAACAAAACACCACCAGGTGATGCCAGCCTGGGTCCTGTGCTGGGTTAGCTCTCAGCAGCCCAGGGTGTGTGTGGGAGGCACTGCTGGGTTTCCTGCTGCCCCCTCTCCCCCAGGAGAGGTCCCCAGCTCACCCCACATGCACTCTGGCCACCCTCAACCTCTGCCAAGGACACCTGGTGAACCCCACCTGACACTGGCCAGGCCAGACTCTCCTGGGGTGGGGGTGGGGGTGGAGGGTAGACACTAGGGGACCAGAAGCCCTTAACAAGCACACCAGCCTTAGGCCAGCTCCCTCCCCTCTCTGGGCCTCAGTTTCCCCATATGTAAAATGGGAGGGAACAGAAAACACCCTTGCAGTTCCTTCCCAGACCCACTGTTCGGGAGGGCAGGAGAGCTGCTGCTGGGCTCAACTGTCCCTTGGGGACAAGTAGCAGAGGCCCAGCCTGGCTCGGATGCGAGAAGTGCAGGGTAAGCGTCGGTGTGGCTGTGCTGCCTCCCACCAGGGGTGTCAGAGCCCGTCTCCCTCTCTCCAGCCTCTCAAGGTGGGCTTGCATTTGGCCCCCTGGCCTGACCACTTCTGGCTTAAGCTTTCACCCTGGGCTCGCTGACAGGCTCCCCTGGGGTTACCTGTCCACGCATCTGCCGATCAGCATCCCCCTAGGGAGTAGGACGCTCTGCAAGGCCAGCCTGTTCTCATGACCTGATGGACAAGCCGGCTGCGGTGAAGAGCCGCTCCTGGTTGTTGCGGGACGCAGGAAGAGAGCTCGCAGATGGTGTGTGGGGTACCTGCAACCTGAGGTGCCCTCCTCGCCAGCCAACCCTGCTACCCACATGACAGCTGAGCCCGGGAGCCACCTGTACCCCATGCCGGTGCTCACGGGCCTGCACACTGCACAACCAGACACCCATGTGGAGCTTCCTGCTCCACAGCGGCCGCCCAGAACTCGGCCTCCCAGGGCCTGCACTAAAGAGATTACGGGCCTGTCTTTCAGAAGAAACTCCGGGCCTCTGGGCTGGCTCGGCTAATCCCGACAAAGGATTACAGGCCCCTAATTAATTCTCCGAATCTGATGGCAGTGAGAACGCCAGCCCGTCCACCCGCCTTAATGAGTTTAATCGACTGGACTTGATGATTTTATTCGGAACCTAGGGCCTCAAATTAAGCTCTTAAAAATGTACTTGAACTTGATTGGCAGCCGTAATCCCAACAAAGTCTGTTTAATCCTTGGGCTGCCCAGGCAGGGGCGGCCTGTGCAAGGCCCTGGGCACACGCGCACCTGCAGCAGGATTGCCCGGCTCCCCTCGCACCTCCCTCTGGGACTGGGGCTCCTTGGCCTCTGATCTTCAGGCCAGGAGGTGGTAGGACCCCCTGCCCTGCCCCAGTGCCCACCAGAAAACTCCTATTCTCCCTTGAAACCCCACTCCAAGCCTCTCCCTGAGATGCAAATGTGCTCCCACCACTGGTGTCTGCATCTGTGCCCGCCCCACCCATCCTGATCCACAGGTGCTCCAAGCGCAGCACCCACTTGCTGCCGTCCCTGCATTTGCTCAGTGGTGGTGTGGCCAGCTTCGCTCAGATGGCCCCATGGACCCCTGTCCTCTTGAGAGAAATGGAATCGCAACATTGGCTGGAATGCCACCCTTCCTGTTGCCACACCCTTGGCCACGGGACCACACAGCACCTCCCACCCAGGGTGAAGTCCACACCCTTTCCCGCTAACCTGGGATCACTTTGGCCAGAACAGTGGGAGGAGGGACATCGTACCAGCACCAAACCTGCACCTGACTCTCCCTCAGCACCCTGCCTGGGTCTGGTCACACTCCCCAGCCTGGTACTGCAGAACAGGAGAACCCACGGAACACCGCCAGGTGGTCGCCACAGAGGCCATCCTAGACCAGCCAGCCCCAGGGACCCAATAAGGACTCCTAGTCCCTGAGCAAGCACAGCCCAGACCAGCTGAGCTCCTCTGGTCCAGCCCAGGCACCCCGGACATGCGAGCCTAGCCTGGACAGAGGAGCACGACCGAGACCACCAGGGCAGTTTGCCGATCCTTAGCAGTATGGTTTGATACTGGGTTTAGAGGTGGCTGGAAGATGGCCCGGGGCAACAGCACACCTCCCTGAGTGGTGCAGCTCTCTGCGCAGCTATAGTGGGCTATAGTGGGCTCTGCCTTCAACCCCCAAGGCCTCAGCACACTTAGAAGCACCAGCCCCTGCACCCGAGCAAAGCCGACCCAGAACCCCCAGGCTCAGTGGAACCCGTGCACCCCAGCTCTGCTGACTGGCAGTGGGCTCACTGCTCGCGCTAACCTCCTGTCCTCACGCCCACCAGCCAGGTCTCCCTAGTGTCAGGTCCGGAGAACAGGGCCCAGAGGATGCATCCCCCTCCCAGAAGGCACTGGGCTCTGGGCTCAGACAGAGCTACCTCCTTCCCAGGGACTGGTTCTGCGGATCCAGCAATGGTCAGAGGCATCGAATAAGACAGGCTCACACACATACACATGCACGCGAACACACATGTGCACGCATTTTCACATACTTATGTGTACATGCACACAGACCACACGCATGCATGTGTACACGTGTGTGTGCACACACATACGTGTGCACATCTGCGCGATGCACACTTTTACATGCCTGCACACATGCACACACAATTAACTCTGGTCAAGGACAGCTTAGCCTGCAATTGTTGACTGAGAAAGTCAGAGAGGACAAAGGAAGCCAGAAGGCGATTTCACCATCAGACTGGCCGAGCTCCAGGTGTTTCCAGTGTGCTGTGCCGGCAAGACCATGGGGAAGCCAGGGCTCCTTTCTTGCCATAGGGAGGGTCCCGTGGAGCGCCCTCCACAGACGCAATGGGGCAAGGGCCTACAAAATGACCCAGACTTCTCCCTGCAGCCTCGCAGTCCCCCTGCAGAATGTCCCCCTGCAGAGGCACCCCCACCACGCCCAGGTGCAAAGTGGCTCCAGGCAAGGAGAGACACACCACAGCGCTAGGACAGCCGTGGCCAGGCCATTTGCCCGTGAGAATGCAGTGCCTGTTATCCAAAAAGAGCAGTGACAAAGCTGCGGAGACAAAGTGAATGACATTGCTGGCTGAGCAACAGGACAATCATGGTTGCCAGGATGGTGGAGGGGGTCCCAGAGCCGGGGGGGGGGGGGGTCCCACCCGGGTCCCACCCCACCTGCTGCACCCCTGACGCCTGCCTGTCCTTCCTGTGGGGGTCACCATCTCCCTGCCCTGAGAAGCTGACCCTTCACCTTCTCTGTCTGCAACAGAGGGGTGCCACCAGCCTCCCACCCCCTCCTCACCCTCGGCCCTGCCACCACCCAGGGCCGTGTCTGAGGCTGCAAAGGAGCAGGGTGGCCCGCACCCCTGGGCTCCCAGCGCCTGTGAGCCAAGGAGGCAGGCGGCTTTGATGAAATTTTCAGACTCCATGCATCTTTCAGGAGGCCAGTGTGGAGGAGTCAGGCGTGGAGAGGGAAGCTCCCCAGACGCCTGCATGCCAGGTCTGAGCCCGGAGGCCGGGGAAGGGCGGGGGGCTCGCATCAGTCAAGGCAGAGCAGCAGGCCCCAGCCCCCAACACTCCACATGGCGTGAACAAGCCTGGGAAGGCAGCAGGAGACTTGTTCAACCCCTGTCCCTTCAGTGGTCCCAACATTAGAAAATGGACACAGGGTCAGCTCCCACATCGCCAGGTCCTGGCAGGCTGGTGGGGTCAGGCTCTGCCCTCCCTGGCCACATGGGTGCCCGCCTGGCTGAGCCTCCATTTCTCTGGCTGGGAAGGGGACAGTACACCCACCTGGTGAGTCTGCCCAAGTGAGGTGACCCTGGCCACCAAGATGCTCAGGACTCCCTCTGTCCACTCTTCTTGCACTGTCTTCGCCAGCTTGAGAGAGGCCCGTGCTCATCACTCCTTGCCTCTGTGCTCTGAGAGTCTCTGGGGCATGATGGAGGCCCATAAACAGATAAGTGATCCAACAGGAGGAGGGGTCCCCAGTCCCAGGCTGGGGCCCTGGCTTCTTGGGGCATTCTGCACCACTGGAGCATGTGAGGCCAGAGGAGCCCCTACTGGCTCAGGGGCACAGTGGGCTACATGGCAGGGACCCAGCTCCTCACACCTGCCCAGTGTCCCAGACTGGGCTTCTGCAGGGTTAGACAAGAATCCAAGTGTGTCTGGGGGGTGTGCAGGGGGGCTTTGCCAAGGAAGGCAGTGGAAAAATGAAAAGGGCTGGGCAGGCTGTAAACAGGTTGCCATTGAGGGTGGCTGCAGGGGACCCTAGAGGCTCATGGGACACCCATAGCATCTCTCTCTGGCACCTCCAGCCTGCTGGGCAGCTGTAAGCCCAGAGCAGAGGTGACAGACACAGCTCTGATGTCAGCTGTTTCACCTGAACATGTCAAGTCAGTGTCACTGCCTCCCCCATTGAGAACCTGCTGCGGCTCCTGGTGTCCCTGGGAAGGCACAGTGAGTGGAAAGGACAGGGGGACAGCCCGGCCCCGGCCCCACCCACAGAGACCACTCCCCCCATTCTACCACCTGCCCCTGGCTGTCTCCCTGGCACCACCCCCATCCATGCCCTCCCGCCAGGGGCTTGCTAAGCCCAAGCTGGGTGGCAAATGGGTGCTGGCAGCCCTGCACGTGTCACTGGGCAAATACTTCTGGGTCGGGTCATGCCATGGCACAGGTTAGTCCTGCACGCTCTCCTGTCTTTACAGATGGGGAAACTGAGGCCCAAGGGGGTCACAGTGACTTGCCCACATCTCCCAGCTAGAAGAACAGAGCTGGGGTTGAAACCCAGGCCTGTCTAACACCAGACACCACCCAAAGGACAGACATGAACTCGGGTTCTGTGTGGCTGCCCCTGGACCCCTAGGGAGTCTGGCTGACACCCACACCCTCTGGAATGACAGAGATGCATGCTGGGGACTCTGGCTCTGGGTTCTGAGTGGCACTCTGCCCCCACCACATCTGGGCATCCCCCCACCCAGCCCCAGTCCTCTGGGTTCACCCACTCCTCTCTCTGCAGAGCTACTGCCCGGTCCCCATCTTCTCTCGGCTCAGTTCAAGGACTCCGGGATGTCCTTCCCGGGCTACTGTGTAGAGCAACATGTTCTGCTGCAAACCAGATCACCTCCGCGTGCCCCCTTGCCCTCCCCGTCACCCCACCAGGCCACAGGATCTGCCCTGCTGACCCTCCCACAATTGGTCACCGTCAGCCACCTGGGTCCCACACTTTAGCTTGCTGCTCTGTCTGCCGGAAGCACCTTCCCCCAGCGCATTCCCTGGGTGACCCCTGTATCCTCTAAGGCCCTGAGGCTCCACACAAGAAGTCCCACCCCTGAGGCCACCCTGCTGTGAGGCAGCCCAGGCCACATGGAGGGGCCGCTCACTGCCTAACTGCCAGCCCCGGCACCACATACACATGAAAGTAAGCCCCACTCCTGGCTTCCCCAGTCATCCCAGACAAAGCCAGCACCTACTGAGCCCTCCCCAAATCCTGCCCACACAGTCTGTGGGTTCAACAAAGGGGTTCACTGTGATGCACTGAGTTAGGGTGGAGCCACGCATTCCCACGCCTCCTGGCTGCACCGGGAGCCCCTGGAGGGCAGGCCCGACCTGTGCAGGAGCAAGGCCAGGACAGATCTTTGGCTTCAGCAAACCATTTGCTGGATCTTTTAAGGCCATGCCCAGCTTTCCCACAGACAGGGCATGCTGTGAGCCAGGAGTCCACACTCCTGACTCACTCTCGCTCTCTCGCTCTCTCTCGGTCCTAGGACAGGACAGGGTAAATGGGAGCCCTAGGCTCAGCTGAAGGGTTGCTCAGGCAAAGGGTGAGGGGCCCACAGCATGGAAGAAGCAGGAAGGGTGTTGGCTTCATGGCAAAGCAGGGTGCGGGCAGTCTCACCTGGACGCTGGCTTCAACACCCCCTTTCCTGAGTAGCAGCCCCCAGTACTCTCAAAGTGTGGGCCAGGCCAGCCACGTCCATGTCACCTGTGATTTGTCAGAGCCCAGCCTGGCCTCGCCAGGTCCCTGCAATGGAGCAAGGCTTTCCACACCTCTGGGTGATCCTGATGCCAGATCCCAGTGAGCCTCTGCCCCCCTGACCACCTGCCTGCCCATACTGTAACCAGGGCAGAGTCGGGAGCTGCAGGATTCAGAGCCCAGGGAGGCTGGAGTGGCAGGTGCAGTGGGCAGGACAGCGTGCAGCAGGCTGGGGGATGGGACCGAGAGATGGATGGTGGCACATGGGACCTGGGCAGAGGGGCTGGAGATCGGCCTGTTGACAAAGTAGCCAACAGCCAGTTCTGGGCACAGGGCACACTAACCCCACATGGGTGGACAGACACAGGTTCCAAGGCCCAGCCGCCTGGAAGGGTCTGATGGTTTCTGGAAGGTCCACCGTGGGGGCTGGGATTTGTGATTTTGGAAGAGGGGAGATGGTATTTTATTTAGGCCTTTTTAGCTTACTACCTTCATGCCCCTTTATTGATTCGCACCACATAACTGTTCTTTAAGCTATCACCTTTCACATTTCCCGTCCATATCCCCGACTTCTCCGGTGGGGTCGGGCGGCTTAGCACCTCTCTTCAACTGCTGTCTCTTCTCAGCTTCCCCCTCCACCTTTACTCCTAACTCCTCAGCCCCTCATTCTCACTTTCAGCCCCTGCTTCGTCCACGCCACGCCCTGCCCCTGGACGTCAGCTTCTTCCTTGTCCCTTGCTCCCAGCCTTCTGCTCGGCAGCTCACTGCTAGACCCTTAGCCTCATTTCCGACTTTTTACTGTGCCATTTCCCCTTACAATCGAAAGTCCTCTTTGATGGGTCCCTTTACGTCTCATTTCTAAGCCTTGCGTCATACGCAAGTATTAATCCTTTCGCTGTTCTGCCCGACTCCCCCTCTGAACCTTGGCTGAGCTTCCCTGTACGAGTTCCCCTCATCTGCATCTCGCTGCTCTCCCCCTGCATGCCTGTCCACAGGGCTTTGCACACCTGCAGCTTTGGGAGCTGTGCCGGGCTCACCCGCCCAGGACACCGTCTCCAGGAGGAAGTCCCCCGTGTCACACCTGGAGCGCACATGGGAGCAGCTGTCCTGGCACTCGTGGATGAGAGCCTGGCCTTCAGAGGGCACTGTGGGGCAGGAGCCAGGGGCGGTGAACCTGCTGACTCCACATGGACAGGGGCCGCTGCCCACAGCGACGCCAACTACCACCAGCAGCCCCGACCTGCACCTGGCTCTTCCTTCAAAGGCTCAGAGCAAGATTTTCTCCAAACAAAACATCCCTGGCCTTCATATTCAAAGTGTTCAGAACAATGAAATAGAAAGGAGGGGAGCAGGAAACAGCACTGCGGCAGAGCGGGTTAAGCTGCTGTCTGCACCACCGGCATCCCATGTGGGCACAGGTTTGAGTCCCGGCTGCTCCACTCCTGATCCAGCTCCCTGCTAATGCACATGGGAAAGCATTAGAAGATGGCCCAAGTTCTTGGGTCCCCGCCACCCATGTGGGAGACCCAGAAGAAGCTCCTGCTGGCTCCTGGCTTCAGCCTCGCCCAGCCCTGGCCATCGCAGTCATTTGGGGAGTGAACCAGTGGATGGAAGACTCTCTGTCTCTCCTTGTCTCTGTGTAACTCTTCCAAATAAATAAATAAATAAATAAAAGAAAGAAGAGGAGTTGAATTCCATCACAAGGTAGATTCTTCCCAAAGGATGCCACAGTGAGGCTGCTCATTGGTTTCCTGTGGAGACACAGCTCAGATGCACAGGACAACAAGGTGTACAACAGTGATTATATGGTGTGACCCATTTATGTAAAAAAGAGGAGGAAATCGGGGTGTGTGTGCGTGTGTGTGTGTGTGCAGAGTCACACCAAGCTAGGAACACTTGCATCTCTGGGCAAGTCGAGAAGAGGGCATTCCTGTGCTTTATTCTCATTTACTTATTTGTGCTTTATTTGAAAGGGAGAGAGAAGGAGAGGGAGAGGAAAGGGAGGCAGAAGGAGGGAGGGAGGGAGGGCAGGAGAGATCCTCCCTTCACTGGTTCACTCTCCAAATGCCCACAAGGACCAGGGCTGGGCCGGGCCCAAGGGAGGAACCTGCAACTCCATCCGGGTCTTGGACGCAGTACGTGCTGCCTGCCAGGCGCACGTTAGCAGGAAGCTGGAGGTGGAAGCTGAGCGGGGACTCAACCCCAGGCACTCTGCATGGGAGGCAGCGTCTCGACCTCTGCACCAAGTGCCTGTCCCGGTTTTATCCTGCACACCCTACAACGAGCATCTACACACTATTACGTGCAATTTAAATTTTGATTTTAAAAGAGATGTCAAAGACCAGGTCTTCCAAACAGTTTCTCAGGGTCCCTGTGAGGCAGCCCCTTCACAGGTGGCCCCCGCTCACCTGGCAGGAAGCCGGGGCCTGGGATGAGTCAGAATTCTTGGATGGAAGTGACTGGAAATCTGACCCCTTCCGGATACTGCAACAACGTAGTCCTGACAGAGAGACATGCGCCAAGCCCCTAAGACAAACAAGCAGGGACCTTGGTCAAGGTGAGGCCCTGGACAACCACCCCTTCCTACAGGGGCATGTTCCAGCACCAAGGGGCCCAACCGTCAAGCCCGGTCACACCTGCTTGTGAGCCAACCACCTGCAGGGGCACAGTGGCCCATGCTGGCTCTGCCCCCACACCCTTGACGCAGGCACACTTCCACCCGAAAGGGCACTGACGTTCTCGGACCGGCGAGAATGGGAAGCGGGCTCGGGGTCGGGGTGCAGTTGTCAGCGGCTGCATCTCCTGCGCAGCTCCTCAGAGCCTGCAGGGTTTGGGGGGTAAAAGCACCTTGGCCGAGAAAGCAGTGGGGAGTTTCAGAAGCAAGCTAACTTCCTAGAGCAATCTCATCACACCTGCCCAGGGGGCCACAACCCAAATCTAAGGGTGGGGGTCGGTCTGCAGCATCCATTGCCACTCTCGGAGCCACACCCCCAGTCCTCCCCAGCCGCTAATACTGGCATCTTCCTCCCGCATGGCTGCCTGCCCTGCGCCCTGGGCCCTGCTGCTCTGGCCACGGCGTTCGGGCGTCCTCTGCGGTGAGCTTGGGCGAGTGGGCGGGACATCCAACTCCACGCTGGATGTCCCTGGGCCAATCAGAGCCTGTGGCACACTGAGTCTGCGCGGGACAGGGCCCAGTCTGCAGGTGGAGAGGCAGGGGACAGGGACATGCGGCCGCGAGAGCAGGGTGCACCATGGGGACAGAGTTCCGGCACGGAACCCAGGGCCAGGTCTAAGCAGGCGCCACCATGCCTGGCTGCGTGATTGCGGGCAAGTTGCTTGGTTTTCCTGTGCTCTCAGCTTCCTCCCATGTCAGACAGGCTGGCGAGACCCACGCCAGCACAGACGGCACACACAAACGCTCCTTTCCAGTCTCGACCTTGAGACTGCCGCCTCAAGGGGAGGGTGGCTCTGTAAAAGGATCCACCTACCCAGAAAGGACACCTCCTCCTGCCTCTGGAACAGCAGGGGCAAAAAAGGCGGACGGCCCACCCAGCCCAAGTAAGGCAGAAGGTTCACTAATGCCCACCAATCAGGGGCCTCAGTCTCCTCCAGGAGGCGGGGATAACAGGGGCGGAGCAGGAAGTTCTGGGTGTTAACTGTAGACAATGTTCTCCCCATGGAAACCACAACAGTGGAGGATAAATGTTCCTACATAACACTGTGGCCCTCTGATCAAGATTCTCATTCCAGAGAATTTGTCCAAACCCAGCTTGGTCATGAACCTGTCTTGGTTGAAAAGTCCCCAAATAGAAACCTCAAGAGAAAGGAATAGATGGTGGGCAAAGCCAGCAAATGGCTCCCAAGCCTTCCAGCCCAAGACTTATGCCTAAGAAACCCAGAACCCAGTTGGAGCCCTAAATTGCCAGAAAAAACAATAGAAGAATGGGAAATCCTTTTCCCTAATGGAGGGTTCGTGTGAAACAAGAATCAGGAAGACTCAACACTTCCCGTGAGGAAGCTTCCACTGGGATAGTCTGGAAGCCTCGTTTAGCCAGCCGTGGTGGGATGGAAGTGGGGGCATAGGAAGCTCTGAGTCTCCACAGTGGAGACCACTTGGGTTTGGGTACCACCCTTGCTTCCTCCTGGGGGTTTGACCTTGAGCAAGTCTTGGCCTTCGTGAGCCTCATTTCCCCATCTGTGAATGGGGCTGGAACCCACACTCTGCAGGGACTGTCTGAGAGCTTGTGTTTAAGACTCCAAGAATAGGGTCATGGCAAACCCCGTGTGGGTTCCCTCCTTCTCCTCACTCCTAGAGCCAACCTCAACACCAGGGCAGCCCTCTGGCGTGGGTTGTAGTTTTCTGTGCTCCTAGCAAATGAGCACAAGTTTGGTGACCAAAGCGTCACCCAGTTATTTTCTGACAGTTCCTGCAGGTCAGGTGTCCAGCACAGCTGAACTGGCTCCTGTGCTCAGGGTCCCTCCGGGTTGAAATCCAACTGTCAGCCAGAGCTGGGAGCAAGCTCTCTGCTCACTGGCACAATTCAGTTCATTGTGGTTGCAGGACTGCCGTCCCCTGTTTCTTACTGGTGGTCTGGGGTTGGGGGGGCAGTCACTCAGCTTCCAGTGGCTGCCGCCATGTTCTGACCACATGGCCCTCACGCAACATGGCGGCTCACTTCCTTGGAGCGGGAGGAGACTCACTCCCTGGGCAGCTGTGATGAAGTCTCATGAAAGATCACTCATTCACAGGCAGGAATACCCCACCACCTTGGCCTACCACAGACTGTAGCTAATCCAGGGAGTGGCCATCCCATCATCTTCACCGGCCCTGCATCCACTCGCAGGACGGCCTGCCCACTCGGAATCCTGCCCACTGCAGCCCGTGCACGCCTCAGCAATCCCGAGGGCCTCCGATCAAGAAGAGCCCTGACTCTTCATCAATGATGAATCCTGCCTAGCAACTATTGCCAGGCAACAGCTCTTCAGAAGGAGACCTTCAAAGCATGTGGTGGATGCCCCTTGGTTTGGGATGAGGGAATATATAGGTCAGCACGTGCTGAGCCCAGGCCTACGTGCAGGATGACCCTGTCCTGGCCGTGCTGGGTGTCAGGGAGCCTGGTTGGCCCACTGACCAACTGTGGGGCCTTGAGAAAGTCACATTCTGTGCATCTGTCAAACTGGGATCACACCTGAGCTGTCTTCTTTGCAAGGTTGCAGGGAATCCAGGATGGGAACAAAGGTGAGCGAGATGCTTCTAGAATTGATGGTTGCATAAATGCAGGACCCTGAGGGGGTTTCCCCGAATTACAACAAGAGAACAGCTTGGGCCTGGCATTGCCGTTGCAGTTTCACTCAGCGCTCTCAGCATCTACGTTCTGCTCTCCCCTGTGTGGGGTCTTGGGCCCCAGCGGTCTGTCACTCACTCATTTATCATTCACCCATGGATGGATCTCTGTTGAGCGCCTCCCGCAGGCCAGGCGCTGAGGTCGGAGGGCGCTCTGTGGTGTGTGTCAGGTGACGAAGGTTGAGTGGAGAGCGATGAAGACAGCAAGGGGACGAGGCAGCGGTCTGAGGGTGGGGACTGCACTTCTAAATAGAGTGGTCAGAGACGGTCACGCTCAAAGAGGGAACTTTGAGGAAAGACCAAAAAGAAGTGAGGGAGCAGAACGCCAGGCAGATGGGGGACAGGGGGCCAGCAGGAGCAGAGGCCCTGAGGCACGGCGTGTGCTCCACCAGAAAAAGCCAGAGGCATACCGGGGAGGTGGGCAGGCTGATGGCACCACGGTATACAAGCATATGAGTGTGTCTCTGCAAAAGGCCACAGGAACCCCCAAAGGGAAGGATGGGACTACGCGCAGAAGAGTCAGCAGGCCAGCCTGCCACTGCTGGTGCGGCGGCATTGGTCTGGCGCCCACCGTCACTGAAGCCCTCTCCAGCCTGTGCCACAGAGCGGCAAGAATGGCCTCCGTGGGCCACTTCTGCATCCTGTCCCCCGTGTCCCCTAAGGGAGACCACAGACTGCTTTCCCCGCGGCCTCCGAAGCCTGCTCCCAGCCCTGCCTTGGAACACCAGGCCCCGTGTCACATGGCAGGACACAGTGCAGCAACTCCATGCACAGCCATTCCCCTAGACTTTCCTGGGGTTCAGCAGTGAGCACCCCATGTCCTGGGAAACCCTTCAACCCCAGGCAAGTAGGAGCAGTTGCTACAGGAACCGCAGCCACAGACAGCAGTGCCCACCAATTTCAGAACCTGCCATGAAGCAAATCCCAGAAAACGAGCCAAAGCCAGGTCCCATCTACACCAACGCAGCAACGCGTAGGACAAAGCAAGAGGGTGCTGAGGGATAAAGCACTGATGACAGCCAAGAGATGTCTGGCCCAGATGACAGCAGAGGGGTCCCCTTGGGGCAAGCCAGACACCTAGCGCCATCTGAGAGATGATCGCATCACCTCCGTTACCCTGAGACCGCCACACAGGTGTTTGATACCTTTCTAGAAGCGCATTTATACACACACGTCCTACATGCACTTTGATGAGTGGAACGCATTTCATGATTTTATAAAATTATTTTAAGGAAGACTGTCAGGTGCTTTTCTATATAGTTTTTGAGAAGCAATATTTTCCAAAGACCCAAAAATGCACGTTCTCAACTCTGCTAGAAAAAGGAAGCAAATAGGCCGGTGAAAGTCAGGAGTGACAAGCAGATGAGGAAGACACACGAGACACGTTAGGAAGCCTCGGGGAGGAGCCGGCGCTGTGGCGTAGAGGGTTAAGCCCCGTGCAATGCCGGCATCCCATATGGGCACCTGTTCCAGTCCCAGCTGCCCCACTCTCGATGCAGCTCCCTGGGAAAGGGAGCCCTAGTACTTGAGTGCCTGCACCCATATGGGAGACCCAGATGAAGTTCCAGGCTCCTAACTACGAGCTGGTCTTGCCCTGGCTGCTACAGCCATTTGGGGAGTGAACCAGCAGATGGAAGATCTCTCTGCCTTTCCCTCTCTCTTGCTGTAACTCTATCAAATAAATAAAAAAAATTTTTCTTTAAAAAAAAAAAAAAGCCTTGGAGAGTATATATATGCTAAACATAGATCAAAAGGGACAAAAGGATCAAGGAGGCACTAAATATTCATGACATGCTAAATATGCATGAGTCAAGTGCAACTCTGAATATTTATGATACAAGAGGCTCTTAATCTTTGTGAGGTCTTAAGCTGGTTACTCGCTGGTGACATCTATTGGGTCCCTCTTACCTCTTCCAGACAGCACCTGTGACTGGCCAGCTGCTGTGGGGGGAGGGGGGGAATTACCTGCAGAAAAAGTCCCAGGCACCGGAGAGCTCTGTCTCTGGGGTGCCCAGTCCACCCAAGGGAGGCACCAGGCATGGGGAGCCAGCCTGGGCATTACGCTGCAGTGCTCATGGCATACGGGCCTCTGCCCCTGCACCTCTCCTAGGGCCATCACCCCCATCCCTTGTCCTTCACCTCTTGCTGTGTGTGTGTTTAATAATCTGTGTGCTTTGGGCATCTCAAGTGGCCCACAAGCCTCCAGTGGTTGAGCCTGGAGAAGCAGGCTGCGTCCTGTAGACAATGCAACCCCAGTGTAGGGAAATGGGGCTGGGGCACGGGGTGCTGAATAAAATGTCCAACACCCTCAGCGAGTCTGGCGAGGAAGGGGAGAGCCTTTGCAGTCCCAGGGAACAGAGCCAGCTGCCAGGGACGGGTTGAGAAAGAAGACCCCCAGGGGACATGGAGAAGGTGGGTCCAAGCCCTTGAGGGTCCCAGGAGGCAGGGAGGAGAGCCCAAGATGATCCGTTTATAAATGACAGGACCCAAACAGGAAGCAAAGTAGCTTTAAGAACCCAGTGCAACCCTCCACCTGCAGCACTGGCATCCCATATGGGTGCCGGATTCTTTCCCGGTCACCCCTCTTCCAGTCCAGCTCTCTGCTGTGGCCCAGGAGTGCAGTGGAGGATGGCCCAAGTGCTTGGGCCCTGCACCCGCATGGGAGACCAGGAGAAAGCGCACCTGGCTCCTGGCCTCAGATCAGCAATACTCCAGCCATGGTGGCCATTTGGAGAGTGAACCAACGGAAGGAAGACCTTTCTCTCTCTCTCTCTCACTGTAACTCTACCTGTCAAATAAATAAATAAAAAAAATCTTTAAAAAAAAAAAAAGAACCCCAGTGCAAGAAAGACAAAACCCTATCCAGTCACGGAAAGAGGGCAAGGTTTCCATTTGTTAATTCTCTGGTTCACACGGAAATTCAGACAGACCTAAGAAGTTCAGACAGAGGCCTGGCTGGGGCGGGCCTGAGCAACAGGGCAGCAACGTGCAGGCATTACCTTGTCATCACTTGTGTACACACAGCCCTTCCATGGCCACGGGCAGCCCAGCTGCCTCCAGCGCCCACTGCAGACGTCCATGCTATGTGCCCTTTTTGGAAGATGAGGCTCGGAGGGTGAGGAACTCTTCTGGGATCTGCTGTGCACTCAGGGCTGCGTGAGAGGGGCCAAGAGAGAACAGGTTGAGAAGTGCAGGGAAAACCAAGCCAGGTACAATTGTGTTAAAAATCATCGAGTGCATTGAAATATTTATGCAAACACATATTTAATAGGTAGTACATATGTATACATATATGACCTGCAATGCAAATATATAAGTATTACCTATATATGATATGTAATACATACATCCTACATGTTACATCATACATGATTCATATTATATATGATGCTAATACATAAGAGGATGTAATCATCACACACATACTAACAGTAAAAATTAGAGACCCTCCAAGGGTTTATTAACAGGAGCATGGTCACAGACATGAGGAGACTTCCTGGCTATGAAACACTACACGCTATTTCGAAGGGCAACAGGCATTGTGTGCTGACCTAGGAAGGTGCCCCGGGCAAATGGTAACTGAAGCCAGTCAGGATCAGAAGTGGGCGCCTGCTGGGAGCAGGGCCACGGCCATTGGGAGGCGGCCATAACCCAAGAAAGAAAGCGGCAGGAGTCCCCCAGGAGTGGGCAGGTCCAGAGCCATCCTCTTGCTCCATTACTGCTGGGGCTGCCCCCAAAAAACCTAGACCTTGTCTTAGAACCAGAGGTGGCCGGCGCCGCGGCTCACTAGGCTAATCCTCCGCCTTGCAGCGCCGGCACACCGGGTTCTAGTCCCAGTCGGGGCGCTGGATTCTGTCCCGGTTGCCCCTCTTCCAGGCCAGCCCTCTGCTGTGGCCAGGGAGTGCAGTGGAGGATGGCCCAAGTGCTTGGGCCCTGCACCCCATGGGAGACCAGGAGAAGTACCTGGCTCCTGCCATCGGATCAGTGCAGTGCGCCAGCCCAGCACACCGGCCGCGGCGGCCATTGGAGGGTGAACCAACGGCAAAAGGAAGACCTTCCTCTCTCTCTCTCTCACTGTCCACTCTGCCTGTCAAAAAAAAAAAAAAAAAAAAAAAAAAGAACCAGAGGTAAACCCAAGGCTAGGGGACCTGGCCTGGGCGTGGCCCACTGGCCACACCCCTCAGCCAGGGAGCAGCGGGCAGGGCCCTCCCCTCCTCCCTGTGAGGAGCATGGCTCCCAGGCTGCCGCGCACTGTGAGAGTCCAGCATACACAGATACTTGAAGGGAGATGCATCTGACAGTTAACACAGTGATCTCTGGGGGACGGACAGAAAAGTGGCAGAAGATGGTGGGAAATTGTCACTTGTGTTTATTTATCTTACATGCTCCTATATTGTTTTTTTAAAAATTTGTTTATTCATTTAAAAGGCAGAGTTGGGAATGGCACAGTGGTGTAGTGGGTAAAGCCGCCACTTGTCATGCTGGCATCCCATATGGGCACTGGTTCAGGTCCTGGCTGCTGCACTTCTGATCCAGCTCCCTGCTAATGGCCTGAGAAAGCAGCAGAAGATGGCCCAAGTGCTTGGGTCCCTGCACTCCTCTGGGAGACCTGGAAGGAGCTCCTGGCTTCTGGCTTCGACCTGGCCCAGCTCTGACTGTTGTGGCCACTGGGGAGTGAACCAGCAGATGGAAGCTCTCTCGCTCTCTCCCTCTCTCTCTCTCTCTCTTTCAAATAAAGAAGAAACACATATTAAATACAAAAATAAAAGGCAGAGTGACAGAGAATGTCCTGCTCACTAGTTCACTCCCCCAAAATGGCTGCAATGTCCAGAGCTAGTCCTGGCCAAAGCCAGGAGGCAGAAACTCCACCCCGGTCTCCCACGTGGGTGCAGGGCCCAAGCACTTGGGCCATCTTCTGCTGCTTTCCCAGGCGCATTAGCAGGGAGCTGCATTGGAAGGGGAGCAGCAGGACTTGCGCTGGTGCTCTGGTAGGGGGTGCTGGTGTCACAAGCTGTACCACAATGAAGGGTTGAGTTGAAGGTGATGGACTGAGCATGAGGTTCTCTCTGCTCCTACCTAAGGCTGGTCTACATGAACTAAGATATTTAAAGATTACAAACCCACAGAGGCACAGGAGACACAGATGGAACAGAGACACAGTGACCGCACAGGTCAGGGGAGCCCCCGCGTGCAGGTGAGCAGAGGGAGGCGCTGGTGAGAAGTGAGCGCCTTCTCCCTGCAGCAGCCCAGGCGGCTTGGCTCCTGCTCCTGCCAGCAAGGACAGGGATGAAGATGCAGAACAGGTCGTGCTTGCCCCGCCCACGCCTCAACGCCACGCCCAGCCCCACGCCCAGCAGGACACCACAGACGAATTCTGTAAGAGATGGGACGTGAGAGATGGGGGAGACTCGGGGATGCAACCCAGCGCCCTTCCTCAGCCCCGCAGACAACATCGGCAGGAAGGGGCTGCTGACCGACCGGCCCTTCTGGCGCTCACTCCGGTAAAGTAGCCACCCCTGCCCACGATCGACCAAAAACAAGGGCACCCGCCCAGCTCTCCCTTTGTGAATGAAGAGCCACGGATGGCCACACAGAGGCAGAAAACGTGAGACCACCGGCAAAAATAAACACTGACGGAAACGGACGAAGCCCTAAGGAAGGAAGGAAACTTTACCAAAAATGCTAACTGGTATTCTTATGGCGATGAAAGACATGTTAGAGCTACAACTCAACACTGTGCTAATGAAGAAACAGCGCACTCAATGCTGGCAAGGGTGTGGAGCAAAAGAAACACATCCGTTGCTCGTGGGAATGCAAAATGGCACAGTGACTGGAGAGCTGGCAGTTTTTGACAAAGCTAAACATAGGTTCGCCATCTGACCCAGCAATCACACTGCTAGGTATTTACCCAATGAGCTGAAAACTTACGTCCACACAAACAACATCTACTGCTGTGTTTATAGCATCTTCATTCACAGTCGCCCGAAACCGGAGGCAAGGGAGGTGTCAGCAGGTGATCGGATAAACAAGTCAGCTCGTCCATACCACAGAAGATTATTCAGTGCTGGGGAAAAAAAAAAGCGATCAATCACGCCACAAAAACGCATGGTGGAATGTTAAATGCATACGATTACGTGGAAGCAGCCGGTGTGAGAAGGCTGCACGCTCTGTGATCCCAACTCCATGGCATTCTGCGAAAGGCAAATTATCAACACAGTGAAAAGATCAACAGTTGCTAAAGCACAGGCCATTTTTAAGCAGGGAAGATTGTGTATGGTGCTACATTGAAGCGTGCACACTACACAGCTGTCAAGCCCATGGAACTGTGGGTACATAATGACAACTATGGATTTTCGCTACAATGTATCAACTGGCTCATTCCTTGTCCCCAGAGTACCTCAGGAATCCAAGACACCAACCATATGCGAAGCTATGTGGAAGTTCAGGGGTCAGATGAGGACTCTCTATGAGCTGCTTAATTCTGTAAATCGAAAACTGTTCTCAGATACAGTCTACTAACTGGTTGTTAGAGGCTGGCATTGTGGCACATGGGGGGAAGCCACTTCTTGCAAAGCTGCCATCCCATATTGGAGCACCTGTTTGAGTCCTGGCTGCTCCACTCCTGATCCAGCTCCCAGCAAATGCACCAGGGAAGGCACAATTGACGGCCCAAATACCTGGGCCCCTGCCACCGATGTGGGAGACGCAGGTGGAGTTCTTGGCTCCTGCCTTTGGCCGGGCTCAGACCTGCCTGCTGCATTACAAACTTTCAGGGGGAAAAAATGCAAGAAAAATCTTCAGGATCTAGGGCTGAGCGGAGTTCTTTGACTTGACATCAAAAGTATGATACACGCCAGGAAAAATAAACTTCATCAAAATTTAAAGCTTGCTTGCAAAAGATCTATAAACAGATGAAAAGACAAGCTACAACCTAGGAGAAATATTTGGGATCCACAGAGGCAAAAAAGCACTAGCATCCAGAATATAAAGATCATGGAAGGGCTGGCGCTCTGGCGCAGCTGGTAAAGCCGCCACCAGCAGTGCCAGCATCCCCTGTGGGTGCCAGCTCGAGTCCCAACTGCTCCTCTTCCCATCCAGCTCTCTGCTATGGCCTGGGAAAGCAGCAGAAGACGGCCCAAGTGGTTGGGTCCCTGCACCCACTTGGGAAACCCAAAGAAGCTCCTGGCTTTGGATAGGCACAGCTCTGGCCATTGCAGCCAACTGGAGAGTGAACCAGCAGATGGAAGACCCCCCCCCTCCCCGTCCCTCTCCCCCGCCATCTTGCCTTCTCTCTGTGTGTAACTCTTTCAAATAAAATAAAAAAATTTTTTTAAAAATGGAAAACCTGGCAGTAAAGAAATGATCTATCCAATTAGGAAGTGGGCAAGACATGAATGGATACTTCACCAAAGAAAATACAGAGATGGAAAACAAACATACAAAAAGTTGTGCCCTACGGACCTCCAGACAGGAAATTCATGTTATATCCAAACTAAAAAGTGGTAGCACCAAATGCTGGCGAGAAGCCACTCAGGGTTGCACATATGTTGCTGAAAGGAACGTCAAATGGTACAACTGGTTTGGAAAACAGTTGGGCGGTTTCTTACAAAATCAAACACACAACCACCAAAGAGCCCAACAATTGCATTCCGGAGCGGTTACCCCAAGCAATGAAAGTGTACATTCCTGCAACAGCCTGGACGCAAGAACCCCATCAGCCTGCTTCGCAACAGCCCAAATCTGCAAACAACCCGGATATCCTGCCAGAGGGGAAAGGCGAACCAACTGCAGGAAGGCTGCCATGGAATGTTCTATCTCCAGAGATTGGATGGAGTGAAAAAACAAATCCCCAAAGATTAGATACCAAATGATTCCATCTATGCAGCACGTGGAAATGCCAGAACAAAAGAACTGAAGAACAGGTAACAGGCTCACCAGAGCTCAGGGAAAGAGGGAGCTGGGGAGAGGTGGGTGTGGCTATGAGAGGGCAACAGGGGGTAGGGTGCAGGAGGATACGATGTAGTGGTAGAGACTGCTACATCCAGGGTGCATCAGTGCTAACTGGGTTAGAGTACATGGATCTCTGTACTATTTATTTCAGCTACATGTGAACAGAATTATCTCCGAAAAGTTGAATTGAAAATATAAAAATGCAACGGCTGATTTTTCAAAATCTGCCTGAATAAGGAGCTCTCAGGATGTAAAGTTGCAGAGCCCGACTAGAAATCACAGCAGAGGGGGAAGGAGATGCTGAACATGACGGGGGTGGGTGTGTGTGTGTGAAATTAGTCCGATGGCCCCTCACTGACTGACAGGAGGCCCAGAAAGATCTAACAGAAAACACAAGGGAATACGGGCTGCAGAACCAATGCCAGACGCGCAGGTGCTGAATTCACGAGGCCAGAGCGAGGGGAAACCACTGGAGAGGCTCTGGTCCTGGACGCGCGCAAGCTCTCTCTTGGGCAACATTTGTATCAAAGAAGAAATCCAACTCCAACCTGGAAAGATCCGGAAACGGTGAAAATGCTCCCATGCTGGGAGTTCACGTTCCCCAGAGGAAAATTCATAGCCTTCAACATTCATATTAATAAACAAGAAGCAGCGACAAAGACTGAATTCAGCATCCAGCTCAAAGCACCACAAGAACCGCCACACAACCCCGGGTGGCCTTTCCGGCTGTCCTCTCTGTGAGCAGAGCCCCGCCCAGGGCCAGCGTGGGGAGTGGAAGAGGGGCAACCGAAGACCTGCCTGGGCCAGCGGCTTCATGGCGGGGGCGGGGCCCACGTGAGTGACAGGCTGTCGGCCACTCAGATGGCGACTTCAAAGTAGCCACTCTTCATTAGCCAGCACTAAGTGTTCCAAAGGAAGAAAGACTGACATCAGCCACACACTCCCAAGCATTGCATGCCCCAGTGTGGATGCAACACGAGGGACCAGGGACCGTCTGGATGGGCACATGTGACAGGATTCCGGTCCCCACGTTGGTGTGGACCCTTGGGGCTCAGGAGCTGGGTTGGGACCAGATGCAAAGACTGCGGGTTTCCAGGTGGGCAAGTGCAGGCAAGGAGGAGAGCAATGGGACTCAGCTGAGCCATCTTGGGAGCTGCAGGCCAGGGCGGTGGGGCTGGAGGGGCACAGCCAGGGGACAACGTGCTTGGAGGGGAACCGGGCAGGCAGTAGATGGGGACAAACGTGGGCGCCATTGTTTTCCCATCTGGGAATGTGTGCGACTGCTCCTCTACTCCTGGCCGCACCTCATCCAACAATAGAGATGATGCCTCCCATGGCCGAGGGACAGCCAGCTGGCCAGGCCTCAGTCTGACCACAGGGCCCTGGCCGACATGCGACCTTGAAACCGCCAAGTGACTTAACTGTGCATGACAGCAACTACAAGGGTGCGTGCTCAGGGCTGGCGAGGGGGCTCTCCAGGGAGCCGCAGGCAGGCTCACAGCCTGCAAGTGCAGGCTGCCAGGGTCATGGGCGCCGCCGTGGCACAGCCACAGCATGAGCGAGGAGCCCCCAAAACGTGTGGCCCTCAGTAGAGTCGCACTGTGGGCCCTGGGTGGCATCCTGGCTGTGGAGGAGGCTGGACCTGTCCAGCTCTCGAACAGAAACTCAGAACCTGGGGATGCAAGGGAGGCGTTCAGATCCCAGGCAGCCAGGAGAGGAGTCCTGCGCACTGCAGGTCCCGAGGGACAGCAACAGGCGCGGGAAGAGCGCCAGGTCCTTGGCCCTGGGACAGACCCCAGGGCTGACAGGGAACCTGAGCCGCCAGCAGCCCTTCGTTCCTGCCCATCTGCCCCTGCGCCCGGTGACCCCACCGGGCAGGAGGGCCCTGTAGCCGTTGGGAGCCCCTGGGAGTTCTCTCCTCCCCAGGCTCTCTCTGGGAAGCCAGATGCCAGCAGACAAGGAGACGAGGCTTTTGGACATCAGCTCAACAAGGAGTGAAGATGGCCTCCTGTCTTACCAGCTTGGAGCTGGCTTGGCAGGGCAGGGCCGGGGGCGGCACAGTGCTGTCTACCGGCGGGGACTGGGGAGTGACAAAGGCAGATGCCCCCTTCTGCCAGCCCCAGCCCAGCCCTTACTGTGGGGGACCCGGGAGGAGGGGTGGGGGTTGGGGAGTAGGCTCTGCTTCTCCCAAATGGGACAGCACAGCTGGGCGGGGACTGAGGGCAACCCTGTCGGTCACTTGGCTACTGCTGTTTAACTGGGCTTCGCACAGGACATCAGCAGAACATAATTTTTTTTTTTACTTTATCTGAAAATTGAATTTATCTGAGGCATCTTGTAGGAGGATACTTTGAAATAGCTGTTGAAAATGCATTTTCTGGGAAAAAAAACTGCATGATTTCAAGCATTTTTAGGACCCAAATAAACTTATCTTTTCATTTTTTCCCAGATGGTTTGCAGTGTTCTGTGTTTAATCTGGAAGCCTGTCTCTGACTGCCCCAAGTCCCTGGGTCAGCCACTTGGTTCTCTGGCCAAGGCTCTGTCTCACGCTTGGGGTCAGGCAGGGCTCAGAGGAGCTCGGCCAATGCCCTTGACCTCTGCTCCACGTGGTCCCTCGTGATCCAAGGGAAAGTGAGTGCTGCAGGGCCTCCGTGGGCCAGGCCTCAGGGCTCCTCCCCAACACTTCCGCCACCCCCTCTGGCTCAACACAGGGCAGACAGCAGACCCTGTGTCTGTGTGGGAGGGGCAGCATCACACACACGGAGCAGGGACAAGTTTGGTGATCAGTCTGCCCCAGAGCCAGGGGCCGGAGCCACCATGCTCCACATGGGCAAAGCAGAGCCGAGTCCATAGACACGGGGTGAAATGACGCTTGGCCAGGCACAGGCCTTCTGGTTGGGATGGGAGGAGTTACTGATTCTAACCAATCGCAGGGTCCTGGGACTAGCTTATCCTGCTAGGCAAGGCTGTCCACGGCTGGAGGATAATGGTGACAGCGTCACACATCTGCCTGGCCAGGGGTCCTTATGGAGGACCTACTGTGTGTCAGGCCCTGTTCCAGGGGCAGCAGATGCAGCCGGGACCTAAACAGAGAAGACCCTAGCCCTCCCAGGTCAGGACACGAGATCAGCAGGGCCACGCCCACTGCCACGGAGGAAACTCGGGCGGAACCGAGAGCCGTGGACTGTCATGGGAACGGCCATCTCGAATGGGGCTAACTGCAGTCATCAGAGGAAGACGTCAGAGCAGCAAACCCCGGAACTGCTAGGCCTGCGGTTTCAGCAGCTTCTGGAACCTGGTGGTCCTACCTGGGACCCACCCCCAGGATTTCTGAGCACCCACTCCTCGCACCTGGCCAGGCCTGGCAAACCGCCGGCACTCCCTGAGCAGAACAGGAAGGGATTCCTTCTCCAAACTCGGACGAACTCCGACCCACCCTGCCCCTGCGTGCGTGTGTGCACCAGGCATTTTGAGAGGCAGTTGCTATGGGGAGCTTCTCAGTTGGCAGGCATTCCAAAGTCAAGAACGCCCGCCTATCCACCCTCAAGGGCCTCCACCTGGGAGACTTAATGGGCCTTTCTCGGGCGTGCTGGGAACTCGCCCCGGGACTCGAGTGGTTCTGCAGCTGTTGCCGCTTCCTAATCCAGGATTACCTCGCCACGAGGCGTGAGCCACAGCTTCGGCCCTGTATCTAGCTGGCCAAGAGAGCCCCCCCCCCACCTCTGTGGGTGGGAGTAAAAGCCGACTGCCCAGCAGGGGTGCTAAGACTTCTCCAATCTCTTACCTGCTGGGGACCGTGGCAGCTCTGGGTGCAAGTGCCAGGGGCCCAGGCACAGTGTCCAGGGCTGCAGACCACCAGTGGCTCCCATCAGTGAATGTGACCTTGAAAACTGTTGCAAACGAGCCCCTGCTTTGATGAAGGCAGCGAGGAGTCCGGTCAGCTTGTGAGTCCCGGTGGAGATGTGGGCCAGAGGCTGCGACCATGGCACTTCCTGACATCACCCCATGCCCTGGTTCTGATCGCCAGCAGAGAGCACCCTGACCCAGCCGGGTGCCCAGGCTCCAAGGCGGGCCTAAAGGCAGGGAGGGGTCTTTGCCTCCCCCATATACTCTGGTCCTGCTGGGAGCTTGGTAGGAGCAAGAGGAGGCGGGAACTGGAAACACCTGGTGTGGGATACAGGCCCCACCCCCACCCTGCACTGCCTGGGAACTGTAAGCCCCACCCCCAAGACCCTTGTAAAGGCGCCTGGACTGAAACTCAGCTCGCTGTGCCGCGAAGGAGGTTCTATGCTGCAGGGGTCCACATGACGAGGCCCCGTCACCTGGACCCTGCACACCCGTCTCCCTCCTGCAGGGCCCGGCAGGGGCTGTTGGTTCAACGTGCTCTCCTCCTTCCCTCGGAGGCTGCTCCAAACCCCAGCAGCCCGCGCCAGGCCAGGGTTCCCGCCAGCACCGCCTGCACCTCCCCCCCAACGTGTGTTTCCAGAGGAATTTCTGGCTTGAAAACTATTTTGAAAATAAACTGTTCTGGTGAGAGCCAAGAGGACTTCTGGCTCTTTCCTGGGCTGAAAGCCGTCTGAGCAGGTGCCCCTCCTGGGCTCAGGCCCTGCAAATATGTGGAGAACGACAGGAATGTCCCACACCTGCCCTGCTGAGTTGGCAGAGGGACCAGTCCAAGGCACAGCCGGCCTCAGACGCCCAGGAGGTGCGGAGTGCCCCTGAGAGGTGCAGCGGGGCGCACAGCGCTCCACCTGTGGGAGAGGTTTGGAAGGCAGAGCCCGAGACACAGGGCAGGGGCTTGGAGAGGAAAGGGGATGCCCTGGGGTCGCAGGTGCCACCGGCAGACTCGTGCTCTCTGGGGCTGGTGGACGAGAACTTCCCGAGAGCCTTCTCTGGCCTGGCCTGAGTGGAGTGGTGGAGGAACGTGGAGCTGGCCCTGGGCAGGGCTTGCGTGCAGCCCTGGCTCAGCTGGGACGGAGGCCACACACAGCACAGTGTCCAGGGAGCCTGAGGGGGCAGCCTCGTGGGGCAGGAGCTTCGGGGGGTTCCACTTGGTCAGCACCTGCTGCTGGCCCCTCCCTGTCCCCCCAGTGCACTTTTGGCCGTTCCTGCTGCGTCCAGGATGCTTTTCCTCGGCTGTCACCGCGGCTGGCTCGCAGCACTGGCTCCTCGGGGCTCCAGCCCTCCGGCCCTCCCCTGTCCACCTGGCTGGGGTGGGCACTGGCTCGCAGCACTGCCCTCATGTGCTGTGAGTGTTTCTTCCCTGGCACCTGCACCCATCTGCACTTGCCTGGGCATGTGGGTATTATAATTATTATTGTAAAAAGATTTTACTTGGAAGGCAGAGTGACCGTAGAGGTAGAAAGGAGAAAGACCAGGGGTGGGGGTGGGGAGGAGAGGTAGGAAGAGAGAGAGAGAGTCTTCCATCTGCTGGTTCCCTCCCCAAGTGGTCGCAACTACCAGGGCTGAGCCAGGCCAAAACCAGGAGCCTGGAACTCCATCAGGGTCTCCCACGTGGAAGGCAGGGACCCTTGCACTCAGGCCATCTTCCACAACTTTCCTGGCAGGGAGCTGGATTGGAAGCGGAGCCTCTAGGACTTGAACCTGTGCTGTGCTGCTGGTGTCACAGGCAGCAGCTTAACCCACCCTGGTGTTGATGCAGCCTGGACTCTCATCCTCCTCCTGTCCCCGGGCTGCTTCGTCCTCTGCCCTGTGCGGTGCCTGCTCTGGAACCAGGTGAGACATTCGATTGATCGGTGCACAGCCGACCCAGCCCTGCAGACCCCGCCCCCACCCCCCCCAGGCTGTGCTCGGAGTATCGATAGCCGATGCTCTCGATGCCCTCGCCGAGCCGACGTGCACGGCAATCAGAAGGCGCCTGCCTCCCGCATAATTAGGCTTCATCACCTCGGCGCAGGGAGCGCTGATTGCCCCGAGACGGCCGCCTGATTTCGGGCTGGTGGGGCTGGAGCTCTCGGAGGCCTAACAAGGGTAATAGAGGCAGGGCTGATTGTGCCGGGAAGCTGAAGGGGACTGAGGCGTGAGAACGGGCAACGTCACACCCTAAACGGGATCGCGTTTGCTAAATTTGTTTCCGATGCAATTTCATGGTGATTACGCTGATTTCTTTTTGGTAATTGGGCCGGCGCCGAGCTCGACGCGCTGCAGCCCCGGCTGTCAGGAATGGGCCTGCTGGGAGCGCGAGCTACTGATGATGATTTATGGGCCACTGTCAGAGCCCTCGCAGGGACACAGTGCGGCAGGCGGGAGCACCGCCTGGGCCCTCTGGGGCTGCGACCCCTCCCGGTGCCTCCTGGCCTGCTTTCAGCCTGGCTCTGCTGCGTGTCACCACGTGACCCTGGGCATGCCTTGCTACACGGCTCGCGCGGGCACCCTTGCTTGCCACTTGGGGATAACCCCGACCCCTCTGGGTGGGGTCAGCCGGGATGCCTTGGCAGTGGCTGAAGGTCACCAGCCACGTCATTAGCCCTGGCCCGTACCGCCTGGGTGCGCCGGCAGACGCAGGAACACCGCGGCACACCTGTGCAGAATTGCGGCTCAGTGTGCTCTGAGCCGGGGGCGCCCGGGCCAGCCCTCTGGGGAGCATCTACAAAGCACCAGTGCTGGAGCCCCAGGCTCAGGCGAGGGCTGGGTTGTCCCCAGAGCCAGGGCACACAGTCTCTGCCTGGGGTGCTTCAGATCACTTGGGGTCCGGCCAGACAGAGGCGGCCAGGACTGCACCTCTCACACTGCGATCACTGCTGAGGCACTGAGCAGTCTCGGGGGCAGGGTCCCGGGGGCACCTCCTCAACTCCCCTGGGAGACACCGCACTTGCTCCCTTGCCTCCCGGCCACCAGGCCACCAGGCCCCAGCCCCACACACCTGCCAGCAAGAAAACCCAGAGCCAGGAGCTTTTAGCAAAAATGTTTAATCTCTCCTTAATGTGTGTGTTTATTTACAAGTACTAAATCTGAAGAACAGTAAAATAGGAAATAGCCGTATATTTACACATCTGCGGTCCGAGCGCCGGGCGGCTCCACGGCTTCCGCGAGAAGCCACGGCCAAGGTCAGCTCAGACCGTCCACGTGGTCGCTCTTCTTTTGGGTGGGGGCATTAAAGGACATTAAAGGACAGCTAATTGTGGGCTTCGTCTTAAAAATATCTTTCTCTCTAAATACATCTACTCTAGCTCATGTAGCACCAACGGCGGCAGCCGTCACGTCCGGAGCTGGGGCGGACCCAGGGTGGAGGCTCTCGGCAAGATCAACCGGAAGGGCGGGGCACACGTCTGGTCTGGGTTCCTGGGCCCCCCTCTCCCATAGCCCCCGGCCCCGCAGGCCCAGGGAGAGGCAGGCCTGGGGTCCAGCAGCCCTGGGCTGGGAGTGCAGGGCCAGCTTGAGGTATATCAAGAAGCCAGGCTCCCAGGCCCAGGAGGGAATCGGCCCGAGCACCCTTGAGCTCAGGTGTGGGGCAGGGAGAGCAACGCTGTGGGAAGCAGGTGGCCAGAGCAGGGTGGCGGCAGCAGTGTCTGGGCCAGCGGAGTGTCACTGTGGGGACTCTGGGACTGCAGGGGCAGGGCCTGGGAGCGCCTTCACCACCCATCCCTGCTCCACTGGGGGCCCTGCCTCCAGACCAGCGCCGGGGCTTGGAGTCACGGTCCCCACCGCAGGACACTGGGGAGTGACAGAGGGGCCCAGCTCTTAGGGCACTGCAGAGTCGGGAGGACCGTGGGAACTAGTGGTAAGGACAAGTCGGAGCCTAACTCCATGACCTGGGGCCCAGCGGGGACGCTCAGTCCTGCTGTCCTGGGTGCAGTGCGCTTAGAATCGGCTTGACCAACGCGTATGTAAACAGATACTGCTAAAGTGCTTGCGGCTGGACACCGTGGGCTCTGCGGCTGTCACTCCAGATGGGCACGCCCTCCTGCCGCTGCCCGTCCCCAAGACCAACTGGACCACGCGAGTGGACAGGGCAGCCTGGTGGGCCCAGCTCTCTGTTGGGGCCAGGAGGAGGCCTACAGACGGGCAGCAGTTGGAGGTGGATTCTGGCAAAGGCGGCAGAGAGGATGCGGAGCCCCTGCCGGGCCAGGAAGGACTGGAAGAACTGGGGGCTTCAATGTGAAGCCAGAGGCCAGGGAAGACTTCAGGGGCGACAGGCTCCCACCCAGGCATGGGCGGGCAGCAGCAGGAGAGACGGGGGTGGGGCCGGCTCAGGGGTGGGAACCCCGGCCAACACTGGGAGCGACCAAGTCATCACAAACGACACTGCCAGGTGCTGGCTCTGCCCCGGCCCTGCTGCAGCGCCGTGGGGCCGAGAGCTCCCTGAGTCAGAGTTCACCGATTTCACACCCATCCCCCCACCCCGCCCCCCAGCGCAGTGCAGGGGCTCCTTGTCTGACCTCCGCGGTGTCCACCTGTGCGGCGTCCACTCTGGCTCAGGCTGCCTGGGGAGGAAGGGACGCCAGGGCCGGCGGGGGGCAGGGCCCAGGGCACTGAGGCCGGGGCTGGCCGCAGTTAGCTGTCCCTTAACGTCCATGAGAATCCTTTAGTACCATCGAAAAAGTGAACTTGAAAAGGGGCCAGGCCGCTTGTTTGCTTTTACAAGTGACTGATTAATTAAAAAACATAAAAAAAGGGGTCTAACAACCTCTACTATTCAACACTTGCAGTTTTAAAAAGATCAACTCAGACTCAACGCTAGCACGATCATGCATAATCCACGGGCCCTGGGCACCCTGGCAGCGCTGGGGGGTGCGGCAGGAGCCGACCCCACGGTTGTGGGCCGCGGGTCGACGTCCCCCGGGCCCTCTGGTAGCGCGTTCCCGCCGCCTGCTTCTCCGTATGCTGAATCTTATTTAAAATTCCTTCTCCTTCAGTCACTTGTACAGCACCCCACTGGGGCTGGAGACCGAGGCCAGAGCCACACTTATATGCACACACACATATATATATATGTACAGGTGTGTTTCTATTAAAAACGTGTTCTCTCTCGCTCGGGAGGGCAAGGGGACAGCCGCCCGTCGCTCGCGGCCCCAAAGGTCCAGGCCGGGGGTGGCTGCGGGGGCCCGGTCACAGCCCCACCACCCAGCCTGCAGCCCAATCGCTTGTTCCCCTTTGCAAAGAACACCAGTCCCCAGCCGTCTCTGCTCTGGGGGGGCCGGGACGCTGCTGAGATGCCAAACTGGAAGCCACTGGGGGGATGCTGGGGTCAGGGGAGACGGGCAGGGGTGGTGGTGGCCGGGGCTGCCCGCATCAGCTCCGTGGTGGGCAGAGCTTGGCCCACCCTTGCGGGCAGCTGCCGAGAGCCGTGCGTGGAGGGAGAATAAATAACAGACGCGTGCTCTGTGACCCGGAGCCCCAGCCCACTGGGCTCCAACAGGCACAGCCCTGAGGACAGAGAGGAGCTGCCTGGTCCGTCGGGAGTCCCTCGGGAGCTGTGGGCAGTGCCGTCCGCCGCCCCTCCATAGGAGGGGTGGGGCCTCTCTCCGGTGGCCTTGGCCGCGCAGAGCACGCGGTGAATCTGAGGATGGCGGTGCGGCGAGCGTGAGGATGCTGGACGGGGAAGATGGGCGGCGCTCGGCCCGGCCTCCGCTTCGTCTCGGACGGCCCTGGTCCTCCTGCCTCTCCCTCCGGCCGCCAGCCTGCGCCTCGGGCTCCGTGGATGCGCAGCTCGGGAAGCTGGGAACTGCGCCCCGGCTCCTCGTCCTGGCCTCAACGACACTGACCAGGCTGGCTGCCCCTCGCTCTGGAGGGGCCCAGCCTCACCCCTCTGCTCCTCAGAGGCTGCCCCATTCTCCCATGAAGGCCACCAGGCCACAGCAAAGGTCCTGGGCCAGTCTGGGCACAGAGCGGTGCAGCAGGCACCATCGCATCCACGCCAACAGAAACCCGGACCCCCGCCGGGTGGGAGGGGAAGGGAAGGCCCAGAGGACGCTGGACCTCACGCCCGGCCCCGAGCGCCGCCCGGGCACTCTGCACAGCTGGGGCGGGGCTGCCCTCTGGCTCCACCTCCCACTGGGCGGTCACCGGCCGGGGCTCAGCTGCTCAGGGCCATCGTGTCCACCACCTGCTCCAGCTTGCTCCGCAGCCGCTGCCGCCGGGCCTGCTCATCCTTCTCCAGGGCAGCCAGGATCTGCAGGGCCGGGGAGGGGGCGCCGTGAGCCAGGCCTGCTGCCCACTTGCGCGGACGGGTCACAGCCTCCGCATGGCTCACGGGGCCCTGCGAGGGGGGCCCACCCCATGCGCTGCCTATGGCCTGTGGGGACTGTGGCGCAGATGCCCAGGGCTGACTCCTTCTGTTTCCAGCTCAGCAACTTGAGTTTTGAGGCCAAGGCCCCAGGAATTTGGGCCAGGATCATCCTGGGTCATTTCCCCCACCCAGCCCCCACGCCTGTGGGCTTAGGTTCCTTGGCCCCTCTGTCCACAGCAGTCCCCCTGCCCCACCCCGCCCATCTCCCCTCTGCCCACGGCAGGCCACCTCTCCCACCCCTCACCCTCCCCAGCATTTCTGTGCCCCTTGATAGTCCCCCAGATGACCTCACTCCCCTGCCCACTCCCACCAAGCCCTGGGCCGTGGCTTTTACCCCACCCCTCTGACCCACTGCCGTCAGCCACCCCACTGCTCCTCCTTCCTGTTCCAGGGCACCTGCCCAGGGACCCAGCTCCTTCCTTGGCCTCTGCTCTGTGCTCTGGCCCTGCCTGCCCGCTGCCTCTCGCCTCAGCTGTCCACAGGCATGCGTCGCTGGCACCCAGGCCTCCACGAGAGGGCAAAGCTGGGCTCCTGACCCCAGGCCTGTGACCCTGGCGGCTTGCCCCACCTCCAGTCAGGGGCAAGTGCGTCCTCTGCACGCACACCCAGAACCCACAGTCAGCCCCCGCTTCCCCCCCGCCCACCCAGAGCCCACAGTCAACCCCCACTTCCCCCCCTGCACACCCAGAGCCCACAGTCAGCCCCGCTTCCCCCCTACACACCCAGAGCCCACAGTCAGCCCCGCTTCCCCCCCCACATACCCAGCCCCCGCTCCCCCCTGCACACCCAGAGCCCACAGTCAGCCCCCGCTTCCCCCCCCGCACACCCAGAGCCCACAGTCAGCCCCCACTTCCCCCCCTGCACACCCAGAGCTCAGTCAGCCCCGCTTCCCCCCCACACACCCAGAGCTCACAGTCAGTCCCGCTTCCCCCCCACATACCCAGAGCCCACAGTCAGCCCCGCTTCCCCCCCACACATACCCAGCCCCCGCTTCCCCCCCCCGCACACCCAGAGCCCACAGTCAGCCCCCACTTCCCCCCCTGCACACCCAGAGCTCAGTCAGCCCCGCTTCCCCCCCACACACCCAGAGCTCACAGTCAGTCCCGCTTCCCCCCCACATACCCAGAGCCCACAGTCAGCCCCGCTTCCCCCCCACACATACCCAGCCCCCGCTTCCCCCCCGCACACCCAGAGCCCACAGTCAGCCCCCGCTTCCCTCCCTGCACACCCAGAGCCCACAGTCAGCCCCCGCTTCCCCCCCTGCACACCCAGAGCTCAGTCAGCCCCGCTTCCCCCCCACACACCCAGAGCTCACAGTCAGTCCCGCTTCCCCCCCACATACCCAGAGCCCACAGTCAGCCCCGCTTCCCCCCCACACATACCCAGCCCCCGCTTCCCCCCCCGCACACCCAGAGCCCACAGTCAGCCCCCACTTCCCCCCCTGCACACCCAGAGCTCAGTCAGCCCCGCTTCCCCCCCACACACCCAGAGCTCACAGTCAGTCCCGCTTCCCCCCCACATACCCAGAGCCCACAGTCAGCCCCGCTTCCCCCCCACACATACCCAGCCCCCGCTTCCCCCCCCGCACACCCAGAGCCCACAGTCAGCCCCCGCTTCCCTCCCTGCACACCCAGAGCCCACAGTCAGCCCCCGCTTCCCCCCCTGCACACCCAGAGCTCAGTCAGCCCCGCTTCCCCCCCACACACCCAGAGCTCACAGTCAGTCCCGCTTCCCCCCCACATACCCAGAGCCCACAGTCAGCCCCGCTTCCCCCCCACACATACCCAGCCCCCGCTTCCCCCCCCGCACACCCAGAGCCCACAGTCAGCCCCCGCTTCCCCCCTGCACACCCAGAGCTCAGTCAGCCCCGCTTCCCCCCCACACACCCAGAGCCCACAGTCAGCCCCCACTTCCCCCCCGCATACCCAGAGCCCACAGTCAGCCCCCGCTTCCCCCCTGCACATCCAGAACCCACAGTCAGCCCCCGCTTCCCCCCTGCACACCCAGAACCCACAGTCAGCCCCCGCTTCCCCTCCCCGCACACCCAGAGCCCACAGTCAGCCCCCGCTTCCCCCCTGCACACCCAGAACCCACAGTCAGCCCCCGCTTCCCCCCCCCACACCCAGAGCCCACAGTCAGCCCCCGCACACCCAGAGCCCACAGTCAGTCCCCGCTTCCCTCCCTGCACACCCAGAGCCCAGTCAGCCCCGCTTCCCTCCCTGCACACCCAGAGCCCACAGTCAGCCCCCGCTTCCCCCCCCTGCACACCCAGAACCCACAGTCAGCCCCCGCTTCCCCCCGCACACCCAGAGCCCAGTCAGCCCCCGCTTCCCTCCCTGCACACCCAGAGCCCACAGTCAGCCCCCGCTTCCCCCCCTGCACACCCAGAACCCACAGTCAGCCCCCGCTCCCCCCCTGCACACCCAGAGCCCAGTCAGCCCCCGCTCCCCCCCCCACATCCAGAACCCACAGTCAGCCCCGCTTCCCCCACACACACCCAGAGCCCACAGTCAGCCCAGCTTTCTTGTTGTGACCTCCCACACCCCCGTCTCACTGAGGGAAGCCGCCCGCAGCCTGCACCCTCCTCCCCAGGACGGCCCTGCTGCAGCCCTGGGCACCTTGGCACTGGCCACACCCATCCTGCCCCCAAGGATCAGGATCACGCAGCCTGTCACAGTTGAGCAGGACTGAGCCCTCCCTGCTGCACACGCACGCAGTCCCAGCTCTGTGTGCCCAGCCCCGGGGACGTCCACCCAGGTCAATGACCCTGTAACAGGTCCCTCAGGGGACAGTCACAACCCCACCCTGATCGCCACTGTGCAAAAAACAGTCCCCTCACCCCACCCTAAGCAAGACCGCCCTGGTCACCGTGGGCCCAGCCAGCTGCCCAGCCCGGCAGGCTCCCCTCCCTGCCCCAGGACCTAGGCGGCCGTCAGCTGCACAGGACCAAGGGCAGGGACCCAGGCGGCCTTGAGATGCCTGCTGGGGTGGGGGTGGGGGGCAGCAAGGGCTGGCTCGGGGCTGACCAGGGAGCAGGCAGGGCGGGGGCTCCGGCGGAGGCCAGGGACCCCTCTGTCGCTGCACACGGCGACTGGCCATGCCCACCTCGTCCTTGTACTTGGTGATGTAGGAGTAGATCTCGTGCAAGGCGCTCATGCTGTTGAACTGGCTCAGGTGCAGCCGGGACTGCTCGGCCAGGTAGGCGCTCATGTCCTGGTCGCTGATGGCGGGCATCTTGGCGATGTCGGCGTAGTACCTGTCGGCGGGCGGCCAGGGGTGGGTGTGAGCGGGAGCCCAGGCCTCCTGGCCGCCCGTCCCCTCTCCTCGCCTCTGGCCACCCACCTCTCCACCCAGCTCTTGTAGTTGGGGATGTCCTTGGCGTAGAGCAGCTTGTTGGAGGGCGAGTCCTTGCCCAGCTTGTGCTCCGACGTGGAGCAGGAGTCCATGAAGGTCTGGGCCACCACCGACAGGCAGGCGTCCGTGATGCTGTTCTTGTGGATGTCGAACACGAACTGCGGGTTCTTGATCACGTTCACCCAGAAGCGCAGCGGCAGGCTGCAGGCGAGCGGACCAGGCACACGGTCAGCCGGCTCCCCTTCCGCACAGCCCCCTCCCCACCGGGCCAGGCCTGGCAGAGCCGCAGCTGCGACCCGTGTGGCTGTGCACCGCGGCCTTGGCAATGACACGGCTCTGTGCCCGGGAGCTGTCTCCGGCCCGGCCTCAGCTGCAAGCCCTCACTCCAGGGAGTACCCGGAGCCTGCACTGGGCCTTTGTCACTGCCATCAGCCCCTTCTCGCATATGGCGGCCCACACGGGCATGTCTCCGCACAGCATGCAGGATCAGGACCTGCCCCCCCCCCCCCATGCACACAGCTCCCACGGCCCTGGGGGCCTCCTGAAGGTGGAGGGAGGAGGATGTGTGCAAACCCAGGGTCAGGGAGGCAGTGGGATGGACAAATGGTGACGGCCCCACCACAGCCTGCAGGAGCTCAGCCCCAGACCCGGGCCGCCTGGCTCGGGCTCCTGGCGCCCCCGGCCGCGCCTGCCCTCGGCAGGACGCCCCGGAGCACCCCAGCGCGTGGTTACCAGTTGCTCTTCCACGTGTGCCGCACGTCGGCGTCGTGGATCTGGTGCTTGTCGGCCTGCTCGTCCAGGAAGTCGAACATGTACTTGATGGCCAGCGGCAGGGCCGAGCCCCGGTGCGCCGTGCTGAAGATGGTCTCAAACAGGTCGTCCACGAACTTCTGCAGCGTGCCCTGCGGGTGGCCGAGGACACGGAGCTGCACAGCCCTGCCAGGCTGCCCCTGCGAGCCGCCTGCTGCTTCTGAACTTGGCCGTCACCCCTGCACCCCCCAGGCAAGGGCCCCACCTTGGTGGCCAGCAGCCGCGTCAGGTAGATCTCCGAGACCATCTTGCTGCCCCGGTCGCCCTCGCGCTGGTCCAGGTGGTCGTGGTTCTTCACCAGGTGCCACAGCTTGGTGCCGCTCTCCAGGTCCGGTGTGATCATGGGCGTGCGCGAGCGCAGGCTGTCGGGGCTGCTGGCCGTGCGTAGCATGCTCTCTGCAGGCACCAGGCCGTCAGTGGGCAGGGCCCCTGTGCCCCCACCCCCACCTCTGGGCATGCAGAACCCCTGCCCAAGCCTCCCTGGGTTGCTGGGGACAGCCCGGGCCACCGGCAGGGCGGGGTGTGAGTGAGCTGGGGCGCACACTATCGGGAGAGGCACGGCCTGCAGCATCGGTGACAGGCGTGCTGGCCCGACCCTCACCGTATCTGCTGAGGGACTTGGTGAAGGTGGAGGAGTTGGAGATGTTGTAGGCTGACGTCTGCTTGGGCACCAGCGCCACCGATGACCCGTCCGTCACCTGTGTGCAGAGGGTCAGGGACTCCATGACGCCCCTTGATGCTACCACAGTGCCGACTGCCTGCCCACCCCGCCAGGGGCCTGAGAGGCCAGGGGCCTGGGCCACACCACGGCGTCTGCGCCGGGAGTGCCTCCCCACTCTGGGCCTCAGTGCTGTGTGGGGCAGCTCCAGGGCTGCGGGGACAGTGCCAGGGGCCAGCGTGGGAACTGGGTGGTCCCAAGGCCTCTGCCCCCTTTCCTCCCAATGGCCACAGCCTGCCACCGTCCTGGCTGTCCTCTAGGTTCCAGACCCCGGCATGGACTGCCGCCAAGCCCCCGGGGGAGGCGAGACTCGCACTGCGGCCAGAGCGCAGGGCCGGGGCGCACCTGGTAGTGAGCCAGCGTGTTCAGCCTCTTCCAGTCGTTGTCGATCTTGGTGGTGACATCTTCGTCCTGCAGGATGATGCGCGCCATGCGGCCCTGGCGCCACTCTGCAGGGAGCAGGGCGCTGAGGGGGGGCCGTGGGGCCGCCCTCCCAGCCGATTCCCGCCTCCTATTTACCCATGTCCGGGGCAGGGTGCGCGGGGCACGTGTGAAGGGCCTTGAGAGCCGAGTAAGGAGGGCCAGGCCCCGCCCTCTGTCCAGGAAGCTCCTCCCACTGGCACAGGGGAGGAGGGGCCTGTTCTCCACTGCAGCCCCTGTACCTGCTGTAGGGACCTAGCCCCAGGGGTCTTCCCCTTGCCTTCCTGGGCTCAGGGTCCCGCCACACCTGCTGCAGACCCCAGAGCCCTGCCCCACACCTGCCCATCCCACAAGGCACAGCCCCTGGCTCCACAGGCCCAGCTCTGGCCTCTCACCCACTCGTCTCCGCCCTGCTCTGCCTCCACTTCTGCCCCTCTGGTTTCCAGTCAGCAGGGGGGGCCCATGTTGACCACCCCCCAACCCTGCTCCTTTGCCCAGGGCCCAGCCCGCCCCAGCCCCTCACCCAGGTCCATGTCCCCGGCCTTGGGCCGCTGGGAGTAGGGGACGCCTTTGTACACGGCGTCCAGCAGCTTCTCCTTGACCTGCGTCACCGTGTCGCAGTTCAGCCCCTTCACCGGCACCTCGGGCGCGTTCTCGTTCTCGGGGATCACACAGTTCAGCGTCTGTGGGGAGTGGGGGACTGTGTGACGGAGGGTGCGGGGTGGGGGTATGGGGTGGGGCAGCGGAGGGCGCGACGGCAGCTGTGCTCACCAGCGTCTTGTAGTCGATCTGCTGCCGGATGAGCTTGTCCTCGCTCAGGGAGTAGCGCGCCTCGCCCGTGATGGCGTCGATGGGCCCCTTCTCCATCTGCTGCTTGATGGCGCAGTACAGCATGAACAACGGCTCCCCCGCACACTCCTGCGGCCGGGCGGGGAATGAGGCTGCGCCCAGGACCCCCGGGCTCCGCGCACCTGCCCCGCCCCTCGGTCCTTCCAGTGCCAGCCACGCTGCTCCCAGGCCAGCATGGCTGCCAAGCTCTTTCTAGGAGGCTGCTCTGTCCCTGGTCCCGAAGTCCAAGGAGGACGTGCTAGGAGATACAGAAGCCACGCCCCTGGCACCCTTGTGATACCTGAGCAGGGAGGGAGAGCATGGCGGTGCGGCCCAGCGGGATTTAGGCCGAGACAGACCGAGGCCGGCTGATTCCAGCCTGGCGTCCTCCCCCACGCACGGAACCTGACTGTGGTGGCCGGGGCCAGGGTGGAGTCCACAACGCGTGCTCTAAGCGACTGAGCATTGACGCTACCTGTTCCCAAGAACTCGCCCCGCAGAGGCTCCGCAGCCCCGGGCCAGCAGGGCTGCGGTCTGGCCAGGCAAATGCCCGCTCCCGGGCCCCCACACGGCGGCCTCGAGGGCTGCCTCCTGCCCCCACCTCGCAGCCTCTGCGGCTGCTGTCCCCACAGCCAGAACTCTCTCCCGGCCTTCACAGGTGCTCTGGACTCTACCCGGCACCCCCTTCCCACGAGGGCTCCCCACCCCACCCCCAACGATGCAGCCCCTCCCTGCGTCACCTGCGGAAGTGACCTCACTCCCGCTGGGGGTGGGGGCTGCCCGAGGGCCCGGGCATGTCTGCCTCACTCACATCCTATCCCCGGCACCCAGTGCACAGTCTGGGAGGGGCTGCCGGCACCTGGGGCAGGAACTGAACCAATGAAACTGCGTCTAGGGTAAAGGTTCACGTTGCCATGGCAAAGTGAAACCACTGACTGGACACCAGGGCCTGGGTTCAGGGTCCGCTGCAGTCACAGCCATCTGACGGGGTTCAGAAGGTCTGAGTGTGCCCCTGGCGGGCAGCAGGCTCGGGCAGCCCCCAACCGGGCCCTTGGCAAACAAACAGTGGCTCTACCCAGTAACCAGATGCTCCGGGCACCTCGTTAGCATCTGCGGTAATTAAAGAGACAGCTGCTAAGGAGCAGCCGCAAGCCTGGATCATCCTGAGACCTTGCGACAACACGCCTGTCTTTGAAATTATGTTTCATTTGCAAACTTGGCTTCATTAAGTGGGCTGGGAAGGGGAGCAGGGCTGGACCAGGGGCCGCTGACAGCTGCCTCTCTTCCTGGAAATGCCACCTGATGGGAGGGGCCGCCCAGGGTTCCCCAGGCCCAGGACCTCGCAGAGGGTGAACGCAGCACAGCTGCAGCCTCTGGAGGTCAGAGCAAGAACTTATGAACCTGAGGTCACACAGCAAACAGCTGGAGAATCCAGAATTCAAATCCAGACCCCGTGGGCCCCAAGCACCTGCTCTTTAAAAACCAGGTATCCTCAGAGAAGGCTCAGGCAGGGCCACGCCTCTCCCTCCGACCCAGGCAGCAGCCTGCCCTCGCCGGCCCTGACCACTTCCTTCAGAGTCTGCCCAGACAGCCCAAAGGAGGAATCAGAGCGGTAAGAAGCTGGGAGAGAGCAAAGTCCAGAATCGAAGGCCCCAGACTCAGCCCCAGCCACGAATGCGGAGAAACCGCCCAGCGAGACGCGGCACCTTCATAGCGAAAGCCGACCCGGGCAGCCTGGTAAAGGCACGAGCCAGATGCTTCTCCATCTGGTTGGGGGGAGTCAAGCTGCACCCCGACCTCACACCACACACCAACAAGAGTTGTATCTCAGTGCAACACGGCAGCTCCAAACGATGACCGTGCTTTTAAAAATTCCTGTCGCCCCTGAAAAGAGTAATTCTACAAAAATGACCAAAGGCTACAAACAGACATTTGCAAACTTGGCTTCAAAGAAAAGTTAAAAGTGGCCGATCAAACACAGACACGGCGCTCAGCTCGCGAGAGGAATGCCAACTAAGGGACCAGGTCTCAGTGTACACTTGGCAAACCGGCGGCGACCAGACTGCTAAGCCCGGTGTTCCCCCAGGGGAGGAGTCTCAGACAAGGAACCGGTGCGGCTTTTTACAGGACAACGTGGCAGCATTTCTGACGATTAAAACCGAGCGCGCCCGATCGCCTACACTCGCTCTGCTGGAAATCCACTCAGCAAACCAAGACAAAGGCGCTACCAGCGACGCACGGCGGCCGAGGATCCAAATGCTCCTACACGCTTCGGCAGTGAACGTGCAATGAAGGGCGCAGGAGCCACACTGTGGGACATCACGCAGTCGGTAACGCAGAAGAGGGCTAACACCTGTGTCCCTACCTGCAAAGGTGGGCCGCGCACACTGCCCGCGGTGGGGGGAGAGGGAAGAGAAGTGCAGTGCGTGCAGGCGACATGAGTGCCACCACTCAAAAGAAGAAAACTTCCCAACGAGGAGAAGGGTCCACCCATAGGATTTCTTCTCAGTGTGAAAAGCACCCTCTATTATAGGCATTTGCTTCAGTTCAAAAGCCAGCCTGGGAAGAAGACAGGCAGCAAAACATGGACGACATCGCCCTCAGAACATCAGAGGGCTGGCGCGCACCCCTTCCTACTCACGTCCATGCGCTCACGAGCCCAGACGGCTTTCTACTTGTTTCTAGGGACTGGCACTGTGGCGCAGTGGGTTTAAGCTGCTGCCTGCGATGCCGGCACCCCGTATGGGCACCACTTTATGTCCTGGCTGCTCTACTTCTGATCCAGCTCCCTGCTAATGGCCTGGGAAAAGCAGCTCAAGCTGGCCCAAGTGCTTGGGCCCCAGGCACCCATGTGGGACATGACAATGAAGCTCCCAGCTTCTGGTTTCGGCCTGGCTCAGCCCTGACCATTCTGACCATCTAGGGAGCAAACCAGCAGGTGGGAAGATCCCTGTCTCTCTGTAACTTCGACTTCCAAGTAAATATATACATCTTTTTTTTAAAGGTTTTGTTTCTAAAGACAGCAAGGGATGAAAAGGATCTGGGTTGTTTAAAAACCATGTGTTCTCTCCAAGTCCATCTGCGTGTCGCACGTGCCAGGGTTTCCCTCCTCTTTAGGGCTGCGTGGTACTCCGCCATGTGGACAGTCCCTCTTTCCTCTAGGACGCTAGGTGGATGCCCGGAACCTCAGATGCGACAGAATCCTACACACGCCGTGTTCTATTCCCAGACAGTCTCTGTGTAGGCTCAGCGCTGGGCTTCCTGCCCCGGGACGCGCCTTCCGCCGCACCTTCCACCCACAGACACCATGCCGTCCCCATCTGAGTAAGCACTCGCCACGCACCAGTCACGCCCTCTGTGGTCTGAGGTACGGCTGTGGACCGAGCAGGACCTCCCTTCGTTCCCGGGCCACGGACGCGGGACTGCTCTCGCCGCGGCTGCAGCACCGGCAGCACGCCCCTCCCCTTGCCTCCTGAGAACGCTCACCGGCTCGCCGCCCTGCCAGGAAGCGCTCCCTGCCTGCTACGGCCAGCAGCACGCCTCCTGAGGTCGGGCCGCGGTGAAGCGGGCTGGACGGTCTCTGCCCTCAAGCGCTGCCGCCCCACAGAAACCGCTAAGGGACGGCGCGGACACGCCGGACAGCGGGGGGGTTCCTGTCCAGGCAGGACGGAGGGGGCCGGCACGAGGTGCCAGAACGCAACTTAAAACCGAGGGGTCGCTCACTTCTGCAGCTTCTCAGGGGGGTTTTCAGATCACGGGGGACCCAGGGAGGGGAAGCCCTGGGGAAGGGGGTGCCGTACCCACACCTTGCGTAGCCACTCCTCCGCTGATGGACACGTGGTTGCTTGCACGCCACCTCAGTGAAAGCCTCCAACCGCAAAAGGACCGATACTCGGACTTTGCTGATACCAGGGACCGCAGAGACAGAGCAGAACAGGGGCTGCTGGGGCCGGGGGGCGAGAGAAGTGGGGAGGGGTCCCAGCTTGGGAGAAGGCACTGCTGGGCACGGGCGGGGGTGACGGCTGGGCCACATTATCAGCGTGCAGTCGGCTATCCAGATCCGTGGATTCCACGTCCGTGGAAGCAGAAGGAAAACACCGGGTAGGGGCTGAGCGTAGACTCTCGCTCGTCATCGCTGCCGCACACAGGAGGGCAGCTGTTTGCACAGGGCTCCCCCGTGTGAGGGGTCCCTGGCCGTCCAGAGTGAGTGGGCGTGGGGGCAGGGCAGGCTTGTTCTGTGCGAACCCCACACCACCTCACAGAAGGGACCGGAGCGTCTGTGCACTGTTCCTCACGGACGCCGAGGGGCCGCTGTCTCTGACGCCACCGAACCTGCGCCCTGCAGAACGGTCCGAGGGCAGGTTTCACGCCGCGTGTATTTTACCAGTCAGAACGGTGAGAGGAATCTGTGGCGTGCCCAAAAGGAATGAGCTGCCAAGCCACGGAAAGACACGCGGGCACCTCAAATGCACGTGACCAGGTGAAATATAGCAATCAGGTGAGGCTGCGCACGGTACAATTCCAACTCGATGACATTCGGAAAAGGCAAACCCAGGGGGACGACAGGAAGTCGGGGTTCCCGGGGGTCAGGAGAGGAAGGGGTGGACAGGCAGGGCACGGAACGCCACTCTGCAGGACGCTGCAACAGGGCACACACGACAGTGCACGCCGACCAAAGCCGACAGGGCGTGCGATGCCAAAGGTGAACCCGGCGTCTCCTGGGGATGTCACCGTGGGCAGTGACACAGCCGTGGAGGGCAGGGATTGTGACAAGTGTTCATCTGGGTGGTGGTGGCGGTGCCTGGGCCGGGCAGGCAGTGTGGACGCCCCCTCGACTGAGGATGGGAGCGTTCCGTCCCGCTGAACCCCTGGGAGATGGAACGCCCTCTAAGTCCATAGCGCACTTCAGTGCCCTCTTCCTGCCGCACCGCTGAACTGCCCAGCCCCCCCCTAATGCTGAGAACGCCCAGGGCCTCGCCGGTAACCAGCAGCTCGCGTCCAAACAAAAGACATGGGCAAGGTAGTGCACTACATCGCGGGCTGTGGTGTGGCCGTGGGGCTCCCCGGGAGCTACTGCCACAGGCGCTGCCCACCGTGGTCAGAGAGGGTCAGAACCCATGTCAAAGGCCCAGGAAAAGCACAAAACTCAAGTTTGAAACTTGGCTGCTGTGCCGTACATGTGAAACACCCCAAGAGGAGGGACCGTGTTGGGGCTTGGCTGCGTGTGGGGCCGTCTCGGCACCCTATTGCACTGCAAGCCCGGGGCTGCTTGAGGTCAGGGTGTGGCCCAGGGGACCCCACGTAGTGGCTCTGTCTCGGGTCCCCAGCTTAACGCTAAGGCAGCCCTGGGAGGCCCTCGTGCCCTCGTGGCTCTAGGAGTTGGGTTCCCAGCTCTCGGCTTCGGGCCGCCCGGGCCCAGCGGTTGAGGGCAGCTGGAGAGTGACCCAACGGACAGGAACTCTCTGCCACTATCTATGTCTCTGTCTCTCTGCCTCTCGGATGAACAATCAAGTTTATCTTAAAATAACATGCAACAAAACCCAAAGCCGTTGAAAGTAGCCAGCGGCCAGCGTCGAAAGTAGCCAGTGGCCAGCGGCACAGACACAGTCAGCCTCAGGCCTCTCTCCTGGGGCGGGGACTCGCCCCCTTCCTGGAGAAGCCAGGTCCTGGCCGTGGGCCATCGTCCGTATCCAGCATCAGTCTCCCTCTCTGCACCACAAGGGGCCCAGCAGCTTTGAGAGCTCCCTCACCCGCTGCACCCCTTTGCTGGGACCACACTGCAGATGAGGGTGGGCTCGGGGTCAGCACGGCCCATGATGCTCCCCTCGCCTGCTCCCACCTCCCCTCCTAGCCTCCCTGGCCGTCCACCACCCCGAGACGCAGCCTTTCCTCCCGGACGTAGCCCTGCAGGCCTTGCACTGTGCAGTGCTCCTGCAAAAATGCACGGTGTTCCAGCCCTGTGGCCAGCCCCGCAGGAAACAGAATCCACAGCCGACCCAGGTTCTCAGGCGGGGCTCGTCCTGCTAAGCCTGCCTGTCTGGGCGTGAGAGCTGCCTGCAGGTGCACCTGCTCTGAGCTGCGGCTCTGGGTGGACGGAGCTCAACTCCGTGAGCGTGAAAACCAATGGCAGATGTAACAGGACGGCACTTTTGCAGGAAATGCCCGACTCTGTGTTAGCTGTCGCCACTTCTGCACGCAATGACGATATGATTAGGTTGGGCACTGCTGTGCGCACAGGAACCTGTCACCTCCAGTGATGGCCACGAGGCCCACTCCTTCGCCGTCCTGGGTCCTTTCTCTCTCACTGCCTCACGGCTCCCTCCCTGCGGGCTGTCTGCCTTCACTGCGGGGACCTCAGACCCCTGCCCCTGCCCTGTCTCAACCCCCAGCACCCACCCCCCATCCTGCCTCCTGAGTGTCCTGAGCCGCGGTGCAGACTCCGCTCTGGGCACCAACACCTCTGAGCTGAGCTGGGCAGAGCAGCATCCTGCTGAGTGACAGCTGAGCAGGCGGGGGCACAGGCCATCCCAGGATTCCATGAAAACGAGGCTTTGAATCCGGGCAGTCGGTCGGCACCAGCCCCCACCCTCGACTGCTAGGCCACAGAGCTGGTCACCGGCACGTGGACAGCACGCAGGGCACATGCTTAATGCACACACACACACACGGCTCGACACGGGGATCCTGCTGCTCCCAGCCTGTGACAACGTGCACCACACTGCCAGCCAGGTGGCACCCGATCCATATGACGGCTCCGCACCTGCAGCGCAGGCAACTGACTCCACAAACTACAGCCACAACACAGGCTCGGGGGCCACGGCCAGCTCCCGTCTCCACCTTCCGTGCTCCGGACACTGGCAGCGTGGAGTCTGGGCCTGCGTCCAGAGCCAGCTCAGCCGCTCGCTGCCCAGCTGGGACACCCACAGCTACCGTGTGGGCTAAGCAAGGGCCAGGCAACTGAGAGGAAGGGAGGCAGGCAAGGGGCCAAGGGCTGTGTGTGCCCAGGCACCTGAGGCTGGGTCCCCGTGCCCCGAGCCGGCTTCCTCTGCCTTTTCTCTGCGCCGCGGCCCCCAGCCCCTCGGCCCGCCCCTGCCACCGTGGCTCTGGCCGAACGCCCGTCTCCAGCCTACCTTGAGGAACTTGTACAAGAGGAAGGTGAACCAGTTGGTCAGCATCTTCTCGGCCACCGACTCAGTCCTAGGGAGCGGAGGGAGAACAGCAGGACAAGGCCAGCTGGCGTCACAGCCACCGGGCACCAGCACGGGCCCTGCAGCCCCCCCCCAGGCCTCCCGGAGACACCCCCTCCACAGGGCACCAGGTGGCTGTGAGGTCGGCCATGGAGAGCCCAGGCCCTGGAGCCAACTCGGGCCTGGCGCTGGCGGCCCCACACGTGCCGGCACGCCTGGGGCCTTGCTGTCGGTGCCTGGACAGGGGGAGGCTGAGGCTCGGGGGTCCGGTGATCGCCCCCGCCCCGCCCGGGGCTCACCGCCGCAGCAGCAGCTTGGGGTGGTTCTTGCTCTCCAGGTTCTTCTCGATGAGGTCGGACAGCAGCTGCTTGAGCACGCCCGTGGCGTACTCCATCTCGCCCTGCAGGGCCGTCATGATGAGTGAGGCCACGTTGCCGCGGTCGCGCATGGAGAAGCTGCGCTGGGCCTCCAGCGTGCGGATGAAGGTGAGCAGGAAGTGCTTCTTGGTCAGCAGCTGCCCAAACAGCGTCAGCGACTTCTCCACGTTGGCCTGCACCTGTGGGCACACCCGGGTCGGCATGTCACGCTGACCCCCCAGCCTCGACCAGCCTTCTGGGCAGAAAGGATATGACCTGGAAGCTGCCACCACGGCCCAATGCCATCGGCACAGTCTTTGGCACAGGTCCCCTGCTCCGCGGCCCGGGAAGCTCCCTGCAGGCAGGGACAGGACACGGGCACCGCTGGTGCTGCCGGGAGTGCAGACTCTGGGTGGGGGAGACAGCTCCTGCCACCCCTGCGCGGCCAGGCCCTCGGACCGGATCTCCCCTCGCCTGGCACGAACGAGCTCGGAGGAAGCCCAGTGCCCTGGTGTCATCCGCAGGGGGTGGGGCACGCGTCCTGGTCTCATTCTGCCTTCAGATAAGCAATGCGAACCCAGCACTGTCCCCGCCTCATGGACAAGGACACCCAAGTCCAGAGAAAGGAGGAGGCCCGACTGGGATCACGCAGCACGGAGGTGAGGAGGAGGTGCAGTGTAGGCACGGCCGGCTCCAGGGCTCCGAGGCTTGTCACGGCAGGTTTCCCACCAGGCTGTGCCCCGAGGTCACCAGGGACACCTGGCTCCTCGTCCAGGCAAACAACAGGCACTGGGCAGAACACGCACAGTCCCAGCTGAGAGACAGTCGGACAGATGACAGCCGGAGGGGTCCTATGGGGAGCTTCGACATGGCAGCAGCCTGGGGTGGGAGGCCATGAGCAGAGCCGCCGGGAACCACCCGGGTTTGCAGGTGAGCAGGTGGCCAGCGGGCCCCTTGGAGGCAGCCCCCGAGACAGGGCCGAGCACGCAGGCACAGGGGCAGTGTGCTGGGAGGAGGCCCGGCCTCCCCCACGCTCCTGGGCCCTCTCCTTCCCGCCCTCCAGAGCCACCCTGGCCAGTGCCCTGGCCCAGCCTGGACATGGGGCTCGCTGCCTGGCCCACTCTCGGATATGCCTGGGTCCTGAGCCCAGCAGGACTGGGCTGCCCCGAGGACTCCCGGCTGCTGAGGTCATCCGGCCTGCCCCACACCCAGGGGCCTTGCAGGCAGCGTGGCAGCGGCCTCTGCTTGCCGGCTGCGAGGCTGGTGCTCCTACCTCCATCTCCTTGAGCACGGGGTGGTCCTCAATCCCAGGGAACAACACGCGCATGGCGTACGTGCGGTAGTCCAGGAACGGGATGCCGGCTCCGTCCAGGTCGTTGGTCAGCTCGTGGATGTCAGTCTGCAGCTCTGCGAAGGCTGTGTGTGGCAGGACACGTCATCAGCGGGGGCACCTCCTGCCGGCCCCGCCCTCCCACTGCCCATCCTAGCCCTGTCACCCCAGGGCTTTGCGACCACTGCGTCTCCCGGTGCCTGGCTCCCTAGCCCTACCAGGGACCCAACTCCTCTCCCTCCCGACTGCCACAGGATTAACCCAGATGACAGCAGAGATGGCTGCGGCACCAGGGCTGGGCTGTGTAGGGCCCCAGGGTCGCAGATGCTGACAATGGGGGTGGAGCCTCCTTCCACCACCCAGGAAGGGACGGGGTACCCAAGTATGGGAGGTGGGGGGCAGCAGAGGCCCAGGGCCAACCGGCTGCGCGCTGTGCCCCAACCCCCACGCCCGCCCTCCGCCAACTCCCCACGCATACCTCAGGCACACAGGGGCCCTCAGCGCAGCCCGACCCCCCTCCGGGCCAGCTCTGCCTCCGTCAGGAACAAAGGCAGGCAGGGCAGTGCAGCGGCCCCACAGAACATTCCAGAGCTGTGAGGTGTCCGCTGCAGCTGCCTGAGGGATGCGCTATCTGATCGTGAGCCAGAGGAGCGCCAGGCAGGCTGGGGCTGGGCAGGGGGCTGCGTCTGGCAGGTTTAGTTAAGAGCGGGGCAGGGGGCTGCGTCTGGTGGGTTTGGTGAAGAGGTGGGGCCTTCACGTCCTGGGCCCGCTGTCAGGCTCACCTGCACCTGGCCGGCCACAGAGCTGTCACAGCCACCATGTTCCACAGGCCATCCCCAGGGAGACCCAGGCCACCGCCTCCTGTCCACCAAGCCTGCCCTCCGGGTGAGCCCCAGCAGACCCCAGGCATTAGGTTTACGGGGGTCTGGGGGCCACTGGGACGCGGGACTTTCTATGTACGACATCAGAGCCCCTGCGGATTTAGCAACCACCCCACCTCGAGCCAGAGCGGCTTCGGCGCCCGGCCCTGCCACGGGACTGCCCCAGGCTCTGCACCACGCCTGGCACTTGAGAAACTAGCCGCCAACGCCAGCTACTAGCAAGGCCGCTCCCGCCACACGCCCGCGCGGAGGACCACACGGAGTCTCCGACAGGCTCACGGCAGGCCTGGAGCCCCGGGAAGGTGGGGCTGCACCAGGCTGGCCCCAGAGGCACCGCTGGCCACTCAGCCTGAGAAAACGGCCGGTTCCAAGTCAGCTACCCAGGGCCAGGGCTGAAGGTCAAACCCAGCAGCCGGCCCCACCCCCGCCAGGTGGCCCCCACACGGCCCAGGGCCTCTGTCCCAGACCACGAGGGCTCCTTCCGGGCCCCGGCTTGGCGCCCACCTCCTTGCTTCCAGCACTGAACTCTCCCCACCCCCATGCAGTCACTCACAGCCCAGGGCTCAGTGCAGGTGCAGGGGATCTGCAAACACCTGTAGGGTCAGGGCTGGCTCGGCAAGGGATGAGCCGGTGACCCTGGGCAGGGTCGCTCTGAGACATGTGGGCAGGGCCGGCGGCCCCGGACCCCGCGGCACACCAGGGGAGGTCTCTGTTCTGGCTGGGACACGGTCCCGCCCTTCCCACTGATGCTCACAGCTGCTGCTCACCCACCTCCCTCCCAGTCCCAGCCAGCCCATCCGCAGCCGCTGCCTGCCCAGAATCTACCCCACCTGGTCTTAGGGGCTTCAGGGGGTGCAGGCCAAGCAAGGCAGAGCCCGAGGCCCAGTATGGCCACCAGGGACAGGCTCTATGGCTGGCCCTTGAGACCCTTTGGACAGCTGACTCGTCCACTGCGGTTGTGTTGTTCCCAAAGACGGGAGCACCCATCGCAGCCCTGCCCAGCCAAGCAGGTGCTGTTACTGTGCCCATTCTGCAGATGAGGGGACAGAGGCACAAGAGGACGAGGGGCCCATTCCTAGTGTGGCAGTTTCTCCAGCAGCAGCCCCCAGAAGCAGTATCTGCTCCAGCAGCCCAGAAGCCCCAGCCGGGCACCCGGGCCAGGCACCTGTCCAGGGCCAAGCCCAGCCAAGGCCGTAGCAACACTGCAAGCGGAGCCACCGTCAGCAGGTGGGAAGGCACTGGCTCAGAGACAGCAGCTGTGCCAGCAGGCCCCGAGCCACCCCCCCCCCCCCCCCCCCCGCAGCACACCTTCCTTGCACTCCAGGGCCACGCGGGACTCCAGGTTGTCCATCTGCAGCTGCAGCCGCTTGAGGGTGCGGTCGGCGTCGCGAGACTTGCGCTTGTACGCGATGAGCACGGCCACGATGACGAGCAGCAGCAGGCCCCCACCGCCGCCGATGCCCACAATGGCAGGCAGTGTCAGCAGGCTGTCCGAGTACACCTGCAGCGTGCCTGGCGAGAACTCAAAGCCACCCGCTCGCACCTGTCGGCCAGGAGGAGAGCCACTCGAGGGGCGCTCCCACCCCTCCTGCCTGGTGGCCATGGGACCCCCACACACTACCTGAGGGTGGAGCTCCACTGATGATCTGGGGGTGGGGTGGGGCGGGGATCAGCACCAGGGCACGGCAAGGGCTTAGGACAGGGGGCAGGTGGGGGACTCGATTAGGTAGAAGCAGCCTCAGGGCGGTGGTGGGGGCGGAGCCTGCACAGTTGGCAAGAGTCTCTCACTGATCTGGGGACAAGTCTCGAGCTGGCTCATGGAGCGGGCATGGCCCTGCTGCCTGGGCCCAGGAGACCCGGGCTGGGGCCAGGAGACCCGGGCTGGGGCCGGGGCATAGCTCTCCTAGGTTCCTCCTCCCAAGTGGATGGGCCAGCCGGGGCACGCACCGTGACCTTGTGCTGCCCGGTGAGGTTGGGCGACTCGCACAGCAGCTGCGTCTCCGACACGGTGAGGATGCAGGGTGTGGAGCCAATGAGCACCGTGTAGTTGAGCCGGGAATTGCCAGGCGCGGGGGGCAGGAGGTTCCGGCCCTGCACGGGGGAGAGGTGAGCCGGGGGGCTCAGGGGGGGGGTTCCCTGAACTCCACCCCCACCCCGTGCCGGCAGCCAAGATCCACCTTGAGGATGAGGGGGGAGCTGGGCTTGAGCTCCAGGAGGCCGGTGGGGCTGAGCGGCTCCAGCACGGGGTCGGGGTAGTAGACGAAAGACGAGGAGTTGAGCACTAGCAGGGCGCGCACGTTGTCCATGACGAAGCCCAGCTCGTCCGGCCGCTCTCCCAGCTCAGGCGGGCTGCGCGTCGGGTTGTCCACGGACGGCGCCCGGCACACCATGGTGGTGTCATTGTACACCATGCAGCTCTGGGGACGCAGGGCACCGGGAGGCTGGGCCACCACATCCCATGGGCCAAACGCGCCACGCACCAAGGCTCCTTGGAGCACCCACCCCGGAGGGTCCAAAGCCAGGACCCCTCCCACCCACCAGGCAAGCTCACGTCCCTTCCCCAGGGTCTCCCAAAACAGCCAAGGATGGCCCAAGCTGGGGGGGGGGGGCGGCAGGGACGGTAGGAACTGGGCGGAGCTAACAGGGGGCAGGGACTTACATTCTCCCTCTCAACGCCGCCGTACTTGGCTCGGATTCGAGGTTCACGCACCGTGGCCAGATTGGTGCCTGTGACCGTTAGGAGGGTCCCACCACTAGAAAATGCAGGATGGGGAACTGTCAGACAATGCTGGGGGGGGGGGGGGCAGACCCAGGGCCCCTCCCCTTGGCGGCGGCCAACGTGTGCAGCGCTCCCAGCACAGGGTGCTTCCTGGTGGGACCACCACAGCGCACGGAGGAAGCTCCGGCTCAGCGGGGGGCCTGGGCGCCGCCCCCACCTGTTGATGCTCCACTCGGGGTCGATCCTCAGGATGGTGGGGTCCTCGGTGTAGTTGTACTTCACCTCGGGGTTGCTGAGCTGCGCGCGGTTGATGTTGATGACGATGGGGGCGCTACCGGGGTTCTGCCCGGGGGGCGTCAGGCAGCGGATCTCCCGGGAGTTCCTCCTGGGGGGCCCGAGGTGGATGGTGAGGTGGCAATCAGAGCACCGGGCGGAGCTCGCCGGCAGGGAGAGCTGAGCACCAGGCTCCAGTGCGGTCACGACCACGGGCAGACAGCAGGCCTGCCTCCGGGTGGCCATTCCTGCAGCCGTGCCTTTACCCTCCAAGCAACATGCGTTCCGGTCCCGCCCTGGGGCCCGGTCTAGCCACTGGGTGTCTGCTGGGCCTCTGACCTGCAGGCCTGCTTAACTCAAGGGCCTCCATGCCCAGCGGGGCGGGCCCTGTCCTCTGCACCCACCCCGGCCACGGGGGCCCAGCTCCACACCCGCGGGGCCTATGCCCCCTCCGCAACTTCGGGCAGCAAACCCACCCATCCTGCCGGGAAGTGGGCGCACAGCCTCCACCATCACTGAGCAGGGCCAGAGACCAAGGTCGTGGCCCCGACCTCTCGCACCTGTTCAGGAACTGCCTGCGGCTCCAGAGGCCTCAGAGTTCAGGGCCAACTCCCACATCTGGCTGGGACAGACACCTTCCCTCCCTGTGCCTCGTCTTCCTCCCCAAGTCCCTGGACCGCCAGGGGACAAGCGAGCCTCCTGGGGCGATGGTCACCCGTCACCGGTCACCCCCTGGGCAGTGAGGCTCACTCAGGGTCCCCTCGGCTCCTTCCCCACAGTGGGGAAGTCCCACAGCCACCAGGCCCCCTGGCTGCAAACGCCAGTGATGAGCCTGATAACGGGTGATTACCGCAGGGCCGCGCCATCATCATCCCTAATCTAAAATTATCCACTTCAAGCCTCAGGGCTTTTGTTAAGATTTCTGTTTTCTCTCTTAAAATTTTTTCTTAAACACGGCTTATTTTGTTCCCAAGGGAATCCCCGGCTCCCAGGGAAGGCCCAGGGTGGTGGCAGCCAGGTAGCGCCCGCCTCTGGGAAGCCAGGCCCCGCCCACCCACTGCCCCCTCCCTCCTTCCCTCTTCCCACTGTGGAGGTAGCCTCTGTCTCCATGGTAACCTTCTCCCGCCTCTGGGTTTCCATAGCGATCACCCCAGCCAGCACTCCATACCCCCGTTTCCCAGGCAACGGGAGGGGGCGCACAGCCATCTGAACCAGGAGGTACAGCCCTGGCCCCCAACCACCAGCAGCAGAGGGCAAGCAGTGCCCCAGCCCCCCACTCCCACCCGCATTCCGTACCAGGAGAAGGAGCAGGGCCGGCCGCCGACAGACACGGCCACGTCACTGCCCGCATTCAGATGGCTGCCCTCGATGCCAATCCAGGTGCCCCCCGACAGAGGCCCGCGGGAGGGGCTCACGCGGTAGAAGGTTGGTGTCTGCAGGAAGAGGGGCTTGTCGGCGCTCCCGGGCCACAGCGGTCAGGCCTGCTCTGCCCGCCTGCACTGCCCTCTGTGTCGCCAGACCAGGAGCTGCCCACATGCTCCAGGGCCCGGTGCAGTGGGGAAGGGAGGGCGGGGCGGGGGGTAGCCCTGGAATAGGCACAGTGCAGACTGCGGAAGAGCCCACCATGCCTGGACGTGGGGACCCCAGGCCAGCCCTGAGCGGCCGTCAGTAGACTTACCACAAAGGTGAAGCGCTTGGGCGACAGGGCCCGGTAGTGGGGAGAGCAGTCCCGCACACACACCTCCACCAGGGCATCGTGGGACCGCACCGTGCTGGCATCCCCAATCTCGCAGACGATCCTGCAGGCAGGGGGCGACCTCAGTGACTGCGCAGGGCAAGCCCAGCTGGCTCCCGGCCCCCCCCCGCCCCCCCGGGTACTCACTGCTCGGCGCTGATGTACTCGCTCTCCACGGGGCTGCACAGCACCTTGCCCACGCGCACGCCCAGACGCACGTCCTCGAACCGCAGGCCCAGGTTCTCCCCGGTGATGGTGAGCCGCGTCCCTCCCTGCCTCGGGCCCGTCTCTGGGGACAGCTGCGGCGAGGCAGAGCGGGCGGGCTGAGCGGGGCAGGGACCGGGCGGGGCTCGAGTCCAGCGGGGGTCCCGCTGCGGGCAGGGCCTACCTTGAGGATCTTGGGGTCCGTGCAGCGGCTGCTGCCGTGGCGGGCGTGCATCCAGGCGGCGGGCGAGTCAGCCGGGCAGTGGTGGCGCAGGGAGCAGCGGCGCTCGGCCACGCACCAGCCGCACTCGAAGCGGGGGTCGGCCTTGAGGCAGAGGCCACAGCTCTCGCGCAGGGCCGGGCACTTGTACAGGTGGGCTGCGGCGAGTGGGGAGCGGGGTGCGGTCAGCCCGGCCCGGCCCACACCCCGCCCCCACCGCAGCAGGGCCGGCCGGCCCCTGCTCACCCTGGATGTTCTGAGGGTTGTCGATGACGAAGTTGCCGTTCCACACGACAGACAGGTTCACAGGCAGGTCGCTGATGTCGTTGCCCTCGTAGGAGTACTGTGGGCAGCAAGCACGCGGCAGGTCAGGCTGGGGCCGCGACTGCCCGCTCCCGGCTGCGGCAGGGGGTCAGCGACGCTGGGCTGGGAGGCTCGGGAGGGCCCAGCACCCAGGCTGCCGGCGAGACTGGCGTTTCCTGCTGAGAGCCCAACTCCCAAGGCAGCCCCCGCGCCTGGCCCCGTCTCTTTGGGTCCCACGGCGCCCCAACCCGCAGCCGGCATGTCTCCAGCAGCCACGCAAGGCCCTCTCCAGGGCGACTTCCCTGCTTCCCAAGGTGGGCTCCTTGGGGACCCCCTCTAACCACCAGGAGTGCTCAGTCCCACAATTATCTGCAGGCAGCCCCCCTAGAAACCAGGGCTCCCCGCTGGGCTCCTGGGGAACAGATCGGGGTGCTCTGTGAACCTCTGTACCTCCAGCTCCTGAATGGGCCAGGGCAGCCCCACCTCCCGGCCCCTCCCCAGGCGCCCCTGCAAGGAAACCACGGAGCAGGCCCTGCTGTGCTCCACTTTGCGCAGGTGAGGACCTCAGCGGCACCCCTGCCTGGGGCCGAGGCAGGGAGCCCAGCCTCTCCAAGGGCCAGGCTGGCAATTCATCCTGGGTTTATCGCAGGCATTTAATTGGATCCCATCAAAGTCCCCGATACTCCCTCTTCCCTTTAACTGCGGCTGACGGAAAGACAAATGTGAAGCTGGAAGGAAGGGGGAGGGGGCAGCAGAGGTGCCGGCTGGGGAGCCACGGGGGGGGGGGGGCAGAGACAGGCAGCCGGCAAGACACGCGGGGAGGAAGGGGCCGTGGAGACGGAGCGAGCAGAGAAGAGAGGTGACAGAGAAAGCCTGGGACCGGAGAGGCAGGGGGAGCTCCAGGACAGGGGCAGAGATGACCCTCAGCCCACCCTGACCCCAGGAAGCCGGCGCCACCCCCCAGATCCCACCCCACCCCTCTAGGATGGACTAGAGTCAGCTGCGAGGCCGCAGGAGTCCGCCCTCTGACCTCATCGGGATCCCACCCCTGGGACTCCACAGGGTGGGGGACGAGCAAGGCCCTGCTGACAACTCAGGGGCCAGTGTGACAGCACACGGCCAGCCACCCCGCCAATCAGGGCCCAAGAAAACCCCAGGAGATCCTCTCTCCTGACTGCAGCCTTCCTGCACTGGTGGGGACAGTGAGGCCAGCCGGCAGTCTCGGTGCCGGCCTCCACCCCCTGCGCCCCGCAGGAGAGGGCACAGCCCTGTGGATCATCCATCACGACACTCAGAGCGTTCCTAGCGTCACCGTATTGCATTGGAAGCCCCGAGTGTGGCGTGTCCTTGGTGCCCGGGCAACGCCCATCCGCTAACAGACAAATGCAGACTGACGCGAGCAGTTCCTGCATTTGGCCACGGCACATGGGAGTGGATGGGCTCTGGTACCCTGACCTCGGCTCTCCTGGAGTCGGGTGACAATGGCCGGCAGGCACCCGGTCGCTTCTGCACAGAGTGACCCGTGGTCCATGGAAGAGCCAGGCCTTGCCCTCTCCCCCAGGGACCAAACGCCAGGGGGCTCTCGACAGCCACAAGGAACCGGGCAGCCCCCTCTCCTGCCCAGCCCAGGCACACCGGAGGCAGTGCCTTCTCTCATCCAAGCACACCTGCCCCTGTGCCCCGGCCCGTTCCGGCGCGTGCGGGCCCCCACCCGCCCCCGCCTGCTCCCACCCGCCTCACCGAGGAGTTCTGGCACTGCAGGCTGGAGCTGTTGAAGCGCAGGGCAGTGACACGGGCCGGGCTGCCCGGGATGTGGAAGAGGCACTCGTAGCCACGCTGGCCTGACTGTGGCTGCGGCAGGTTCCGGGCAGCCAGGGTGATGGGCTTCACCACGCCCACGGGCACGTAGATCTGGGTGGAGGGCAGGATCTGCGGGCAGTCCTGCAGGCAAGAGAGTGTGGCTGAGCCCGGGCTGGACAGACCCTACTGCGTCCGGGACTGCAGTCTGCACAGAGCCCACTACCTATTTACCCAAGGGCAACCTGAGGGGCACACGGTCGCGAGGGCAGGGGCAGGAGGCCCGGCTTCTGCTCCCCGGCAGGCTGCAGCTGCCCACTGACCGGCCAGGGCAGGCCCTCTTTCCTCCGGCCCCAGGGTGCTTGACCCATGCTCTGGGACCCACCACCATCCTACTGACCGAAAGGCCCCAGCTGGCCCACAGCTGGCAAGGCCCTGGAGGCGAAAGCAGCCAGGAGTGGGGCAGTGGGGCCACAGGCTCTCCACTGAGGGCCCCAGGGCATGTAAAAATAGCCAGAGCCCGGCAGAAAAACAGCTGGGCCCCCGGGGCCTGTGTTTCGGCAACAATAACTGATGCAATGGCCCGGCTTCCTTGCAGCAGGGCTGTGGCAGCCGCGGGAGAGCCGGCCCCTCGGGAGCCGGAGTGCCGGAGCCGTGCTTTAAATAGGGACGCTGAAAACAGCCTGCAGTCCCCAGCCGTCCAGCAGCTCCCAGGGCGGTGCGCGCCGGGGACCAGCTCTGCAGCGACTGCGGTGGCCCCAGGAGGGGCGTGACTCCGCGTCGGCTTCTCAGGGGCTCTAGGGGAGCAGAGCTAGCCTGGCCCAGCTGAGCACCACTGCTGGTGGGCAGCGATGCTCGGTGTCCCATGGCCCCTGGCTCCAACCCGGGGCTGCACCTGCAGCAGCCGTAGCAAGGATACAGCAGCAAGGACAGGGCCCCGGACTGCAGGGCACCCAGTGAGACGCAGGCTGGAGTCTCCCGTGACAGGGCCCACCCTGCACCTGAGGACCTTGGGTCACGGATTCCTTTCTGGTTGAGGCCCAGGCTTCCCCCGGAGCCCCCAGGAGCAGCTGAGCTGCTGCTACTGCCCATTCTAGCCAGGGAACACTGACGACCCCAGGTGGCCCATCCTGCAGGAAGCCAGAGGGTGACTGTGGCAAGGCCTGGCTCTCCTTAGTGTCCAAGAGTCCAAGAAACCTCTGGGCTGGAGGCAGGAGACCCAGTGCGGGCTCACCCGGCAGGAGGTCCCAGCCAGGGCTCAGCCCAGGAACCTGGCCCCCCGCCCACATCACCCCCCACCTCCAGGTGCAAACGCAGCAGCTAAGGGCAGACACGCCCAGCTGGAGCCCAGCCAACACGGAGCTGCCTGCCTCCTGCCCAGGTCTGTCCCTCACCACGGCCAGCCCCCAGGCTGACCACCATGCTTGGGCGGCAGTCCCACCTGGGCCCTGCCGCTGCCCCTCCTGTCTTGTTCCCACCACCCGGGTCTTCGCCTCCTCCCTGGCACCCTGCACAGCGTTATCTTCCAGTTGTGCATTCCAGGACTCGGGAAGCAAGCACGGACAGGCCGGCGGGGGCACCGCTGTGAGGGGGAGGGCAGCTCGCACTCTCTCTCAAGAGCGCCTCCCCTCCCAGCTCCTGCGGCCACGGGGCCATGGGGCAGTGAGTCAGTGCAGGGCCTGTGCCCAGCAGTTCCCAAAGCTGTGCCTCCTTCCCCCAAGGTGGCACAGAGACCCCAATAAGAAGCCAGTGGCTCCAGGGAAGGCGGGCAGGGGGACGGGGAAGGCGGGCAGGGGGACTGGTGTGCGTGTGGGGCCCGGCACCGGGGGCCTTCCTCAAGGGGACCAGGCGAGGGGTCCTGGGGGAGTAAAACAGCCGGAGTCCTAGGACCGACCGATCAGGTAAGGACTCCCGACCTCAATCCGCCCACAAGCACTGCTAGAAACTCTCATCGCCCCAAACCCGAGGTCCCAGGCCTGGCAGTGGGGACAGGGCCACTGCGGGAGGAGGCACAGGGCCGACCTCCCTGGCTCTGCCGAGGGCACAGGGCACTGGACCTCAACGGTTTCAACAGAGGCTGGGCAAGGAAACCACAGAGCAGGCCCAGGCGGGCTTCCGTGAGAGGTCAGCCAGGAGCCCCCGGGAGCCTCCAGGGAGGAGGGGGCTTGAGGAGCAGGGGCCCACATTATGCAGCGGAGGTGTCCTCGGCGTCACCCGGCTGTGTCGCCGTTTGTATCCGTGTCACACACGAAAACCCCGGACTACACTAAAGAGAAGCGGGAGTTTGTGTGGAAGGAATTCATCCATATAATCCCGCACCCCCGCACACGCAGACTCGGAGGGGTTCTGCTCCTGGCCCCCCTTCCCAGCCCTCCAAGGTCCCCAGGGGCCACTTCCTCCTGTTCTGAGGGCGCTGAGCTGGTGGCCTGGACAGGGCCGGGGTCAGGGACAGCTGTCACTGAGGAGCAGGGCCACCCTGGCGTCCAGACACCCCCGCTGGACTCTCGCCCTGCCTCACTAGGCCACTCTGCTGCCCGGGGCTCCATCCAGGACCAGCCACACCCTCAGTGACTTCACGCCCACTCATCACCAGCAGCTCAGGCCCCTACCTGCCCCAGCATGCCCTGCTCAGGCTCTGCGGACGGGCTGCACTCCCAAGTGTCCTGGCGTTCCCCGCCACCTGCTGGCATGAGCACCATCGTCCCAGCGTCCCCACTCGGCCAGCTGCCAGGCCTCCCTCTGCTGCCATCTCGTCCCCTAACATGGCAACACGCCGGGGAGCAGAAGCACCCAGCAGAGAGGGATGGCGGGGGTGGCCAGGCGAGGCCTCTGTGAGGAGGGGATCCCGGGGACGAAGGGGACCACACGCACACCAGTCCCCCTGCCGGCCTGGAACTCACTCTCACTCCCTCGCTCCAGGCCCTCTGGGGAACCCAGATCAGCTGCAACTCCAGGTGCCCCGCGAGGGTGGGACCTGGGACCCGTCCCCCTCCCCTGTCCAGCCCCGGCTCTACACCCAGAAGCTGGACAGGGGCCTCACAGACCAGGGCCTCAACCTCCCACCGCGGCGTGCCTGGCAAGCCCCAGGCTGCCCCATTGCTGGTTCTGAGACGGCAGGTTCCAGAAGGAACTGCCTGCTGCTCCGAGGTCAGGCCAGCGCCTCGCCGGGTTCCAGGGTGATCACTGCATAATCACAGGCACTTGCCACACAGCACTCCTCACGGCTCCAGCAGCCCACAGGCGCCCACACGTTAACCTGGTCAGGCCCCTCGCGCCTGCGCGGGCTCTGGGTCTTGGACAAGCGCCTTCCTCACAGCCCCCTCCAGGTCGCCCTTTAGCCTGCAGCCCCCCAGATGAGGGGGGCTCAGACTCCCAAGGGCCACAGAAGAACTTGGGGACCACTGACTGTTCAGGGTAACATCTCTGACCCCCAGCACCGTCGGGCCCAGAGTGCAGCCTCCTCCCATAGTGACCGGCCCGGCCGCTCCTTGTGAGATGTGGACAACGTGCTGACGTCACAGCCCAGTCCTCAGTCCACACCCGTGCAGGGCAGTCCCCCTCCAAAGCCCCGAGCCCCAGCCGCGGCTGGCCTTACCTCGGACATGTTGACACGGCCCTCCAGGAAGGCGCAGTCAGCAGCGTTGTGCGTGCACACATGGCGGTATTTACACCAGTGACAGGGGAAGGAGCCGTTGACACACGACAGGCAGCTGCGGGGGAATGGGGCAGGGGGTGAGGCCTGGGGAGCCGGCCCGTGCTGCCCCGTGGCCCTCAGGGCCTTTGCACTGTCCGCTCCAGGCCCGCAGCACTCCTCCCTTCAACTTGCACACTGCTGCACCCGGGCCTCCGCAGAGCACCCCTGTCCAGTGCTGCCCCCTCTTGGCCGCTCTCTCCTGTGGGGTCTTTGCGACCACGGGACGTCCTCTCCCAGCTCTGCCTGCCACGGAGCCACATGTGGCTATTAGCACCACAGATGCATCTGGGTGACAAAGGCGCTGCACTGGGTTTCCTCTCCTACAGAATTGAGATCTGGGCGCGGCAGCAAAGGGCTCCCCAGCCCCGAGCAGCAGGGCCGTGGTACGTGTCTCCTCCCAGGCCACGAGCTCTCTACTGCCCTCTGGCCCGGCCATGAGGTCCTCAGCCCACTGGGCCGACCACAACTCAGCCTCCAGGACGCTGCCGCCACCTGGCCCCCAGGATTTCCCAGCTGCTCCGGCCGCCCTGCCCCTCTCCTCCTTCCACGCCCCTGCAGTCCTCTGCCAGTGCAGTCTCCGGCCCCTGGTGGTCTCCTCACCACCCAGGACCAGAGAAGCTGCACCCTGGAGATGAAAGTCCTGCCTTGACCCAGCAGGGGCTCCGTCCAGAGCTCTGCAGGCATCTCTCTGACAGTCAACAGTAAAAGGCAAGGCTGAGAAACCAGGCAGCTCCCACCTCCAACCCCCTGCCTGCTGGGGGCTCCCCGCCACCCGCCCGCCTCACCCCAGGCCCGAGGCAGACCCACTGCCTGGCTCACAGTGGGGCCCTCAGTAGGCCCACGGCCTCTCCCGTCTTCCGCTGGGAGTAGGGGTGTTCCCAGCCAAACCACAGCCGAGGCCCAACCCTGGTCCACAGGCCGCAGCCAGGGGCCCTGAGACAGGCCAGCATGAACGCAGGAGACCCGGGGACGCTGCTGTCCAGCAGCTGGCACTGGGCCCAGGAGCACCAGACACTTGGCGGCTGTGCCTGGGCCCCTGCACCAGCCCTGGCCCACGAGACGTCACACGTGTGAGTGGGTGCACGTCACGCTCCTGCCCAGGGCTCCAGAGCCACCCAGAGCCCACGCCCATGCCCGAGGGCACACCCGCCGCTCCTAGGGGGTGGCTCTGCCATGGACACGCGTACCCCAGCCTTAGCCCCCACCTCCCTAGCCCCCGCAGCCCTGCCCTTGCTGGTGCTCCCACCAGGCAGGCTGCTCCCACAGCAGCCCCTCCTCCCTCCCTGACCACCTGGCTGCAGGAGCCCTGGACACAGACACCAGCCACAGCAGGGCAACGTGACCCCTGGGGCAGGGCAGGGGGCCCGGGGACACTCACGACTGGTGGACGCTGCAGTTGTAGAAGACGAAGTCCACGGACGCGAACTTCTTCCCCGTCTCCTTGGACTTCAGGTACAGCTTCACCACGCGCTGGTCTCCTGCAGAAGCAGCAGGGCCGGGGTCGCCACGGCCGAGATTTCTCATGACGGGGGGGGGGGGGGGGGGACACGGGACTTGCCCCGCTGCCTCACTGACCCTGTGCTGGCTTCCTGCTCAGTGGCAGGAAGAGGTGGGGATAGTGTGGCTCCCAACCCCCAGGCTATTTGGGAGGGGTCCTGTGCTCCGCCAGCCTGTCCCTTGCACTTGACCTACGACCTCACACAGCTACCTGAGCAGCCTCCAGCTTTGCCCCCACTGGCCGCCGGGCTCATGACACGACACCCATCCACTGTCCCCCAAGGACCGTCCACCTATGGCATGGGAGCCTCATCAGCTCCAAGAGGAACAGCAAGCCCCTCAGACAATGGGTGTCACAGTTTGCATAAAACATGTGCTTGGGATCAGACGGGCGGGTGCTAGGCGTGTCAGGAGTGACCGAATCCTCCCTCCCACCCCAAGGCTGTCTGGGCACGGACAGGGTGCTCACCCTGGCCCCGCGTGATGGGCGCCACCTCCCGGGCAGAGGGCGAGCGGCAGTGGATGCGGCCGTCCTCCAGGAGGCCCTCGGACTCGGTGAAGTCCTCGAAGGAGCAGTTGACGCCGGCAGAGAGGTCGGGCACGTTCCAGGCCTGCAGCACGAGCTGTGCCCCACGGGCAGGAAGTGTGGGTGAGCAGGGCGCTCCCGGCCCACCCCACCCCCACCCTCCCAGTCGCCGGGGGCAGCGGGGCTCACCGGGACCTGGGACATGGTGACGGACACATTGCGTGGCTGCACGGTCAGCTGCACGCACTGCAGCAGGTCCGAGGCGAAGCGCTGGGGCTCGTCGGCCCGCTCACAGGCGTCTTGCCTCGAGCAGCTGCGGGCACAGGGTGCTGAGGCTGGGGCCGAGGGGAGACCCCAGGCCGGGGCGGCAAGGATGGTGCCATGCCCGCAGCACCCCTCCCCGCCGTGACGTCCCTACTTCTGGTCTGGCTGAGACCCAGAAGTACTCAGAAGGGAGCCGCGACCACCTGGGGGGCACAGCTGTGGCCCCCCTCCCCGCAGCCTGCCCACCCCTACTCACACGCTGTGCAGGACACACCAGCCGCAGTGGGGGTCCCGCGACCCCAGGCACAGCTCGCAGGACGTGTACTGCACGCAGCTCTCCACGGGCACCCGAGTCACCTGGAGCAGGGGCCACAGGGTCAGGCCTCTCCAGGCCACCCCCCCCTCCCCGTGTTCTGCGCGCTCCAGGACCCTACCCCAAACAAGTACAGGCGAGCCCTGAGCGCTAAGGTGGGCCCAGGCAGGCTGGGCTCCGGGCATTGGATCGCGCTTGCTCAGCTTGGCTTCCCAGCATCCACAGAGGCCCAGGGAGCACCGGGGAGGCCGGGGGACAGCAGAGCCCCCTGAGCTCAGGACAAGCCAGAGAGAAGCAAGTGTGGCTAAAAGGGGAGGCAGGCCTGGCACTGCCTGGACTGGTGCCTGTGCCGACCCACCCTCCACACGGCACAGCAGAGGGCAGAGGCGGCTCCACATGGGCCAGTCCCTAAGGCCACGGCCACGGCTCCCACTGGACAAAGAGCCCGGGCCTTAGCCCCAGCATCCTGGCTCCAGGCCTGAGAACCTGGGGGCCCTGGGTCCACGGCCCAAACCTTGCAGGACCGCCACGCTTGGAAGCGCTATGGTCTCCACTGTCGGGAGCCTGGGCCAGGCGGATCTGGAGGCAGCATTAGGGACGGGGCATCTCACCCACGCCGCTCCCCCAGGACAGGCCCGCGGAGCCCAGGCTGTCGCTGACCCTGGAGCCCTCACACTGCCCTAGTGCACACGGAGACCCACACCAACCAGTTCTGCCAGGCCGCAGTGGGCACCCTTTGAGAGAAGTCAGTCACGACCCAGGGCCCACCCCTCCCCCAGCTCCCCAGTGGCCACACGCCGTGGCCACAGTGGCACCCACCTGCTTCTCTGTCATGGCGTAGAGGTACTGCCGGTTGGGGCTGAGGACCAGGTCGCGCAGGATGGGGCTGCCCTCCTGGGCCACCACACTCTCATAGGCCAGAGCCGGCCGGCCGCCAGGGTTCGAGAGGTCCACCAGGATCTGTGGCGGCAGGGGTCCTGAGTGGCACTAGGTCACTGTCTTTGCTGCCCCGGCCCCACCCCCGCGGGGGCCTGCGTTGGAGCCCCTCCTGCGCTACATTCATTGGCCCAACACCAGCCCCAGGCTTTTAACAGTCTGCAGAGGCCAGAACCTAGGGCAGGGGCCTCCGCGGGGTGGGGGTCAGCCCCCACCACGGAGCCACGTGGCCGTTTGAGGGCAAAGGCTGCAGGAGCCCCAAGCAGGTACCCCACCTTTCCTGGGGCCCAGCTGGGCTTCCAGAGGAGGGACACTTGGGGTGGGGGTGGGGCACAGCAGAGGCCGGGGCCTTCTGGGAATGCGGGGGGGGGGGGGGGGGGGCGGCTCCAGGCTGTGCCGGAGGTGGGGACAGCCCCCAGGGGTAGGCGGAGGGCAGGCGTCTTATTGGCATGGAAATATATTCCTGATCCCAAACAGACTGGGCGTTAATTGGCCAGCCTTCTCCGCTGCAGCCTGCTAGGCTGCAAGTATTTTTAGTTGCTTTTACCAAACAAATGTATTTAATTAACAGAGAGACCCAGGGGGCTTTCCAGAGATGGGGCTCCCGGGGCGCGGCAGCCCGGCTCCGGCTCTGGCTCCGCTCTGGCTCCGGGTCTGGCTCTGCTTCACTGGTCCCAGGCAGGGCAGGCTCTCCCCGGCACCAGGCCTGAGGCCTGCGCCCGCCTCCGGTGTCACCGCCCGGCCCCCCTCTCCTCCACCTCCACCGTCGCCACCTCGCACAGGGCACAGGACCCCTCCTGGAAGCCCCCGCAGTGACAGGACAGGGCAGGTCTGCTGGTGTCAGGGCCAGAGCCGGCTCAGCCTGGGCCGGGCCAAGGGCGGCCAGCCAGGGTGGGGCGCTGTGTCTCCGGGCCAGAGGCTTTGGGCTGTGGGAGAGGGGGAGGGCCGCATTCCTGAGAGCTCAGGGCCACCCCCCACATCCGCTCAGCTGCCTCCCCACCAAGCAGACTTAAGTCAAACCAGACCCGGAAGAGGGAGCCCAGAGCAGGGCAGGGGAGGAGGCCCCAGGCCGGCCCGGCTGGGACGCCTGCAGGGGCTGGGCCACAGTTGCCAGGTTACCTCAGCCTGCGGCCTCTGGGACCACTGGGAGGCGGCACGGGGGCCAGCCCCGCGCCCGGCCCACCCACCCCGCCCGCGTCCACCCCGGCCTGCCGGCTGTGTGGCCGATCCTCCGTGACCACGGCAAAGGCGCTGAGGGGGTCAGCTCCACAGACCCCTACCCCGCAGCTGTGACAGGCACTGCTCACAGGAGCTGGGTCAGACGCAGCGAGCACCGAGACCCCCATGACTCCAGCAGTGGGACCCAGGCGGGGCGCTGAGCCTCTCCCTGACTCTGTTTCCCTAGCTGTGGATGGGGATGATGGACACCCCTTCCTGGGGGAGGGCAGTTCTGAGTCACAGGAGGGGAAGAGGGAGGGCGGCACACGGGGCCCCCAGGGCCCCACAGCCGTCACACACCCCGGAGGAGCTGGAGGTGAGAGCAGGACACAGCCTGGGCAAGGGGCAGGGCATGGAGACCCAGTTTCCAATCCAGAAGCCTCTGGGACTTCCCCCCTCTTACCCCGTCTCCCCGATCCTGCAGATGCCCCCCACAGCGGCCCAAGCCTGACCCGTCTCACTCAGCACCCATCCCAAGCCTCGCCCCTCCCCCAGCATGTGGGACCGGACCCCGGGAGGCACCCCAAAAGTGGCACAGTGTAAGAGCTATCAACTTCCTGCCACCCTGCCCACCACCAGCGGCCACGTGATGCTGGCCCAAGCACTGCCCAGCCTGTTAGCCCTCTCCCCATCCAGGGCTGGGGGCCCACAGGTCACTCCGAGGGGCACCCCCATGCAGCAGGGGATAGAGAGAACGCAGTAGAGAAGGGCAAGGTCAGGGCAGAGCAGCGCCAAGGCCTAGAGGGTGGGTGGGGCTGGGTGACGAGCAGGCTTCCTCCCCCAGCCTACAGGAGAAGGAAGACGCAACTTGAGCCCTGGCTCCGGAATGCCCCCCTCCCCAGGCAGAGTGCCGACTGGGACAGGTGGCACCCGACAGCTGCAGCTGGGGGCACGCGTATCCAGCTGTCCGTCGCCGCACACCCATCTGTCCGCCCACCTGCCTTGCACTACACCACCCCCACCCCTACAGAGGCAAAGGCAGACAGGACCCCAGCAGGGGCCAACTCTTGGGGAGGGGCCACTGATGGCCACAGGGCATTTCTGGGGCACAGAGCAGGCAGGCATCGGGGAAGCAGCCTGCTGGCCTGGAGGGTGCATGTGCCGCAGGCGACGCCCCATGCCCCGTGCCGAGCAGCCACCGTCCGGGCTGTCTGTGTGCACACACTCGTTACGGAGGCCCTGTGTACACACCATATGGGGAGGGTGTGACTGGACAAGCTCGCCGTGTCCCGGCTACAGGGCCAGGAAGTAAACCAAGGCTCCCACAGCTGCACCTGGTGGGCAGAGTCTATGCCAGAAGCGGGAGGAGAGCCAACACCCTGCCAGGAGGGCATTCCAGGAGAGAGGCAGCGCAGGGCAGGCACAGGGCCAGCAGGGCACACGCCGGCTGGCTGGGAGCGTGCGTGCCGACGTCCACACCCCCAGTCCCCAGCTGTCCATTCTAGGGCCACCCACCTGGGTGCAGCCCACCCTCGAAGCAGCTGGGTCCAGCAGGCTTCTCCCTGGAGCAGCTGGGCAGCTGGCAGAGCAAGTGAGGGGCGCAAGCTTCGAGCCAGGCTGGGCCACGCCCAGGTACCCTGCCCGCCCCCAGCTGTCTGCCGCCTCCTGGGTCTGCAAATCGCCCAGACTGGTGGCCCCAACAGCCCTCTGCCCCCTCTCACACAGCACCCTTGGATGGGGGGACTTGGCCTTGTTCACAGAGTCCTGCTCCCTGAGCCGTGGCCTGCTGATGATCCGCCCTTCTCACAGATGGCGTCCACGGAGCCCCCAGCCTCCCTGGGGATGCCCAGCAGCCCGTGCTGGCCCTGGGCACCCATCCCCCTTCAGCTCAGGGTCTCTGCCTGGCTCTTCCAGCCCTTGGGTCCCTCTGTCCCATCTCTACACTGGGGACTTGACCCTGGATTCTGAGCTGAGGGTCAAGGGCAACCATCCTCTCCAGGCAGCAGCCAGGCCCCACTGACTTCTCAGGGACAGTGCCAGCCCAGGCAATGAGCTTAGCATGAACTGAGCACCTGTCCCCATGTGGGGGCCGTTCCCCACCCGGGGCTAAAGGAAAGCAGCTACTGGTCAAGGGAGGCCCCGGTCCTGGGGACCGAAGTCCCAGGCTGGTCCTGCCGGCTGCCCAGCACCCATCACTGCCACGGTCCTGGCCAACTGCTGCGGGCAGCGGGCAGCTGACGGCCTGGCCAGGTCAGCTGTCCATCCAGTCCAGAGCCAACAAAGGGCCCATTCTCTGGGCTGAGGGCAGGCGGGGGTGCCGAGGAGGATGTCTGGGCCGTCCAGGCTGAGTGCCAAGGTCGGCACGCGCCCTAGCCGCCCGGAGGCAGGGGGCTGCCCAGCTTGGCCCCGACCTAGGAGGGAGAAGCCCTCTGCTCTGCCCACTCCTTGATGGCAGCCAGGGAGCTTGGCCCACGATGCACCCCCACCCCTCCCCGCCATGCCATGAAGTGGGGTGCACTGCCCGAGCTGATTCTGTCTCCGGGGGTGGAGGGACAGGCAGGCAGCAGCCGGGGCCTCACGGCCCTCCTGGCCCTTTGTGTAAATGCAACTGCCGAGCCGCCCCCAGCCCACGGCGGTTCCTGAGCCCTTCCTCCCCTCTCCCCTTCAATGAGCTTCCCCCTCCCCAGGCTGGGGCCGGTTCCAGGCCCCCTTCCTGGGACCCCCACCCACCCCCATTTTCAGAAAGGCCAGGAGGAATTTGATACTGGAAAAGCAATTAGTGATTTCCTCTCGCAGTAATTGGGTAATTAAAACGTGATTTGCAGGAGGCCTGATGGCTGTAATTGGGCCAGACACACCTGGCAAGGGGGGGGGGGTGTCCCAGGAATCCCGTCGTTCCTATCCCCAACCCCCAGCACACAAAGGAGAGCTGGAGGCATCGAGGTCAGGGTCCTGCAGGTGGCAGGAGCCAGGCTGCCAGACGGGCTGCGCACGGCTCCAGCAGGACCCTCCTCTGCGGCACAGGTCTGGGGGAGAACTCGGGAGCTGGGAGGCAGAACTGCTTGGAGACAGGGCTGCACCTGCTGTAGCAGAGGCCACGAGCCGGGGCGGTTGGCACAGCTTCCACCCACATCACTGAGACTTTGTCCTAACCTAGGACTTGCTGGGGTCCCCACGGCAACCCAGGATTCAACCAGCTCGGGGTCCCAGTGGGGGCTGCTGAGCCAGCACCGCTGGCCCTCCCACCCACCTCTCTCCTGTGACTTCAAGGCCCCGCAGCACTGACCCTCAGCGTCACTCACGGCAGACAGAAGCTCCATCCACACTCTTTGGCTCCCAGCCGCCACCAGGCAGACCACCATGGGGTCGCCAGCAAACTGACCCATCACACACAGACCAGGTGCCCGGAGCAGCACCCAAGGCCTCCACACCCCAGCCAGGGCATGGCTTGGTTCCCAGCATGCACTGAGGCACCTCTGAGTTAGAAAACCCTACCCAGCAGACTGCCCCACCCACCCACCCACGGGACAGTGACAACTGGGTCCCCGCCACTTCCCATCAATGACCACAGTCGGTGGACATAAACAGACCTGCCAGGCATGGCCAGAGGCCCTCCCCTAGTCCTCCAAGGGGGTCAGGCTAGAAGGGTGACGGAGACCCAGGTGGAAATCCAATAGGGCTTCACACCTGCCTTCACCGGGGTCCACGCACATGGTAGCAGGAAATGGCACCATGTCCGTCCAGAGTGGAGGGACGCCCTGGATAGGCGCAGATCACAGCTACTGACAGCACGAGGGGCGAGGCTGAGCCAAGGAGGACTAGGCCTACAGGAAGTCACAAACACACAGCAGCCCCAGAGGTGGCGGCTGCGCCCCAAGCTGTTCCCTGCAACACCCGCTCATCTGTGCACGCTCACACATGGGTCAGAACCGCCCAGAGGAGCCGAAAGCACGCGAGGTTCCGGCCAGCACAGGCCCGGGGCAGCACTCAGCAGGTGCTCCGCGGACACGAGCAGGAGGAGCAGATAGAGCCGCCTGTGGGGCGCAGCAGGGGCCGGGCAGAGGGAGCTGCAGACACGGGGCTGGGCGGCGGCCTCACTTCTCCAGCCCCAGGCCCCACGTGTGCTCCGTGGAGCTGTGCCTGCCACCAGCCACGGTCCCCAATACTCTGAGGACAACACAACTAATGCTATGGGGCTCCTGGGCCCTCAGGATGCAGACATCACAGGGCCCACCTCCCTGAGTGCCCTCAGGATGCCACAGAGACACAGGGGCTCGGGCTCGGGGTACGCAGCAGGCAGCTTGGGGGCCAGGTGCCACCCTGTAGCACAAAGGCCCATGTGCGTGGGACAGCAGCCCGGCTGGGGTCAGAGCACAGCAGCAATGGCTTGTCACAGGCCCGTATGAGGAGGGGCAGTCAACCCACCCCTGCCTCCCAGCAGCCCCCAGGCAGGCCCACCGCAGGCTGGGCTCCCTGAGAGTCCTGTGCCCAGCTGCTAAATGCTACGGGCTAGGTCCCGGCCACAAGCCGGGGGCCCACAGGCACGCTGGAGTTGGCCTGAAACACTCTCCCAGAACACAGAACTGCAAAACTGGGCACCGGGGCAGCCAGGCCTGGGCTCCTGCCCTGCACAGCCACCAAAGCAGGCCCCGCTGGGCTCTGCGGGGGCCACGGGGGCAGCGGACACTCGTGTGAGGCTGGCCTGGGGCAGGGCCTCTGCCCACCTGTGCTCCAGCAGGGCTGGGGGAGGGGACTCACCCTGCGGGAGTCTGGGGTCTGCTCTCTTCCTCCGAGAGACCTGGGATGACTCCAAAGGCTCAGAGCAGAGGCTGCCCCTGGGAACTCAAGCTGAGGCTGGGGTCCCTGGAGGACGAGGGGCAGGGCTGGGAGAGGCCGGGGAAGGAGAGGCGGCCTCGGTGGAGGCAGGGCAGGTGGCAGGCAAGGCTCTCGGGAAGGGAGGGGGAGGCAGGGGCACCCCCAGCCAGCCCTGAGCAGCTGAAGTTGGCAGGTCTTAAATTAATCGGCTACAATTTTACACAACAACACGTTTGGCAGGGCCTGGCTGGGGGCCAGCCAAGTCCCTGGAGCTCCCCAGGAGCTTTTTAAAGCGGGGAAGGAGCAGGCCGGGAAAGAGGGGGAGCGGCCAGTCCAGCAGGCCCCGCTCCCTCGGGCTGCGGCTGGGGTTCCCAGGGAGCCCAGAGAGCCGGCAGAAGGTGGGGTGTCCACACCCACTGGGCTAGGCAGGCGGGGCGGACAGGCGGAGGGGGAGGGGAGAGCCGGAGGCCTGGCTCCTCCCCAAGACCCAGAGATTGAGAAGCAGGAGGGACAGCAGGATGGGTCCAGGCCCCCTGTCACCCAGTGCCCACTGGGTTGGTCAGGACAACACAGGGCAGACGGGAGAGGGCGGAATCTCCTGCCAGGCCCCAGCCAAGCGGCAGCCTGTGCTGCTGCCCGGGGCAGTGTCCCTTGCTGTGGGGGCAGGGCAGGGCCTAGGTTGGCACCTGCAGGAGGCTACAGGGCCAGGGCAGGCGTGGGAACCAATGAGGGGGAGAGGCCCGGAGGGCACCACAGGGCGGCCTGCACCGCGGCAGCCAGACCCCCGCCAGGGCAGCAGCTGCCGAGGGCCTGAGGCAGGGGAAAGGCAGGCCCCAGAGGTCAGCAGGGGTGGGGGCGCATGGGGGAGGGTCTCCCGGAGGAGCAGCTGCCCCAGACCCTGGGCTCGCTCAGAGAGGGATGGGGTCATGGAAGCGCGTCCCCCACCCCGAGAGCTCTGCCAGACCCCAAGCGCCTTCCTGCAAGGACCTACACAGAGGGAGGGACGGCGAGGACCCTGGAGCCAGCGGCCCTGGGCACTGCCAGGTCCTCCTAGGCCACGGTTCCCTCCTCCGTCAAGCCGGGGAAGGGGTCGGTGGGAGGCTGCCACGCGGTGCCACAGGTTGCAAGCCAGCGAGGGGAGAGCTTGGGCGAGATCTGCCACAGACACGAGGCAGCTACCCGACAGCGCCACAGACCCTCACAACGGCAGCAGGGGCCCCCCGGGGAAAGGGGAGCAGGCAGTAGGGCCTGGAGGTGGGCCTGCAAACACATGGTGCTCACAGAGCCCACCGTCCTCCACCTGCCGGCAGCCCGGGCACCCCATCAAGGGGGCTGAGCCCTCACAAGCCCACATGGGTCTACGGGTAGAAGAAGCTGTCGCCAGGCCCGGGACCTGGGCGGCAGGGACCGGGACTTGAGCCTCGGAAAGCACCAGGCTTTGTGGGGAAGGGGCCCACCAGGGTCACGCAGCCTGAACCAGCAACGCCGGGCTCTCGGGGGAGCTCACACTTGACCTCCCCAGCTGGACTCCCCAGCAGCTGCCCAAACAAGTCAGCAAGAGGCCTGCAGTGGCAGAGGACAGACCCTCCCCAGCTGCCCGGCCACGGCCCTCCTCGGGCCTGGAGGGGGAAGGGGGCAGAGTGGGGGAGGGAAGCATGGAGGGACCTCTTCATGACCAACACACGATTCCTTGTTCTGGCCTCAGTTTCCCTCCTGTGGGCCTGGGGTGGGGAGGCAGCAGAACAACGGCGAGCAGGGATTTAGGGAACCCCCGCGTCCTGGGGCTCCTCCAGCCGAAGCTGCCAGGCAAAGGTGTGCCCGGGCACAGGAGCACAGGGGAGTCAGGACCGGAGGAACCTGTCCTCCCAGCCTCACCGGGAGCCTGCGGGCGGCACCGGGCCTGTCTGCCCCCCTCCCCCGCCAGCCCACCCACCATCAAAGGGGACGCTCCCAGTGCTGGGAGCCGAGTGGAGGTGCCCGTGGGAACATCTCCAAGCTGACAGCACCCCAGCTTCTACCCCAGGCACCAGGCACCAGGCACCAGGCACCAACACGCACGGCGGGGGAGCCACAGGCCCCTGGGCGGCTCCGCAGCCTGTGTGTGTGTGTGTGTCTCTTGTGTGCCAAGCGGGCGTGCCCACTGGACAGCGGGGAAAGGCCCTCACGCCACAGACACGGGACCCGGCTGAGGGCACCGGACAGTGCTGAGCCCACCAGGGTGACCCCAGCCCCTGGCCGCTCAGCCCAGATCACAGACATCTGGGTTCATTTCACAGACTGGAAGACTAGGTGTGGGGGTGGGGGGTTCAATTCCCAGAGAGCGGCGGACCTGACTCCCGGGGCGACCTCCACGGCAGAGGCGGAGCGGCCAGGAGGCCCTGGCTGGCGGCAGGCCCGGCCCCACCCACGGGTGCACGCCGAGCTGCGTCAGCGCCAGCCTCAGCGGCTGTTATTTCATCCCCGGGCCCGCCCTGCTCGCTGAGCCCTGCTGCGCCCAGCACCCCCGCCCTTCCGTCCCCCTGCGGAGCCTCCTCTAGCGGCTGGGCCTGCCCTAAAGCCGAGTCCCCACCAGGTACCACACGCCAGGGGGCCCGGGCGGCTCCCCTCTGCCCACGCTCTCCAGGAAGCCTTCCTGGCCCAGCCCTCGGCCCAGCTCAGCACAGGCATGCCGCTCTGGGAGAGAACTCAAGGAGACACACAAGCCACCCCAGTCCCCTCGCCTTGAGGGGCCCTGAGCAGGGCCTTTGGTCCCTCCAGTGCCTGGTTACGTCACTCCCCTGGCAGCGGCCCGGGGCAGGGTGGGGGCAGGTGCATACCCTTACCCTGCCCTTGGCCTTGCCGCCTCGCGCAGGCATAGGCTCCTGCAGGGCAGTGCTGCCTCAGCAGACACCGGATCCGCCAGGGCTCGGGAGCTGGGGCCCGAGGGGAGGGGGCTGCACGGCCCGCCCTGCCCCCACCCCCACTCAGCCTCCCTGGAGCTCACGGAGCACTCTGGAGGCCTCAGCATCCCCGACCCCAGGCTGCTGCACAGGCAGGCTACAGGGCCCTGAAGGGTTCTCGCTCATGGGACGGAGGCCTGCCCAAGCCTCCCTCGGTCTCAGGGCCCTGCACGTGGCACACGGCATAGGACACCTCCCAGGGAGGCTTGGCTCCTGCAAGACCCTGGTGAGCCGAGCCCCTGGAGGTCCCTGGGCCCAGCCTCTGGCACTGGCCAGACCTCGCGCCCTCCCCAGACTCTGGCTTCCCAGGTCACAGAGCGAGGCTGCCCCTCCACCTGGGGAGCCCCACCCACCCCCACGACGCACCGCAAGCCCGCCCGGGCCTGACCTTGCGGATGCGGCCGCTACGAGTCCCGGCAAACACCACGGTGCGGCCGCGGTAGTCGTAGGCAGCCACGGCAGTCAGGCCGTCCTCCTTGTCCACGAACAGGGGTGTGCCCTCGATGGTGACCGTGCCCCCCAGCGGCTGGTTGAAGTCCTGCCCGCAGAAGTCGTCATCAATCTGCAGGGGCTGGGAGCGGACACAGGGTGAGCGTCACAACTACACCGCAAACACCTCCCCCAGGACCGGGGCCTCCCAACGCACCAGGCCAACTCCACCAGCTGGCGGAGAGGCAAGCACGCAGCCGCAGCCACAGCCAGCGCAGTTCAGCGGAACACGGATTCCTGGGCCCACGTGACACACGGAGAAACCAAGGCTCAGGCAAGCAGCCCCAGGCCGGGGCCCGTCTCTTCTGCTCCCACCCACCCAATCTGGCCCTCTGTGGAACACAGCTTGGGGAGCGATCGGCCCCCAAACCATGGGACCTGGGGGGACGATGGGAGGAGGAGCCAGGCCCACTGCACTAGGGACCCTGACACCCACAGTGACAATCGGACAGGAAGGAACAGCCTCGAGTCGGGGTAGGCTGTGAGCTCGCTCCTCGCCCCACAGAGGCTGGCTCAGAGAAGGGACGGCTGCAGCCACGGAGGGCCCAGGCCCGGCCTTGGGGGGCTCACTTTGGATCCTGAGCAAGGCCCGCGCCCCCTCGGAGCCTGGGGTCTTCCTTGGGAAGACAGTGGTTCCTGCTGCCCGGGAGGGTAGAAGAGACCCTCCCCCCGCAGTGGCTGGTACCAGACCCACCCTTGGGCGGCACCTGGAGACAGGGGGCGGGTGGCTGTGGCTGTGGCTCGGCAGCCCCAGTGTTGGGGCCGCCGTCTGTGAAGGGCACAGACCACAGCCTGCACACGCCTGTCAGCGACTCTCAGTGCTACAAGGGCGGCGGAGCCCAAGGAAACCCGAGGAAGGAACCAGTGCGACAGAGATGGTGTCTGGGGCCTGCCCAATAGGGTCTGGTCCCAGGTCTGCACCTACTGGCTGGTGACCCTAGGCAAGCCCCCCACCTCTCTATGTTGTAGACTAGAGACAAGCCAGAATGGGTGGGCCGGTGGCGCAGCGAGTTTAGCTCTGCCTGCAATGCCGGCATCCCCCGTGAGTCCCCACTGCTCATTCAGACCCAGCTCCCTGCTAACACGCACGGGAAAGCAGCAGAAGATGGCCCCAGCGCTTGGGCCCCTGCACCCACGTGGGAGACCTGGATGAAGCTGCTGGCTCCTGGCTGTGGCCTGGCACAGCCCGGGCTGTTGCAGCCTTTTGGGGAGTGAACCAGCAGATGGACAATATCTCTCTTTCTGCTTCTCTCTCTCTCTCTGCAATGCTGCCTTTCAAATAAATAAATCTTTACCAAAACAAAACAAAACAAAACAAAACAAAACACAACAACAAAAACTAAAAAGGCTGAAGCGACAGGCACCCAGCCGAGCCTGCTTTGAGGGAGGCAGAGGAGGAGCCGCCCCGTGTCGCGGAGCCATGGCAGGAGCAGGGCCTGGCACACGACAGGTGCGCCCGGGCGCGCGGCCCGCGGCCGGCGAGGCTCACCGAGTTGATGCAGCCCAGCTCCTTGTTGAGCAGCCAGGGTAGCGAGAGCTTGCCCTCGCCGCGGTAGCACGACTGGATGCGCTCCTTGATCTTCTCCTTGATGGCTCGGAGCGTGAAGAGGCACAGCGCCGACTCCTTGGGCGGCTTCACGCGGTTCTTCTGGCCCTGGGCGAACACGGTGAACAGCACGTCCTCGTCCTCGGCCAGGCCCAGCTGGCGGGCCAGGGCGCGGCCGGGCCGGCTCAGGTAGGCGTCCTGCACCAGGCGGTACTCGACGCCCGCCTGCTCGCAGCCGATGGGGAACTCCACGTACGAGTAGAACTTGGGGTCGTCCACGCAGAGGCGCACGATCTTGGAGGTGAAGAAGTGCTCGCCGGCCGCGTCGGGGGAGGTGAGCTGCGTGTCCAGCTGCAGGGTGAGGTAGTACACGAACTGCTCGCTGCGGAAGCTGTACACGTAGTAGATGTCGAAGGCCGGGAACTTGGACAGCGTGTCCGACGGGATCTTGAGCTGCGAGGACACGAACTCGTCCTGGTACACGAAGCCGAACATGTCGGCGTCCTCCTCGTTGGCCATGAGGCGGCGGCTGGACAGCGTGGGGAAGTACTCGGACTTGCCGTCGATGGGCGTGCCCACAAAGAGCTTGGCCTGGCCCTGGCCCGGCGGCCCGGCGATGAGCACGCCCGCCATGCTGCCCGCCTCGCGCACGCTGGACAGGTAGTGCTCCTTGCGGTGGTGCGGCTCGCCCAGCTTGAAGAGGTCGTCGAGCCGCAGGAACTGGCAGATGCCCTGGGAGGCGCTGCCGCAGGCCAGCAGGCGGTTGGCGGCGTAATCCAAGAGCAGCAGCTTGTTGACGTTGTCGGTGCTGCCCAGGCCGTGCGGGCACGACTGCACGCTGGGGGGCGGGTAGCACTTCTCGTTGTCCTCCACGGGGCCCGTCACGTGCGCCCGCAGCAGCGTCAGGTTCCCCGACAGCTTGTAGATGCGGTTCACCGCGCCCACGTACACCTCGCCCGTCTGCTCGTGGACCACCAGGTGGGTGAGGCCCCAATCACTGGCCGCGAAGGTGCGGAAGGCGGGCTGTGGACCCCCGCCCGGCCTGGGCGTGCCCGCTGCCACCTGCACGGCCCCCAGGAGCAGCGGCGGCAGCAGCAGCAGCACCGGGAGCACGCACGGGCTCAGAGGTGGCAGCGGCATGGCGGGCAGGGGCCTCGGGCCTCGGCGCTCCAGTCCTGCAGGGGCGGGCATCATGGGGCCGGGAGCCTGAGCCCTGGGGAAGGAAAGGGGCAGACAGGGTGAGTGAGTGCGGGCACGGCCCCCACGCCCATGCAGGTGCACACACCCACCATCTGCCTCACCTGTGTTAGCCACCCCTGCTCCACCTCCAGAGGTGGGACCTCACCCAGGGGAGGAGCCAGAGGCGAAGAGAGGGCAACTCCTTGGCCCTGCAATCGGCGAGGGAGCACCGCGTGTTGCCAAGACCAAGCCGTGGCTACTGCAGACAGACTGCTCTGAGATCAGGGAGACGGGTAGAAACGGCCTGATGTTTTGACCGGGACCCCGGGCAAATCTCGACCTCGAGAGCATCATCCATGCCCTAGGAGCAAGACCCTCCAAGCCCCTCATGCCCGGGGCTGCTGGGGGCACACCCACCTCCCTCACCCCACGCACTGAGCACTCACCACTGCCCCCACACTCCTGCCACTCAAGGCTGGGGCTAGCCTGGGCGGGAGGCTAGCCTGCACGTGGGCATACACAGTCGTGGGTACACATGGGAGCTCGGCCCTCCTCTGTCACTAGCACCAGCTCCTACTCACACCCAAGCACTCCCCGTGCACCCCGGACAGCCCCAGGACAGGCTCCACACTCCCTCGGTGAGGGTCCCAACAAGGCCACAGATGGGCGGGGCGGCTCTCTGCGAGGCTGGGCTCAGTCTGAGTCACTCTGGGATTCCAGACCCAAGCAATGGTCCAAAAGCCACAGTTTGCACCTCCTACCCACGACACCACCCTAGTTAACAGTACCCCCCAGGTGACACGCAAGCTCCAGCCCCCCGCCTCCCCCCCAACCTCACCCCTCCTGCCACAGGCCCGACCCCCAGCTCCTAGGAGACAACCCTCCCGGGGTGGAGGGTGAAAGCTGCCCCCAGCCCAGCCCTCAGCAGCTACCCTCTTTTCCCGGCTTGGCATCTCCACCCTATGGGGACCTCAGGCCCGACCAGACCCGTGTGCCTCCTTGGCCCAGAGGCCCCCGCACCCCAGCACTGGCCACACCTCAGCGGCAGGCATCTCCCAGGAAAGCCATGCCCCCAAAACAGCTTCCTACCCTAAACTGCTCCCCCAGCCCCTGCCCTGGAAGCCATGGCATGGCCACACTCCAACCCCCCCGGCCCCGCAACCCACAGTCAGGTCTCCAACAGCACTGTGGGCCACTTCACTGACCTGCACACGAGGTCACCTGCCCCCAAACCTGCCCGCGGAAAGTGTCACCTCCCCCTCCCCCCACTGGCTGCAGTTGGCCAAGGGAAGGGTTAACGCCAGATTCTTTTCCTAGTCTGGGTTTCCCTGTCTGCAAGGATGATGATGGCAGCTCCTCTCGCGGATGACAAGAGGAAGGCCGCGGCGTGCCCACGACATGCTGCCCTGGAGACGGACAGAGCAGTGCTGATCCCAGGCCAGGCAGGAGCCAGCTGGGGCTGCCCACACTCTCCCCTGTACTTCCAGACCACGCCTCTCCTGTGGCCACGCAGCCCCCATTTCACAGGTGGAGAAGCTGAGGCCTGAAGAGAGAGCCTTCTGCCAGGTCCAGGCAGGAACTGGCTGCTGGCCATGGTGCCGTAGGCCTCTGCTTGCGGATCTACCCCAGCCAGCAGGCTGCTGCGCCCGGCCCCACCCCCAGCCTCTGATCAGGTGTCTGCTCTCCCTTTTTACCGGATGTGCTAATGGTCTCTGTTGCTACTGCGTCCAGATCTCCTCCACCAGGACGGTGGCTGCGAGACAGTGGGCACTGCTGGCTCTGCGCAGCTGGCCTCTCTGTCTTCTAGGCTAAGCCTGGGACTCCATAAACACGAACGAACAAATGGGCACGTGGAGTGGCCGGCCACTCCTGGGCAGAGCTGCACCTGACCCTCACTCCTCCCTCCCCACAAACCTGCCCAGCCACAGCCCAGGGAAGAGTCGGAGATGAGAAGGGAGGAGCTTTAGGCAGGAGGTCACATGGCCTTGGGGGACCCTCTCCTACAGGCTGTCAGCTGCCTCCAAACACGGTCAGGAGAGGAATCCCCCAAGCTCCGCCCCTGCCCCCCACCCCGGAGCCCGAGCACAGGCTCCTAGAGGTGGCAGCGGGGCCTGGGCTGAAGGCAGAGCACATGTGAACTCCAAAGAAAACATGAATCACTCACCGGTTATCAGCCCAAAGCAGGCCTGTAATTACCAGGGGCTGGGCGGCCCCTCCTCTGGGATAATTACACCCAGCTTAATGCTATTACGGGCCCCACTTTTTATATTAAACGGGAGGGACCCGGCTGAAGAAGCCACCATCCGAACTCCGGCCTGGCCTTCAGCCCACGCCCCTGCCCCCAACGGAGGCTGCCAGGATGGGACTGGCCCTGGGACAGGCTAGGGGCCCAAGGCCAGGAAAGCGGAGGTGCTGAGCTCTGAGCTGGGTCCCTCCTGCCCAGCATCTAGCAAAAGCCAATGACGATGCTTGGATCACTCTCTCTACCTTAGTGACGGAGGACTCAGGGCTGAGACAGACCCAAGGTCACCCCGCTAGTCCCAACAGGGCAGGGACCCCTTGCCAGGCTTCCACAGGGAGCAGCCAACCTGTTCAGGCTCAGCTCCTCTGGGCCTCGTCCGTCCAGGAGAAAAATGCATTCACCCGGAAGCTGTGCCTGGCTGCCAGGGGCCCGGGCCGGGTGCCCCGACAGATGCTGAGTTCCAGGGTAAAGGGCGCAGCGCTGTCCGCTGAGACCTGCAGAGCCTCCCCAGGCGCCTTTCCACCTGTTCTGGAAGAACCAGGCGCACTGGGCACGGGTGGGGGAGCGCGCTGGGTGGCAGAACAGCAGGAGCAAGGGCCTGGGGGAGACTGCTGGACGCACAAAGAGCAGCAAGGACGGCCGCAGCTCCCGGCACTGACAGCGGGCTGGGCTGCCCGGGCTGAGCCCAGGGGGGAAGGGGAGCTGGGCTGGCGCTGAGTATGCTAAACGGGGAGAGGCAGGCTGCAGGCAGGTGAGGGGGACAGCAGGGCATCCCTGTGTGATGCACCTGACCCGGAGCAGCGGCCCCGTCCCTCTCCCAGCCCTGGACAACACAGGGGGTCCTTCTCGCTCTTGGCCACAAAGGCCCCCCCCCAGCCCTCTTCACAGCAGGACCACCTGCCCACCTCCCAGGCCCAGGATTTTCCCCAGGGGTCCTCATGAGTTGGGGTCCTGCCCCCTTGCCCTGTGGTTTCCACCAGCAACCAGGGAAGAGGGCTGCCCCCAGACACTCCCACCTTTCCCCAGCGGGAGGCCGGGAGGTGGCCGAAGCACCGCTGTCCACCGGTCCTTTGGGACCAAGGCCTGAGGCCACGGAGACTGGCTCCTCAAAAGTGTGTGCACCACCCGGGGCCTGCCTCAGGGCGCCAGCTTGGCTCTGCCAGGACAGCTGCTCCAGCAGGGATGGTCCTAGGGACACAAAACATGCGGACGACCACCTGGGGGCCCAGGAGTCCGGCAAAGAGCCGTCTGCTTTGTCCTCGGGAACCTGTTCATGCCCCGCTCTCAGAGCTCACACCTCAGGCACACACGGGGCCTCCGGGGCCCCCAGCCTGCTGCACAAACCCAGACGTCCGGACCCTGCTGCCCAACAAACACCGTTCCGGGGCCCGGCAGAGCCCCCCTTGGGCTGACCGCAAGCAAGCGCCATCGCTGCTTTGCAGGTTTGCTCCTCGAGGGCTGGGCAGACTCCTGGGGAGCCCAATACATATTCCCACCTCTCCTGCACACCTCAAACCGGTGCAGAGCCCCAGGAACCTGGGGTGTGCTGCCCAGGGACCAAGGCAACAAGGGCTGATCCCACCCCTGCACCCGCGGGAGCAGGGGGAGCAGCCGGCCAGGAGGTGCCCAAGCCGCAGGAGCAGCGGTTGAGGGGGCAGAGGCTCGACCAAGTCCCCTCCCCCCCACGCACACCCCTTTCTTTCAAGGGGCGTGGCCCCAGCACCCCACAGACCAGCCTGGGGCTGCTCCCAGGTGGAGGCAGTCCCTCGGAACCCCTCTCCCTCTCTTCCCAGGCTGCACCTAGGGTCGCCCAGCAGGCAGAGGGGCCTCCCTGGAGTCTCCCCTGCCCCTTCCCCAAGCAGCCCGGGATCAGCCCAACGCCGCAGCCGGCTACGTTGCTCGCCAGGCCCGGGACTGTCCAGGAAGCGATCGGAAGCCTCCGAGGGAAGAGGTCTGACCCCCGAGAGGAGGCCCTGCGAGGGGGAGGCCGAGGAGGCCCAAGCGGGGCGGCCTGCGGGCGGCACCCGCACCGCCCCCTCCCAGCCCGGCGGCGGCCCTGCGGCCCTGGGCTGGACCCGGAGCCCAGCTCCGGGCGCCCCGGGCCAGAGGGGGCGGGGGCGGGCAGCGGTCCCCGGGAGGCGGCTCCAAGTCCCCCCCACCAGCTCCCGGGGGCCAGCCCAGGGCACAGACCCCCCCCAAGACCTCCTCCCGGTTCCCGCGGCCCTGCCCAGGCGGCCGCCGAGCCCTGCCCGGGCCTGCCCAGCTCGGTCCTAGCCGGCCGCCGGAGGTCCGAGCCTGGGGTCCGGCGGCCGGGTTCGGCCTGGGCACCCGCAGGGCCCTGCCGGCGGGGCCGCCGCAAACTTTCTCTCTGCTTTTGAGGAGGGGGCAGCACCCGCCCCCGCCGCGCCGCCCCGGGGAGATGTCCCACGGAGCCCTGCGGGCCGGGCCGGGCCGGGCCCGGCCAGGAGAGACCGGCGGCTCTGGGCCTGGGGCCGCGGTCCGATCCCGGCCGGGCGGGGACGCGGCAGCTCAGCGCCGGCGCCGCGGCCGCGGCCGCGCCCGGACACAGGCGGGCGCCCGGGCCAGAGACGCAGGGACACGCGGAGCGCGGACACGCGCGCCGCAGTCCCCCGCGCACACCCCCTGCCAGCCCGGCCGCACCGAGGCGCCCTCGCGGAGACCACCCCCCGACCGGCGCCGAGCGCCCACCGCCGGGGCGCCCCCCGGGCCAGGGACCTCGGACCGGCCCCGTGACCCCCGCTAGCCCTGGCCCGGCTCCCCGCCCACCGCCCCGCGCAGCGCCGCGGGGAAAGTTGCGCCCCTACTCACCGGCTGCCCCGGGGCGCGCCCCGCCGCCGGCCATCGCCGAGCTCCGCCGCCCGCGCCGCCGCCGCCGCCCGCCCCGCCGCGGGGCCGCCGAAGCCGCGCAGGCCGCCCAGGCCGAGGCCGCCGCCGCGCCCGGGCTCCGCTGCGTGGCCGCGCTGCCGCTGCCCAGCATGAATGGGGCGCCGAGCGCCGCGCGGCTGCGGACCGGCCTCGCTCTCGCCGCCCGCGGAGCGCTGCGCCGCGCGCATGCGCCGCTGGGGGCCGGAGGCGGGGCGGGCGGGGGCGGGGCAGGGGGCGGGGCCGGCAGCGGCCTCCAGGGGGCGCTCTGCCCCGCGCTGCGCACACACCGGGTCCCACCGCAAGCCTTCAAAGGGCGATGGTGCCGCCCGCCTTAAATCCTTGCTCAGCAAAGGGGGCATGGTGAGGCCTCCCGGTGCCCCCCACCCCTCCCCGCTCCAGCGCAGGCTGACCTGAGGCCGCACTCCAAGGGAGCTGGCCTCGGCTTCTGTGCGTCCGGTCTAGGAGCACCGCCTCCATCCCCTGCAACCCTAAATCTGTCCCGAAGAGACAATCGCCCTGGCCCGGGTGCCTCTATCCCCGCAGGTGTCCCATTCCTGAGGTGGGACGGGCACGTGCACGGATGAGCAGCGGGCGCCCTCTGCGGGCCGGGCCGCAGGACCTCCTTCGGGCCCCAAGCTGGGCGGTGCTGGCGGAGGAAAGTCCCTGGCCCAGGGTCCTGCGACAGGGGTGTGGCAGCACAGGAATCTGGAATCGCTGCTGTCTGGAGAATGTGGCCTGGGGCCCTAGGCACCGAAGCCAGGAAGCGTGCGGAGCCTGGGGCTGGGGTGGCAGGGGTCAGACATAGTGGGACCGGTGCTGTCCCTGCACTCAGCACTCAAGCCCGGTTGGGGGTGGGGCAGATACCCATCACCCTGTGACAGCAGGGGCACAGAGGGCCTGGCGTCCTGCTGGAAGGCATCTGGGCCAAGGTGAGGTGAGGCCACTGGGATCCTAACAAAGGGAACAGAGAGGACCAGAAAACCTTGCAGTGACACAGTGGGGCACTGAGTGGGGACAGCGCCTCCACCCGCAGGCTGGAGGGTGCGGGATTTGCTGTGTGTGGACCAGGTCATGGGGTTAAGAAAGGGAGGGGGACGAGGGCCTTGGGCAGGGCCGAGGTGTTCCCTCGCCTTTCTCCCCGGAGGCAGCCACAGCTCACACCTCGGTCCTGCTGTGGGCAGACCCTTTGACCTCTGTCTCCCAGAAGGCCATGTTGTTTTGCGCGGCTTCGTTTGGGACATGATAGAAATGGGATGGCAGCACGTCTGCTTCCCCGCCTGGAGCACTGTTCTGCTGCTGGTAGGCAGTCTGTTCCCCTGACTTCTAGAGGTTTCCACCACATCGCGCCCCTGGTCCCCCATTTGCCTGCACGCTGCGGGGGGCTGTGATGAGACCTTGTGCATGTTTAGACCCATGTGCCGGCAGGGTCCCAGGCTAGCCGTGTGTTTAGCTTTAGTGGCCGCTGCAGAACAGGGCTCCCAAGCTCTGGGAACTTCCAGCGGTCTTGGGGCAGGTTCCGGCTGCCCCACCTCCCCACCCACACCTGGCACACCTGGCACTCACCGCCCCTCTTTGGTCCTTGCCATTCCAGTGGTAGGAACTGGTCTACCACCATGGCTTTATTCTGCAAGTCCCGATGTCTTTAACGAGCACTGATACAGAGCTGCCTCTGTGCAAGGCTCTGCTACATTTTACAGATGGGTAAACCGAGGCTGCAGAGGTGGAGGGACTTGCCCAAGTGCCCCCAGCTGGTCCCAACTCCACCACTCTGCTACACTGCCCTTCCCTTCCCCGGCCAGCGAGACCAGAGGTCCTTCCTTCCTGGGGTGTGGGCAGGCGGGGATGCGTAGTGTAGGTCAGGTCTGTTATCCGAGCCTCACTTTCCTCATCTGAGAATGGCCACAGGAGACCCCCTGGCAGAGCTGCTGAGGGGAGACAGGCCACAGCTGGCCTCGCCGAGTGTTCATGCAGGTCTTCCCCGAGTCCCCTCTGCGCACCAGCTCCAGGGGCTGTCTCCAGCTCTCCGCCTGCTCCTGCCCTGCAGGGCTGCTGAGGCAGACGGCCCCCTAAGAGAACCGCAGCCTCCTGTCTGAGGTCCGGGCCTCATCTCCAGCTGTCTCTCAGAGGCACTCAGGCAGGTCGCAGTACTCAGGGTGGCCAGGACCAAGCTCCAGGTTAACCTGGTACACCTGCCCCGCCCCGCCCCGCCCCTGCCTCCTGCAGGTGCACCACATTCCTGCAGCTGCCCAACCAGGAACTCAGCACCCTCCTGGGCGCCACCCTCTCCGTCCCTGAATGTCCCCCACCCCACCCCCTGTCCCCTACCCCCAAAAACTCATCCCAGATTTCTCCACTTCTTTCCATCCCCAGTCTGACAGCACCTCCTGTCATCCAGCTCCCCCCACTGGTGACGCCTCTTTGTCCACCCCCCCCACCAAGCAGCAGCAGCTTGCAAATGAAAAGTTTGCTTATAGAATCCATTCCTGAGAACCTTCTAGGAATCCCTACCTCACATCATTCACAGCCCTCCGAGCACGAGAAAGAAAACTGGAAGACTTTCAGTAGGAAACAGAGCAGACTGTCTCGTGACCTCAGGCTAGGGATGGGAGATTTAAGCAAGATGTAAAGAAAATGTATAAAGGAAAGAAGGATCATTCGACTACATTAATACTGATTAGTAATGGGACAAGCCAAGATCTAGAGAGGATCTCGTAACAGATACAATTGGTTAAAGATGTGTATCCAGAATCTACAGAGAACTCCCAGGAGCCAAAGAGGAAGGAAGATGGGGAGAACGTGGGAGGGCAAGTGGCAGATGCCTGTGGCTGCTGCTGGGCCCCAAGCTCCCGCAGCTCTTGGGCCGAGTCGCCGGCACCCTGCTCCGGGGGGGCTCTGAGGGCTCAGGCTCTGGCTCCTCGGGCGTCCCCCCCCACGTGTACATGGAGAACTGGCAGGCATGCGACCACAGCAGGGCTGCGATTGGAACGTGGGTCTGCGGTCTTGGGGCTCCGGACCCCACATCACACGGAGGGGAAGTGAGTCAGCTGCTGGGGCGCCTCCTCGCCCTACCATCTTCCCACTTCCTGTGAATCTGAAATTGGCGAGGAGGAGAATTGTTTTGAGAGAGAGAAGGTCTGTACAATACCTTAGCTGCTGCTTCGACACCAGGTCCAGCTCTGCGGCTGCCACTGCCCCCAGGAGCCTCCGCTTAGCAGAGGGATGGGGGCACAGCCACCTGAGCTTACCTCTGCCTTCTCTGTTTTAGAACAGCCGTGCCTCGCTCCTTCGCCCTTCCTGGGGCCTGGGGTGGGGTAGGGGTGGGATTTCCACCCCACAGCTGGGTCTCCGTCAGAAAGAGGAACTCACGTGGGCTTGTCAGAGAAGCCCCTGATTCCCTGATGTCCGCCGCAGCCCGCTCGCATCCCCACTCCCCTGGGGTCTTCTCGTCTCTCTCCTCCTTTGTTTCCCATCACAGCAGAAGGGAAGCTCCCAAATCCAGGGAAGAGTTCGCGGGGCAGGGTGTGCACCGGGGCAGGGCTGCACAGTCCTCCTGGCCTAGCAGGAAAGGATGCTGTGTGCCCGCGGGGTCCCAGGGGTCCCAGCGCTCTCCTGCTCAGTGCTAGGCCTGGACGATTCCCTGGGGCGGGGGCTCCTGTGCTCCTCTCTGTCTCTTTCCACATGACTTCCCCAGCGCTGCGGCTTCGGGGCAGCAGGACTTCTCACGTGTCAGCTCAGAGCTGCCAAAGGCCTGGCGAGGGGAAGCGGGGAGAGGGGTGCAGGGGCCTGGAAGGCAGGCATGGTATCCTGCAGCCCCACTGGGCTGCAGGGTACAGGTGGTAGAGGGAGCAGCAGCCAGCCCTGCCCCACGCCAGGGCTCCAAGCACAGCCCCAGGCTCCATCGTGATGCAAGGTGCAGGACAGGACAGGCTTTGCACTGGCCAGGGGGTCTTGGGCAGATATGGGCTGCACCAGCCTCGGACCCCACATCTGCCTGGCCACCGGCACAGGGGTCTCTGGGAACCCCTTCCCTGTGCCCGTCTCCCCGAGGCCACCTGGTGCTTCGCTGTGGATTCAGTTAGGGCTTGAGTGAGGAAGTGGAGATGATAAAGGGAAGTCAGAGTTTCTGGAGGAGGGGGCGGGGGGCGGGGTCTCTAACGGCCTGCATCCCCTTCTCCATCACCCTTCTCAGGCAAGCCCTCCCCCGGGGGTGGGGTCGTCCACCCTCAGGCAGCTGGAGTCTCCCTCCAAAGAGGGCAGTTTCAGAGGCAGAAACATGGGCCCCAGCGTTTCCGGCACTCCCCTCCGAACTCCCCCCGCCATTCCCCCCAGTGCCTTCTGGGAATCACAAGGCAAATCATGCGGCGCTGGGGTCACGGTGAAGTCCAAGGCCTGGCCTTGTGCTAAGCTAAGCTCTCTCCCCCAGGCACCTCCGTCAACATTCCCCACCATGGGCAGCGAGTAGGGGAGGGGCTGCCACTGTCCCCTTATCACTGATGAACAAACTGAGGCCTGAAGAAGGGACGACCCTGGGGACAGGCTGGGCTGCACCCGTTGACCATGATGGTGCCCTACAAGGAAGCCTGGGAGGCGGGCCAGGCACCCTCACGCTCACCCACACCAGCCTCTTTCTGCCCATTTCTGCAGAGGGGGTCTTGGTGACTGGGAGTTCTGCACAGGGGGTGGGGGGCTTGTACTTCCTCTCCCGAGGCCCCTCTGCTGATCCTGGCTCAGTCCCAGAGCCCGCTTCCCTCTTCTAGGAAGTCACCCTGAAGCATGTGCCCACCCCACCTGGGCCGGGCACAGCTGTGCTCCTGTTGCCACCTGGTCAGAAGCTAAAGTGGCAGGGCCCTGGTGTCGCCGCCCACTATGGACTGGGCTCCGCGTCGGGGAATATGTGAGGGGTGGATGCTCCCCACAGCCACACAGCCAGGAGTTCTGGGCACCTGCTGTGCCCCCCAGCACAGGGCCCAAAGGAGGAGGGAGCAAAAGGCTTGGACTAGGATCTGAACACACACCACTTGGCCCCAAGCCTCTTGTAGGGAAACCCTCTCATGGGCAGGTAGAGCGTCTGTGGTTGAAGGAACAAACAGCAAGATGGCATGCAAAATATTGAACAGGCAGTCAGTGTGGACGGCGGGCATACGCAGTGGGCACAGGTGCAGGCTGGCTGAGACCCACCCAGGGCAAAATCAGGCTTTGCTGTATCTTTTACTGACTCACTTCTCGAAGAGGTACAAGAACATCTGGCTTCAGGCATGGCCGGATCCAGGAGCTTCATTCAGCGTCTCCGAGATGTCGCCAGGCATCTATTTCTTGGCTTCACCTCGCCCTGTGTTCATTCTCAGCTGTGCTCTCTCTGCCTGCTTGTTGGCCGAGATGGCCCCGGGCAGCACACTGGGCCGCCTGGGCGCTTGCAGCCTTTCCCCAGCCTGGAACGAATTACAGAAGCTGCCTGCTAACTCTCACCAGCTGCACGCACCTCTCAAGTGCACTCCGTACGGCAGGAGCAGCGCGGGGCCAAGTGCTCCGCTGTCACAGCTGCTGGGAGTCCAGAACCCTTGACCCTTGGTGTTGTCTGGTCTTTTTTTTTTTAAACAGATGTTTCAGATATTAAAATATATGCACACGGTTCAAAAAAAAGTGCAGAGAAGGCTACTCAAGAAACAGTCCGTCTCCCTGCAGCCCCTGTCCCTCTCCGCTCCCCCCACCCCCGCCAGCTCACCAGAGTGAAAACCGAGAGCCAGGTCGTCTGTGTCCTTGCAGAGATGTGATGACTGTGACAAACGTGCAGACGCCCAAGGACATGCCAAGGACATCTCGCCTCTCTGTTTTCTCAAAAGATACAAACCATACACGCTGCTCCCTCTTGCCAAGAGATGTTTGGAAATCATTCTGCAGCGGCCACCCTGAGTCTCTCCGTTCTGCCTGCCTCCCTCTCTTCCCTCCCTGCTCCCTTCTTCCCTTCTTGTCCCTTTCATTTTTTTCCTCCCTTCCACTCACTCTCTCCTTCTTCCTTTTTTTTAAAAAAAGATTTATTTGAAAAGGAGAGAGAGATCAATCTTCCATCTGCTAACTCACCCCTCCAAATGGCAGCAACAGCCAGGTCTGGTCCAAGCCGAAGCTCCATCTGGGTCTCCCATGTACGTGACGTGGGCTCAAGTTCGTAGGGCCATGTTCCCTGCTGCCTTTCCCAGGCGCAACAGCAGGGAGCTGGACTGGAAGCAGAGGAGCAAGGCCAGGAACGGGGATGCTGGCTTCGCGGGCGGCGACTTGGGTCACTCCGCCACACGGCTGCCCCCTCCCATTCTCTGTCATGTTACTTGTGTACATATAATGACATTCGACCCCTAAACATACAGCTCAGTAGCCCAATGCATTTTTACCCTCAAATATCAAGGTACGTTAAAAAAAACTTCACAGCAGCATAAAATTAAAAGATGTTTATTTTCGGGCAAAAGATTTTGAAACCTATGCACAGTTTTTTCCTAACACCCATTTTTGTATGCTTTTTGTAGAATCTTCCTGTGCATGGATTTCAAGAATTCTTGCACCAAGATAAACTTATCTTTTCATTCCACCCTTTTGAAGCCTTCTACTACCTATCTGAGCAGCCACCGTGAAAATGAAGGGTCCCTCCCATCCTGTCCCCACCCCCACTGCCATCCTGACTCCTGTGGCCGTGGATTAGTTTTGGCCATCTTGGGGCCTTGAACTTCATACGGATGGAGTCACCAGCACTGCGGCAGACGCCCTGGGCTGCCCCCATGAGTCATAACGCTGTAAATCCCCTGAAGTGTGTGGTTTGCTTCGAAGTCGGGCAGAGGTGAAGGGACGGGCCCCTCACGATGACCTTATGTCATCCAAGGGACTCCCCTGCTGGCTTTGAAGAAGTGGCTTCCATGTGACAGGAGGGGCTGGGCTGGTGGCCTGCAGGAGGTCAGCAAAGACACAGCCCCTCTGGCCCACAGCCACCGGGAATGAATTCTGCCGGCAGCCAGAGCTCCTGGCTTGGCCACACCTTGACGGTGGTCTCACGAGACCCCGAGTGGAGCACCTGGCTAAGCTATGGCAGAGCGCTCGTCCATGCATGTGCGAGGGCACAGGCGTGTTGCAGCCCACAGGGAGCCCCTGGTCACCTGGCAGGGAGCAATGGAGAGATGATACAGCCGTGAATTCCCGTCCGGCTTCTCTGCTGCCCCAGGATGTCCGTGCGATCATGCATGTTGCTAGGGAGGGCTCTGGGGTACTGGGCGCTGCTATGGACGTGAGAATCCCTGCGGCATCACTGGAGGAAGAAACTACCCCTTGACCATTCTACCTTCGCCGGGCACCCGGCTGTTCCAACCCGGGGCGGGGGGGGGGGTGTCTGTTAGCAACAGAGGAGCCTGCACATTCTGTGTGCTCCATGTAGAGCACATACGTGTGCATCCTCTCCCGTGTCAGCCTGGGAGTCAGTCTGCTGCATCACGGTGTAGATGGAGGCCTGGCTTCACAAAGAAACTGCCGAGTCATGTTCCAAGGTGGTGTGAACCATTCTGCCCTCCCGACAGAGCCCGGCTCGGGCTCCTCAGCGCTCGGTCTGCTTTCCTTTCTGCACGGGGTCGGTGCGCAGCAGTGTTTCTCGGTGCTTTGACTTAGTACTTCCTTGCTAAGTCATCTTGATGTGGCGATCTCATTAGCTCAACAGTGGGGTTTTTTGTTTGTTTGCTTGTGTTTCCCCTTAAGCCTCTGAACTGGAACTGACAAGGAGGAACTCTCTTTCCAGCGTGAGAAGTGCTGGAGCTCCCAGAGCCGGGTCCGAAGGAGAGAGCTCAAGTCCCAAGAACCACGGAGAAGCGCCCGGATCCAGCGGTGCCTGAAGCAAACTTTGGGGCTTAAGCCAGCTGCAGGAGTCTGTCTCACTGACTCTTGCGGGAACAGACGTTCTAGAGGCCCACCGAGCTCTGGAGGGGAAGTGGGTCAGGGAGCAGACAGCTCTCCGAATCCCAGGCTCTTCCTCCATCCCTCCCGGCTCTCGGTCTGCACCCGACCCTGCTGCCGAGTGTGTTCTGAGGCTGAATAACCATGTAATTGGATCACCCGATCCATGGTCAAACTTTGGCAAATATGTTTTTTATAATTAGTTGATGTTTATTTAATGGGAATAACCAGCCCATTAAATTTAATGAGGCAGGTTATCAGGACGAGGTGGAAGTGTTTTTCCTTAAGAGATCTGGCTTTGGTCACGTTGGTCCACGGCTGGGGAGATGTGGGCGGCTTGCCTGTGTCTGGGCGTGGGAACCCTTGGGGAGAAGCGTGCATGCAGGAGACCATGGGGTCTCCGACCCCTACTCCAGGGCCCTCCCCTCTTGCTTACCAGGTCATCCCGTGTTACCTATCTCTATCTATCTGGTCTGTCTCCCCTGCTGATCTCTAAGTTGGGAGAGGACAAGGTTTCCCTTGGTTATGCTCACTGCTCTATGTCCAGGATGGGGACTGCCCATAGCAGGCCTTCAGCGTGGACATTGGTTGAATGCAAAAGGCAAATAAACTAACGGAGACCCCGTGTGCTGGCTCCTGTTGCTCCCCTGTCTTCTCCATTTCAACAGGATTTATCTCCCACCTGCCTCTGCTTAGCAGGTACGAAAAGCACCTTGTACAAGGCGTTCCAGCCTCTGTCTAGGGTTTGAACAACCGGATCTGGGGACACCACCCAACACCCCCAGATCTGTTAGAACAGAGAACCCTGCTCTGCCACTGCCGACGGCCCCAGCTGCCGAACGCCATGGCCACCATCTGCATGCAGGAGCACCCGGCCTGGGGGCCATTTTAAGAAAGAACCTTTCCAGGTCAGTTCACAGAAACAGAAATGAAGCTTCCAGAATCCTGTCTTCCAGAGACAAGTACGGTGACATTTTGGCGGCCAGCCCTGTGGCCTTCTCTTTGGGTATGCACGTACTTCCATGGGGGAATGGATTCCATTTTCTTCATGCAAAGTTGAGGTTCACGCAGCGTGCGCGATGGAGGTCCTTCAATCAAGCGGACAGAGTTCGCGTTCAACAGACCCCGCCTCATCACTGCCCGGGGGGCTGCAGGGGTCTCTACGGATGGGTCACACTTTCCTGGATGCCATGTACCTGCACCCACTGGGCACTCAGGTGGTTTCCAACAAGTCGCCATTTGTCTTAGTCTGGTTTCTGCTGCTGTAACCAATGTGCCCTGGCTCTTTCGCAGTATCAAAAGCATGTCACCCACATCCGGCCAGGGCCTCTGGGCCAGAAAATCTCAATGCAGAAGGCAAGCGAGTGGGCCCCAGAGCCACCCTTTTACCAGGAGCCCACACCCATGATACCTAACCCCTTCCTGCAAGCCAGGAACCTAGAACTCAATTTGGGTCTCCCTCCTCGTGGCAGGGACCCAAGTACTTGAGCCACCTCCTGTTGCCTCCCAGGGTGCACAGTAATAGGAAGCCAGAAGCAGAAGCAGAGCCAGGACTTGAACCCAGGTGTGAGGGATCGGGTGTTGGAAGCACCACCCCAGGCTGCACCTCCCAGTACTCTCAGGACCGTGAGATGCGCAGGGGACATTGCAGCCACAGCACCACCGTCAGACACTCTGCCGGGAACAAAGCAGCTGCTCCACCTGCTCCCCTGGCCCCGCCCTCTGACCTTGGCAGCAGCCTCATTTCCTTAAGAAGCCGGAGCTCCCAGAGCCTCCCCATGGGGTCCTCCCCACAACTGACCTGGGATGCACTCTCGCCTGCCCACAGGAAACGGACTGGGCGGACTGGGCGTTCACACTGCTTTGACAGTACCTAGGGCATAATCATGTTAATTCACTGAGCTGCCTCGGCAGTGACTGAGAGGCAGAGCTCCGGGGTCAGCACCACTGTGGGGAGGGGAGGGAGCAGAGGCACCGGAGCACAGCCCTTCCAAGGTGGGGCACGGAACCACCCCATCACTCAGCAGCGCTTGGAGCCGCCTGACCCCCAGGGCGTGTCTTGGTGAGTGCTTGCAGCAGCCGGGCCTTTCCTGGAGGGAGGACCGAGAGTCCAGGGCTACCTGCTGGCAGCGCCCCAGCAGAACCCCCAGGGGATGGCGATGGGGGGGTCCCTTGTACTCCTACTGCTGAGCGCTCAGCCTGGCTGCAGCCACCATCGCAACCCCCATAGGAAGTGAGCGCTCCCATTCTCCAGATGAGCAAACAGGCTCCCAGGCCCAGGAACGGCTCACGGCCACACAGCAGGGCTGAGCCAGGACCGCGTCCAGTGCCCCAGCTCCGAGACTTCCCATTCTGCAGCCGCAGGCACTCCCTCTCTTGAACAAGGGGGGCAGAGACGGGAGCGGAGGCCAGGACACACACCAGCACCAGCCCCGGTTTCTCAGGCATTCCCACACTCCCAGTGCCAGCTGTGGACTTGACCCTGGCTTCCGCTCTGCCAGGTTCGCTGCACGCGTTCTGGGTCCCCCGTGATGGGTGCGCACGTACTTGCTTCAGGGTTTCTAACCTTCCCCTTGGATGCTCCCAACACCGCTCTGTTTGGAATCAACGCAACCGCTCCAGCTTCGAGTTTGGAGGTGGGTCTTTTCTGTTTTCAACTTGGGTCCTCCTCATTGAGGTGCCACCTTGCAAACAGCAGACGGAGTGACATGATGCGGCTTTGCTTGTCCGCTTGCTCTTTGTCCTTCTGCACACTTTTTTGCACGTCACCAGTTATGTCCCCTGGCAGCGGCCACAGGGGTCGCTCTGCTCCTTCCCGGGTGCTCCTGCCCCCCTGGGTGCCCCTGGCCGTATATCTGCACCTCATGGGAGCACTGGGTGGTGACATGTGGCTGAGGTGGGGCTGTGCTTTCCCACCTCACAGGGGTGCCACTCCAGGTCTCAGAGCCACCCTGCTCATGACAGCAGCTCAGACACAGACCTGGTGTCGCTGGACCCTTGCTGGGCAGTAACACTGTGGGAAGAAATGAACTGCTGTCACTCTGCCTAGGGCCGCCTCTAGCTAAGGAGCCAGGCAAGGGGAGAGGGTGGCGTGAGTGACCCCCAGCTGGGGCCCTAGAGCAGGGATGCCCCTGAACCCCTCCACCAACAGTAGGTGCGGCGTCAGCTTGGATGCTGAGCACAGCCCATCCCTGGCTCTTTCACAGTGTAATCTTGGGAAAGTCACAAACACACTCTGCTGTGCCAGTTTCCTTGTCTATAAAATAAGGGCAATGATAGCAGGAAGTAACCCGTCCGGTCATGTGAGACTTCGAACAGGCGCATATTCATAGAGGCCACAGATGGTACCCGGCACAGGCTTGGTCACAGGCGCCGTTCCCTGTGAGCTGTCTGCTAGCTGCAGATACAAGGGGCAAACACACAGCTGTATGCACACATGCACACATGCGCCATCACAGCCGTCATCCATACCCATGTAAGCACAGGCGTGCGCGCGCACACACACACACACACACGAACACGAGCAGTAACTCATGGCTGCCCCCTCCCCCCAACACCACTAGGAGCCTCCTGGAGCCACTTCCTCAGATCCACTTCTCTAGAGCAGGGGTGGCGGTGGCGGTGGCTTCCAGGCTGCCCGGCCCTGAGAGGCACTGATGAAGGCTGCAGGCGGCTCTTCCTTCCCCACCAGTCAGCCCTCTAGTGACAGCTGCGTCTCCTCGGGGGCCCCGGGTTCCCTGAGCAGGGCCCTGCAGGCCGGCTTGCGCTGGGGGAGCCTGCCTGTTCCTGTGCCCTCCAGCCCTGGGGGGGGCGGGGGGCAGGAGTACCCACGACTGCAGCTTCTGGCTCCATCACCTCACACCAGGGGGCCTTCAGCTTCCGCACCCTGTGCTGATGAATCCCTTGCTTCTAGTGCCCTCCACTTCAGAAAGAAGGGTGCTCGCTGTCCTCTCAGTCCACCCTGAACACCACAGCTGACACCATCACACCACCCTGAACGCCGCAGCCGACTCCATCACACCTAACCCCCAGTGAGCAGGAAGGACGGCTGCTCACACGGCCCCTTGCAACGCACGAGCCCCACCCCCACCCCCAACACACCAGGTGTCTGCAAGCAGGTGAACTCCCCGCTCCCATCATCCCACCTGTGCAATGTTCTCTCAGACCCGACCTCCTACCACGCAAGGCCCTGTGGAGGTCCTGGAGGCGCAGGTGCACACGTAAGCAGGCCATGGACACACCACACACATTCACATCCCGACACAGTGGTGCTGATGGCTCTGGCACACACACCTCTGCCCAGCAGGGGAGGGGCGAAGGTCCAGAAATGGGAGCTTGAAGTCGGGGGAGGAGGAGCCTTGGACCATAAGCGGAGGCCCAGCACTGCCAGCTGGCTGCGTGAGCACACAAGTCCACATTACAGACACATGCATGTGTGCACACACACCCACGCACATACTCATGGTGCACACGCATACATTTGTACACGCACACACTGGTCACACTGACAGCATATTCCAATGCACATATATTTGCACACCTGTGCACACGGCTTTTGCACAGAGCTGGGAGAAGCTGCACATGTTGTATGCAATCTTTCCCCAGCTCCTTCCCTTGCCCCAGTGCAAAGCCCCCCGAGGACCGTCAGGGAGAGATTCCACGAGAGACACGTGAACACGTCCCAGAGCTCCGCGGACAACCTGACCCTTGAGCTGTGGGGCACAGAGAGCAGGCGCTCCTGGGCATGCAGTGGGAAGCTGGTGCGGGGTCTGGGGATCTGGAAGCCGGGATGGGAGGTGGGGTGGTGGGCAGCGACACGGGCCAGGGGGCTGGCCAGGGGAGGGCTACGTCTTCACAGGACCACGTGGCAGTTTAGGAAGACCCTGTGAGACCCCTGGACAGCAGTGTGGGTCTGAGGCTGTGAGGAGGCCCAGGCCTGAGGGCACTGTTTAATCAGGCTTACAGAGGGCCATTGTTTCGGCTTCCTGCATGAGGCCCCACCATCCACGCTGGAGGGAATGGAGTCCCTCGTGCTACATGCTGCCTCATCAAACTGAACTCTTCCAACAAGCTAGTTCTCCAAAAAAGCAGGAGACTTTGAGCAACCAGTCAAAGGGACCTGGTTTGCCGGAGCCGGCACGCTGAGAGCGCCCCCTCTGTTTTACCCCTGGAAGGACAACTCTGAGACGGCCAGTCTACTTTCCATTCTCTGTTCCTGCTCTCCTCTGCCTTTTTCTCTTCTACAAAATCAGCCTCCCCTGCTCAGCTCCTCAGAACACTCATTCTATTTTACAGAGTGAGGTGTTGCCCAACTGGAGTCCCAAACGTAAACTAATTAAAATCTTTAAACGGAGTCTGTTGTGACTCTGCCTCCTGACAGTACTACGTAGGAGGTGGGGCTGGAGCAGGCCTGGCAGCGGGAGGTTGAGGCCCAGAGACAGCCACGGGCCAAGTGAACACAGGCAAGGGGAGGTCCAGAGAGGGGCAATGGGTTCTGAGTCCCTCCAGGGCGGCACGGCCCCTGCCCACACCTTCCTCTTCCTCCCACCCCAAGAACGCTGGAGAAGGCCCCAAGATCCCCGTCAGCTACTGGGTCTGTGCCAACTGTGTAGCCACCTGTAGGCAGCACTGTGCCCCAGGAGGATTCTCCTGTAGCCCCCACTCCTGGCTGCTGCTCCAGACAGGCCCTCCCCAAGCCGGGAGATGGCTGCCGCCACCCCATTCCGGTGCGTTCCAAAGCAGAGCACAGCTGCGGCCTTGCCAAGACTCCGGCTACCTGGGGACAACGGGAGGAAAGGCTGCAGGCAGAGCACGAGCAGGTACGTGTGCACGGGGCTCGCTCTCGCGGGCTGTGCTGGAACTGGACACCAGCTGGAGGAGACTGGTGGCCCGGCCAGCTGCTGGACGTGTGAGGGAGGCCATCCAGAATCATCTGTCTACTGGCTGACCGGCCACAACGCACAGCCCCATGAGAAAGCCCAGCAGAGAGGCCGAGTGGACCCAGGCTCAAGCTCTCCCCAGCAGAAGCAGGCACCGCATCAAATGGGTGTTGTTTTCAGCCATGGGATCTGGAGGCTGTTTTTCACCTGACAGAGAGCGCTGGTTCAGGCCTGTGCGCAGTGTCCAGTCCGAGGTGCACGTGCACCCAGTGGTCTCTGCTTCCCACCAAGACCCCCGGCTGACATGCAGAGAGGAGAGGAGAGGAGGATGGGACTCTGTAAGTTGCTCCTGAGAGACCCGTGAGTTGGAAAAAGCCCCAGAGCCAGAGCCTCGGAGGCCTCAAAGGGCCTCGTAGCTTCTGGCTGGAGGATGGCTCTGATGTCACTTTTTTTTTTTTTTTTGACAGGCAGAGTGGATAGTGAGAGAGAGAGACAGAGAGAAAGGTCTTCCTTTGCCGTTGGTTCACCCTCCAATGGCCACCACGGCCGGTGCGCTGCGGCCGGCGCACCGCGCTGATCCGAAGCCAGGAGCCAGGTGCTTCTCCTGGTCTCCCATGCGGGTGCAGGGCCCGAGGACTTGGGCCATCCTCCACTGCACTCCCTGGCCACAGCAGAGAGCTGGCCTGGAAGAGGGACAACCGGGACAGAATCTGGTGCCCCGACCGGGACTAGAACCCGGTGTGCCGGCGCCGCAAGGTGGAGGATTAGCCTAGTGAGCTGCAGCGCCGGCTTCTGATGTCACTTAACAAGGCCATCGGACCAGGTGACCTCTGACTACTCCTTCCTCCCCAGCCCCCAGCGGGCTCAGGCCAGGGCCCCCTTCGCCTCCTCCGGGCTGATTCTGCTCCAAGTTTCCTGAGCTTCCCTTTGTGGTTTGATAGGCTGACACAGAACTTCCAGAAGGGCGGACTCCCAGAGCTGGGTTCCTCTCAGCTGACGCACAGCCTGGCTGAATAGAGCTGTTTTGTGCACCTGCCCAGACAACCAGGCACTCCCCAGCCTCCATGCTCCCCTGAGCACAGTGTGTGAGAACGTGGGGCGGAGCAGAGATGTTTGCGCTGCGAAGGCCCAGCCAAGATTGCAGCTCTCAGCTCCAGATGGTGTGGGGACTCCCCAGGCAAACTTCAACAGGAAGCCAAGGTCACCGGCAGAGTGGCTAGAGGACCACAAGCTCCGCCCACACCCCTTCTGCTCCTGCACGTGCAAGCTGATGTCAGAGTGCTGGCCGAGGGGTGATCAGTGCCTTGGCTCGGGATGTGGCGAGGGTCACGAGCGAAAGGGCAGAGGCTGGGCACGCAGAAGCCCAGCACCCCCCAAGCCCAGTTCATGACCTGCCTCCTCCGCGTGCCTGTCAGTGGACTCGCCCGTCAGAGACCTGGATGACAGCCCTGACTCTCCCCCGGCCCGGCCACACTCAGAGTCCTGCCAGTGAGGCTTCTCCACCCACCCTGTCTGTGCCCCTGCACCTGCTGGCCCCAGCACCGACCCCTGCCTTCAGCCCAGCCCGTGCCTGGGAGCTGGGCGACGTCACTCGGAGATCTGCCAGTGCTGCCCCCTGCCTGCCCCAGGACTCGCCGCCCCTAGCCTGGCCCTGCTGCCTTCGCAGCTCCGTCCCCCGCCTCCTGCCCCACGTAGCTCTCCTCAGACAGCTGCAGTAGCCCCAGCTTGGGCCTGCACCGCCCTCCCTGCATCCGGGGCTCCAGTCTCTGGCAGGCCCCTCGCTCATCTGTTCTACTTTTGTGTCTGCGCACCCAGAACCTTCCCCGGGAAGCGGCCTGTCTCCCCCCTGCTCCGTCCCCAACACAGCTGCCTGCCCCTCGGTGCACCACATACCTGCTTCCGCTGCACAGTGTGACTACAGGTTTCCGGACGTCTCCCCTGCCAGGCCAGGCTCCCCCCGAGAGGAGCAGTCTGTCTCACAGGGCTCTGACTGCCAATGTCCGACAGCGGGCCGGACACAGAGCAGGCAGCAGGGACTGTTTGCTGGGGAGCGAATGACTGCAAACAAAGACATCTGCTTTATTCGCTTTCGGACACGAGAACATACTGTTTCCCAAGTGCAGGGCAGCCCCAAGCTCAGAGGCATATGTGGATGCCCCAGCAGGAAATGGCAGGGCACGGCGGCTGTGGCCCAGGGTCTGCGGACTGTGGTCCCACGAGCAGGCCCTTCCTCGGGGCTCCAAGTCACCGCCAGGGCCAGGAGTGATGGCTGCTCCTCAACCCTGCAAGCAGAAGGGGTCAGAGTTCAGTTCCAGCTCTCTTCCTGGAGTCATCTCAGGTGGTGACGTTTCACTGCACTCACTGTGAGCTGGTCTCCCTCGTCATCCCTTGAGACCTGGTCACACATCTGAGACTTAGAGCCAGGCGGGGGGACAGGCCCTCCTTCGACATGCGCCCGCGGTGACGGGAGCTAGCACCGTGCCTTCCGCTCCTCTGTGCTCTGGAACCTGCATATCGGCTGCAGACCTTGGCACACAACAGCCCCAACCCACTTCCGCTCTGCCGCACCAAGGGCCGCCTCTGCTCGCTCATTCAACAACTCTCAGGATTCTCTAGGCAGCACACAGAGTGTACACTGGCACCCCAGAGTGCGCACAGTCTGGTCCCTGCTGCTGAAATGCTGTGTGACTCTGTCCGTGGCTCTGAGGTCTGGGCCTGGAGGGCACCGCACAGGTGTCCACGCTGCCTCTGGGAGCTCAGGGCGGTGGCCTGAGCCTTGAGCAGGAGACAGCGCTGTACCCTTCCCAGCCCCCACAGCTGGTGGGCTTCATCCCCTGCCACCTGGCTGTTTCTAGAAGCAGGTTCCTCTCAAGGACCCCTCATTCCCCCATCCCTGGCTCCACCAGGAGCCTTCTGAGGTGGAGGCTAGCAGAGTGCGTGTCAGAGCTCAGGGTTCAGGCCTGGGGAGCTGGGGGCCGGGCTCTGCCAGCAGGACCCAGGGCCTCCCCCTCGTAACAGGTCGGGTGTGTGACAAGCAGGGACTTGGAGCCCCCATCACTTGGGTGGGGGATAGGATCTGTGGGAAGGTTTCCATCTTGCTGAGAAGCAGCATGAAGGGCCCATGCCACGGGGTCCCGCCTGCCAGTGCTTGGCTCCCCGCACGCACGACTGCGGGGACAGCTCATGCCAGCTCTGCGCTCCGCTCAAAATCAGGCAAGCAGCTTTCCATGCTCCATGACACAGGAGAAAACCTCTTTTCCTCTCAGGCACCTGGCCCGTGACCAGCTGCTGCTGGGCGCTAAAGGACAGTGAGAGCTGGGGTTGTGCGGGCGCCTTGGCAGGCAGGCATGAGCGGAGCGGGGCGGTGGCCTGAGCTCTCACAAGGCCCCGGGGACACGGTTCAGTGGGATGGGAGAGGGGCTACCTGCAGACCCGGCAGGGGAACACACAGCCTCGCACCGCGGCCGCCTTCACCACAGATGCCTAGCTAGATGTTCTAGCTTCTTTCCTACGTGGGACAAGGCTTTTCTGTGGGCAAGGAGAACCCATCCTGCGGCCTTTCCTGTACCTTTTAACACACAAGCCAACGAAGGGCCTGCCAGCGCTGGAGCGGCCTGGCTGCATCAGGAGGCATTGCTGCAGCTGGGCCTGGGACACGGGCAGACTCGGCCAGAGAGGGCAGCGCAGCTGGGCACATGGGAGGCGCGGAGCAGGAGGCCAGAGCTGGGCCAGCTCCGGGAGTGGCCTCAGGTTTTAGGACAGCTGCAGCCGCTGGCTGAGCCCTGGAGAGCACAGAGCCAGGCCTGCTTGCCAGGGAGCCCGGGCCACTGCTCACTTCAGATCTGCGCTGAGGCTGTGCTGTGGGGGCCACGTCCACTGCTGGTCCTCCCTGCCCTTGCCACAACTCCCCCCTGTACTCTGGGCCTCCTCCACGCTCCCCGGCCCCGGGTGTGAAGAGCTGAGGAGTTGGGGCACAGGTGTGCCCTTAACTAGGTACTGCCCTTGGAGGCGGGGCCTGGCTGCCCAGCACTGCTCCTGGCTCAGCCCAATGGCAAAGCGCACAGGGACTGCGTCCCCTGGGCCAGATGTCCAAGGCCCTCATGGGAGCATTGGCATGGGGAGGGGACTGAGGACACCCTAATACTAAGAATCCGCCCATGGCGAATTCTCCAGGTAGAATGTCTGACTATGGCAAACAAGGCTGGCACAGGGGTCTCCCACACTCCAGGCCCCCCGTGTCTCCAGCGTCCCATGCCCTGGGAGGCAGGCAAGGCCTTACCTTGTGAGCGGCGCTCACGCAGTGCTGGTACGTCTTGACCAGGTCTGAGCACAGCAGTGCCTCGTGCAGGTTGTCACGGTAGCAGCGCAGGATCTGGGCCTGCAGGCTCGAGCACACCGGCTCCACCCTGCGGGGCCTGCGGGAGGAAAAGAGCAGGCAGGCCTGGGATGCAGGTGCAGGTGAGGCCAGGCCTCTCCCCAGAGGGCAGGGAGAGAAATGATGCACACACACTCAACAGCACAAGCTGGGCATTGGCCATGACCTTGATGTCCATCAGGGCCCCTTTAACAACCTCGGAGAGACACTTAGCTTTCTGGTTCTAAGTGTGATAGCGAGGTCACAGGTCCAGCCCTGTGCTTGGTGGCTCAGGCTCAGACCCCAGCAGACGCTGACTGGGCTGGGCAGCGGGGCGGAGGCTCCACCCTAGGCTCCTTCCCTGAGGTCTAAGCACCTGCAGGATGCCAGAAAGGGGTGCGGGCGCTGACCCAGCTGGAGGACACTGTGTCAGTCCCAGCTCCCAGGAAGGCCCCGGCCACACCCAGATCTGGTGTGGAAGGCCCAAGACTGTAACTTTCTGACTTACACACACTCTATTTCATCTCTCACATAAAGATTGCCCTGATTTTAAAATGAATATGTGTGGAACAAGGAAAACTGGGAACCTACAGGAATGAACAAAAAAGGAATTTTAAAAATTTTGACTGTCACTATTTTTTATTTTTTTTAATCTATCTATCTATCTATGTATGTAAAAGGCAGAGTTACAGAGAGGCAGAGGCAGAGAGAGAAGGTCTTCCGTCTGCTGGTTCACTTCTCAGACGGCCACAATGGCTGGATCTGATCTGAAGCCAGGACCCAGGAGAAGCACGCAGGTGCAGGGGCAGGGGCCCAAGTACCAGGCCATTCTCCACTGCTTTCCCAGGCCACAGCAAAGAGCTGGATGGGAAGAGGAGCAGCCAGGACTCAAACTGGTGCCCCTATGGGATACCAGCTCTGCAGGCGGAGGCATAGCCCACTATGCCACAGAGCCGGCCCCAACTGGCACTTTTTAAGAGAGAATCACTGTAGTATGGGGCATTTTACTACTATATCTTTCTCCTTTACCAAAGTACTTTTAGAACCCAAAGAAAGGGCTGACACTGTGGCGAAGCAGGTTAAAACCCAGGCCTGCAGCACTGGCATCCCATATGGGCTGGTTGGAGTACTGGCTGCTCCACTTCCGATCTGTCTTTCTGCTATGGCCTGGGAAAGCAGTACAAGATGTCCCAAGTCTTTGGGTCCCTGCACCCATGTGGGAGACCTGGAATAAGATCCTGGTTTCAGACCAGCTCAGCTCTGGCCGTTGCAGCTGTTTGGGGAGTAATTAGTGGATGGAAGACACTCTCTCTCTCTCTGTCTCTACCTTTCTCTATAACTCTGTCTTTCAAATAAATAAAATAAATCTTAAAAAAAAAAAACAAACACAAGAGGGGTCGGCACCATGGCACAGTAGGTTAATCTTCTGCCTGCAGCGCTGGCATCCCATATGGGTGCCAGTTCTAGTCCTGGCTGACCCTCTTCCAATCTGGCTCTCTGCTGTGGCCCGGGAGGGCAGTGGAAGATGGCTCAAGTGCTTGGGCCCTGCACCTGTACGGAAGACCAGGAAGAAGCACCTGGCTCCTGGCTTCGGATCAGCGCAGTGCCAGCCATCACAGCTATCTTCGGAGTGAACCAACGGAAGGAAAACCTTTCTCTCTGTCTTTCTCTCACTGTCTGTAACTCTACCTCTCAAATAAATAAATAAATAATTTAAAAATACAAGAAAAGCATATGCTCACTTTTAAAAATTATGGAACAAAAACGAATGCCGAAACAAACACTGCAAATGCGGACTGTGCCGGAGTCAGTCACCTTCCCGGCCGCTTGCGTGCACTCCGCTCTGTCTCCTTCCAGCCTCACCCTCCCACTCCAGTGCTCCCAATCCCTGCTTCTCTCTCACACACGGATTTGCACACTCAGTCACACTCACAGGACCAATCAAATGCTCACACGCTCACTCCCCACGCCTTGTGACAGCCCTGGGCGGCAGGCAAGGTGCCTCCGGCTCCCTGTCCCACAGGGGAGGGAAGCCAGCTCCCGAGTGGAGCTCACACGGCTGGCGGGTGGTGGGCAGCCCAGGGTCGTTCACGTGGTGTGGGTCTCGCTGTTTGCACGGCTCTGCTTTCTGAATGGGCTGCCAGGCCAGGTTCAGAGAGGGGCCGCCAGTCCTTCACCTGGAAGTCTTTCAGCATTCAGCACCACTCACGGTGGAGGGCGTCAAAGGGAGTTAGAAAAACGCAGAACACCATTCCTAGGGCTTCCCAGCCGTAAAAAGGACTGCGATCATGCACGCTCTGCTCCAGACCCAGGGACGGGAGACTTGTAGGTCGATCATCGGCCTGCCCCATCTCCATATTTAAAACGCCCAGCCATGCAGCAGCTGGGAGAGCAGAGCAGCACCATTAGTGTTTCAAGATAACTCAACCAAGCCGGCTCATCCGTCAGCACAGTGCGCAGATCCCCAGCGCGCAGGACACGAGCTCCCCTGTGCTGACGCCTCTCACTCACGAGTCTGCAGGGGACACTTCCGGGACTGCGTGCAGCCCGGCGCCGCCGCCCAGGCCCTGTGCCGTGCGGAGGCCGCTGTCTTCACGCTCTGTCCCCTGCACGGCCCAGCTCGAGGCAGTGGGAGGAGCAGCCTGTGCTGTCTCACTGGATCAGGCAGAGCGACCCTTCCCCGTGAGACCTCACTCCCGGCTTTCTCCTTGCCCCACGGGCAGGAGCGGAGTCACTCGCCAGCCCCGAAACAACCCCACGGAAAGATCTGTCCTTGGGGGGGGGGGGGGGAGGAGTGAGATGGTTTACAAACCAGACGGGCAGGAGGGAGGAGGGATGCTGGGGTGGGGAGTGCCCCAGGCTGTGATTTGTAATGTAAAGGATGTGAGGGGCAGGGGAAACTGGGGAGAGGGGTCAGAGGGAAGAGCTGGGAGGGGCAGGCTGGTTCAATGCTGACCTGGACAAGGTCTTCAATCCTATGCCTTTCCAGTCCCTGAGGTCACCAATCTGATTCGTATCTACACTGCACGGAACAAGTCTTAAAGAGCCTTCTTTTACATACATACACATCTATCTATCTATCTAATCTTCCCTTTTATGTGAAAGGTAGAAAGACAGCAAGACAGAGACAGACAGAGAGATCTGCCAGCCACTCACTGGTTCATTTCCCATGCCCACAACAGCCAGGCAGAAGCTGGGAGCCAGGAACATCTTCTGAGTCTCGGGGGGGTGGGGGGCGGCAAGGGCCCAAGCACTAGAAGCCATCATTTGCAGCCCCCCAGGATGTACATGAGCAGGAAGCTGGATCAGAGGCTGAGGACGCGAGACTTGAACCAGTGACTGATGTGAGACGAAGACATCCCAGTGGTGACGTAAGCAGTGCGTCAAGCATGGGCCCGAGCCTTATTTCGTAAGGACAAGTGGGCTCTTTTCTCTGCAGATTCTCTGTCCTTCCTCACATGCAAACAGACGAGCCCTCTCCTCTCGGGCCTCTGCAGGCCCCCTTTGTTGGCTTCCACTGCTGTTGCAGGGTCATTTGGGATAAGCCCCCCGGCCAGGGCACCTTGGCTGACCCTCTGACTTCTTCCCAGCCTTGGTGAGGGGCTCTATGAGGGCTGTGGGCCAAGGTATGTCTATCTGTGGCCTCGGGAAGCTGCTTTGCCCCTGGAGGCCAGCTGCCCCACACAGCAGCTCGTCTCAGGGGGTCCTCGACTGTGGCTGCCTTGGGCCCCACGGCTCTGATGTTCCCTCTGGGAGCACCCTGAAGTCAGACTCAACCTTGGCCCTCTGCCCTCCACCCTAGGCCGTGCACCGTGGGAAGTCATAGTGCATTGTCCTACCAGCCTGCGGTGCGGCGCCTTGGGGGCACCGCCAGGCTCCCTGGGCCTCTCCTGTCACTCACAGAGCTGTCCTTCTGCTCCGACCTCTCCTCTGTGGCTCTTCCCCACGTGCTGGCCCCGTGGTGCCTGAGCCCCGTTATCATGGGGCCTCTGAGCAGGACTCTGGGCTGGACCACAGTGGTGGTGGCCACAGGCACGCAGCAGACACTGGGTGGGAGGGAGAGGCTCGGGGAAGCTCCAGGCTCAGTATAGCTGAGTGGTACTGGCATGGAAAACATGTCCTGGGAGGCATGGGTGGAGGCAGAGCACACGGGCCTGAGCCCTCGGCCTCACTCCCTGTTACGGACGACAGAGACGTGGACACTTATTCTGCAAGGCTGTATGTGAGCAGAACAGTGGCTTGGTAACCTGTCCCTCTCCCCACAGCCAAGCAGGAGCTCTGTCCTCTCTGGCTTCTCCCGCTGTGGTCTCGTGGCCCCGGGCTGGCCCCCTGTGAGACCGGAGGGCAAACTTCCGAGAACGCCCCGCAGAAACTGGGCCGTGGTGAAATCCATCCCTCGCACAGCACTGTCACCTCGGGGACTGCGGAGGCCTCTCCTCTGGGGTTTATCAGGAACAATACGAGGAGACAGAATGGTCGGCAAATGTCAACTGGAAGAAATTTCACCCATCTGTCCCCAAAGAGGTTCTGAATGGGCTAAGACAGGGAGAGGAGAGCTGACGAAATGGAGGCTTTCTGTGAAGCCCGGTGGGGCCAGGCCTGGGGGCGGGGGGGGGGGGGCAAATCATTCAGGAAAGGAGGTGCAACGGATCTCGGCTCACCCCCACCCAGCCCTGGGCCACCGCCACCCTGTCCTGCGATACTTACACAATAGCGCAAAGTGTCACAAATGTGGGAATAGGCGTTCCTCACAAAGCAAGGGATTCACAGCGTGGGGTGAGCTCTCCCGAGACAGAGCGAGTCCTAGACCCGACCCGGGGAGCGCCCACTGCAGCAAGGGCGCCCTTCCAGGAGCGTGGCTCTGAAGGGGCTTGCTCCACCCACGTCAGCGGGGGCTCTCAAAAGGCAACGCTGGGGAAGCCGTCCGCCCTCACTGGCGCTCACCGCCCTCACCTTCACCACGGGGAGGGCAACACCTCCTGCCCCAGAGGTTGAAGACCAGATGCAGTGGTTGTGAAAGCGCCAACGTGAGGTACGGCTCCTGTTGACACCTGCCGTCTGTCGGAAACTGAAGCAGGGCCAGGACTCAGGGTGGGGAGGGGGCACCTGAGGGAGCCCGGGGTCCTGGCCCTGCTTGGTAGGGAAGGGCTGACACAGGCAGCACTGGGGCGTGGGACACTCCAGATGTCAGGCCGGGCAGGGCGGCCTTCCTTCAACACGTCCTTCAAGGCCCGGTTCAGACCCCGGCCGCCCAGCAGTGCTCCCTCCCCAGGCATCTTAAGGCAGTCACTTATGTGCACAATCCCTTCACCAAGGAGCCAGCAGACACAGGGGGTGGGGGGTCCTAGGCCCAGCAGAAAGAACACACGTTTTGGGGTCACACAGACCCTGGGGAAGGCTCTGGCTTTGCTACTTCTCGCTCTGTGGTCAGCAGGTCAGGCCTGGAAGAGGGACCTGGCCTGCAGAGCTGTCAGAAGATTCACACGCCCGAGACAGCTCCATGCATCATGGGCGCTTTCTTCCCCCAGGCGTGGGGCTGTGAGGGCCACGGATAGGGCAGTGAGTCCCTGTGCCCAGTGACTGGGCCACAGAGGGCCACCGCACTCCTGGCCACCCTGGCCACTCGGGCCCCAGGCTCAGCTTTGTGGCAACTCCAGCTCGGTGCTGGCACCCACACAGCCCCCTCCTATTAACCTGTCACTCCTCTGCCTTCACCTTTCCACTTGCTCCAATCAAAACACACCCATTTCTCAAACCACCTAAAAGCATTCAAATCAAACAGCATTTGCCTCATCTCTCACTCAGGCCACAGCTGCTTCTCTTTCCCAAAGGGGCTGCCCTGGGCTCCCCTTTCACCCACTCCCCTGGTCCCCAGGCCTGGCCTCATCAAGCTCTTCTTTCTCAAGCACCCCCGCCCGCCTCACTGCTCGGCCAACAGCACCCGTCATCCTGAGGCTCGGAGGCCCTAGCCTCTACAGCCTCGGCTCTCACTGCCTCTGCGGCCCGGTGGCCTGGTTCTTCTCCACTCGCCCTCTGCCTTGGCTCAGGCACTCACTGCATCTGTGGCCCCTGTCTTGTTCCCGGTGTCCAGCTCACGCCACAAGGGAAGCCCAGGAGCACCCACAAGCCCACAGGGACCAGCGGGCCTGGCTCTGAGCCCAGCATCTCCTCCCCCTGTACTTCTTACCTTGCTCAGCTACCTGCACACCTCAGAGCCCCTGACTTCTCCCCACCCACACGGAGTTGCCAAGTTTTGTTTGAGGACAGCTGCTAGTCCCTGCCCTCGCCTCTACTGTCGTTACAAAAGCCTCTTCAATGGTCCTCCTTATCGCCGGCCCACTGGTAATGTTCTGAGCCCAGCATGCAGTCTAAAATGCCGAGCCAGGTTTAAAAACTCACTTTTGGCGATCACAGCACCCTGGGATAAGCATATCTCGTTTAACCCCAGGAGAACCCTGTAAGGTAGCAGGTGTTCTTTTCATTAATGCAGAAACAATGGCTCAGCAGTTTGCTCAAAGCCACGGCAGAAGAAGCAGGGCCAGGACTCAGCCCCCTCCAGACCGCCTGGCCCACTGTGGCTCCCACAGCCCCGCACTGGCCCCATGCGCCCTTGCACCAGAACCCGTCCTCATTCTGGCTGTGCCGTTGGCATCATCTGCTGCTACACTGAATGCTCTCTCTAGGAGGGCGAGTGCTCCGTGCACCACCAGCCTCCCCGTGCGCAGTGCGCCGCCCCTCACTGCAGAGCCCAGGGCAGGATGGGGTGCCTCCCTTCTGCTTCTGCTCCTTCTCACCCCCTCCACAGCAGTCTTCCCTGACAGTGCAACCTCCCTGGGTCCAGGGCAGTGGTTTTACACCCTCATGGGCAGGCACAACAGTGGCTGCTGACACGTTTCTGTCTCCATAGAGGGCTTGGAAGCTCCTGGGCGGGCTCAGGTTGCCCTGCGTCCCCTTGGCTCAGAGCTGGCAGCAGCTGCTTGCTCAGAGGATGTGACCGGATACACCCGAGACTGCCAGGAAGGGCAGCAGGAGGGAAGGAAACTCACTTTTATAAGACAGCGACTGTGCACACGCTTTCCTCCTGCGAACTGAACCCACACGGCCGCACCTTCAGATAAGACTGTGTGCCCTCTGCAGCTCCCACCATCTCCCCCGCACTCCCTCCTGGGGAGCAGGGGCTTGGGCGGCACAACCCAGACTGAGCTGGCACGGTCCCACCCACGGGTCTGGAGCTGGAACCGACCCTCCAGAAGGCCATAAAACCAGGTCTCCAACAGCCGTCACCAGTCACCCCCGAGAAACAGGCCCTCCAAGCCAGGACCTGTCTTTAGCTTTCCTGTGCTATGAGCCCAGACACTCCACATCCGGCTTAAGTTCATGTCTGTCACTTCCAACCGAACATGGTGCCAGGAGAAGACAACCTGGTGGGGTGGCAGGCTCCTGGGGCTCCAGAACTCCCCCACCCCCACCAACACAAAGGTCGGCAGCGTGGAGAGTGTCCCCGGATCCACGCCTGATACGGAAACGTGATGAGTTCACACCGGGTTGGGGTGGGCCCCTGATAATAGCAACAGGAATCCAACTCACATCCTCTTATGAAGAAGACATGAGCATGGAGCCAGCCATAGGAGAAGGCCATGTGCGTGCAGGGGAGACCCTGCAGGTACGCAGCCACGGAGCGCTGAGGGCGGCCAGCGACACCGGAAGCTGGGAAGGGCACGCGACACATTCCCCAGAGGCTCCAGAGAGGCTGGGCCCGCAACACCCAGCCTTTGGACTTGGATTCTGGAGTTGGGAGAATAAGTGCCTCCTGTTTAAAGGTACGCAGTCTGGGGTACTTTGCTGGGCAGCCCTGGGGACCCCATAGAGCCGGTCATGCAGAAAAGCATTTGGACAGTTCTGCAGAGGCCGGGTGGGGAGCAGTGAGTGGGGGCACAAACGCCACCTTCCACGGGGAGCGGCAGGCGCTGTAGCCACTGCACGCAGGCTCTGGGCAGGTCTGCGCGTGGCTCTCAGCTCCTCGCCGCTCCCTGTGAGGCTTCGTCTCCATTTAGAGAAGAGCTGACCGCCATAACAGACACGGGGATGCGCTGAAATTCACGGCCGTCTGCGCACTCCTGCTCCCAGGAAGACTTGCGTGGTGGGAGAGATCTGGGCGAAGCCAGGATACGGGAAAGCAGAGAGCAGGGGGCTTGTTTCTATCTAGGTAAGCAGCGTAGATGGTGGTGAACCGGGGCTCTTTGGAGAGTGTATCTAAGCGGGCCTGTGGGCCTGGCCATCCTGAGAGCCTACTGTGTGCTGGGTGTTAAGAATATCACGACAACCTGGCGAACAAGGCATTATTTTTCCATTCTGCAGATGGGGACAATGAGTCTCAGAGAGGTTAAGTGGCTTGCCCAACGTCACACAGTAGAGAGACCCAGGATGGGAAAGCCTGGGGTGTTAGCCTGTACAGCCCTTTCTCCCCACACTGTAGCACGTAAGCTCCACTCTGCCTTCAGGAAACTCCAAACGGTTTTGAAAGAGGAAGAGACACCCAGGGGCATCAAGCAGGAACAAAGGACAGTCTCCACGCCCTGAGTCACGCAGGCTTCCCGGCAGAGGCAGAAGCCGGTCAGCGCCACGTGGGGAGCACAGGAGGCTCACGGGTGAGGTCTACAGCGGAAGGTGAGGAGCCAGGGAGACCTGGCCGCCTGGAGGTGACAGGGACAGGACAGGCAGGGAGGGGAAAGGAAAGGAAAGGAAACTGGCCCCAGCAAGGCGGGCCTGAGTCAGAGCAGAGTTGCCGCCTTCCTGTGCTGGGCACTGCTGTCCAGGCCGGCCAGGCACTCCCACCACGGCCTCCGGCTCCTGGGCAGGCGGGGACAGAGTTGGGTGAACCAACCCAGGGCGTCTTCCTCTCTCCGTCCAGCTGACGCTCACGCCTGAGCGCACCCAGTGCCGGCTCGCATGCACACTCCCCAACTCCCTGTGTGCTCTCTTTACTTTATTTAATAAATGGAATCTCATCAACTTATGCTTCTTCTATTATCACTGCTGACATCAATCTGATAATATTGGCCTGGTGTGGAATTGGGCTATTATATGTCCTCCTGATATTTAATTTCAGAGAAACATCAGCAGGAGGGGGTGCATGTGTGGGGCAGGCTTTTTATTACCGGCAGCAGTAAGGAGATTCCAAGTGAATCAGACATTCATCTTCGTCAGGGCCCATCCCTGTTCAGGAGGCTCCTGCCTTCACCGTGGCCGGGCTGAGATGCTTCTGAGTCCAGCTGGTCACTCAGGACTTGGATAGTGGGCAGTTATCAACAGTGCAGCGCTCAGCCTGGGCAAGGGGACGCCAGAGAGCCTGCCTCCGACCCACCAGCCTCATGGGATCACAGTCAGTTGCTGGAGGCTGGCCTCCGCTGGCCCCATGCCTCAGGCAGGAGAGGCCAGGGACTGGCCTGGGCTTGGGACAGCTCTGTGCACCCAAGAGGACAGGAGATGTGAACAGGCCCCTGGCCTCTGCCTCTGAGTCTGTGCAGAAGAGGCTGCCCGTGGCAGGAGTCCCTGCACCCATTCCTTCCCACGCACCCCCACAGGGCCATACCCCCACACCCCCAGGACTGGGGAAGGGCCGCCCACCTCTGTTTCTTGGTGGGGATACATACAGAAGGACACACCTGTCATCCTGGGAGGCGCCCACTCACCAGATGCAGGGCAGGGCTCCTGTCCTGGCACTTTCCAGCCTTTGGCGATGGGGAAGGCAGGAGTAACGTTGAAATGGTCGTCGGCACTGGGCAATGAAGATACTAAGACTGCCTGTGGTGGACAAGCTTGCTGGCACTGCTTCTGCCAGGGAGACCTGCCGTGGCGGTCCCTCGCAGCTCTGGCCACTGAGGCCTGCTGGCGATTCTCAGGTACTCAGATGGCTGACGCCCCAGCACCAGCCCTCGACCCGGCAACTGACCTGGTCTCCCACACTCCGCCCCATCCCTCACTGGGGCCTTGCTGTCTCTACCTGCACCATCTCTGTCAGCTCCCAGCTGATGGGTGCCCGCCCCCCAGCCCCGCTCTCTGCTGACACCAACTCCAGGGAGCTTCCTGATGTGGGATGCCCCGCTCTGGGCCCTGGGCCCTGCCGTCCCCACCTAGAGAGCTCCTAGAATCCGAGGCCTGGCCGGCTCTACCCAAATCCACCTGACAACTACCAGGCTTCCCTGTGAGCCCAGAGTCCGCTCGGGAGAGCCCGGCGCGTGGCTGCCCCCCCGCCGTTCCCCGCTGCAGAGGCTCCTCTCTCAAAGCCTTTCCATGGAGAAGCCCTGCTGTGTGGGCCTACAGCCCACTCCGTGCCTGCTTAGGGTAAGTCAGTGGGACTTACTTCCTCTAAGTGACAACAATTTCCTGCTCTGAGGAGGAGCCCTCTCATAGCCCACCTGCCGACAAGGCGCAGAGGCAGGGCCAGCTCCCCAGCCTGGCCTCCAGGCCCTCCCACGCCACAGCCCTGAGAGGCCAGCCGTCTCCTGGCTGGAAACCCCGGGGAAGTCACTTTCCAGGGGATACCAAACCACACGGAGGCCTCGGCACCTCTCAGTTTCTACATGTGCAACCATCCTCAAAGCCAGGGCAACTAGAAGACCGTGGGAGGCAGCAGAGGAACTGTCCTGTGGCAGGGCCTGGGACTTCTCTATGGGAAGAGTGCGCTGGGTCTGCTCACATGACCAGAAAGCAGTGGCCCTGCCGTTGCTGGTAGCCAACCCCTTGTGACCAAGGCTGACTGCTGACGCTGCTACTGAGGCCGGCTCCCTGAGCTGCAGGGGCAGGGGCCGGTGGTAAGTGCCACTGATCGCCAGAAAACGAGTGACCATAGCCACTGAAAGAGATGGTGGTCATCTCCATCGGCCACCAAGATGTCCCTGGGCCTGGGATGGTTTACTGGTTTCAGCAAAAAGACTCCCCATCTAGTGACAAAGCAGCTGACTGGATTCCCATAACGGGAAACAGACAACAGTACAGGCCTGCCCCCAGTTTCCACAACCGAGCCTCTTCCCAGAGAATTCTAGATTGCAGCGAGAGCAAGTGACATGAGACGCGGAGGAGCGCAGAGAAGGCGTGTGCTTTTGTGGCGGCTGGGCACCCATTCGAGGACCCACAGTGGCTCCCGGGGGCTCTTGAGAAGGACCGGCTTCGGGGCTGGGCATGCACAGCCAACAGAGCCTCAGAGATGTGAGAATTCCAGCAGCTTGTGCGCAGGCGCCTGAGAAACCTCAGGCTGACACCTCCAGGTCAGCAACTTCATCTGCAGCAGGTGGCTCCCTCAACTCGGAGCGGCGGCCGCTGCTGCTGCTGCTGCTGCTTCTAAGATTTATTTATTTACTTAAATGGGAGAGAGAGAGGAGGGAGGGAGGCAGAGACAGAGAGAATCTTCCATCCACTCACTCACAAACGGCTGTGACAGCTGGGCTGGTCCAGGATGAAGCCAGGAAGCAGGAACCCAGGTCTCCCACATGGGCAGCAGGGGCCCAAGTACCTGGGCCATCCTCTGCTGCCATGCAAGACACATTCGCAGGGAGCTGGATTGCAAGTGGAGCAGCCAGGACTCAAACCAGCACTCAGATGGGATGTTGGCATTGCAGCTGGCAGAAAGCTCACTGTGCCACAACGCTGGCCCCGCAGAGTGGCTTCTGTTTCCTGATCCAGCAGGAGATGGCACCAACCCCTCTCTCCAGGCCCTGGCCTCCCAGCCCTCTCCATCACTGTTGTTGTCCATCCTTGCTGGCTGCGCTCGGCACCTGTCCGGCTACACTGCCGTTCTGGTACTGTTTTTCTCACAGTTCTTGCCTTCACGTGACTGTGTCCCTCTGTTCATCCACCCATCCTCGTCCACACTCCAGTGATTGCTGGAGCCAGGCTCAGTAAGGGGCAGCGGAGCACCCCAGGTGAACAAAGCCCGGCCCCAGCCTCAGCGCCTGCCCGGAGCCTCTGACACGGGGAGGGAGCGCTAAGAGCCTGATAGAGCATCCACACACATGCACGTGGGGTTAGGAACCGCAGTGGGTGCAGTGGAAGGAAGGCATCCAGCTCCCTGACAGCCCTGGCCCCAGGGCTGCCCCACAGAGGAGACCACGGGACAAAGAGCTTCCTGGGGCCCCACAAAATGGAGCTGGCATCCTCTGCCTGGCTCCTCGTCTCTCAGGAATCTGGCCTCACATCCCCGATTCAGACTCCCACGGGCCTCGCACACGTCAGCCCTGGTTTCCTAAGGCTCCCCCTGCCTGTTCTAGTCCCCTTGCCACTCTGCCAGCAGCGGGACTACGGGGTGATCGGGTTCTAAGAGCCCGCGCTGGCGTTCCTCGGCCATCCATGGCCCCTACTGGAGGACACAGTGCTCTTCAAACTGACCCATGTCCATCTTCTGAGAGCCCCTGGTCCCGCACCCAGACTGAGGTACTGCTGTGCTGGGAGTGGCAATTCTGCAAGTCAGGCCAGCAGCCACGCCGGCAGGAGCCTGCACGTGAGCTCTGCAGCAGACGAATCTCTCATGGGCCATTCTCTGCCTCTACTCTGCCTACAAACGCCTCTGGTGGCTCATTTGTCCCCAGGCCTTGCTAGTGCTGCACACAGCAGTGGTTAAACAGGTGAGTGGAGAGAGAAGCACCCCAGGCCGTCCTCGCAACACGCCCTGTGCTTTCCTGGGTCTACACCTTGGCTCCCATTCTTTCTTCTCGGGAACATTCTCTCCGCCCTCTGCCCACCCTCCAAGACAGCACAGAAGCCCATGCACGCTTCTGCAGGGATCCTGGCCCAGCAGTTTGTTCCCACTTTGCACAGGTGGTCCCAGGTGAGCGAGCTGCCAGCCCCATGCCTCTCCTGTCCATTCACCCTGGAGGAGGCACTACCGACTCAGTGTTGCTGCTCTATGGCCTTCCCTGGCCTGCTCACCTGTGTTGGGGGGGTCCCGTGCCCTGAACACCACCCATCAGAGCACCAAGCACGCTGCAGGCCGGTCATGGGGGAGCCATCTCCCTATTAGAGAGGAGTGCCCGGAAGGCAGGAGCCAGTGTACTTACTCCCCCCGTTTCTACAAGTCTGCACAGAATACTGAGTAGGGAGCAGATATTCCACAAACTCAGGTAGAGCATCAATAATTGAGTCATCAGGGCTCTACTTTCTCACAGCTTCTAGGAGGGAGAGACTGGGTCCCACTCATGCCCTGGATATTGGTGAGGTCGGGCTTGTGGACTTGGTTACCTGGCAGGCCCAGCCCACATTAAATGGTGTCTGTCCTGGGCCATCCTGCGCCCCACCTCCCTACCTTCTCACCTTTCCTGCTCCCAAACACAGCTCCCTTTGCTAGCCTGCCCCCAGCCCAGCCTGATCCGGGCCATCTTCCCTCACCGCTGCCATCTGTGACTCAGGGAAAGCAGTCAGGGAAAGCCTCATGAGGGCTGCAGTCCTGTGGGTGGCACCTGCCGGATTCTGGGAGACCTCAAAGGCAGCCAGGCGCTCCATGCGGACTGCTGATGGAGGAGTCAAGATGCCCGTCAGGGGCTGGGCTGAAGCACACATTGTCCCTCCTGCTGGGCGAGGCCGTGGCCGCTTTCCACAGCAAAACTAGTGCGACCATCCGGGCTGCGCCTAGCCCCTAACCAAGGCACGAGAATGCTGGGCACTGTCCCCTTGCAGCAGCCACCTGAGTACAAGCAGGTGTGCTGTGCTCCGGTGAGGAGCCGGTCACTGACACGACACAGCACAGGGAGGGAAGAACTGGATCCAGACCATTCAGGAGTTGTGGTGCTGCCTTAACGCGGGGCCTGGGTTAGAGGGCCGGCAACACCTGCTCCTCCCTGGGGGCCTCCCCTCAGGTGACCCCTCAATTTATCCCTGACCCATTTCTCACCTTGGACTTCCTGGAGCCTCTCTGTGCAGTAAAACTCAAATCTGAGCCCCCACCCCCAAGACGCCCCAGTATACTTCCGGGGTCCTCCCTGCCATCAACCCTTCCACGCCCAGACAATGGGTCCCGTACCTCAGGGCACGCTGGGCTCCATTCCCAGCCTCGTCCTCACATCCAGCCTGGACAGGCCACATCCCACCCCGGCACCACCTGGGAGGCTCCCCCTTCCTATGCTCAAGTCTGTCTGCGGAGGCGAGGCTGTGCCATCGCTCTCCCCAGGCATCCCGCTACATCCCGCTAGACGGGAACCCCACAGGACCCCACCAGACCTCGGGGCAAATGGTAACTCTCTAATCTTATCTCCTTCACCCAGCCTCACTGTTTTTTTAAGGAAGTCCAACTTATCAGTTCTTCTCATGAATCTTATTTTTTGGTGTTCTATCTAAAAAGTCATCCCCAAACGCAAGGTCAACGAGATTTTTCTACTATGTTATCATCTGGGAGCTTTACAGGTTTATGTTTTACATTTGGGCTCCATGTTGAGTTAATTTTTGTGATGCTCACTGTTTTTTAAATTGCAGCAACGCTTTATCAGCTGACATCTCACACGCCATCTCAATGAATAAACAGATCAGAGCAAATCCTCTGCCTCTCTCCGAGCTCTGCCCTGAGCACATTTAGAAACTGCAGCTCGTGGAACGCCAAGGCTGACGCTGGCTCTGCTGAAGGGGAGCCCCCCGCTGCTGGGCCTGTGTTACGTGATGGCAGAAGGACAACAGCCCCAGCCCCCCACCCCGTGTGAGTCACACCAGAGGAGGCAAGGGGGGGTCCTCCGGGCCCCAGTTTTCCCTGGCCCTCAGATGTCAGCCAGGGCACGAGGGGGACTGCTGGCCACTCGTTCTTAGTGCAGAAAGCATCCAGAATGTTGGCCTCATCCTCTGCTGCCACACCTTGGCATTGAACCAGAACTGGCTTCCCTTAGCACCATCGCAGGGTCAGCCGCCGGCTACTGGGCCGAGCCCAGCGAGGCGGAGGGATGGAGCCACATTCCACAGCAGTACAATGGGGAGAGCCGGGCTTGGCCTCCCTCTCCTAACTCCCGTCCACCGGAAGTTGCTCAAGGACTCTGAGGTGTTTTCAGAAAGCAACGGATGGAAGTCTTTTCTATCAGCCTGCCCTGGTAAGGACGGGAGCCCAAGGAGGCGGTCGCAGTGGCTTGAGGGGTTGTAGAGCTGGCAGTGGCTGTGACATTGTTCACACTGAGCATAAAAGTTCACGGATTGAGCTTATGTTGAAGGGAACAGGGGCCAGGGGTTCCTAAATATGGAAAAGGAAAGGCTGCAAAGGACCCTTGGGTATTGGTCCTGCAAGTGTCAGTATGAACTTGGGAATTTTTAAATGCACACAGATGTGGAAATCCTTATGGGCCCAGGCACCGTGTGTATACCGACATTACATGTCCATGTCTATGCATGGTGTGTATTTTCTACCCCGCCCACAAGCAACGGCACCTCAGCAGCAATGAGGACACGCAGAGACCTGACCTTGGTTTCTAAAACCACTCTGCAATGGAAGAACAGGGCTCCTTGAAGAAATGGCTGATTCCAGGACTGGGACAGAGAAAGAACGAGATAATCTTGGAACAGCCTGTGCCACGAGGTACAGACGTGCCCAGGGAATGAAAAGGCATGCTGAAAGCTTAGAGGAGTCTGAGGCACCGAATCTGGGACATTCTGAATATCAAACTAAGTGAAGGTTTCTATTCCAACCCAGTGAATAAATGTGATACCCGAGTCCTCACCGACATAACCAGATAAACAAATAGAAAGCCACATGGAGAAGAGGTACAACTCCTCCTTTGGTAGCATCTCCGTTCTCAAGTATAGGAGGAACGCTGGACGTGAATAACCACCCTATGATGACCATCGCAGGGACGGACTCTGGTGAGACTTGTCCACAGACGTCAAGCTGATGGGCAGCGGTCTGAGCGGGTAATGTGGGAGTCTCTCCCCACAGCACACTAACCAGACGCTGAAGGAACGTGAGCACTTCGCCCAGAGAGACCAAGGCTAGGTCAACACTGCTAGTGGGAGGTGGAGTGAGCTCCTGAGCCTCCCGCCGGGACATACTAGGAAGAGCGCAGCCCCAGTTTGGGGTTCTTCCTGCCAAGCACACACAGCTTGAGCCTGGTCATGAGGAAACGTGAGGTGGAGGCAGGGCAAGGGCCACCCTGCAGAGCAAAAGCCCAGGCTGTCCTGAAGACTCAGGGTCATGACGGACAAGAGAGACTCGGGACGTGACCGCGACGCATGACAACTAAGAGCAGAGCAGATCTCTTAGGGACCAGAAAGGGAAAAAAGATGCTGTTGGGGGAGCAGACAAAGTGCCATGTGTGGGCTGATGGCCTTGTTGAGTCAGTGTTGGTTTCCTACTTGGAAGGGAAAATAGCAGACGCTGGGCTGTGTGCTTCACACGAGTTCCTGCTCCCATTCTGTGCAGGCGTGTGCCTGGGCTCTGACCACAGTGTGATGTCCCCAGACAGAAGCAGGAAGGGGTCTGGGATTTTTCTTTAAAACTTTCTTTATATTTTTCTGTGTTGTAGCTTTACTAAAATAATGTTCATATATCCTATTTATAATGAGAAAACTGTAATTCTGAAAAATGTTGAAGAGGTATATACATATTCAAATGAATATTTTGGATCGCTCATCATTTTAAGATGCTGCAGTCCATGGCAAATCGACCAATGTGTGAATGACAAGTCTACATACTACTAGGTGTAAAGTACTGAGCACAGTATCTTGATGGACTTGAAAGGTCCACTTCTTAAAGTTACTGCACACACAGTGTCTGCCAGGAATTTTAGAAAGCAGAGCGATGCATGAAATGCAGAATAAAGTAGTACTTGTGCTAGAAATATATGTTGAATTATAAGGGGCAAATACAGGATGCACTTATCTCTGAAATTCAAGAGAGAGTTCCAAATCGATTTGCTCAGAGTCAATTGAGTGTGTGGAAATTCTGGCATCTTTGTTAAAAGAGCAGTCGTGTTATTTTGGCATCCTCATCTTGTTCCATCACTGCCAGGTATGTGAGAGATAAAATTCCTGCTTTCCACATTGTCACAAGTCACAGCTGTCATGAGCCAGTGGTCTCATGGCAGGAAGCCACTCCCAGGCATTCTTCTCTCCTCCGGGCGTATCGTGCTCCCCCACGCCCGTACTCATGCATGCGTGTGCACACACACAGGCACATGCATACATTGACAGAGACAGGCTAGAACAATAGTCTTTCTGAAACCAGCATGAAATCAGACACAGACAAATATAACATCCTGAAGTCAGACACAGGTAAACATAATGTCTTGTACTTGAGCTTGAAAATAATTGACTCAGGGGAAGGCGCTGGGGCACAGTGTGTTGGATTACCACCTGGGATGCCTGCATCACATCTCACAGTCCCGGCTGCTCTGCTTCCGATTCAGCTTCCTGCTAACGTGCCTGGGAAGCAGCAGATGATGGCTCAAGTGCTTGGGTCCCTGCCACACATGTGGGAGACCTCAGTGGAGTTTCAGCTCCTAATTTCAGCCTGGCCCAGCCCTGGCTGTTGCAGGCATTTTGTGGAGTGCACTAGTGGATGGAAAATTCTCCTTCTCTCTATACCTTTCAAGTAGATTAAAAAAAATACATGTAAACATTGAAAGAAATAATCAAGTGCATAAGGATAGGAGAGTTGTAGCCCAACAGACTTAATATACTCCTTTTAGAGTTATCTTCCTAAGACACACATCTGATGCCATTTCAAAGCTCAATTTTGTAGCTTCCCAAGGCATTAAAATAAAACCCAACCCCCTGGCACTCAAAATTCTCCCATTTGCTCCTGTCCTGGCTGTGTTTCCCAGCCACACCTCCTCTGCATGGGAGCCTCTGGAAACAGTAGATTAGACGCCGACTCTCCTGTTCATTAGCTCTATGACTTTTTTTTTTTTTTTTTTTTTTTTTTTTTTTTTTTTTTTGACAGGCAGAGTGGACAGTGAGAGAGAGAGACAGAGAGAAAGGTCTTCCTTTGCCGTTGGTTCACCCTCCAATGGCCGCCGCGGCCAGCGCGCTGCGGCCGGCGCACCGCGCTGATCCGATGGCAGGAGCCAGGAGCCAGGTGCTTTTCCTGGTCTCCCATGGGGTGCAGGGCCCAAGCACCTGGGCCATCCTCCACTGCACTCCCTGGCCACAGCAGAGGGCTGGCCTGGAAGAGGGGCAACCGGGACAGAATCCGGCGCCCCGACCGGGACTAGAACCCGGTGTGCCGGCGCCGCTAGGCGGAGGATTAGCCTAGTGAGCCGCGGCGCCGGCAGCTCTATGACTTTGGGCAAGCCCATTCACTTTGCTGTCTCCAAATTTTGTTGTCTATAAAGTAGGCATAATAAGTAGAATAATATATTCAAAGCACCTCACAGTTTGCCTGGACCACAGCATGGGTCTGATACAAACAACCTCTCTTCCTCTCTGTCCGGAGAAACATTGACGGGGTGAGACACCTGCAGGTAACAGCAACAGCTGCTGGGCAACAGAGGCCCCCTCCACCTGGGATTTATGGGTGGAGCTTCAGGGGACCCCTGCACAGGGATGGCTGGAGGCTACATGGTGGTCAGTCCTGAGGGAGGGGACCCTGAGGAGCCCACAGAGGAGCCGGCAAGGATGACCTTGCCTTTTGTGCCTGGCTGGGGTTTCTGACGAAAGCATTCTCACAGCAACATCTCGGTGAGTGGGACTTTATCGCTTATTATGAGAGCCATTTCATTTTAAGGTCTTATTGGCACTGGTCCTTTAATGTGACCGATGGCACAAAAAGCCCTGAAATTTGGAAGAGTCTGAAGCAGAGGCTGGATTCTAACGGCGTCGGTCGCAGTCATAAATAAGAAGAGCCACCATTTACTGAGTGCCCGTGACGTGCCAGGTGCTCCGCGTACGGCTTTATTCACACTCACGCTGGCTCGCTGCCTGCGTTCTCTTAGCCCCATTTTACAGAACAGCACACAGTGGCTCTGGCCCTCGACTCCCATGCTGCGTGCGCAGGCTGCCGCTGGCTCTGGTGCCCGGGACGACGTGGCTGCTGTGCTGAGCACCTTCGCATGCCCCTGGCCCACAGTCACAGCTAATGGCCCCTTGCCAGTTCTCCCTGATGGAAATGGATTCTGGCCTGGACTGGTCTTGTACAAATCAGGAGAGTGAGACCACAGTGACCTGGATAAGAGGAGCCGTTTCTCGGGATTCCTGGGTTCATGACTTGCTGCTGGCTGTCTGTGCAGCAAGATAATTTGTAGTCTCTTTTCCATGCGTAGATTGGGAAGCCCTTGTTTTCTTGGGCGAAAGGCTGAGATCAGACATCCTTAGGATTCCTCACCAGTCCCTAGCCATCCCCACAGTGGCTGAAAGAGTCTTGTAATGCTGTCACCCTACACACATCCTCCAAAACCTTCAAGCCTATGTGCATCAAATTCTACCTAAATTCCTTGTCGCTCCCCCTCTTCATGGAGGAACGACACAGGACCCTGCGCTGTTCTTTTGTCTGCTCGGCCCTCCCCGGGTTTGTTGCTGGTTCTTCCCGGGTGGCCTCCGACCCTTCCACCTCCGTGGAAGGGCGGTTCCCCCTGCCACATTCCCCACTTCCGCGGGGGAGCGGCACACCGCCGGCAGGCTCTCTCGGGGGCTGCACAGGTGTTCCCTCAGATGTTCCCCTTAGATGTTCCTAGTGCATGCCGTCTCTCTCCTCTTTTATAGTCCTCCTCCGCCAATCCCAACTCGGCTGCCCACACGCTGAGTACGCTGCTCTCCTCCAATCAGGAGCAGGATCAGCTCCTGGAGGTCATCACTCAAGTTGGCAAGAGGCAGCTGTGTAGAAGCTGTTTTCTCCTCTCCCAGTGCCATATTGTGGGAGAGCAGATGCATAGAATAAGTCTTAATTCCAGTAACTTAGTCTAGTCCGAGTTGCTCCCCACAATTCCTGATTAAAAAAAAAAATATTTGAAGGGCAGAGTAACAGAAAAGGGGTTGGGGAGAGAAGTACTATCTACTGGTTTACTCCCTGAATAGCCACATCTGGGGCTTGAGCCAAGCCCAAGCCAGGAGCCTGGAACTCCATCGGGGTCTTTCATGCTGGTGGCAGGGGCCCAAGCACTTGGGCCATCTTCTGCTGCCTTCCCAGGTGCATTAGCAGGGAGCTGGACTGGAAGCAGAGCAGCTGGGACTCCAACAGGTGCCCATATGAATGCTGGTGGTGCAGGCAGCTTAACCTGCTGCGCCACCACACTGGCCCTGAATTCTGACCAATATGTGTCTGCTGTCATCAGACTCAGACCGAGAAGCACAGAGAGCCACGACCAGGCTTTGTGGCCGACTGTGATGAGGGACTACTGACTCGCAGAACAATCCATGCAGCAATCCCGCGCTCTGAGCGAGGAAGGCAGAGGGCTGAGCCCACTGAGTACCTGCAGGCTATGATTCAACCTTCAGAGGACCATTGCAAGGAAACATACTCAGTTAACACGGGAAGGCCCTGAGGTCAAAGCAGATACAGGCATTTTCCCAGGTTGCCCCATCAGACTCCAAAGCCATGTGCTCACCAAGACCAGTAGCATATGGTGTTATCTTTCCCCAGCCTGCTCTGCAACTGGCCACACATGCACCAGGGTCAGCTCCCAACAACTGCTCACCATTTCGTATCCAAATATAAGCCTACATGTCACTGCCTAGACTGCTTCCCTCTTGTCCTCAGAAGCTCTCCAGTTAAGCATGGAGCTTAAGCTAAGAGCTAGCGTAGGCTTTGCTACCACACAGCCAGTAAAGGAAGTGGCTGCACGATGGGGTGGATTTCTCAGTGGCCTGGAGCCAGAGCCCTTGGTTTAGGTCTTTGCTCAACTGCTAACTGGCTCCTGACCTTGGCAAAGGTTCTTTTTCACTATGGCCCCTCATGTTTAAAACGGGAAAGGAGAGGGTGTTCTGTAACAATGCTTCTCCTAGCTCTTCACCCGTGCCATCTGCAGCAAGTGCCTCAGCTTCCAGAACTGTCCAACAAGGACACAAGCCACCCCGTGTCAGGCTTCAGGCAGAATTCAGGGACAGCGTTGTGGTGCAGCAGGTTAAGCTGGGGATGCCAAGAAGGGAGGAGGCTGGTAAAGGAAGAGGGAAGACAGGGACTAACATCGCTGTCCAGCAGAAACCAATACAAACCATATGTCAAATTTCACAATTTATAGTAGGCACAATAAAAAAAAATGTTCCCAAGGGGGCGACGGTTGTGGTGCAGTGGGTTAAGACACGACTTGGGACACCAGCATCCCATGTTCAAGTGCCAGTTCAAGTCTGGGCTAGTCCACTTCTGATTCAGCTTCCTGCTGATCAACACTTTGGGGGGCAGCAGGTGATGGCTTAAACACCTGGGCTCCTGCCACTCACGATGGAGTTCTGGGCTTCTGGCTTCAGCCTGGCCCAGCGCTGAGTGCTATAAGCACTGGGGTGCGGGACAGTGACGGATAACATCCACCTCCCCACCCTCTGTCTTTCTCTCTCTTACTCTGTCACTCTTTCAAGTAGATGAAAATACATAAACACATGCTAATACATACTCAGCTATGTGTTATACACACATAAAATACATAGCTCCGTGCTAATGCACCAAGGAAGGTAGCAGAAGATGGTCCAAGCACTCAGGCCCCTGCCATCTATGGGAAAGCTGGATGGAGTCCCAGACTCCCGGCTTCAGCCTGGTCCAGCTCCAGACGCTGCAGCCATTTGGGGAGTGAACCAGTAGATGGAAGATACTTTTCTCTCTTTCTCTATCACTGTGCCTTTTAAATAAATAAATCTTTAATAAAACCAAATAAAGTTAATTTTATTTTATTTTATTTTTTGACAGGCACAGTTACACAGTGAGAGAGAGACAGACAGAGATAAAGGTCTTCCTTTTCCATTGGTTCACCCCCCAAATGGCCGCTATGGCCGGTGTGCTATGCAGATCTGAAGTCAGGAGCCAGGTGCTTCCTCCTGGTCTCCCATGGGGTGCAGGGCCCAAGGACCTGGGCCATCCTCCACTGCCCTCCCGGGCCACAGCAGAGAACTGGCCTGGAAGAGGAGCAACCGGGACAGAATCCAGTGCCCCAACCGGGACTAGAACCCGGGGTGCCGGCGCCGCAGGCGGAGGATTAGCCTAGTGAGCTACGGCGCTAGCCAGTAAAGTTAATTTTTTTTTGACAGGCAGAGTGGACAGTGAGAGAGACAGACAGAGAGAAAGGTCTTCCTTTGCCGTTGGTTCACCCTCCAATGGCTGCCCCGGCCGGTGCGCTTTGGCCGGCGCACTGCACTGATCCGAAGGCAGAAGCCAGGTGCTTATCCTGGTCTCCCATGGGGTGCAGGGCCCAAGTACTTGGGCCATCCTCCACTGCACTCCCGGGCCACAGCAGAGAGCTGGCCTGGAAGAGGGGCAACCGGGACAGAATCTGGTGCCCCGACCGGGACTAGAACCCGGTGTGCTGGCGCCGCAGGTGGAGGATTAGCCTAGTGAGCCACGGCGCCAGCCAGTAAAGTTAATTTTAATAATGTATTTTAACAAAACATTATCATTCCAACACGTAGGAAACATGAAAAAATTCTGAGATATTTTATATAGTCTTTGTACTCTCTCTGAAATCCACGGTGCATTATGCACTTAGAGCGTGTCCTAGTTTCAAAGAGCCACATCCCCACAGCCACGTGCAGTGGGTGGTGACAGCACCTGGACAGCCAGGACCAACCTGTGCTTCAGCCAAGCTCTTACCCTCCCACTCTGGCTGCAAGGGCAGAATTACCACCCCTCCACAGGCACAGTTGAGAAAACAGGCTCCAAGGGCTTGAGCCAGTTGTTCCAGGACCCAGAGTAGGATGCCACAGGGGGAGGAGGTGACCCCATGGTCACCTGGCTGCGGGGCTGCGGGGGTGGGGAATGCTGTGGAATTCTGTTCCCAGAGGACGGACGGGAGAGGGTGTTCCAGGCTGAGAGCCACAGGGCATGAGCTGGGTTCCCACAGGCAGGTAGGAGGCAACTGTTAGCTTCGGGGGTGTCCTGTAAAATCCATTTGCCTGGGTCAAATGTATACACACACTCGACAGCAGCAGCCAGGGCCTTTTCCAGCTATAAATTTTCTGGGTCATGAACTAGCAGCTTCCTGCCACATCAGCCCCAAGCCAAAGCAGCAGCCCGGTTTTCCCTCCCTAAACCCAGCATTGTTCTTTACTTTCCAAAACGCACGTTCACACTGGCGTTTTATCTCCCGAACAATTCCGTTTAATCCATGTCAGAGATTTGCTACGCTGGATAATCACCTTTTCATAATTTTTCTTAATTCTCTAAGATGCATTTCCGCTACTTTTGATCAAATAAACGCAGTTTCATTATTCATTTTTTTTTTACTATATGGAAAGTGTTATAAATTTTACATCTAGGACTCACTGCAAGCTTTGTATAATGAACAACCTATTTTCCCCTTTCTATCATCAAACAGACTTTTGGCCTTTGCTTAAACAGGCATTTAGACTACGAGGCACAAGGTTTTGAGCTGATGTAGCAAGAATCTGTTCAGTAACAAAACCTGAATGCAAAGCACCTTTTTGTCACAATTGTTAGCACTGCCTTGCACTCTTCCTCTGCAGAACTCTTTTGTGCCTTATCCATGCAAAGCTGTCCTCATGTCGGGATCGTCAGCCTGGGACCCGGACTCATTACCGTGAGGCTTGCTCTGCTGAGGAGGGGCCGCATCCCCAGGCGTGGTGGTTCAGGACGGACGCAGACCATGCTGCACTCTCAAAGGGGGAGAGGTGTGGACGAGGGGCGCCCCGTGGGAAACAGGCTGACCCCCCTGCTTCATGCAGACGCTGCCATCCTGCTTACTGCAGCATCAAAATTCAGGGCAAAACATTGCCAAAGGCACTGACTGCGCATCTGTGTGCCAGGCGAGCAGGTGATCTGTGCTCGCAAGCGCATCTCGGAGCTGCATGGCAGGATGCATGCTCTCTCCAAAACAATTCGCAAATCTGACCAGATATGTCTTGAAAAAAAAAATGGAACTGTTTTATAATGACAGAATTGATGTGGCTGTTTCCTCAGTCTCCTTTTAGTTTAAAAACCCATGCTTCTAATCCATATTTAGCCATCTATACCTGTTTGAGGTAGGAATTAATTTACCTGCCTCAAGCAGATAAAAGATAAAGGGGCGGGGCAATGTGACCGGTGTTCCCAGCTCCAACTTCCAGCAGAGCCTAACGCCGCGCTTCATGACAGTGACACAGTGCCCGGAACACTGCCAGCGCTGCCTGTCAGGACTAATGACCCCGGAGGCAACTGTCATTAGCCAATTCACTAATTAGGGGCCTGTTTGTAGAGCTAATGGGAAGGGTAATCATTTGTTAGCTTAAGTAAAACTCCCGGGCATTCCTGACAACTGTCATCATAGAAAAGTCTGGAAGGCAATTCATCTATCCCTGTGAAATCCAAGGAATCTTGAAAGCCAGAGTCATCGCCGACAAAACAGAAGTGAACACGGCTCCTGAAGGAGTCTGCTGGTGGGAACTTCCCGCCTCTGGCTTCTGGCAGCTAACACACCGCGTCTGCACACACCTGGGCACACGCCACACCTGCGTCCGGCAGCCCCATCTCCCCAGGGCAACGCCATTTCTCTCCGCGAACCCAGGGTAAGAGCTACTGCTGATGCCACTGACAGGGTGGCACGGAACGGGCGGCCATCGGGTGTGGGCTGAGTGAGTGAGTGAGTGAGTATGGCTAGGCGGGCACGTGGCAGGTGTGAGAGTGTGAGTGTGTGTGTAGGAAGAGGGGTATTTTCATATTACCACCATTTTTCCTTGCCTCCAGCGTGAAAGATAAATAAAAGCAGGGTCAGACACTGGGCGCAGCAGTTAAGACACCGCCTGGGACTCCCAGGCCCCACGGCAGAGCGCCCGTGTTCCAGTCTGGGCTCTGCTTCCCAGCCCAGCTTCAGTCGGAAGCCCCAGTCGTGGGCTTCTGGGGGGTGAACCAGCAAGTGGAAGATCTCTGCCTGTCTCTCTACCTTTCAAATACATAAAAATAAATAAAACTTTTTTAAAGAAAGACAAGTAAAAGCAGCCAAGTTTTCTAAAGGAAGGATTTTCATCCATTCTTAAAGTTTTAAAAAACATGAATTATGAATAAAGGATATTATTGTTGTTACTGCTGGGAAGTATTTTATAGATGTGCTAAGCCAATGTCTGAGATTTAGGGATTTTTCTTTTTACTCACAATGTGGTACCACGAAGAATTAAGTCGTCTTAATTGTTATCACCACTGGGATAAAATTTAATTTGCCACCTAAAGCTCCCTGAGCCCTTCACCTCACTCCTGAAAATGGTAGGGAATGGAGGCTGGGGCCCTGCCCACCCCTGCAGAAGCCCACCGCACGAGCCCAGGGAAGAAACGGCCCTGCGGTGTGCGCATGCAGAGGCTGCGGCTGACCGGGAGGGCAGGAACGGGGCCTAGAGGAGTGGTCTGGGCTCATGTTCCAGGGAGGCCAAGGGATCCTGTGGTGCACTTGTGTCATGCTCGCGTAAGGGGCCAGGCCCAGCGTGGAAAATGACCTTGCTCTCCTAAGGTTCCCTGGCCTGAGACCCTGGCTGCCTGGCTGTCACCCGGATCTTGACGGCAGCCCACAAGGACTGCGCTTGAATGGGCGATGCAGACTCTCAGAGGGCAGGAGCCCAGTGCCATGCCTACTGCTGAGCCAACGTCCAGAGGATCAGCCATCACGTTTGTCTGCACTAGGCCTGGGCAGCAAGTGAGTAAGCGCTCTGGAGGGCCTTCCTGCACCCTGGCCCTGCGCATGCCCACGTGTGGCAGCCTGCTCTGGCCTGGCCATGGGGCATGCGTGCTGCACTGTAGTGAAAGGCAGCAGGAAGGCATGTGGCAGCCTGAGGAGCCTGTGCCAGTGCAGGCCTGCAGGCTGCAAGCAGTACTGCCTGTCCCAGGCAGGGCTCAGAGCTCCGCTGGGCTGGCCACCTCCGCCCAGGAGGACACAGTCTCTGGGCCCTGACTCCAGCTAGGAGCCAAGGTGCTGGGAGAACTCCTTACTCCAGGAAAAGCCAGAAGATTCCTCCAACCTCCGGGGCCTGTTCAAGGCGAATCAGAAGTCAGGACAGATTTAGTGGCTTTCCCTGGGGGGATTTTCTAGGGAAGTGATTAATTTGTTGGCTGGAAGACATTCACTTTGGCAGCTGACCTAAACGCCAGGGCTCACAGAAATCACTTGGGAGCTTGTTTACAATACAGATGCCAAGGTCCCCAGTGTGGGGCGGAGCCCTGAACTCCGCATTCCATGTGAATCAGAGGCGCGTGGTCTATGGGCCGCCACAAAACCACATTATGGCACATGCGGGGCTGAGGAGCGCTATGACATCAAGGCTACCAGGAGAGGTCTTATAGGCAGGAGGGCAAGTAAAGTCCTAACAATGACAACTGTGACACACGCGTCTCTCCCGAACCTCAGGATCCTCTAAGCGTCCACTTCAGTGACCCCAAGTTTTGGATGATGGCAGGGAGAGGTCTAACCGTCCATGCTGTGGACAAGAAAGGCTAGGTCCAGCATCCGTGTCTTTTGTCTCCCTGCCCAACAACCTCGGGCAGCTTGGTTTAGCTGAGCCTCTGTATCCTAATCATAAAAATGGGGTAAGAGCAGCCCCCATCCTGTGTGAGTTTAAGCACCGAGGACGGATTCAGTCCGTCCCTGTGCTGTGGGTAGCCTGGCCCAGCTCTACTTTCCGGGTGTCGAGAGCACCAGGGGCTTGTCAGCTGGGAACATCAGGGTAAACGCTAGTTGACTTAGGCCCCTTCTCCCCTGGGAATCAGCTCGGAGCAGACAGTTGCAGGGCTCTGAAAGTGGGTATTTGGGGTCTGTGTGTGTCATTAAGGAGAAAGTGGAGGACGGGCCTGTCTACCTGAAACCATTTGGGGGAGGCAGGGCTAACTGGGGTCAAACCAGCTGAGGTCAAAGCTCACCAGTTCCTTAACCTGTCAGTCATGAGGGCCACACAGTGAGGAGCACACAGTCCTTGTGTCTGAACAGCGTGGTGACAATGAGCAGGCCTCTACCCATCAGTCTTACTGAGACCACACGGATTGGAGGGGCTGGGCCGCTCTGAGGAACCATCCTGAAGCTGTGCTGGGCTCAGGATGGAAATGACAGACACCTCCGAAGCTCCACTTTCACGCACAGAATCCCAACTAAACTTGCTTTGGCAGAAGGCAGAAGGGGCACTGAATGCCCCGGTCACTGGGAAGTCCAAGGGGTCTTCACAAAGGACCTCGGCTGTCTTTCCATGGGGAGGGCAGAGGGGCCCACGGGGGGAAGCCAGGCTGGGCTTCGGGTGCTGCATGGAGCAAGATGGAGCCTGCCCCCTGCTTCCTGACACAAGGAAGCAGTCTGGACACACACGACAATCAGACTGCACAAAGGCTGCAGGGGGACAGGGGGACTTCATTCAAGACTCTGTAAGCTGCGGGGCTCCGGGGGACAGGAATAGGAGGGAGAAGGTGCCCTGCAGGTGGACTGTGGTGACAGACACAGCACATCTGGTTTGATTCCAAAGGAGAGGGAGCTCTGGACTGCAAAGGGCAAAGGGAAGCAGCAGGGATGGACAAAGGTTTCCCTGCTCAGCTCTCACGATAGCCTTGTGAACTGGGAGAATGGTCACCCGTTACACAGAAAACCGAGACCTACAGAGGAGCTGCTGGTCACGCTTCACACGAATGTGAGGCACAACCAGAATGTGACTAAGTCTTCTGTTTCAAGGCCACAGTCTTTCCTTCTATAGCTGGCCACTCCCAGAAGACAGCACACATGCTAGGGAGGAAGCCAGGAGGCCCTCACCAGCGGGAGGATGAACAGAAAGGACCAAGCTCCTCTCTGTGACTGTCACCCTTCTCACGCGCTGCACTGGGTCCAGGAACACCAAGGGGACATACAACTGGCCTGCCAAACAACAGTCAGTCAGCTCTGCAGACTCCCTGAGAACAAGAAGCACCAGAAAACGGGAAGGGAAGAGTGCAATGTCATGATTTCCAAAAGGGTGCACCCATATGATGTAGAAAGTGAGATTCTAGAATGGCTTGAAAACAGGCTTTTTGTTAGAAACACATCATTCCACTCTCTCCTCTTCCCTTCTGACAGAGATCCTGGTTAGGAGGCCAGGGCCATGCAACGGCTCCTGTGGCCATGATTGGACAAGGTCCTTCAACCCAGCCTGCTGGGAGAGGAGGTGAAACTCAGCTGCACGGCCAGTGAAATATGCCAGCAATTAGCAGTCACAGTACCCGCATGGATGAGACCAGTGATTATTTCTTAATTTTCAAAATTTACTTTCATGTGGTTTTAAAGGAAGAGACAGATCTTCCATCCACTTGTTCACTCCCCAAATGCTCACAACAGCCGGGACTGGACCAAGAGGCTGAAACTCAATCCAGGTCTCCCACAAAGGTGGCAGGGACCCAGGTACCTGAGCCATCACCTGCTGTCTCCCAGTGTACTCATTAGCAAAAAAATAGACTTGGAAGCAGAACACTCTGATGGGGGATGCAGGTGTCCCAAGAGGCATTTTAACCAAGGAACCTCTTGACCACCGTGCCAAGTGCCTGCTCCAAAGCCAACTTGAGTGGAGGTGTTCAGTCTTGTGCAACTGAACATTTTCATCACTGACTGACTTGAAAAGGGGAAGGAACACTTAGCAAGTTGATGGAAGACTGAGCTGGGAAGGCAAACCGAGCCTGCAGCCCCAAGTACCTGAGCACAGGCGGGACAGTGCATCGATGCAGAATGAAGCTTATCGGGAAGGAAAATGGATGCTCCTCTAGTTCTGGCGGGGCTAACCTCTGATAATCTCTCTGTAAACCAAAAAGACTTCAAGTCAAAAATGCACTGAATTCACCCAACCTACCGAACAGCACAGCTTAGCAACACAGCACACGGCACGGCATCAGCTGTTTCCCTCATGGAGCTGCCCGAGAGCAGTGCTTGCTGCCACAGCCCAGCCTCACAAGAGAGGGTCACACTGTGTATCGCTAGCCCAGGGAAGACCAAAATTCACGATTCCAAGTACAATTTCTACTGCATGCACATCACTCTCACACCCGCGTAAAACTGAAAAATGGTCAGTTGAACCAATAGAAACAGGGACTGTCTGTATGGGGTCCCAAATCCAAGGGCACTTGGTAGCCACGCATGGAGATGCGTTCGTGGGAAGCATTGCAGGACTGGTGGTGGGGTCCTGCTAAGGAGATGGTGGGCGCCCAGCTAACAGGGTGGACGCACGCCTAACACAGTGCTGAGCCCCAGGGGTGCTGCTGATCGAGCCCAGGTTCCAGACCACGGAGGTGAAGCCTGCTCTGCCTTTCTGGCTGGTCACTTGCACTGGCACCTGGCGCAGAGAGAGAGAGAGAGGTGATGGGGACTCCAAACGAGGCGTGTGCCTTGTTGGGTGAATTAGGGAAGGGTAAAGCTGAAGGAAAAAAGAGGCTGAAGGAGACATAAAAGTTCCGTCTGGTATCTCTAGGGCTGCAGGCAGAGGCTTTTTTCACTCAGGAAAGTCCCAGAGGGAAGAATTAGGTAGCTCCCGAGAGCCAGCCCTGAGCAGCCTCCATCAGAAAGTGCTCTCCTCTGACGGTCAGGTCCATGCAGAAGCAGGTGGCGAGAGGGCAGACATCAGTGACTGCACTTGTTCCAGCAGGGGGGGAATCTCCCAGGCTGAGGCCCCAGGAACAACTCCGACCCGCGTGTGGAGCTGGGCCTGAGGGCCGCCTGGCCACGGAGTCTGCAGTTTCAGGGTGCCTTAGGCACAGTGACTCGCAGCCTCATCTCATGTGTGTGTGTAGGGGTGGTGACCGTGGGAATGATGATACTGGAACACTTCAGAGCATCCCCAGCTCAGTACAGATCCCCTTGCCCTCCCCAAGGCACTGGAATTCACGGACAAGTCTCAGAGCCGTGGGTCTTGGCTCACTCAGATCTGGCTCTACCAGAAACAAAACATCTTCCTGCACAATAAAACAAGCAGCCAAGACACAGGGGCAAGCAGGGGCTCTCAGGGTCTACTCCAGCCTAGGGCTGCACCCTTGGGGTAGGCATCAATAAAGTACAAGGGTCCCATGCGGACACAACTTCTCCAGTGGTGAACACTGTGACAGCTCTTCCTGGCTGGCAGATGCAAAGGCAAAGGAGCTCTTGGATGGTAGAGGATGGTGATCATGACCATGCCGTGGCCTGGGCCTTCTTCCTGTCATCTAGAGACCGAGCATCCCGAAACAGAATCCCCGAGAGCAAGTCTCCAAACCTCTAAGCTTCAAGGTGTGTTAGATAAAGATGTCTTTATAGAAGGCTGCAGAGGCGAGCAACCTTCCTGCAGGATCCACCCTGCTCCTTTGAGAACCAGAGACCAGGAGCCAGGTCTCTCCAGTGTCCACCGTGGTGGGTCCTCCTGGTGGCCTCCCAGGGAAGCGGGCAGAGTCCAGAGGCCCTGTAGCTTGCCATAGGATGAGCAGTATGGTCAGCTGCAGCCAGAGCTGAGGCGAGTTCTTCAGCATCAGGACCATTTTACCATTTCCCTCCCTCCCCTGGCTGGGGCTAGCTTCGCAGGAGGAAGGGCGTGTACACGCCCACGTGTGGCATACATGGGGCTGCACCAGCACTGCCTGGCCAGATGCAGAGGCGCGCGTGCTGCCTCTGACCTGGTCCTGCTCCTCCCAAGCCAGAGATGACCAGCAGAAACCTAAGCAAAGCTTTCTTTCAAGAATGTGAATGGAGAGGAAACAGCACTAGGGAAAATAAATCCAACAGCAATGATGCTAAGCAGTAACCTCTCTACTGATTAAAAAGAAGAAAAAAAGAGATTCCTTGACTGTAATAACATTTAATCCCCAGCAGCTAATCTAAATGTAGCACTCAAAAGAAAACAAAAGTGGCACAAAGGAGAAGAGCCCCAGCCACTGCCTTTAGGGACGCTGGCTTTATTCCCAAAGTGAGTCCATTAATAGAGCTGGGAATGAAATGCCATTTTCATCTTTGTCGAGGGGACAGGATTAACAAATTGTCGTCTCTAAGCCTAGTTTTTTGAGTCATGGATCTCTGAGCACTAAGAAAGCACCAGGCTGAGGCCGGCCGCCCAGTGAGGCTGTCCTTTCCCCTTAAGCCCGAGGCTGTCATGTCAGAAGCTACGGGGTGGGGTGTCGGCAGGATGACAATGACTTCTGCATGGGCTCCAGGGACTTTGCTCCCTACAGGACGATGCAGAGCCACTACCCAACCAGGGCAGGTTCCTCTGCCCCTGCTCACTCAGGGAACCTCAACCCCACCCATGGCACCGAGATGGGTGCTGGACGAACCTCCACGGCCTGCGCACCTCCTGCCCTCGCACAGAGCATCTCTGCTTCCCAGGGCTCGCCGGCTCCCTCACCTGCCTCCCACAGGACCAGCCCTCCTCCCTGGGCTGCAGCTTAGAGGTCAGAGTCTCTGGGATCAGATGGGCTGCTCCCCTGTCCCAGTGTCTGCCTGGCTCCGCCCTATGGCTCACCGCACTTGAATCTCACAGCACCTCCCGGATCTGCAGAGTCCCGTCAGGGTTCCACCGTGTGATCTAGTTTGGTCTTCTGCACAGCACTTGCTTTAACCCTCTCATTTCATTGCTGACTCTCCGGGTCCCTTTCCAGCTGCACCCTGTCACAGTGCCTGGGCAGGAGGCGCTCAGTCCCTGTCTGCACAATGGGTACATCAGGCCTGGCTGGTAGCGTTGCAGCGAGCCCCTCTGCCCTCAGCACCACCACTGCTTCCTTCTCCCAAATGTTTCCAGTTATCTGTCTAAAACACAAACCTGATTGTATCAATTCCCCACTCAAAAGCTTTTTTTTTTTTAAACCACTCACTACTGCCTGCAGGATGAATTCTAAATTTCATCAGTACGCTCCGAAGGCGCTCCCCGTCTGGGACCAGCCTGTCCTCCCAGCCTCATCTGGGCCTTATCTCTATCCCCCCTTCAGCTCGGTGCTCCTCAGCCAACCACAGCCCCCCACCCCCCTGTCACCCCCAAGCATCCTAACCCCCCCACCCTGTGCATCTCTCCACACACTGACCCTGCCTGCAGAGCCGCCATCCCTGCAGCTTCCCCGGGGCTCTGCACTCTGGCCCCACTGTCTCCACTTCGGGGCTGCCTCACTCGTACACTGCTGTGGCACTCATCATCCACTACGGTGGGTTTCTGCAGCCATTAAGCAGCTCCCGCATGCTCATGTGCTGAAGCCCAGGGATACAAAGATGAACGAACCCGAGGTTCCTGCCTGCCAGAAGCGTGGAGTCCAGTGGAATGTGATACTTGTGCTCAGGGCGGCACGGGGTGTCCCAGGACCCTGGAGGTTCCGTGGGGACAGCAAGGAGGGCGGAGCTAGCTCGACCTTGGGTGAGCAGTGGGGATTTTAAAGAGCCTTTTGTAGAGGACAGGCCTGAGATGAGAGGGACACGCAGGTGCTGCCTGGGGAGGTGGGTCGCTGCAAGCAGGGGCAGCCCAGGTGTGCCTGTGCTCTCTGTGGGATGCAGGACCACGCCACCCTCAGCCAGCCCTGGTTAGAGTGACTGGACTGCTCTGATCACCATCACTTAATCCTCTCCTAGAGGAGCAGCGATTCCAAAGCCACACTGAGAGGGAAGTGAGGCCATGCAAACACCCTCTGGGCCCTCCTCGACTGCAGCTGGAGGAGGGGTACAGGAAAGAGTCCCGAGCCGCAGGAAGGCCCCGCTGCTCTAAGGAGGATCCAACAGCAAACCACCGGGAGGCTCTTCCTGGGAGAACGTGGCGGCGGCTGCCTGCCAGCCAGGGGAGCCAAGAGACGGAACGGGCCGCGATGCAGAGGAAGTGGCCCTTCTGTTGTTTGTGATCTGGTGGCGAAGGGCACAGAACACTGCTGCTCTGCCTCACCCACTCCCGCAGGAAGGTGCAGTCTGGGGAGCTTCCCGTGGATTGCCTCAGCGTCTCTCACTGCACATCAGGAAGTCCTCCGCCAGATCTAACCCGAGTGTTCAGAGCTGCAGCTCAGGCTCTGCCCTGAAGCTATTCAGATGACTTGTCCTTCTTGGAGAAGACAAGCCCACCCTCCGGTCAGTCTTTTACCTTCCCGGTTGGCACAAAGCACGCATTTCCATCTGCAACCCTTTTCCACGCCGGCCCTTCTCTCCCCCGAGCCTTTCCAGTCTCTTTCCCACGTGTCTGCTCAGCACAGCCCCAAACAAGGCGTCAGGCATACAGCACTGATTATTTCTGGTGCCAGAGCAGGGTGGGAACAGAAAACCACAGGCTGATCCTTAAGTTTCATCTGCTGCAACAAAGTGCTGCCCTCATTCCTGACAGGACCTTCGATACACCTGACAGCAGAAAGCTACACTGCTTCCAGCCTTATCTCTCATTATTTCTCTAAGAATACCAAAGGCTGACAAAGCCCAGCCAGCAGCTCCCAGATGAGTGAGTGGGCTGGGCTCTAATCAAAGCGTTGGGGGCCCGATAGGAAAGGAGCCTTCTGGCTTCTAGGTGCTGGGCTTCTGACCCAAGGTCTGTGGAGGAGAGGCCCTTGGGACGTGGCCACTCTGGCTTCACCCAGAATGACAGCTCATCGGTTCACAGTTCATATGAAATTTCTTTTGAGAACAAGCTACAGGTAGAGGACATTTTAAAACCATAGATCAAGTTTATGGCAGGGAAAGAGATTGCCCCAGGACACCAGAGCCCATCAGAGGCCAAACCTTGATAACAAAGCAACACAGTCTCTCTCTCCTTCCCTCCCTCCCTCCCTCTCTCCCTCCCTCTCTCTCTCTCTCTCTCTTTCACACACACACACACACACACACACACACACTCATGCAACCGAATACAGTTCTGAGATCAGCTCCTATCCCTCAAGTTGTCATTGTCAGCTTGGGCATCTGACCTCCCAGTATTCTCCCATGGACATCTGGAAGTACCCTCGCATGGAAGTCAATCGTACACACACACACACACACACACAGTAAATGACAACTTGCTTTTTCACCCAAAAACAGTGTCTCCAGCGTCTTCCCATGTCGGCGCACTATCCACCTGCTATCTATCAGCCCACACTCGGGGGGAGTCTGCTTATCCATTGCCCTATCCGTGGGCAGTGAGGCCATGTCCACTTTCTCACACTTGGAAGCAGACTGCAGTGTCCCTCCTGCCTGTGGCAGCTTGGGCACACGAGGGTCCCTCTAGGGCATGCCCCCCAGGGTGAGCTGTTGGGTCTCCTTCCTTCATGGCTGCTGACTGAGTTACTGGATGCAGCCAGGCACCCTGGACTGCACCCTCTTTGGGCTGCTGTATCTCTAAAGCATGAATTTCGACCTACCTGTACCCGCGGTTTACTGAGTGCTTCCTAGATGTCAGACGCCTGTGCCAATCACAATCCCAAAAGATAATCCCATCATCCTGAGTGTTGAAATTCCAAAAGATCAAAATCCCTAAGATCCCCTGAATCACAATGTCAGAAGACTGAAATCCTGAAAATCACAATTCCCACTGGAAAAAGGCTACGTGAGAGGGGTAGAAAGCCCCACGGGGCAGGGAGGAGGTGGTCTGGTCGTCCACAGGGCACGTGGACCATGCAGAATCCCGTGAAGCGTTCATTTAGGTGAGTCTGTGAGGGTGTCCAGAGCAGATCAGGGCATCCATCGGAAGGTCTGCTCCAATGTGGGTGGGCGCCTTGAGATTCTAGCCCTCAGGGGTTGTGGTCTCACAGGGTCGCAACATTAGGGATTATGCTCAAACCCACTGGACACTTTCCTTGTGACTTAACAAATTGTCTCATGATGCGCTCAAAACAAACTCCTGAAGTAAGGGACGTGTGTCTCAGAGCCGCAACGTCACCTGGCCCAAGCCACAGTCAGGCAGCACAGCTACGATCTGTGCACTCACCTGCTGGACCTCAAAGTCCCTGTGCAAGGCCCAATGCCGCCTGAGGTCCTGCCGCGGAGCAGAGGCCTGAATAGCCAGCTGCTTCCAAATCCCGCCCCTAACTTGTGCACAATGGGCATTAGCTCATCCACCTAACTGATACTCCCTCAGCGAGCATCTATTATAGATAAGTCCTGGCCTGGACAGTGGGGATGCAGAGATAAATAAGATATTGGATTGGCCTCTGGGTAAAACAAACAGTAAGCAGAAAAGATGCTTAAGTTGGATTTTGAAAAGTGAGCATAATCTGTAAGGGAAAAAGAGGGAGGACATTCTAGCCGGAAAACAGGATATGCAAAGATCAACAACTCAATAGATTCCTTGTCCTGAAACCAGGAACTAAGCGCAGAGTATTAGAATTGAAAACCCTGTCTTTAGAACTCATCTGGTCTAGGGAGGGCAAGTAGGCTTCACCTTGAATGTCAACCCCGTGTGGTTGATACCAGGCACTAGAGTGTGGTGCTGAGACAGGGTCTTGAGTTCACACACAGGTTCAGCAGAAGATTGCTGGGATCCATTTGTGATGTCTGCCGAGGGCACAGGATGGAGCGCAGGCAAGAAGCCAGTTTCCTCACCTCAACCACAGCAGCCCTGCAGAGGTGGCCCACTCTTCCTAACTCACAGAGCCAGCCCAGGCTTGGTCCTGAGAGGACACTGTCACCCAGCATCCTCTGATTGCTACTCCCACGTGCTACACAGACACTTACCTCTGCTGATGGACTCTCTGCCACACACCTGCATTCCCACTGTCACAAAGAAGCAGAATTCTGCCAGCACGGCAGTGAGAGGGAGGAAACGTCTGCAGAGGGCCTCCCAGGTGAGAAACACACGTGCATGTGCACACACACATTCATACTCGCACACTCCAGGGTGCTGTGCTGAAGTGTTAGGGAAACATTAGCAGGGAGGGCACACGCAGCACTGGCAGTCAGTCAGCCAGTAAGCAGCTTGAGCCCCTGTCCTGTATGTTCCTGAGACAACTAATTACCTCAGTTTGGTGGAACAGAGCAAGTGTGGACTCCTAGACTTGGGTTCAGATCCCACCCTGCTACTCCTTGGTGTGTGTCCTTGGGCAAGAAGGTGGATTATCACATCTGATCTTCCAAAGAACCCAACAGGAGTACGGAGCATCGCTGTCCCTGTTTTATGGTCTGGAAAACTGAGTCCAAGAGGTACCAGTTTGCTGTCACTTCTGCATCTGCAAATAGGGTAACACTTGCCACCTGAGGTTCTGTCATGAGCGTCTCACAAGGTAGTCACACATGGTGGTGCTCAGAAGACTTTAAAAAATACATTAACTGGGCCGGCGCCGCGGCTCACTGGGCTAATCCTCCGCCTGCGGTGCCAGCACCCCGGGTTCTAGTCCCAGTTGCTCCTCTTCCTGTCCAGCTCTCTGCTGTGGCCCGGGAGTGCAGTGGAGGAAGACTCAAGTCCTTGGGCCCTGCACCAGCATGGGAGACCAGGAGGAAGCACCTGGCTCCTGGCTTCAGATCAGCACGGTGCACCGGCCGCAGCGGCCATTGAGGGGTGAACCAATGGAAAAGAAAGACCTTTCTCTCTGTCTCTCTCTCTCTCACTGTCCACTCTGCCTGTCAGAAAAAAAAACCACATTAACTGGATTTTGATTTGTTAAATGAACTTGCAAAATGGATTTTGATTTGAGAAGATAACAATATGTTTAAAGCATATATTTTGGTAAATTTTGAATAGCTTCTTTTTAAAATGTTATGTAAGGTTATCTAAACAGGGAAGTGAGACATAGTAACATCTTCTGGATTCAGACTTCTTTGAATGTTATCTGGGCTAAAGAATGTTTAGAATGTCATTTTATTTGGGGTTGAAATAATTGACCATTGTTTAATAGGTAATCTGTGCTTAGTTCAATAAATAGACGCAAACCGAGGACACTCAAGTACTGGGAAGGAGTTACTCTCTCAGGTGGGCCCCCAACACCTCCCCACTGTTTGTTTAGTAAGCACCGCCTTCCAGGTGAGGGCGAAAGCACGCCATAGCAGCCCAGCTCCCGCAAGCTCCAAGTCGGCCGCGTCCACATTAATCAGACCTCTTTGGATCAAAGTCTTTGGAGCACAATGACTCAGTTTCAGGAAATAGTTAATAACCTTCTTCCTTCAACTCAATTGTTCTAACCTCTTTGAGGGCTGGATCTTTGTGGGGCCAGGGAGGACTGTACAAGTTTCCTGACAATGAGAAGCCAAGGCAGGCTCTGAATGAATCCCACGGGAAGAGGGCTGAAGGTTGTCATAAAAAATAGATGTGACACAATAAATGCAGGATGTTCCCTGGGGTCTTAATCTCTTCCCTCAGAAAATCTGAACAATTCTGCCTGCCGTGCTGCCGTGAGGGGCTGTGAGTGTGTATGTGTGTGTGTAGAAGTGGATACTTTGGATATCCATCTCTTTCCCAACAAAAGGATTCTTCCAAAACAAGAGTCTCCAAACTGTCAGCCTTGCCAACGACACGAGTTCTCTGAGATCCTGACACATGCAGGGCTAGGCTGAGGCCCCAGCAAAGCCTGGTGGTTGGAAGGGTGCCCCTTGCCTCTGGCACCTAATGCTGCTAAAATAAAGTGGTTGACCCTGCTTTAGCACCTGCCGTGCCCTCTACCCAGAATGGACCTCTTCTGCTTGGAACTCCCATCGTTCCTCAAAAGCTACGTCAGGACCCTGGCTTCCAGCTAAAATGGAGTAACTTGTGCAAGATCGATACTCTTCCCTGAAGGGGGTGGGGAGGATGAAGTTGAACCAAAAGAGTCTGTTCTAAGACATTTAAGGACCAAGGCACCTAGAACTTGAGGGTCATGAAGAGAAGGGAACTGCAGAGAGGAAAGTGTCTGTTCTCGGAGCTATTTCCTCAAAGTTTCTGCTCATTCTTGGTGCAGGAAGACAGGCTGAGCACCAGGCAGATCCAGCTACAAGGCAGAGAGCACAGCGGGGCTCCGGGCAACCCACGGGACCACAGAGGGGAAGTATTCCAACCTTTGCAGTTTGAGACCACTGAAGCAGCTAGACCCTGACAGATCAGGGTACTGGAGAGCAGGGAGCTACAGATTTGGGAGCCAATACTTGGTGCTCTTCTTCTCTGAAAACAATGTGTCAAATCATGGACTTCCCAAGGTAAGAAGCTAAGTTAACTACAAAGTCATGGAAAGGCAAAGTGGAATTTCCCTTAAGTCTCACAGAGCTGAGGAGGCAAAAATAATAGCTTGGAGCTCACTAGGAAAAAGGAGCCCCGGAAAGCCATATCCTAGGGACAGGGATGCATCAGGAGGCCACCGGGCTTTACAAAACTGCAAGCAAGCCTCCAGTCAGCTGAGTCCCTGATGGGAGTAAGGTGATCTGCAGCCATTCAGGCAGCCAGCAAGCAACAGGACAGAGCACCTCTGGGGGAAAATAGTATCTATGCCCCAGAGCCTCCGTGCCACCACTGTTCAACGTCTGACATCTAACCAAGAATTACAGGCATGGAGTGGGCATCCAGTAGCGGTGAGGACATCAGCATCCCACATCAGAACCCTGGATTAGCTTCCCAGGTCCAGTTCCTGACTGCGGCTTCCTGCCAATGCAGACCCTGAGAGGCAGCAGGGATGGTTCAAGTACTGGGGTTCCTGCCCCACAGGGAAAACCTGGACTGTGTTCCTGGCCCTGATCCCCTCCTAGTCCCAGCCATTGCAGATTTGGAAAGCAAACCCACAGATGGGATTTCTCTGTCTGCATGTTGGCCTATCTTTCTGCCTTTCCAATAAATTAAGGATTTTTTTTTTAAATCAACTACCAGACATACAAAGGAATGAGACCAAGAGAAATAGAGAAAAAAAGCAACAGATACAGACCTGAAGAGAACTCTGAATTAACTGCTCATGGGAAATATGTAACAAAAAGCAGAATATTTCAAGAGACTGAGACTTTTAAGAAAAAAAAAAGGAAAGAAAAAGGAACTTTTAGGATTGAAAAAAATGCAATAACTGAAATGGAGAATTCAATCAATAAGTTTAAGGCAAACTTGATACAATAAAGGAGGATCAGTGACGAGAAGGATCAAAGAATCAACTCAGCACACAGCACGAAGACTGTAGAATTGATGAGAACCAGAAAAGAAGGCACAAGAAATGAGGCAGTAATACCTGGAACTGAAACCCAGAGAAGAGCAAAGATAAAATAGGGGAGAGTATTATTTGAGGAGATAATGACTGAGAAATTTCTAAAATTGACAAAAGGATGTCAAACCCCAAGATATGAAACCCAAGAAAATACAGAGAAAGAAAATCTACCTAGGCACACCTTAGTAAAACTGCTAAAAAAACAAAACCAGAGAAAATCCTAAAAGCAGACAGAGAAAAAAGGAAAACACCTCAAAGGAGCAATAGCAAAATCAACAGCTGCTTTCTTGGGAGAAAAACAGATATCAAGTGAAAAATATAAATCTGCCTTCAGTGAGCTGCAAAGATGGGACTGCGTCAGCTTCACAAATGAGGGTAAAATAAAAGTATCTTCATACAATTAAAAACAGAGTTGTTGAACAGCAATGTTACATGAGAAGAAATACTAAAAGAAGTTCTACAGTCAGAAGGAAAGGAATCCCAGGGAGATACAGCCAAGTTGTACATCAGTAATGACTCAGAAAACTTGAACAGGAGTGACCAACTTAACCTACCTGACAAACGCAGAGCACCAGCTCCATCGACAGAATCTACATTCATTTTCAGTGCATGTGGAAGCTTTACCAAAATGAATCATTTACTGGGTCATAAATCAAGTTGAAAAAAAAGTGTTCAAAGACTTTAGAATATGTTCTCTAATCACAGCAGAATTAAACTAGAAGTCAATTATTTTAAAACGTTAAGTATAAAATTCCCACATGTTTAGAAATTAAGCAATATACTTTAAAATAATCTACAACAGAAAAAATGAAAATTAGAAAAATTTGAACTGAATTATAATGAAAACATACAAGAAAACTTCAAAAGTTGTGGGAAATATAATTAAAGGGTATGTTTTTATGTATTGTTTGAAAGAGAGAGAGAGAGAGAGAAGAAAAAAGGAGGAGGAGGAGGAGGAGAGAGATCTTCCATCCATGGGTTCATGCCCCAAGTGGCCACAAAGGCTGAGGCAGGGCCCAGATCAAAACCAGGAGCCTGGAATTCCATCTGGGTCTTCCACGCGGATGGCAGCTTGGGCCATCCTCTGCTGCTTTCCCAGGCGCATTAGCAGGGAGCTGGACTGGAAGCAGAGCAGCTGGTACTGACACAGAGTGCTGGGGTCGCATGCGGGCAGCTTAATTTACGGAGCTAAAGCACCAGCCTCAGATATGGTAATTGTGATGCAGGAAATTTTGAAATACAAACATAAGAAATATCTTTAAAAAGTTCATAAAAATGTGTACTATGAAAAATGAACAAATTTCAAATTTGCCACACCAAAATAACCTTTTAATTTTTCCACAGACTTTTTTGAAGTACATGTATATCAAAACATGTAGGGGGCCAGTCCTGTGTCACAGCAGATAAAGCTGCCCCTTGCAGCGCCAGCATCCCATATGGGCTCAGGTTCGAGTCCAGGCTGCTTCACTTACAATCCAGCTCTCTGCTATGGCCTAGGAAAGTAGTAAAAGATAGCCCAAGTCCTTGGGCCCCTGCACCCACGTGGGAGACCCAGAAGAAGCTCCTGGCTTTGGATTGGCGCAGCTCCGGCCATTGTGGCCACCTCCAGAGTGAACTAGTGGATGGAAGATTCTCCCTCCCCCCACCTCTCTGTAACTCTGCCTTTTCAAATAAAAAATAAATTTTGAAAAAGAAACCAAGTAGGATATAACTAAAGTTGTGTTTATAGAGAAATTTGTAGACTTAAATGAATACACTAGAAAAGAAATAAGGTAGGAAATAATAATTGACTTCTGTTAGCATAAAATTCACTCTAATAGGATACAAAGTCCAGCATGGTCTGGCTCCTGGTGACTTTGCAAAGCTCCATCTTCCTCTCCTTGCATTCATTACTCTCCAGGCATCCTACTTCTCTTAGCTCCTTAAACATCCTGGATTCTTGCCTCATGTAGTTGGCATGTACTGAGCCCGCCGGAGTCCGTTTACATGTTACTTCCTTGGTGGAGCCTTCTCCAGGGCCCAAGTCTAGGTTAGACTCCTGGACACGTACTCTTAAGTTCAAACTCTTTCTTTCATAGCACTCATTACCATCATCAACAAATACTGGGTAATTAATTCAAAAATACTGTTTATCATCCCCCCAGTCTCTTGCTGGCAAGGATGGGAGCTGTCTCGTTCATCGCGGTAGCCTTAGGATGTAGCACAGTGCCCAGTGAATAGTAGGTGCTTCCTGGATGCCTGTTTAATGAATGAAAGAATGAACGAAGGGGCATCTAGCTTATCACTTAAGAACTCATTCAGTTTATTCAAAGCTGTTAGCAGATACTCCACTATCGCAGAAGCAAACTCCTCAATATGCCATGCTGTCAGCTGCTGGCATTTGTTTCCATGGCATTTATGATGCAATTTACAACCATTTGTTAATCCACGAAATCTCCCGAAGAATCTTTCCCCTTGATATTCAAGATAAATAATTTCTAACGTTATACTGTTTCCTGTGTACTCCATTTGGGAAAAGACAAAGTATTTTGTAAACCCGACTTACTTACTAAATCTGTTCTACTTGATACCAGGCGAGGTGCTGCACAAGCGACTCCAGTGATTGCCACTATTAATAACAGTGTATTAGTCTGTGCGGGCTGCTGCAATAGAGGGATGCAGCCTGGGTGGCGTATGAATTGCAGACATTCTGTCTCAGAGCTCTGAGGCCAGGGAGCCCGAGATCAAGGCGCTGGCATGTCTGGTGTCCGGTGAGGTCTTGCTTCCTGGTTCATGGGTGGTGCCTGCTCTCTGCATCCTCACAGGTGAAGGGGCAGTGGAGCACTCTGGGTCCTTTTACAGGGACACTAATCCCATTCTCCAGGCTCCACCCCTCCTAACATGATTGCACTGGGGATTAGGCTTCAACATAAGAGTTTCGGAGGGGCACAAACAGCCCATAACAAACTGTGACAAGTGGGCACATCCCCCACTTCCTACATGGATCTGGCTTCATCACTACTCAGGGCTTACAGGGGGTATCCTGTTTTGCAGCTGAGAAAATCAAGGCACCCCGAGGTGAAGTGTCTTGCCAAGAGCACAGAAGCAGGAAGTGGCAGGGCCAAGGTCGAGCCTTGGTCTGACTCCAAAGCCCAGGCAGGTTCTCAGCACTCGGCCCTGCCCATCTCTCACTTAGAGAGGACTTTCAGGGGACAGCAATGGTGCAAAATCAAACAAGGTGTGTGTGTGTGTGCTGGGGGGACTGGTGTTGCCGCCGCATGCGACACCAGCAGTCCATACTGAAGCACGAATTTGAGTCCTGGCTGCTCTGCTTCTTACTCAGCCCCCAGCCGATGTGCCTTGGAGAAGCAGCAGATGATGGCTCGAGCACTTGGGTCCCTGCCACCCACATGGGAAAACCAGATGGAATTCCAGGCTCCAGGCTTTGGCCTGGCCCAGCACCGGCCACTGGAAACCATTTGGTGTGTGAACCAGAGAATGGGAAATCTCTCTCTGCCTTTCAAATAATAAATCTTTTAAAAAACAGAGGAGGAGAGACACAAAGGCAGAGCGTGGCCCCAGCGTGTTCGGAGCTGAGCTTGAACCCAAGCCTTGCCACATAACCAGCTGTGACTGTGGACGTCTCTCCCCGCCGGGCTCTTCCTCCCAAGATGGGAGTGAGGAGAGTAAGCGGCAGGCTGCAGCACGAGGGCCTGCAGAGGACCCACCACTCAGTCACGGGCTCAGCAAATGGCGGCAATCACTGTCAAGGGATGTTGTAAGCAAACAAAACCCCCTCTATTTCATGGGAATTAGAAATGCACTCACATCCACCTCCACCAGGCCTTCTGAGGACATGCGAGAGAGAAGAGCTATGACAGCGAAGTCAATTTCACTAAAGCAGGTGACAAAGCACCACGGTCACTGACAGTAAAGGCGTCTGATCATCGCCCCTCCCCGACACGCACAAGCTTCTTCCCCTTGGCAGGTGTTGCCCCACTCCAGGTGGAAGACGGGGCCGTGTGAAGGAGGGGCAGAAGCTGTGGGCCCCTGGTGGGACCCTTCAGTAACAACCCGCCCAGGTGTCTGCGTGCGGGGCGACAAACACACCTGCAGGGCGGCAGCAGCACCTGCATTCTGTGGGGTCCGTGTAGCATCCAGGCTCTGCGGGGTGCCAACACCTCCAGGGTTGCATCTTCCTTGTCTCTATGCATTCTCTGGAAAAGCCCCTCCCCCAAGGTTCCTAGCACCACTCTAGGACTTGACATTGCAAGACAATTGTTCACCCTTCCTCAAAGCCAAGTTCTGCCACCAGCTAGCAGTATCCCCCAGCTGCAGGTGTTGTGGGCTCACGAGTGAAATCAATGCAGCTGCTTCCTCTGTTCTGGACCTGCAGTGCCCTAACGGCACACGCCACCCTATTGCCTCCTGATGCCTCCCATGAGTCTCTACTGGGGTCACCGTCACAAGTATTTTGTCATGTCCTGGTTACTCAAAGCTCTCTCTGGCATTTTCTTCTCATGGTGCCAGATCTGGCGTTTGCTTAGATGGATCCACCTGGTGGATTATCCTGACTCACTCTCGGGAGGGAGTGGGGGGAGTTGGTGGGAGCCCCCTTGGCTAATTCACGAAGATCTTCCAGGGGCACACAGATCATCTCCACCCAAAGCATTCCCAAGGCCCAGCTCCCCTTTCCCAGGACTCTCCTCCTGACCTCGCGGGAGCTAAGCACAGCTGCACCTATAAGGGACACACCCCATGGAGCTTTTGGCATGGTGTCCTCCTCGGACAGCAAGGAGCATGGCAGACAGAGGGAAGAATGCGCACGCATAGAGCTGTGTCCTCTGGGCGAGCCATCAGTCTCTCGGGGCCTCAGCGCCTCTGGGAGTCAGGCGTAGGCCACTCTCAGCATTGCACACAAGGGGTGTGCCGCATGTACCAGGCACACAGGAGGCCCCTGAAACCCCTCCACAACCGGAGAGGAGGAGGCCCGCGCAGCACCCTGCCCCGACTCCCTCTGGGGCCTGATCGCCGGCTCCTCGCCTAACAAGGCCACGAAGCGCGCCCCTGCTCAGCAGACAGCGGGCGCGGAAAACGCCGGGAGTCCGCTTCAGCCCCACTCCAATCTGCCAAGGAGCTCGGGAAGCACTGAGTGCTAATTTGGCCAATTACAGATGACCAATGGCTACCTCAGATCCAGGTGAGAGAGCTGAGGAACAGATGGTTGTCTGTGTTATTAGAGAAATTTGAAATTAGGCAGGTGGTGTCAGGTTTCAAGCCACATGTGGGAATTTTTACAAACGCGGGCCAAGTTCACGGAGAAGAACGAGCAAATTCTTACTTTATCGTGCCCTCTGCTTTCGAAGCCGCCTCATGGAATTGCTGTGAAGACAGTTTATACATCTCCGCGTTCTACAAAGAGGGAAACAGAATTGGTTACCAAGGATTGAAATTTCCCTCTGGCTCCCTCACGGGATGCAACCACATTAGAAATTGACAGATGCTAATTTCTTGACCAGCATCAAAGCAGGCTGGTGATTAATCCACAGCTTGGGTTCCAGCTCCCACCATGGACCGACTGCTGCTACAGAATCCTAGAATAGCAAGGCTGGAAGAACACTAAGCAATCCTCAAGTTCAGGGGCTGGCAAACACAGTCCATGAGCAAGATCTGCTCTGTAACTAAAGTCTTCTGGAACCTGGCCGTGCTCACTTCTATCTGTGTTGTTACCTAACTGTGACGATGGCAGTTAGGTAGACGTGGCACAGACTGTATGGGCTACAAAGTCTAAAATATGCATTATCTTTGAATTAAAAACTTGCTGAGAATTCATTCTGGTACAAACCCCACTTCATACATGAACTTGCTGCCCACAGAGGTGAAGGGACGTGCCCAAGTGTCACAGCAAGGGGCAATACCAGGATTCCAACACAACCTGCTGCCCAGTGCAACCACCCTGTCCGTCACACAGCAAAGTGCCACAGGGAGCTTCCAAAGGCATGCACTTGATTCTTCCTATTTTGTGAACACCTGCAGAGTGGGGCTGACAGGGAAAGAGAGCCCTGATGTGAGAACAGGAGAGCTGGATTCAAACCTCGGCGCTACCCCTGCATCACTCTGGGTAACTCGTGTAACCCTTTGTGCCCCAGAGGCTCAGGCCCAGCCCTCTCCTCTCCCTGCAAAGTCGCAGTGTCTTCACCAGCTTCTGGAGGAGACGGATACGGACACACCTGCCTGCTGCCCCCTGTTGCACTCCAGCTGGGAGGACCGCAAGGCCCACAAATGGCTAGGCAGCGAGGTGGCAGGGAGCTGAGCCTTGGAGCTCACCCTTGCAGGAAGCAGCCCAAGACAGGGTCAGGCCAAGGGTCCCTGTGCAACGCAGGTCTGGCCTCTCCAGTGAAGGTGAGGAATCGTGTAGTTTGCCTGAGGCTAGGTCCTTCGCAGACCCAACCATATTGTTCCTCAAAGCCCCACACAGGAGGGCTGATTATCCCTGTTTTACAGATGAGCACAGGAAAGCTTCCGGCCTCAGTGCCTGCCGTGCCAGCATGGCTCAGCTAGTCCCTGCAGCAAGCCTGCGAGGCGGGGAAGGGATTGTGAGGCCATACAGCTGCCTTCCCTTGCATATCATCAGGCTCAAGCCTGGATTTCTCTCCATCCGCTCTGCACACAGAGAGCTTGGCCAGACCCGAACAAGAGGAGCACACCAAGCCTCAGACAAGAAGTGACAAGCACTCAGAAGCAGAGCCGCACAGGGAACACGTGTCACGGGTGCTCTGGAGCCCCACCCGCCCTCAGGAGGGAAAGGAACTAAGTGTGGGAATCTCCCCTCGGGAAACACAGGGCACCTAAGTCAGGTCTGGGCTGGAACCGGGCCCCACCCCAAACCGAGGATGTTGCCATGGCACTGGAGCCCCAGGGAAGGGCCAACTGGGAGACATCTGTGGAAGGGGCAGCCCCTGAGGGACAGCACCTGGGGCACATGATGAGGAAGCCCTGCAGGTGCAGGGATTCTGCTCTGGGCTGGGCCGGGAGACCAGGGAGGCCTGGAATCCATGCCTGTGCCTTGCACTCTCTTCTGCTGCCAGTGAGCCTGGGCAATCACCTCACCTGTCCTCGCTCAAGACAAACCATGGCTCCCGCAACAGCTCTAAGTGAGGAACACCAGCTGGGACGTGCCACTGCTCCCAGCACTCAGCAGGCAGGAGGCAAACAGGGGTTTTCCTGCCGCCCCACAGCCAGGCCTGCCCTGACAGCTGCTGGTCTGCACTGACTCCAGGATGCCCGACACAGGCTCCAGTTTCCTCTCTGGAACCCTCACGTTCAAACCAGGAGATCAGGACCTTCCCTCACATGGTTCACTGCTCACCAGCATCAACTGTCCTGGACAAGGGGCTCAGGGACACGGAGACTAACCAAGCCCAGCCTCCCCTCCTCCATGCGGGTGACCCTGGGGGACACCCCTGACAGGGATCTCTCTGGCTTTGCTGAGCCTCCCACTCACGGGCCTTTCACCAGGAAATAGCAGGGACCACACACTCACATTTGCATTTTCACTTTGGCACATGCTGGCTGTGGTCTTTGGGTATGGCCTATGCTTGAGCTAAGCCCTACTGCCTTTTTAAAATATTTATTCATTTATTTTGATAATGGAGAAAGAAGCAGAGACAGAGGGATCTTCCATCTGCTGGCTCAGTCCTCTGACAACCACAATGGCCAGGGTTGGGCCAGGCCAAAGCCAGGAGTTTCATCCAGGACTCCCACATGGGTGGCAGGGGCCAGACATTTGGGCCATCTTCCGCTGCTTTTCCCAGGCCATTAGCAGGGAGCTGGATCAGAAGTGGAGCAGCCAGGACATGAATCAGCATCCATACAGGATGCTGGCATTGCAGGTGCTAGCTTTACCTATGCTACAGTGCCAGTCTCCTTATCGTCTTTATTCCAAGACAGGGCATCACCTACCAATGGCCACTATGATTGTATCACTGAGATTTCTGAAGCTAAAATATGCCTTATCCTAAGCTCCCCACACTATTCTTGTCTGTTTCCTTTCCCATAAGACAACCACATGGCACACACCTGTCCTTTGGGCCAAACTTCTCTCTTCCTGTAGCTGTGCCCACAGGGCTCCTCAGTGCCTTCTAGCTATAACCACCTGCTGATGTCCTTCAAAGGGAGACTCCATGGCCCAGACGGGCCAGCATGCTGCTGGTTGCAAGGAGCCTTTGCTCTGGATCCTGCACCACCAAACACAGCCTGACCCCGGGTGAACTTGGTGAGCAATTGAGGTAGAGTTGGGCTCAGAACAAAGATGTGGTCAACTAGATTTGTCACAGGAAGTACCCACAGGCCAAGCAGTGGTTGAGATTACCCCACTGTAGCTTCCTCTATTGTTTCTCGAAATGACTCAGTGAAGTTCTGGGCCCATCCTGATCGCCCACCCTCTGTGTCATCTGCCTGAGCAGACCCTCTAGGACAGATGTCGTCACGACCACTGCTCCCTCGGCACATGAAGGTTACTACAACCTGGTCCCAGGCTACAATCTGGGCGTGCCAAGCCCGCTTCCTGGGTTCACAAGCCCTCTCAACCACCAGGCCTTGCTGAAGCTGCTGGAGCAGAACCAGAGCTCCTCCCCCTTCAGGGAAGAGGGCACTCTGAGGACTCCTCAATGAAACCATCACCAAGGGGCTTCTAGAAGGATCAGGCACCACCAACATTCACACTGAGAACTCAGGAAGTGTCAGGGGATGCCAAGATCAACGCAGCCTGCTCTGTGGCCTCATGGAGCACTCTGATGACATGATGTCACGGTGACATGGACACCCAGCAGTCGTCAGTGTTTGGAACACCTAAAGACAGGCTGGCAGGAGCTGTGGTCAGATTGACTTCTTGGTAGCTGATACCTGTACCAAGGCCTAACATTTTTCTTTAACATGACACAATATCCTCGAAAAATTAATACTTAGGTATTTTCTTTTAAAGCAGAGAAAGGACAGAGGACATTTGGAGAACGTCTGGGCCTGGCCCTCCCCCTCCTCCTCTGTGTGGGCCTGTTAGCGTGGGTGTGAGCTCACATGCATGCCCCCTACTTCCCGCCCCTCAGCAGACACAATGTCCTGCGCTTCATTGCTGCACACACTCCTCAGACACCTCCTCTGTTTTCCCACTCAGCAGTGTACAGATGAACACCCTGTGACTCACTCACACAGTTCTTTACCAACGCAGACTGGGCTGTTCTCAGTCTTGTGCTATGATAAACAATGCTGAGAGGAACATCTTAGCATCCCGAACCTTGTACATGGGTGAGTACATCTGTAGAGAACATTCTGGAAGTGAAGTTTTTGGATCAAAGGCTGTAACAATTTTAATGACTTTCAAAAGATGACCAGAATGAGTCTAATGAGGGGCAGGCCTTGTGAAGGGAGGCAGCAGCAGGTGGCAGTCCGAGGGGCAGAGACGGCTGCGTAAAAGAGCCACAGTGGCTGCTGCAGTGGAAGCTCAGGGACAGGGGCACAGGGAGGGGCAGTGGGCTGCAGAGGCCCCAGCTGCGGCTCAAAGCCTAGACCTTCATTTTTAACCAAGGGAATGGCAAGGTAGATTTATGGTTTATTTACTTATTTATTTGCAAGTTATATGGGCAGAAGCACAGAGACAGAGCTCCCATCCACTAGTTCCTTCCCCAAATGCCTCCAACAGCTGGGCCACCCCAAAGCCAGAAGCTCGAAACTCCATCCAGGACTCTCGCATGGGTATAAGGAACACAACCCTGCTTACTTGAGAGATCACTGCTGGCTTCCAGGGTCCGCGCTGGCAGGAAGGTGGAGTGAGGTATGGGGTCAGAGATCCAAGCCAGGTTCTGGACATGAGATGGAGGTGTCCCAGGTACACAGAAATGGGACAAAGGGGCCCTACCTAACCAGAACCTTATCAAGTCTAAAAACCTGCCCTAGACTTATGTTTTAAAAAGAACATTCTGGAAGCTGTGTGGACAATGGAGTCCAGTTCTCCCCAGCTAGGCCATTAGTACTGGAACCCTACACCTTGGTGCCTGGGGAGGCGTGGTCTTGCACCCATGGAGGAGCCAGGTTACCCATCTCTACGTTGCTGGGAAGTCTTTCTGAGGCCAACTGTACTGAATCCGCACACATTAATTAGCACCCAATGATCGTGAGTTATATTTCTGGGTGATTTTCCTTCCTATTAGAGGCTTCGGCTTCCCAATTCTGAAAAGTCTCTTTCTATGCCCTATAAACAGCTGTCCCTCCCCCACCTCCTCCAGCTGCTCCGCATCTGAAAGCAGAAGACCTGATCTCCATTAATTAAATCTGCCATTAAAAATTAAATAACGTGAGTAAGAAGGTGTGAGTGTTATCTCTATGGGTTTCAAAAGTCACAGTGTTTCTTCAATTACTTCCCGAGCAGTTTTCATATTTCATACCGTCTGATTTCTCCAAGGGCCTGGATTTGCGAGATCAAAAGAGAGTGTGAGGGTGAGGGAAGACGGTGAGGAGGCTGGGAGGAGAGGACGGCGAAACGTGCTGCGGGCAGCTGCTCCCTCTCAGGGCCGCGATCTGGGATGCAGAGTGGATGGGGGGCCCCGGGGAACTGAGGGCTGTGGAGCGAGGCGGGGCCCACACCCCCAGGTATGTGCAGCCCCTGGTGTAGACAAGAGGGTTTAATCCAGAGGCCTGGAGGACAGCACCTTTGGGGCCGGAGCCCTGAAAGACAGCCGAGTAAAGGGCCCTCGTTAGCAGTCTCCATGTGAACAGGCCTGATCTGTGCCACAGGGGATAGAGAGTCTAAGAGGGACTGATGTCTAACAGAGAAGACAGACTGAAGTCCAAGGAGCACCCTCGAACAATGGAGAGGAACGCAGGGCAGAGGGGAGGCGTGCAGGATGCAGCTTTGATCTGTCTGCGCTTGGAGTGGGACCTGCCCCACACCCCGCCCCAGGGTGTAAGCAGGGGCAAGGGTTGAGACCTGTGTGTGTGTCCTCGGTTGCGAGAATAATGACAGACCCTCCTCTGCACAGTTCTGTGGGGACGAATGAGATAAGGTGTGTGAAACGCTTAGAGCAGCGCCTGACGCAGAGTAAACACTCAGCACATGTTTGAAGAACTTAACAAACATCGGCTCCGATGCGTATTAACCAACAAGGTATTCTATGGATTTGGAAGGGATCTGAGGGCACTGGGAGAGTGAAGGCAGGCCCCTAGGGGATGTGAATTCCACAGAGGTGGGGCTTCTGCCCTCTTTTGTTCACTTATCTGTCCCCAGAGCCTGTAAGAGCACATGGCACCGAGCAGGCCTTCAATGGAAAGTTGTTTGAGTAAATGGAAGTGGAGGTACGAGCCACTAGAGAAGTTCCAGAGAGGATGATTGGGATGTAGCCATTTGCGTAATCAATGGAGAAAGTTTGCTGGGCTCCTGCCCGGGCCAGGCCCTACACACGGGAAGCTGGGTAGAATCGAGCTGGAGCAGCCCGGGGTGTGCCAGGGCAGAGACTGACGACAGGACTCAAAGAGGCTGCAGGGATTCAGTGAGTCAGCAACCGGGAGCCTTTTACTACCTGCTTCAGGAAGACGTGGGAACACAGCCAGGACACGGACTGCTCGGTGCCCTGCGGGAGCGTGTTTGGAACAGGAAGCCGACAAGGAAACATCCACTCATGGGGTTCAACTGCCCTCCCCGGCCAGACTTCCCGGCAGGCCGACTCCTGGAATGCTGGAGCAACCTTTCCCCTATAACTGCCGAACAGACTGAGGTTCTCATGCGGGGAGTCACGACTTCAAACAACAGAGCAGAACTCAAAGCTAGGCCTCTCAGTTTCCACCCGACGCCGGCCCTTAGCTCCCTCAGAACTGCAGCTGTGTGGACAGGGCACGGTACGGATGCAGGGCTGCATGCGGGCAAATGGATTCCTGGGGCAGGGGAGAGTCCCAGCAACATGAGTGCAGGCTGGAGGGGGGCCAAGGCTGAGGGATCAAGCAAATCCCAGAAATCTGAGCGGAACAGATTGAAGACAGGAGACCCTCGTGCCAGGGTGCTGTCAGCGTGCCCCAGTGCTGGTCACTGGGAGACTTGGAACTCACCAGCCTAATTATCAAAGCTTGTCAAAGCTCACAGGAACACTGGATTGTAAGGGAAGTGGAGAAAATGACCATATTCAGGCTTTGGAGAGTCTCTGATGTGAAAACAGTAAAAACACAAATGAGAAAGGAACGTTAAGTCTTCAAAAGGTCCAAGTCATGAGTACAAAGAAAGAGAGCTCAGGACGCCTAGTCAGCGGCACGGCCAACAGGTGAACGAAAAGTGTGATTCTGTTAAGTGGCAACGCGGCTGGTTCTTGGCAAACGTGGGCAACTCGCCAGTTACGTTCTACTCCACTGCAGCCCTAAGACAGGGACCCCTTTTTCCTGTCTTGCTCTTCAGTTACCCAAAAATAGGGTGCAAAGACTAAAGTCACCAGGGACCCCCTGTCCCCCAGGATGACTCCCTCCCCCAAGTCACGTGGCACCTGACGCCTGCTTTTCTCCTCCCCTCTCCCCCACATTCTGCTTTCCTGCGTTCAGCTCCTGCTCTGAGAGACCTCCTGATCTCAGCCCCTTCCTAGTCCTCTGTGCAGCCCTTTGATGCGGTGGTTAAGGTGCACCTCCTACTGCAGCACCTGGGTTCAGGTTCCAGCCCCACTTCTAATTCCAGCATCCTGTTAACGTGCATTCCAGGAGGCCGCAGGCGATGAGTCAAATGCTCGGGTCCACGCCAGGGTGCAGACCCAGTCTCCTGGCTTCAGGCTGGCCCAGGCCCAATGTTGCAAGCGTTTGTGGAATAAGCCAGATGATGGAAGATTCATTCTCTCTCTCTTTTTGAAATACATTGAAAAATTTGTTTCAAAAAGATAATTTTGCTTCTTTTTGAATAGTATGAGCCCTACCTTGGACCCCTCCCTGCTCAGACCTGAAATTCTCGCTCCCCGCCCCCCAGGGCACTGGTACAACTGCCACCCAAACCTCCAACATGCAGACTACGCAGATATCCTGCCTTCTCTGGGGGCTTCTGGTGTAGGAGCTGACAGAGACAGTCCAGGATCTGCCCTCAGCAGACCCCAGGGCAGCCAGGAGCAAACTCAGGCTCCCGGCTCAGCTTAGTCATCCATGCCGCTTAGAATCTTGCAGCTCAAGGCTGGCTTCCTTGTCCACCCTCTCTGTGAGCTATCCCATTCCTTACCTGTTGCCTGTCTGGAATTCTGACTGCCGACAGGTGGCCGTGTCCTGCTTGAGAGACAACAGAGGCCTCCACTGGGCATGCACACTCACAGTGGTTTTCTCCAGTACCACCTGTGCCTCTGCCTACACCCATGACCCTTACACCCCTGGGAAGGGATGCCCACCATCCACCTGGGCTCCAGAATCCACCTGTGCTGTAAGAGGGACGAGGACTCCCTCTCCCGGCTGTGTGTCTTCACTGGCCCAGTGGGAAAAGCCTTTAGGGGCGCTCTGAGGATGCAATACATAACGGCCACGAGCATGCTGAGATGCTGCCGGGCACAGCACTGTTCACTGGGCTCTTTCCTTCAGTCCACAAGTGTCTCCTGAGTGCTTGTGATCTACCAAGCCCTATTACACAAGCAGCGACCGAGGCGGTAAGCACGTGAAGCCCCTGCCTTCGCAGGGCTAACAGTCTGGACAGGAAAAAGCAAGATAATGGCCACCCCCTTTTTTTTCTTCTTTTTTTGACAGGCAGAGTGGACAGTGAGAGAGAGACAGACAGAAAGGTCTTCCTTTTCCGTTGGTTCACCCTCCAATAGCTGCTGCGGCCGGCGCGCTGTGGCTGGCGCACCGTGCTGATCCGAAGCCAGGAGCCAGGTGCTTCCTCCTGGTCTCCCATGGGGTGCAGGGCCCAAGCACTTGGGCCATCCTCCACTGCACTCCTAGGCCACAGCAGAGAGCTGGACTGGAAGAGGAGTAACCGGGACAAGAATCTGGCGCCCCGACCGGGACTAGAACCGGGTGTGCCGGCGCCGCAGGCGGAGGATTATCCTAGTGAGCCGCAGCGCCGGCCGAGAACGACCATCTGACTCAGAAATCAGTGCCGTGAAGGAACACGGCAGCTCAAGGAGATAAAGAGCTACAAGACTGTATGTCACGGGGGCTGTATTTTAAGTACATCACCGGGGGAGGCCACTCTGCTGGGGTGACACTGGGCAGAGACCTGACCGTGAGGAAGAGAACAAAGTGAAGACTGGGGTAGGGCCAGAGGTGGAGCTGGCAACATGAGGACACGTGGCAGCTGTCCAAGGAGGAAACAGACACCGTCCCTGACTGCACCCAGCATAGCCTGTTCCAGGCATGGTAGGAAGCTACCAGGGGTCCGAGCGGGCAAAGACATCATCTGGTTTCCATCGTGGAAGGGTCGCTGGCTGCTGTGTAAGAGTCTACCGGGAGGAGGGAGCAGATGCCATCTGGCCATGTGGAGGCTACGACATCACCTAGGTGACAGATGGCCAGGTCACTTACTGGACTCCTATGGAGGAGAACCACACCAATACCTCATTCTTGGGCCTACAGAGGGAGAGCTGTGTAGGAGGCAATGGGCAGCAGAGCCATGAAGGCTGCCGGGGACGTGAGTGAGGGGCTCACGCATCTCAGACACACGATTCACAGCTTCTCAGTCTTAGCTGAATGTGGAAACCACCGCTGGCCCCCACTGACCGTGCTCCATCAAGGACTGGATCCCAGTCCCAGTTCCTCATTCCCTCTGCCAGATACTCTCTTTCTAGAACTCCCCTTCTCTTACAAGCCCTCATCTTCTGGTCCTCTCATTATGTCTCTGCTTCTTGCAGTTCCCGTGCTGGTGAATAAAATCACTGCTCATCCAATTCCTGGACAGTTACCTGTCAATTATCATTGCTTCCTGCCCCGCGGGCCCCCATATCAAACCGGCAACCAAATGTGGAGAACTCTGCCTCCTGCTCGTCTCCTGACTCCTTCCCTTTCTCCCTACCATCACTACTCTCACTCTGTCAATCTTCATTATCGCACTGGGGGGTGATTTCAGAGACACACCTCACACATATCCCATCATGGTCCCCTTGCTGCTACTTCTTTGGTTTATCTTCCACACTGCTGTCAGAACAATCCTTAAACACAGCTCTCAGCTGAAAACTTTCAAAGTTCCATTGCCTGCAGAGCAGCACTCAAGACGCTCCCTTTCAACTCTGGCCCTTCTAGTAACTGACCTTGGACTGTCCCTGGAGGCTCTGCATTTACCTGCCAATGCCTTGCCATTTTCCAGGCTTCCATAATGTCTTATTTATGTTTTTAAAGATTTATTTATTTATTAGAAAGTCAAAGTTACAGAGAGAGAGAGAAGGAGAGGCAGAGAGAGAGAGAGGTCTTCCATCCACTGGGTCACTCCCCAAATGACTGAAATGGCTGGAGCTGGGCTGATCCGAAGCCAGGAGCCAGGGGCTTCCCCTGGGTCTCCCATGCGGGTGCAGGGGCCAAAGGACTCGGGCCATTTTCCACTGCTTTTCCAGGCCACAGCAGAGAGCTGGATGGGAAGTGGAGCAGCTGGGACTTGAACCGGTGCCCATATGGGATTCTGGCACTGAAGGTGGCAGCTTTACTCGCTACATCACAGTGCCAGCTCCCATAATATTTTATTTTTTAATGTGTATTTATTTCCTCTGTGTATTACAGAGAGAGAGAGAGAAGAGAGACAGAGAGATTGATCGTCCATCTATTGGTTCACTCCCTAAATGGATGCAACAACCAGGACTGGGCCAAAGTCAGGAGCCTGAAACTCTATCTGGACCAAGCACATGAGTGGCATGGGCCTGAGTACTTGACTATCTGCGGCTGCTTTCCCAGGTGGCTTAGTAGGGAGCTGGGTCAGAAGTGCAGTAGCTGGGATCCAGGCTGGTGCTCAACTGGGCTGCTGGCACTTTCAGGCAGTTTAACCTGAGCACCACAACACCAGCCTCTCCTGAACGTCTTAGATATGGCTTCTCTGCTCATTCTCCCTGCTCACCTGAGAAAATCCTATTTGTGCTCTGAAGAGCCCACAGCAACATCCTGTCTACTAGACAGCGTCACTCCTCTTCCAGGAAGCGCTCCTCGGGCCCCTCCTGGCACTCTGGACTGGGACACACTTTGGGCAGCAGTGCCACAGTCATCTGTGATCATATGCTCATACGCCTGTACCCCCGGCTTAGACTGGGAACTGTGGTGCTCGGGGTCAGTTGTATGCCTGCCTCAGGAGAGCCTGGGCAAATCCTAGACTTGATTGACACACACACTTGAAGAATGAATTCAGGCTCTGTGACTCCACTCACTCCAGGTCTGACACATTTTTGGACTGGCCTAAGGTGGTCTGTATTCCTTCCCTGGTGTGTCACCACCCTTGATCCAGCCTCCTTGAATCTGCAGGAGCAGCCTCAAACACACCTGGTCACGTCCTGCTCAGCTCACGCCCTTCCCCCCAGCCTCCCAGGGCATCCCATCCTTCCGGTTCCAGGCTCCCCTTATCCACAAGACAGCTAGTTTAGGTCCTATTTATGTGTTTTAAACAATTTTTGTTTATTTTCATTTTACTTGAAAGGCAGAGAGACGGGGGGAGAAGGGAGGGGGAAGAGGGATGGGGAGAGTGAGAGAGAGCCCTCCCATCCGCTGGTTCACTTCCCAAATGCCCACTACAGCCAAGGCCGGGCCAGGCTGAAGCCAGGAACCAGGAACTCCATCTAGGTCTCCTATGTACTTGAGCCATCATCCCAGGATGCATTAGTAGGAAGCTGGATCAGAAGCAGAGGAGCCAGAACTTGAACCAGGTACCCCAATATAGGACGTAGCTGCCCAAAGCAGCATCTTAACTGGTGTGCCAAACACTCAGTCCTGTCTGTCCTATTTCTTAACACACCTGTTGGCTGCTATCTAAACCTTACTAAGGTGTGAACTGTTAATTAAGGTGTTAGAGACAGTGGCCTTAGGTGTGACCCTCCTAGAAGTGTTTGCATTTGTGAAAAGGCAGAGATGAGAGACCCCTCTGGGCCACTCTCTCTGTCGTGGTGGCATGATGAAGAGTGTCAGGCTTGGGGCTGAGTGTTTTGAACCACACCCCTTTGGGATTGTGGCTGGGTCTCCTAGCAATTCTGTCACTTCTGAGTTGTGTCTATGGCAGGGATCTACTATTCTCTCCTTATAGAGAAATGAAAAAAAGAGAATCTTGGGGGCATATCTGCATACATACATACGTGTATGTGTGTGCGCGCCCAAACATACTTTGCATATAGCAGAAGCAAGAGATAAGTCAAAGCTGTGTTAATTAGTTAACAGCCACAGTTAACAATTTTGATTTACACTGAATACTGAACATACACCATCAAGTCTTTGGGAGAGTGCTGACTTTCACCCTAAAGCTACTTCTCCTTGTGTCTGAGACATGTGCCTGGGTAATAAAGGGCCTTGGGGCCAGCACTGGAGTGTAGCAGGTTAAATTGCCACCCGCAACACAGGCATCCTATGTGAGTGCTGGTTCGTGTCCTAGCTGCTCCACTTCCAACCCAGCTCTCTGCTAACGTGCCTGGGAAAGCAGTGGAAGATGGCCACCAACTCGGAAGATCCAGACGGAAGCTCCTGGCTTTGGCCTGGCCGAGCCCTGGCCATTGTACCCATTTGGGGAGTAAACCAGTGGATGGAAGATCTGTGTGTATGTGTGTGTGTGTGTGTGTGTGTAATTCTCCCTCTCTCTTTGTAACTATGCCTTTCAAATAAATAACTAATAAATCATTTTTAAATAACTTGAGAGGGAACCTTTAAAAATATTTGTTTATAATTTTTTTTTATTTATTTGAAAGGCAGAATTACAGAGAGAGAGAGAGAGAGAGAGAAATGGAAAGAGATCTTCCATCTGCTGGTTCACTCCCCAAATGGCTACAACGGCCAGGGCTGAGCCAGGCCAAAGCCAGGAGCCATGAGTTCCATCCAGGTGTCTCACATGGGTGCAGGTACCCGAGGACTTGGACCATCTTCTACTGCCTTCCCAGGTGTGTTAGCAGGGAACTGGATTGAAAGTGGAATAGCTGGCACTCAAATTGGTACCTATACGGGATGCCAGTGTATGTTACAATGCTGGCCCCTAAGTAAATCTTTTTAAAAAAAGAAACAAAAGGCTATGCCTTTGTTGTACTTGGGCAATATACTGGGGTGCTCTGGGCTGCCAAGGACTGACAACACATGACACAAGGACACACACATAGGGTGCTGTAGCCTGTGGTTTCCTGGAAAGGACACACAGCCACGAGAGCCTACTGAGGCAGCGCAAGGCTGACAGAACACGCGGCTCCCCACACAAGCCGAGTGTTTGCAAGAGAAGGGACCGATCAGGGTGCAAGGGCAGCTCCGTGGCACCGTCTTCAAGGGAGAGTCTAGTGCCTGAGGGAAGGGCTAGTGTTTCAGTGCGTCAAGGAAGGAACTAGAAAAAGTGAACTCACATGAGTGGGATTATTTAACAAAACTTCACAGAAGAAGTACTTGATGAACAGTTAAGGGCAAAAAGATCAAAGTCCTATTGAAAATATCCTATGGTCTGTGAAGGGTCAATCTTACCTGTCCCAGACTCAGGGCCTGCAGAATGGGATGGAACTCCTAAGAACCAGCCTGGGGCCAGGGAGGAGGTGTTAAGGCAGAAAGGAAAGCAAGACCCTTTCCACGGCTGTGAAGTATAGACCAGCATTTAGCCCAGATGCATGGAGCCACATGAGGGTAGGCAGAAAGGGCATGCAAGGGTGTGCTTCCAGGAAATGGGGCTGACCAGGGCGTCTGCCACCATAACCCTTCCCCTGGCAGGCTGTGGAAGGCGGCAGGACCATCCTGCCGGGAGCAGAGCCACCCTGACAAAGGCCGGGCAGCCAGCCATGCCTTTGTTGTTGCTGGTTAGTCGGTTTTTACACTTGTAAAAACATACTTGGCTAAATAAAGAGCTTGGAAACAAAATGCATACACGGCACACCCGAAAATAAAAATTTTAAAAATCAAGAGACATGAATTTCAATCTAACTTCTGCTACTTAATGGTGATGGGACCCTGAGTAAAATTACACAGGGGTTTTGATGCTGTGACTTGGCTCTGATCCTCCACTTACAGATTAGAAGAGTGAAGGATCTCAGGGACACTCCAGAGAGAGAGAGAGAGAGAGAGAGATAGACAGTGAGAGTGAGGGGGCTCTGGGGACTGGTGCAGCCATCAGAACCCCGGGCTCATGCATCTGGGCCACAGGCATTCACAAGAGGGTTCCTGTGTGTGTGCTGACCCTAGAGGCCCCACTCATAGATGGACTGCAGAGGCAAGGCTGGACGGGGCAGCACACACAACGACTCTCAGCGCTACCCTGTGACAAGATCAGTCACACTCCTGAGAGCAGGCCCTGGTGTCTAGAAAGAGGACTTCCACAAGAAGGACGCACCCTCCCCTCCCCCCACCCCCCGGGCAGGCAGCTGCAAGTGTGGTCCCCTGACCTCTTCGCAGGAGAAGCTGAGGGCCAGCTTTCCACTTGGCCTCCACCTGGTCAGTCTTGGGCAGCATGCAGCCTTCTCAAAGGAGGGCTCATGAGCCAGCAGCAGCTCGTTAGAAACACAGAGTCCCTGGGGCCCAGCCCACACCTGCTCTTTCCACGCTTGTAGGCAGTCCACGTGCACGTGAAGCCGGAGAAGCCCAGGTGTGCAGACGAGAGGCCTCCGGGGGCTTGGTCTCCAGAGCATCATACTGTGTTTTTAGAAATCTCAGTGCCCTTGGTTGGGTCCTGCTCTCCGGTCCAGCACAGCCCTCGCATGTCCCTGCGGCTTCATACCTGCAACTTCGTGTAACTGAAATCCCCACTGGGCTCCAGAAGGCAGCTGTGCTGTGGCCCTTGGTTCAGTGTTTACATTCAAGGCCAGCTCACTGCCAGCACACTGGAATTACCTGAGCCACTGTCACAAGCCTCGCCTGAGCCCACCCCCCAGAGACTCTAATGAATGGTCTAAGGTGGGCCCTGGGCACTGTATTTTAAATCTCCTGCGAGGCGTTTTCATGCGCAGCTACGGTGGATAATCACCGTTCTGAAGTCAGGGAAGGTGAGCTGGAGACCAGGGTTTAAATCCTGGTTCTCCACTTACTAGTTTTGTGTCTTGAGGCAAGTGACGTAATCTCTGTACTTCAGTCTCCTCACCTATTAAAGGAGGAGAACGGAGCAGGCATTTAGCCTAGCAGCTAAGAAACTATGCCCCATATCAGAGTGCCTGGGTTCAATCCTCAACTCCAGCTCCTGACTGCAGCTTCCTGCTAATGCAGACCCTGCGAAACAGCACATGATGGCTCAAGTAGTTGGGCCCTTGCCTTCCACGTAGGAGACCTGGATTGAGTTCCTGGCTTCGGTCTGGCTTAGCCCTGGTCACTACAGGCATTCGGGGAATGAACTAGCAGATGGGAGTTCTATTTCTCTATCTGCATCTCACTTTAAAAAATAAACAAATTAAGTAAGTAAGGAGAATAAAAGTAACCACCTAGTAAGTCTGATCCTTCCCTCCAAGGAATGCGGTAAAGGATTCAGGGAGGCAACACAGGTGGAAAACCCAGCACAAGGCCTGGCAATGTCATGGGCACTCAGTGGATGACAGCAGCTGCTGGTACCACTTTGACCCTACTTCTAGCAGAACTACACTGTACCCACAGGAATGTGATGTTAGGGGGCACTGACTCAGGGCTGCTTCATCTGAGTCAATCCACTGCTTTTCTCCCTCTCACAGCTCCCATGTTCCCTTGGGGGAATCCATGTGGTTCCAGGGAAGCAGATTGCAACTCCAGGCCCAGAGGTGGCAGGGTGTGCCTGAGCCCAGCCACGGTGCCCCAAGGCCCTGGCCATGCACTGCTAAGTCAGCATGCTGGAAATTCCAAGACACAGAAAGTATCTCCTGTTCTAGACAGGAGGGCAAAACCAAGCGATTCAGAGAAACAGGCATCGAGGTGTGGGGGTGAAGCCCTCGACCTGCTTTCTGGTCTCCCCAGTCCAACTGCAGCAACTGTGCTCCACAGAACACGCGAGAAGCCACGTGCCACTCCCACACCTGCATGCTTGGTTCTATCCTGGCCAGGGCTTGTCCCCAGCCTGGAGGACAGTCCCCTCTCTCTTTAGAGGTTCCTCTAATCCACCCTAGCAGATCTGATTCCAATCCCCCCTGTCAGAGGGAGCTGAGTTTTTGGTGGGCCCCTAGCAATAAATTTTTTTTTGACAGGCAGAGTTAGACAGTGAGAGAGAGAGACAGAGAGAAAGGTCTTCCTTTTCCGTTGGTTCACCCCCCAAATGGCCGCTACAGCTGGTGCGCTGCACCAATCCAAAGCCAGGAGCCAGGTGCTTCCTCCTGGTCTCCCATGTGGGTGCAGGGCCCAAGGACTTGGGCCATCCTCCACTGCCTTCCCAGGCCACAGCAGAGAGCTGGACTGGAAGAGGAGCAACCAGGACAGAATCCGGCGCCCCAGTTGGGACTAGAACCCGGGGTGCTGGCGCCTCAGGTGGAGGATTAGCCAAGTGAGCCGCAGCACCAGCCAACCCCTGGCGATATTTTTATCCTTGTGTGTCCCATCTCTCCGCAGGAGCTCAGCTCACCCAGGCTGCCCTTCCTGAAGACAGCGCCCTGCTCAGGAGGCTGTCTCAGGATGGCTGCTCATTAGACCCCGGGCAGGAACAGGGCCTGGAGGAGTCAGGCTAGTTTGTGAAGGAGAAAAACAGACAGCATCAATCAGGACCAGCACCAAACAGAGCACAAAAGGGCCAAAGAGCAAAACAAGAGAGCAGCAAGGTCGTGAGGAGCTGAGGTCTCTTCTTGCGCTCGGGCTATGGGTAGTCTTAGGGCTGCCTGAGCACAGCTGCATATCTGACAGAGGACACCCAGAGACTCCTTGTTGTGAGCTGGAATGAATGCCAGCCCCCAAGTCAGTATTTGACCTTGGGAAACAAGGTCACTGCACCTGTAATCAGTCAAGATGAAGTTGTACCGAAGAAGAGGGGGCCCCAATCCAACAGAAATGGTCTCTTACATGCAGATTACAGCTGGACATGGAAACACAAAGGATGGGTATTCAAAGAGCTCATGAAAAATGTCCATTATCTTTTAATGCCATTTTTCCATGAGCTATAAGGTTCGTTTAATTGAGAGAGAGAGAGAATGAGAGAGAGAGAGAGAGCGCACGCGCGTGCGCCTATCTGCTGGTTCACCATGCAGGACAGATGCAGGATGAACTTGAGAGCTGGGAACTGAATCCAGGTCACCTACTTGGGTGGCAGGAACTCGGCCACTTGAACCATCCCTGCTGTCTGAAATCAGGAGCCAGAACCAGGTATCAAACCCAGGAACTCAAATACGAGACACGGGCATCTTAACAGCTTCTTAACCACCAGGCTCAACACCAGCCTTGGGTGAACTTTCTGAAGCTTCCTTGTATACCAAGAGAACGCAGTGTAGAGACTGCAGCTTGGCTACCACAGCCACGGAATTCCCGGAAGTGGAGAAAGGCCTGGTAAGGAGCCTTCCCTGGTGCTTGGAGAGGGAGCATGGTTCTACTGATTTCTGATTTTTGGCCTCAGGAATTGTGAGACAATACACTTCTGTCATTTAAGCTGCTTGTTTATATGGCAGCCCCAGAAAGTGAGCATACGTTGCGCTGTCATCAGTGGCAGCACCTATTCATCTGTCAACAGAGATTTGTTGAGCACTTCCTACGTGCCAGTCCTGGGCCCAGGCACTACAGCCATGGCAGAGGCCACAACAGGCAGAGCCCCACGCGGAGGGGATCGTGGGCCAGTGTGGAGACAGGCAGGGCAGCAAGCAGGGCGACTGCTGGGACCTTCCAGAAATCGACAAGGCAGCGTTAACAGGAGTCAGCCAGAGCAAATCACAGCACCTCCTGGGGGCAGCAAACCGTCTCTGGGGAGCTCAGCTGTACTTGTGACTAAAATGGCCAAGAAAAGAAGAAAGGAAAAAGAGGAAAGAAAAAGAAAGAAAAGATGCGGGCGAACACCGTTCCAGGCAGAGGAACCAGCGAGCATGAAGGCCGCTGCAGGGCGCCTGTGAGGTGGGAAGGGAGCAGGGGCTCCAGAGGCTTTCTCGTGAGAGGTAGGTCAGCAGCAGGAGCACTCGGCCTGCAGCAGGGGAGCAGGCAAGGCTCCTACCTGTGAGGGGACGCTGCGGGGAGTGACACAGGCGGCGACGACGCTGCGAGTCAAGGGACTGGAGGGGAGGGGATGCAGAGGGAAGCTCGGAGGCCGATACAGGGGCTGCTGCAGGGGTCAGGGGACGGACGGTGACGGCAGTGATGGTCCTTTTCCTCCTCCTACCCAAGGCGGTGCTCAGAACCAGCAGCCAAGAAACTGGCCGAAGAATGAAGGAAGGCACTCCTTAAAGGAGGTGACCAGGGGCGCCCACTGGTATCCGACATTCCCAAGGCGGAGTCTTGTCAGTCTAAGGAAGAATCTGCCTAGAGGGCAGCAGTCCCCTCCCTCCCCCGTTTACAAACTCAGGATTCAGCTGGCTGTCCTCGGTGTCCAGAGGCCCCTGCGTGGCCCCGTCCTGCGACTCCTTTCGCAGCTTGGGGTGTTGCTCCTCGGCTCTGCGCCTCCGCCCAGCACCAGTGCTCTCCATGAGGCACGGGCGCAGCTGCCAACGTTCCCACAGTTTCTGTTTCTCTCATCCTTGCTGGCTCAGGACAGTTTTTCTCTTCTTCAAACTTCTGAGGGAGAAAACTGTCGCAAGTCCAGTCAGGGGCTCTGCTTTTATTGAGCTGGTAAACAGCAGGACGGCTCCAGGGCCTGTCACCATTAGCTTCTGCCTGTCTGCATCTTTGTGATCTATGGTGGCAGCAGGAGGACAATCTTATCTGAAGCAAAATAAGTGCATCCCTGAATGAGGCATCTCAGAATCCACCAGGAGAGGAAAGGAATGGGCCTTGTTTCTGAACAAGGAGTGGCTTGGCTGTGGATAAAGTCCACAAGACGTGACCGCAACTCCACGATGCTAACGCCCTGGGGAAGGCAGAGAGACGGGCTCAGCCACCGTGGCAGTCACCTGCTGCTCTGGCACTCAGCACCTACCGACTTTTTCCTCTCAGCAGCGGCCCCCTCCTCACCCAGCTCTGGGACTTGAGCCAGTGATACCAGTGACGGAGCCTGACAGCGACGGCCTTCCTCCCCTTGGCCACGGGGGTGGGAAAGGGAAGGCCAAGTGCTCTCACTCAGGGCAGCCAGGGCCACACAGCTCCATTATCGGACTTTGCTTCCACTGCTGGGAAAGTGGGTTCAGTCTTCTGGGGACTGCACTGATAAGAGCTGAAGCTGCCAGGGACCAGCCCAGGGAACCTGCGAATGCAGCCATCCAGGGGAAGCAGAGCCGAGAGGACGATGTCTCAGTCTCAGAGAAGGCCGGAGTCAGAACGGCCCAAGCCAGGTCTGTTCCTGGATTTCCTTGGGTGTATGAGCCAGAAAGTCAGCCTCTCTCTCCCTCAGCATTGGGTTGTGCTTTTTTGTCACTTGCAACTTGTCCTCAGGGATGCGGCCTCTTTCTACAAAAGGGACTAAATGAGAAATAACACTCTTGCCGAAGAACAGGCAGCTGTGGAACCCAGGGAGAAGCTCGAAACAACGTGCCCTGTGCCAGCGGTCACAGAGGGTGAGAGTTCCCACCACAGCTGGTGCGACTCAGCAGGTCAGGGCTCAGGGCAAGGGTGCTGGAGCCGGAGCAAGCAGGCATCCTTACAACTGCAGCTTCGGCCCACGAGACAGCACCTGCCGGTGCACACAGGAGCTCCCTCAGCCTAACTCAGTATGCCTGAGGGCACCACATGCACCAGTCCGAGAAGCCGTGAGGGCTGAGCCGGGAGGCAGCTACCCGAGTTCAGAGCTATCTTCTGCAAGCATGGCCAGAGCTCCAGGAGCAATGTTCTACACAGCCAAGACATCATCCAAGCGCTGGCAGAGAGGAGGGTATGACAGGCTGTACCGAATCCTGAGGAATGGCCACTCTTGTTGCTTTCCAAACGCATTGCTTCTGGGACAGACAAAGGCCCAGGAGCTGGCCGGGGCTGGCAACCACTGTGGGAAGCACCATCTTGGTAAGAGGGTGCCTCTTGTTGTGGGGCAGTAGCTCTGGGGCTGTGCAGGGAGCACTCCTGCAGTGCACGTGTGGGACACGGAGGAATCTGCTCTGTGCTCTGTGTTTCAAGATAGTCCTTTCTGCTCTTAACTTTGAGGGGGAGCACAAATGTGCTCACGGGCTAACACCAATGTGTGGACCCTTCTTGTGCTCAGAATTTCACGAACACATCCATGGAGGACTGTTCTCAGCTACATGATAAGATCCCGTTCCTGCCCGGAAGCAGCTGACGTTGCAGGAGAGGAGACGTGCCGCATTAAGTAAAGACTCTGAACACGGGGCAGAGAACGGCAACTCCCAGAAGCATCACACAGGCACTGGCCAACGCTTAGTTCAAAGGATGGCTACATGGGGTTGAGGAGGCAGTGAGTAATTGGCAGCTCAGCAGGGCCTCTCAGCCAAGCAATCATGCCGTGCACCTCACTGGAAACAGCTCAGCATCCTTGCTCACCACGGACTACCTGCACGGCCACACACAGGAACAGGGCCTCTGCACAGCAGGGCGGGGCGGTGAGGACTGAGTCAGGGACCACACATCCTGCACGGTGCCTGGCACACATCACGTGCTTGGTCAGCAAGCGACCCACGCCCATGACCTGGTAACCTCTCAGTTAAGGCAACAGAGACATCTCATGATGGCTAAGTAAGCAGCAGAACAAAACCAATCGAACTTTCACATTTGCAAAATTTCAGTTTTGCTGAGGAAAAGCTGGGAGGCCACCACTCCCACACTGACGTGGGAAGGGCAGTTCATGGGAGTGTGTGCGGGGCCAGTGGCTGGGCGGTGATCTGGTACAGGTGCTACAAGGCTTGGGGCCAGAGCCGGGGGCAACTCTAATCAGGAAGGAGGTCCCTGCCAACCAGCAAAGCCCAGGTCTGAGAGAGAAGCTCCTGCAGCGAGTCCTCCGCGTACCACATGCAGTCCTGACCACAACCCTGGGTGACGGTTTCATGTTCCCCATTCCACGGACAAAGAGGCTGAGGTTCAACAACTCCTCCAGGGCCACAGTTCTACCCAGTAGAAAACCAGGACGTTCCATGCCAATAAGTTCTCCCGTGCTGGAAGGTTCAAGTGCAGCCGTCAGACAGGGAAAGCCGCAGGAAGGCGAAGGCAGGGGTGGGATTCAGGCAGAGCAGACGGCAGGTCAGAGGCCCCAGAGGGACAAACTAAAAAAAGATCAGAATGGCTACAGGTTCTCAATGTCAACTGCGAGCGATCTCATTAAATTCCATCAACCAGAGAAGCCCGGAACATCAGATCCTTTTTATGAGAAAACAGATTGAGAGACATGAAGACAAAGAGCCAGTGGGCAGTAGGGGCAAGACTTAAACCCAGGTCTATCTGACCCCCCAAACCAGAAGCTACCTTCAAGTTCTCCATCAGACAACAGGGAATAAAAAAGGCCTTCAGTAAAAAACCAGTGGAAGAGATGAACGGGATAAAATCAGATGAAAAAGCAGGTTTGCTCTGTTAATAATGTCCTAGTTAAAAGGGTAACACCCTGTCTCCACCACATTAACCCACGGTGTCACCACTATATTAATCCAAAAGAAGAAAAATATTCCTGAGTTGTTATCTACTGATGCCATGACATGCTTGTGAAGGGAACCTTGTCCATGGTCATAGTACTTAGAGCTACAAAGAGGATTAATGGCTCCTGAAACACAGCCAGCCTCAATGAATAGAGAGGCTCGCTCTGCTAGAACAGTGTGTCCGCGGGACCCGGTGGGTGCGTGCCTGGGCCAGCCCTGCTAGCACCACTCTCCCCCCGCACTGCCAGTCACACGGCGGGGCCATCCCACACCCACGCTCATGCTCTGCTCCCCCGCCTCCTCCTTCAGCTACCATCTCTCTATGATCTGTCCACACTGGAAGCCTGCGCTGATCAACTGCACATAGGGAGCTACAGCTCTGCAGAGCTAGTTCAGCCACAGTGGGAGGCAGGTGCTCATTCACTCACACCACAGCTTGCTGATAGGGACATTTGGGGAAAGCGAGAGAGTCTGGGAAAGAAGTTTCACGAGATGAGACTTGCTACGGAGGTGAGACGCCTGAAAAAAGACAAACTGGCCAACTGCTTCCCTTCCTGGAGTTCCCGCTTCTCTGTGCCACAGCTGGCTGGGATGGAAGCAGTAAGCACCAGTTCATAGTCCCTTCCAGGGCCAAGCATGCCACTCCCACAGTATCCCTCTAAGTAGTGTTTAGGGGGGATCATGTCTTGCGTGTGGGGCCCCTGAAATCCTCCCTCCAGCTGATCTGATGGAAGGGCGGCCAGGGATCAAGTGTCAGCAGATGAAGTGGGCCAATCAGATTTCTCCCGAGAAATAAACAGACAAGCAAGTGGCCAGTTGGCAATGGTGGTAACACAGGAGGGAGGCATTAGGGTGGTTCGGGGCCAAGGCACACCAAAGAAGTTCCTAGGGACCAGAGAAAACAGAGCAGCGCATCTGGAAGCCAGGCGACCGGGAGTGAACGGGTCTAGCACAGGGGGAAGCAGAGACCCTGACCCATAGCTGCCTCAGGCCCTCCGACTTCCTGGTTTGAGGCTGCAGCCATCCTTAGCTACAGTTCCATTTTCTTGAGAAAACTACCCCAATCAAACTAAAGCACTTTTCAACAAAGTCCCAAAGAGCAGAGGAGACAGAACACGTGCCCTCCGGGGTCTAGGGGGTGAGGCTGGAAGTTGCCTGAGGCAAGGAAGAATAAAATTGCTTTGAAATTGCCTGTTTTATCTTGAAAAGTAACTGGAATTTTCCGTGCCATTCCATAATATCAGTGTTTGCTTTAATATAAAAATAGCATTTCTCCCCTCAAAGCTTCATGTAAAATTGATGTTCCAAGAAGATGTGCCCTTTTTAGTCTGTGGTTTCCTGCCCTACATCCTGGTAAGTGAGTGGGCAATCCTGGGGGGCACACATTCTACCCCCGGGATGGGGGCAAGACACGCCAGAAGGAGGAGGTCTACATTTCCTGGGTGGGGTGAGCTGGGCTTCTCAACCTCTGAGTACCCCACAGCTCCCTCTTGTAGACTCAGCCAAAAGGCTCGGGGCATATGGATGCCCCGATTCTTGGGTACATCAGAGACAAGAGGCCCCGTTTTCTGATCCATGTTATGGGCGACAATTACACAGCTGTATTCAGTCTCTTGGTGGTCCTACAGAGGGCCTTCACTCACTCCGCACACCTCCTACATCGTGTGTAGGATTCCAGAGGCCATGGGCAGAGTGGGAGGTGGGGTCAGTAAATACAGCCAAGGAACAAGTTTGGGGCCCACAGGGATCACTCCCTCCTGTCACCAATCTGAGTCTGAAGAACTGCAAAAAGAACACACCAAAAAATCCAGTAACTTCTAGCAAAACACTTGATCTTCAAATAATAGGTGGCCTGTTCTGTTAATCAAGACAGGTGGCCTCTCACTGCAACTTGAACACACACTGCTCCTGCCCGAATGACATTCCCACTTGGATGTCTGTGAACTTGACTCCAGTGTGTGCAGAGGCTATCATTTCCTCTCTGCAGCTCTCCCTCCTCCAAACAGCCCAGGATGATGGATGTAGATGATGATGCTGATGAAAAGCAGCCGGCCAGAAATGGTCATTCCTATCTGTCATCCCCAGTACCTAGCCCTCAGGAAGCTCTTCCTTCTAAATAGCTCTCGGAGGAATCCTTTCCTTGCGCTAACTGACTGTGCCCTCCAGCAAGTCACCTCACCTCTCCAGGTTCTGGCAAAATGAGGCAATTAGATCATAGTGATTTGAAGGTTCTATCCAACTTGAAGAATCTATGATTTTAGCTATGCAACCGTTAACAAGAATGAGAAAGGTTTATATATACCGTCAGAGAGAACTGCAAGATATATTATTAAAGTGAAAAAAGCAAGCTGTGGAACAATATAGTATGATTCCATTTGGGTAAAATATATGCTTGAACATGCATTAAAATTACTTGAAAGGGTACACAAGGAAATGGTAACAGTGGCTACTCTGGCAGGTGAGTTAAGAGGTGGGCAGAAAAGAGGGGTTCAATTTTACCTCAACTTAGATGCTGGACCCTGCAAATACATGACTTTCTTTTTTTTTTCTTTTTCTTTTTTGACAGGCAGAGTGGACAGTGAGAGAGAGAGACAGAGAGAAAGGTCTTCCTTTGCCGTTGGTTCACCCTCCAATGGCCACCATGGCTGGTGTGCTGCAGCCGGCGCACCGCGCTGATCCGAAGCCAGGAGCCAGGTGCTTCTCCTGGTCTCCCTTGGGGTGCAGGGCCCAAGCACCTGGGCCATCCTCCACTGCCTTCCCGGGCCACAGCAGAGAGCTGGCCTGGAAGAGGGGCAACCGGGACAGAATCTGGTGCCCTGACCGGGACTAGAACCCGGTGTGCTGGCGCCGCAAGGCGGAGGATTAGCCTAGTGAGCCGTGGCGCCGGCCCATGACTTTCAAAATTAACAAAATAAATAAATGAAGAGCAAGCCCCTACTGTCGGCAGCACCTCCAGATCTCCGATCGCCATGGCTCACAACAGAAGGACAACTGCAGCTGCGTCCCTGCCACAGGCCTCCTGAAAGACAAGCAGAAGCCCCTGCCCAGTCACTGGTCTCTGGAGGTCTCACCAGACCTCCTCTATGTGGTGGGCACTCCTGCTTCTCCGGCTTCCCGCTCCATGTGGTGGCAGCCTCCCACCCCAACAGGCATGCACAGACATTGGCCTGGTGCTGAAATGCAGCTCATATTCCTCCCATTCCCTTACACAACATCCCTCCTGCACTTCCTGTCCCTTTTCTCCCTGAGTTTGCTGTCCCTTGTCTTATGAAGACTTGAGCATTCACAGATATTGAGTGGCCCCAATGAGCACAGAGGTGCTTTCAGTAAAGACCATGGACTTCACTTCCATGGACCCCTGCTGGCCTCAGAAGACTTCTGGGCTCCTAGGAAAGGCCAGTCCCTGAGGGTCAGCCACTTTACTTCCTTGGGCCTTCCCCAGACAGTCCTAGTTTGTGCCCAAGGAAAACATATGGCATCAACCATGCGCTGAGAAAAGCAGAGCCACAGGGTAGCTGGGGGGGATCTTAGGAGAAAAGTATTTGAAGTATGATCATGGCACTGTTACTTCCAAGGCAGAAGCAGTACAATAACAACAACAACAACAAAATGTAACTGAGCACAGTCCCCATATCCCCATCAGCTCCTCTGGGTACCACCCAGGGAGGGGAATTCATGGCCCCCTTGGTGGCAGAACACTGAGTGCCCCAGGGAGAGGCCATCCCACAGTCCAGCTGCCTTCTCTTCTGTGAGTCACCACTCCCTCCGCACTCAGGAACATTCCCCCAGGAGTTGGTGGCTTCTCCCACAACTTGAAGGCACCCATTTTGGGGTGGCCTCTTACCCCCAGCCTACAAGCAAGGCTGCAAGGAATGCCCAGGGCAGTCACTGCATCTTCACTCTGCTGAAGGGGTCCAGTGGGGTCATCCGCTCTCCACCAAGCCAAGCTTTAAACCATCCCCCCGATGGAGTTCAGTGCCTATCCCCAGACTGATCTGGCTCTGGGGTTCCTTTCAAAGGCACAGTTCCTTACAGACTTCAGCCCTGTTATCCTCGCACTGGCATGATTTTATTTTTTGTAATAACGATAAAGTACCAGGACTCACTGGACTAACGGCATTTAGAGCAATTCTTGTGCAAGACTTAGGAACTATCAGGCATGCTCAATGTCTGTCGTGACCTCATCCAAGGTATGCCGGAGCACTGGAAGCCGACTCACCAGTTCCCACAGGGTGAGACAAGGCAGGGAATATGAATGAGTTACTCAGGGCTGCGAGACACCTGCATGACAGAGTAGCGGCAGAAAGCCTCCTGTACCCAGGAATCCAGATGATTATATACTGCTCTATTCGAAGCTTAGCGATCACTCAATTAAAAATGAATCAGCTGAAGTGACTTTCAGGAAATAAGAGCTATCTGCGAAAAGGAAAATCACTTCCAATCAGCCTACTTTCACCTGAGACTGGCACAAGGGAAGACAGAAGTGTTGGGGCAAGGGATGCAAACTGCATTACAGGGAGGACCTGGGCTCATTTTCGAGTCTTGAATCTAAGAGGTGCTAAGTGTAATGACTTTTGAGGAAGGTGGTAACCAGGATCATGAAGTTTCCCTAACTCATGTCTCATGGAAATGAGAGAAGGGACTGGAGCCTGGGGAGGAAGGGCTTAGGGAAAGAAGGGAAGGGGCACAATGTTTTGAAGATGGGACGTGGTCTGGGGGATAGGCCCTCTGCCTACAGAGGGAGAGCTGGAACCAGTTGGCAGGATTTCCAGGGATGCCTGACACCGAGAAAGTTCCAGCCGGCAGAGCTGTAAAGAAGTGACATACACTGTTTCATTGTGAGCATGCTGTGGTGAAAAGGGTCCCGATCAGGGCTGCCTGTGGGTTCGCTATGGAAGAATGTTCTGGATAGAGTCAGAAGCTGAGCTGGATGCCATCTATGAATCAGAAGCTCAGCTTGGCTTTGACATCCGTGGATTTTGTACCAGATTTCACATACCCTTTAAGACACTGCACCCCGGGGCCAGTGCTGTGGCATAGCGGGTAAAGCTGCCACCTGTAGTGCCAGCATCCCATATGGGTGCCAGTTCCAGTCCTGGCTGCTCCACTTCCGATCCAGCTCTCTGCTATGGCCCGGGAAAGCAGTAGAGAATGGCCCAAGTCCTTGAGCCCCCTGCACTCATATGGGAGACCCGGAAGAGGCTCTTGGCTCCTGGCTTCAGATCAGTGCATCTCCAGCCACTGCAGCCATCTGGGGAGTGAACCAGTGGATGGAAGACCTCTCTCCCTCTCCCTCTCTCTGCCTCTGCCTCTTTGTAACTCTGCCTTTCAAAAAAAAAAAAAAAACTGCAAAATGACGAGCTCACTTTGAGACTTGCAGACCCACACAATCACAGGGCCCAGCATTGGGTCTGAGCTCACCCAGGCCAGCACTGAGTAGGTCATGATGGCAGCTCCTCCAGGGACGGGAGAAGCTGTGACTGGCACAGAGAATCCTCGGTGCTTTCCTGCCCCCCACCCTGTCCCCCTCTCACCCTGTGTCTGGCTCAGAGCACAGGCTTTGGGCCCACATGACAGAAACAGACGGCCATGCTGCGAGACTTGGTAGATGATGCGGGCCTGGGCAAGGGCCCTGGAATGTCTGAGCCACAAGGCTCCCCAAGATGTTTTTGCAGGCGCCCCATACAGCTGCAAGCCCAGATGTTGCCCACATGCCCTGAGCCCTGGAGTCCAATGCCCCAGAACACAGTTCACCATGGGAGTACCGGAGGGTGGCTGCTCGGGAGCAGGACTGAGCCTGACTTCCAGCCCAGGCCCAAGCCTTCTTCTCCATGTACCCAGCAGCTCAAGGAAGGGTCCGAAGCCATTCGAACCTAACTCATCTCCCTAGCCCACCCCTCATTCTAACCCCACACACATTCAGTCCCACCACTTCTCACAATCCCACTCCCTCAACCCAGCCCCAGCCACCCTCTACACACCCCTGGGACCCGAAGCAGTAGCCTCCTAACGGACCTTCCCTGCTTGCAGACTTGCCCTGCCAGCTCATCCTCCCCAGGGCAGCCACCGCCATCACCCCAAAGTGCAAAGTCACTTCTGCTCGAAGCGCTCTGACTGCCTCCCGTCCCTTCAGAGTGACACCCAAACGCTTTCCTATCACCCACAGGGCCTTCTGAACAGGCCCTTGCCCGAAGCCAGCCTCATTCTCCTGACCTTGCTCTCCGGCACACTGGCCGTCTTCTGTCCTGGGGACAGGCAAGTTCATTTCCACCATAAGCTCTTCCTTAGGCTCAAAGATTCTTCCAGAGCTCACATCCACATTTACTCCCCAGGCCTTTCCAGGGCTGAGACCCAGATCCACCCCACAGACCCCTCCCTGACTACCCCTCCTCAGTCAAGTCTCAACTCAAGGGGACACTCTTGGGAGAGAGCTATAGTGTGGTGGAACTACTCCAGGGACACTGCAGCCCTGTCCCAAGGGCTTGAATTTTTCCCCTTCCTAAGGGAAGGCACACAGACCTCTACAGCACAAGGGTACTCAACCATCCTCGAAGCCCCAGCAGCACCTGAATCACCTTCCAGAGACTGCTCGTTACTGCCTGTCTCCTGCCAGGACACAGGTGTCCCAGGGAGGGGGCCACCGTCTTTTGTCCTGCTGAGTCTCCAGCACCCACAGACATGGCAGCCGCTAAATAAATCCACTCCCTCCCATTCTTCCTCCTACCCAGCACTTCCCAGAAACCCGGGGATGCAGAGAAGGGGCATCTGCTCGTTCACATGGTTCTCTCGGGACCCCCGGGCAAAGTGAGCCATGGAGGCCAGGCCAATGGGGAAGGACCACAGTCGTGAGGCGGGTCAGGGATGGAAACAAAGGGAGCGCATCACTGGAGAAATCAAGTCGGCGCAGGAGACGTAACTAAGCTACCCAAGTGACTAAGCAGACAGTGCGATGTTGATTTAGAAGAGTTCTTAGCAAACAGCTGGCCCAGAAGCTTTCAAACTTGGGCTAAAGAGCAGTGTTGACACTCTTACTCAGAAAGCTGAGCACTCCCAAGTGCAAGGGTGCTGCTGTACAGGAAGTGAAGGGAAGGACTCAGAGCCTCACTCTGCTGCCCTAGGAGCCCCGAGGAGTCCCAGGGCTACACTGGCACGGCTCCATCAGCTAGGCTGACCTAACTCGACAGACCTGCTAGGAGGTGGGATGCTACAGCCCTCCACCAACAACCTTGCCTTGGCAGCCTGAGCGTCTGTGCCACCCAGCCCTGGAGACCACCGCAGCCAGCAAGGAGAGCCAGAGCTAGCCTTGGAAGGCACAGGCAAGCCTGGGACATGGCTGAGCCTCCGGCCACTGCTCAGCTATTTGTTATTAGCCTGTGGGCACAGGACTTCTCTCAGTCACACAGGAAATCCAGCTCCTTTCCAAGCCACTGGCACATGACCCAGAAGAGCCCCAACAGCAAGCTGGAGTGCTCTGGGGCCTCAGCAAAGACCCCAGCACTGACCCTCTCCACACAGCTGAGCAGAGCAGGGGACACAGGGGCAGCCTCGGCAAGCCTCGATCCTGGACAGACAAGCAGCCGCAGCTGGCAGCTGCCTGGAGAGCTGTCCACACGGGGCACTGGTCTGGCCCCTTTGCCAGTTCCTCCACCCGCATGGCCAGCAAACCACACAGGCAGAAGCAGGGCCCAGCCGGCTCCTGCCCCTCCACCTTCCCCTCCCCCAGCGAGTGCTTTCTGTGGACCCAGTTGGAGGCTGCAGACCAGCACCAGGCCAACCGCTGGGGTTGCTGTGGCAACAGGCTCCTTCACATAAATGATGCTCCTGACACTCGGCGAGTCCTCGGCTCTGGAGAATCTGCGGGAAGGCACGATGGAGAGGAGAGGGGAAGGCAGACTGCAGGGGTGTGGCACAGGAACACCCTGCTGCAGGGACCCCTGCCGCTACAGACTACAAGGGCCAAGGACAGCCAGCAGTGTGCAGCCCCGAGGGCGTGTGCCTCCATGTGCAGAGGCAGGCGTGACAGGTACTGTCTGCTCTGGCAGGCCCTCAGGGCAAGGCCTCAGCAGGAGCTGGTGGAGTCATGGTCATGGCCAACCTGCACTGGCAGGCTTGGGTTCCAAGGGCAACAAGTATTCTGAACTGCCAAAACTCAAAGCAGGTCACCCCCTTGGGACAGAGAACAACGTGGCAGCAACCGGCACCTGGGCCCTGCGGCACCTTGTCCTTGGAGAGCGCACCTGTAGGCCACTTCCAGCTTGCTCCTTCCTAACAACACACGCCTCCTGCAGCCCTGCTCAACCCTGCCTCACCCACCAGACCCTCAGGCTGCAGTCCAGCCCCTCCCTCCCCACACCACATCTCCCACCTGCAGGAGCGCTTCCCAAAACTCGCCTGGACTCTCTTCCCCATGTCCTCAGCAAGGCTAATTCCTAGCCCTTATCTACAGCCTGCTGCAACACCACCAGAGCCAGCTGGCCGCCCTGGGCTTTTTGCGTCCACGTGCTGCTTACCTGGTGGAGCTTCTTTCCCTAGCTGGGAGTGCCTGGCAAGTGGAGGGTGTCATTGTATTTGTCTCCACACCCTGTGCCCGGCAGCCCCGAAGGCCTGCTCTGGGGCGGAGCTGTACTCTGAGCTCACCACGACAGGGGCAGCAATGCACAGGGAGAGGCACTGCCTTGCCCACCTCCTTTCCAGAGGGGAAGACCTACAGCCTCCACACAGTCAGCTAGATGCAGTGCCTCCGATTCCTCTGTGTGAAAAAAAAAATCCAGGTGGCCCAAAAGACACTGCTGCTAACTTCCAGGACGCCTTCTCTCAGGGCAAGAGAAAGGCCCAGCCCCAGGGTCTTCCCTGGAGAACTTCTTTACGGTCCCCTTGCCTTGCTTTTGGCCATTCTGATTCCTCTAAAACGTGTGTGCACGGAAGCAGCTGAGGCCAAGGGCAGGACAGTGCCGAGAACCCAGCGTGCTGAGAGCCTCTCCTGTGGGATTACCGAAGCGCACCTGTCCCCATCACACATCCCGCCCCCAGGCTCCACTGCCCATCACCGGCCCCTCCCAACGCTGAGCTCCCCAGCACTGCCTAGTCAGGGCTGCACTTCCTCTTCGGCCAGAGGAACAAGGGCCAGGACTGTCTCTCTGCCAGGCTCCGCCTCCTGCAGGTGGCCCTATCACCTATCTAGGCACCCTGCAGGAAGTCTCATCACACACGGGAAGGGTAGCTCCTCAGAACCTGGCAGGCGGTGGCATGGGGCGCGGTGGCAGGAATGTCTCCACTCCTTTGAGCAATATTAACTGGAACACAGCCATTGGCACAGCCCCGCGTCCGTGAGAGTAACTCAGCGTCTGCTGAATGAGAAGTGGTTAAATGGATAAATACGATTAGGTCCAGCAGAAGGGGAATTCTTAACTGTGCCACAGCTCAGACGTTAGATAACAGACTACGTTTCAAGGGGCTCTCTATCAGTGAGGATTAGATTCAGCTGCAGCTAACAGCAAGCGTGGCTGAAACCACAGGAAAGTCCTTTTCTCTCTCTGGGGAGAGAAGCTGAGGTGCAGGCAGCAACGGCGGCACGGTACTCGCACAGGCCGGAGGGCCTCTGGCTCTGTCTTCCTGCTCTGCCGCCCTTGGGGAGAGTCCGCCTCAAGGCTCCCTCTCCTTAAGGAGACTCGCACTTCAGTCGGCTGCAGAGAGCCAGTGCCGGGCCTCCCCAAGAGCCTCTGCTCACGTGTGCTTGGCCAGGACAAGGTCCCATAGCCGCCCCCTGGCTGGAGAGGCTAGGAAATGGCTTAGCAGGATTCTTTGCCACCCCAGCCAAACTGAAAATCTCGCATCAGTGAATTCTGACCAGCTGCTCTCCTGTTGCTCTGTGTCTGGGATACTCCTTCAGCAACGAGGATGCCCTGGCTGCCTGCACTGGGCGGTCGCTACACAATGGCTGATCCAAAATGGTCCCCTGCAGTATTTCCAGTGAGGGCATGAGGTCAGCATCCAGAGTCCCATGCAGTCCAGAAACCAGGACTGATGGGAGTGAACGGCCGAGGGTCAGAAGACTTGGGCTTCAGGCTCTGGGCCAGCTCCAGACCCTGCGCCCCTCACTGGGCTTTCCTGTGCTTTCACAAGGGGTGGCAGCATTACTGCCAGAACCCCCTTCTACGGACGCCACACACTAGCTGACACTGGGACGACTTCCAGACTATCCAGTGACTAACAGATACACTGGCCTTCAATTCGAGAAGCTGAGAAACCCCTAGGTGAGAGCCAAGAGAAGAATAACAACAATGATGGTTTATTTTTCAAGCATATATTATGCTCTAGGTATTAATTCATTTTTCTAAAAAAATTTTTGATAGATTTACAGAGACGGGAAAGACAGAGAAAGAGACCTTCCAACCGCAGCTTCACTCCCCAGAAGACTGCAACAGCCAGGCTGAAGCCACAAGTCAGGAGCTTCATCAGGGCCCCCGTGCAGGTAGCAGGGGCCTAGACACATGGGCCATCTTACGCTGCTTTTCCCATGCCATTAGCAGGGAGCTGGATTGGAAGCAGCCGGGACTCAACAGTGCTCATACGGGATGCCGACTTGGCAGGTAGCAGCTTCACCCGCTACATCACAGTACCGGCCGCCGTAATTAATCCTTGTGGCTACATCACAGGTAGGAATTAACAGCCCTACTCTGAAGATGGAACAAAGAATGATACGCAAAAAGAAGCAGGCTGCCCAAGGCTACACAGTCATCACAGCAGCCCTGCAAAGATGTTCACCCAGGACACTTGATTCCAAAGGGGCGGGGTTTTCCATTCTACCATGCTGGTTCACAGCAAACATGTCAGGCACGAACACGAAGCTCAAATCCACAGCACAGGCTCCAAATGTGAGTGGATCTAGCGGCTCTAGGTTTCACAGAACATTGTGATTAGGAGCAAGAACAATTCCTAGGCTAGTTCTAGGTCACAACTTATAAACCACAGAGCAACCAATTAGGTACAAAAGCAACTATGGAGCCAATGCTGTGGCATAGCAGGTAAAGCCACCGTCTGCAGCGCTGGTATCCCATACCGGTGCCGGTTCAAGTCCAGGCAGCTTCACTTCTGATCCAGCTCTCTGCTATGGCCTGGGAAGGCAGTAGAAGATGGCTCAAGTGCTTGGGCACCTGCACCTGCATGGGAGACCCAGAAGAAACTCTTGGCTCCTGGCTTCAGATTGGCACAGCTCCGGCCATTGCGACTCTCTCTTTCTTTCTCTCTGCTTCTGGCTCTCTGTAACTCTGCCTTCTAAGTAAATAAAATAAATCTTAAAAAAAAAAAAAGAAGAAAATGTGGGCCTACACTGCAGCTCACTAGGCTAATCATCTGCCTTGCGGCGCCGGCACACCGGGTTCTAGTCCCGGTCAGGGCGCCGGATTCTGCCCCGGTTGCCCCTCTTCCAGGCCAGCTGTCTGCTGTGGCCAGGGAAGTGCAGTGGAGGATGGCCCTAGTGCTTGGGCCCTGCACCCCATGGGAGACCAGGATAAGAACTGGCTCCTGCCATCGGATCAGCTCAGTGCGCCGGCTGCAGCGTGCCGGCCGCAGCAGCCATTGGAGGGTGAACCAACAGTAAAGGAAGACCTTTGTCTCTCTCTCTCACTGTCCACTCTGCCTGTCAAGAAAAAAATAAATAAAATAAAATAAAAATAAAAAAAGAAAATGTGGAGGAGAGGAAGGGCAGGGAGGGAAGCTGTGGCTTCTGACAGGGTTGGGACGTGCAACGTTTCTTCAGCCTTCAAACAGAAGTCAGGGCCCCTCTGGCCAGGGTGCCACCCTGGATTCCAAGTGTAGGCTCAGGAAGAATTCTGAGGCTGGGAGGCTTTGCATTTCTCTCTGCCGGTGGTGACCTGCAGGGCAGGACCTCGGTCTCACTGATCACTGCACCCGCAGCACCAGTGTAGCACCTGCACCGTGCGGGCAGGCCACAGAGCCTGATGGGCTCAGGGCATTCGCAGCCATCTGGTCCTCCATTCAGGGGCAGGCCTTGTGCACGCTGCTTCCACATCTAGAGCCAAAGGTGCTGAAGCCCAGCAAGGTTCCGGACAGAAGCAAGGAGCTACCCAGCCTGGAAGGGGGCCGGTGGCGGGAGACACACAGGGCCACTCCTCCCATGTGCTCCTCTGCTAGGAGGCTGTCCTGCAGCACACTGCTGCACTCTGGGCTCAAGTGTGAACCCCCAGTCCTGCCAGCCCGGGCCTCATCTGTCGGTGCAGCAGAAGCACGGTCAGACGGCCATTTGCACACTGACCAGTGACCGTCATTCACAATCCTGGCTCCATGCAGGGAGGAGCTGAGAGTCTTGCTTTGCTACTCAATGAGAATTGAAAGACAGATTTTGGGCTCCCAGTTTCAGCCTGGCCCTGTCCCTCCTGCTTCGGGTGTTTGGGGAGTGAATCCAGCAGATGCGATCTCTCTCTATCTGTCTCTGCTTCTCAAATAAAAAGAAAAAAAAATGTTTAAAGGTGCACTAAAGTGGGGAGGGGGTCATTCTCCGGTTTTTGAATATGAGTACAGCAGATTTCTCCCAGGGCCAGCCCCAAGTCCACTAGTCTGAAAGTCCAGCGTGGTTGTGCGGCAACTTGTCCCAGAGGCAGGGCTGATATGCTCCTGTGCTGGAATACAGGAAACGCTGTTGGTAAAGGGACTTTATTTTCCAAACAGAATGGGCCTTGGCCATACTGTTTAAGCCTGGGTGTTTTGATATTTGATAAATACACTTAAACAGTGTTCCTACAGCAAGCTTTTAAGGAAATCAATACCATCTAGCTGTCTTTCCCGACCTTAATGTCTGCCGCTCACATCTAGACTCTGGCTTTATTATTGCCACGGTGTAAAGTGCTTCTCTCCACTCACGCCCGTTCTGGCTCAGACGCAGGCGCCCTGTGGGGCTTCAGCACCACCCATCCTGGCAGCAAGAGCCCTCCTGCTCCTCACCGTGGCAAGGCGCTCTCTTCCCTGTCTCCTGTTCTCATCCTCCTCCTAGGTCTGCCTCCCCTGAGGTCCCGTGTTCTCATGTGGAGTAGCCACCGAGAGGCACGGCGGCAGGGAACAGAGGACAATGCGAGATCCCATCTGTTTTATGTGGAGTCACAGGATGGAAACTCTGTTCAGCCTGAAGGAGAGGGACAATCTTCGAGGCTGCTGAGAACAGACGAGATGCTACTGGGACGTAAACTGAGCATCTGCGCCTCGGCCATGCACTGCCTTCCTGAAACTTCAAATGACCCCACACTGCTCTCCAGCACAGCTCCTAGTCCTATTGCAAGCAATCACATTTTGAACAAGAGTTTTTACACAAAATATTTTTCAAACTGCGATTCAACTGATTGGGAAAACATCTTTTTAAATTAATTCCCACTGAGGTGCTGGGTTCTTTAAAGGAGCCCAAACCAATGGCAGCTCTCGTGAATCTCAGCCAACGGAGCCGTCAGTTCTCTCTGACGACAAAAGGAAGAAGCCAGGAGGAAGGCGAGTTGGGGTAGGACAGAATTCAAAGGAAGAAAGCACCAGGGTTCCCCAAATCATCAAGTCTCAGCTCTGATCCCAGAACCACTTCTCAAAGGAGAAAAAGCAGACATTTGTCACCTTGCAGCACAGTGATCCAAGCCACTGTAACAAGCAGCACAGTCAGGACCGACCGCCGTGGAAACTGCCCGCTTCCTGCCATCGCAAGGCTTCCCCCTCCAGGTGCAGTCACCAGGGTGGGGGGACCCGGCATGTCTCAGAACTGGCTTTCTACATACTTGCCCTGGGACACCAGGCAAGCTAAGTCCTAAACCCACCTCAAAGCCAGCAGCAGCAGGTGCCTGCTAAGATGCTGCCTGACTCCACCAAGGGATCAGAGACACAAAGGACAGGCAGGTGGCCCTAGGAAGCTCCACAGGAGCGCCAGGGCCCAGCCAGAGCGCTAGATAAACCAGTCCCCAACTGCCCGCCAAGGGCCAGACACATGGCCCCAGGGTTCACTACTTTCCGAATAATCTGACTTTGCTATTTCTAAATTTGGAATGAGAGTGGGACACTACAATTGAGTCCTTTAAGTTTCCCAGCTGTGTGCTATTTTATAGTTTGAACCTTTGTAAAAAGGAAAACCAAAGGAGTTTAGAAGGATTTACCAAAGACAAAGAAAAAAACCTGCTAGATGCAACTTCTCTGATCATCCACTTCTTCCCCCACCTGCTTGGTGGACCCTCTTCACTATCCTAAATAATTTGAAACGAGTTCCATTCCTATTGTCAATTCCCACCTGAAAACTGCAAACCTACTTTTGTTTCTCTTTCCCTTCGCAAAGATGAATTTTCTTCATGGTTTGTCAACTCCTGTGAATTCCGATTTCTAATTTTAGAAAAGTTTCAAAATGTTGGTAGATAGCTGGATTTGTGGGGATAATACAGTTCGGGGTAGATGCAGTATAAATTATTACCTCAGTTAAAAATAATTCCCTCCTTTATTGCCCAAATTACCAATAATAAGCACATAAAAGGTTCTGGAGGAATGTTTACTAAAGGTTGTAAAAGATTCTCCTGGACCAGATTTCATGTTTGCAGTATGCTACAGCATCCACAGGAAAAGGAATTTGCCTGTTATGAGCACCAACTGTATACTTTATTCATACAGTCTATATGGCTTTCCCAACAAAACATGGGGCTGCAGCGGGTCCTTCTCCCTCAGAGAATTTTCTTGAAAACTTGATTCAAAGAAAAGTAATAGGCTCAAGTAATTATTTTTGCATCTCTAAAGAACGAATGCCCAGATGAGCTAAGACACGAACCAGAGAAAAGGGAACAGAAAGAAAATAAATCTGTAACCCATCAGTGTATATTTGCTCTCCAAGCTGTGCAAATGCAAACAGGAAATGTCACAGCACTGAAAAACCTGCAGGTTTTAACATAAGCCTAATGTTTGGGGGGCTTTAAAAGGGTATTTTACAAAAGGTTCTATTTTCATATCCACAAATACAGGCCAACATATGCAGAGACAGCTAACAAGCATTACCTCATAAATAAAAGAAGCATGGGGTTAGAAGCCCCAGCCCCCAAGTGGTGCTGGGGGACACTCGGCAAGGTGCACAGGGTGGCCAGAGCTGGCAGTGCAAGGCGGTGGTGGTGGCCACAGTTGGCACACCTGTCCGAGAAGCTCCGAGAACACCTCAGGAAACCGGCTGTACCCACAACAACGCACTACACTGAGGGGGTGCTGACAGCCCAAGCCTTCCACCGCAGGGGGCCTTCTCAGGTGAGCCCTGACCCTGGCCTCACCCTGTAGTTCATTTTCCTCTGGTGCTTAAGAGGCAATTTTCTGGCAAATCAGTTATTGGTAATGACAGCCTTGATGGCTGCCACTCGCTGAGCACCTGCACCACCAGATCCTGTCCTGGACACATACCAGGTACTCTGATCTTACTCCTCTCGGCGAGTCTGAGGACGGGAAGTCCCCTCCAGTTCACACTAAGAACCGCCGGAGCCTACAGAGCACCCGACTCTTGCTGAAACACTTGGGGCATGCTCTCAGTCCGTCCTGACAGAGCTCTAGGAGGCAGGCGTTTCCAGCCATGAACTCCAGGCAGAGAGGCATCATGCGCACGCTCCCCTCCCCTACACACGGAGCACAGCTCCTAAGAGGTGAGGCCGGCGGGGAACACCAGGTTGAAGCACATATGCTTACTCTTGCCACCTCTTGGCTTGGGACAGGGGCCACGTCATAGCACTTCCTGCTAACCTCACACACCACAGTGGGAGGTCGGGGCTCTGAGGGGCACCAGGACAAAGGGCCCGGGGGAGGTGGCTGTGCGACTCCCTGCTCCGGCAAGCAGGACTCTGATGCTCGGGCACCTTCCTCCCTGTGGGGTGGACCAGCGGCCAACTGCAGGCAGTGGGGCATCTGGGGACACAAGAGGCAGGAGAGGCCCCAAACGTAGGTGCTCCAGCGCCCATCAGTGGCACCCTACACCATTCAGGATTAGAGCTCCAACTCCTGTCACTCTCAGGGCTCCTGGGGATCCGGCCTCGGTCTAGCCTCGGGTTCCACTGCTTCCTTCAGGCATCCAGCAGCCGGTCAATCCAGACGGCCCTTCCAGAAGGGGCCCTGCTATTCGCACCTCCCTACTCTGCACAGGTGGCTCCTTCTTGGAGAAGCTGCCCCGTGTTTCCTCCAAACCCAGCCACGTAGCCTGCAGAACGGGCCTCTGAGACAAATGACCAGTAAACTCAGGAGCAGGCTCTCAGCACTACCATTCGTCAGAAAACCCACAGAAGACCCAAGATGTGTTTTGCCTCTCCGGCTGGCAAAGATAAAAGTGTTGCTGTGCCGAGTACAGGCCTCTCCCACTGTCAGGGCGCCTGCGAATCGATGCAATCTTTCTAGAGGGCAAGTCGGCGATGTGGATCAGCATTTTAAATACGCGTATCTTGTCACAAGGAAGCAGATAGAGATATGGAGATGGAGATTAAAGGGTTTTTACTACCGTGTTATTTATAATCGCAAAACGCTGCTAATCATCAGTGAGGAAGTAGTTAAACAAATTATGGTACATCCAAAGAACACCATGCAGATTTTTAAAAAAAGTAAGATAGATCATTACACACTGCCAAGAAAAGATGTCCATGACATATTCTGAAGTCAAAATATCTAGCTGTAAAACATCTGCTGCTATTTACATTAAAGTAGGTGAACATACACTCAGATAAATAGAGAGAGAGTCTGGTGAAGCACACACTGAGCAGCTAACACGAGCTGCCTCTGTGGCCGGGCATCCCCTCCAGGAAGTCTTCTTGGATTGTTCCAGAGGATCTGGTGCTTCCGCCCCTGGACTTGACTCCTCCACTCACTGCATCGCCGAGTGACGTAACAGGCTCCCCCCACCAGACTCTGGGTGGCCAATCAGGCTCCCCCCCCAGACTCTGGGTGGCCAATCAGAGCAGGTGCATTTCTCATCTTGTTCAGTATGGTATCGCTAGTGCCCAGCACACAGCCCTGGGACACCAGAGGAGAGGGAGGATAGATGGGAGGGATAAAAGGAAAAGAGACTGCCCAAATCAGAGCCTCGCCTTAGGTAAGCCCTGGCCAGGCCTCTTAGCGCCGTCTCTGGACCTACAACGTCTGGCTAGGGCTTTCTGTCAGGAGACGGGGTGCTGGCTCTCTGTCGAGAGGCACAGCTACTTCCTCCCTCAGGCCAGAAATAGCCAGGCCTCCCTCACCTCAGAGAGTCCCACGGGGCCCATTGGCACTGACAGCTCAGGCAGTGAGGCGGCAGATATTTATGTCTGGGTGTGCCAGAGGCCTGAAGCCTCAGCTCGAGCAGCCTCACTCCAGCAAGCAGGCCCTGAGCCAGCTGGAGCCGCAGGCAGGCGGAGGCTGGGGGCAGGGTATGCAGCCGGCATCCAAGCACCCATCCCGTGACCTCATCAAATGACCAATTTCCCTGCTCTTTGTAAGAACCATCTGAAGACACTTCAGCCACTAAGCTTTTCCAACTATGATCAGAGTGGCCGCGATGAAGAATTCAAAGCAAGGTTCTTTTCAGGTATGGGAGGGGCTCAGGGATTGGAAATGAGCTTGGGGTGCACACAAGGACCCACAATCTAGCGAGAAAGGTCGGCCGAGAGCTGTGGACAGAGCGCTGAAGCCTGGGCCCGCCCGAGGGCAGTGAAGGGCAACGTCTCTCTTGCCCCAGCTCCTGCCTAGGAGATGGCGATGGCAGGAAGCGATGGAGGGGCCTGCCCTGAGCGCCGTTCCCCTTGGCATGGCCTCCTCTCCTCTGGGTCTCCTTGCCTCCTTCAGCCTGGCTGCCTCGACTCTCCACGGGTTCCTGTCTTTGTCTAAGTCACCCTTCCTATGTTTGGGCCCAACAGTTCATGAACCTGCCAGGCATTCCCCTCTGCTGCTGGACGTTCAGGGCTGCCCACCTATAACCAAGATGCCTGCTTCAAAAGCAGATCCCGTTTCTAACCAACGCTGGACTGCATTCACCTGACCCATCTCTCTGATGGATTTTTGTGGGCTTTTTTTATAATTTTAAAAATTAGTTTTCATTTTAACTTGAAAAGCAGAGAGAGAGAGAGAGAGAGAGAGAGAGATTGTTTTTATCTACTGGTTCAATCCTCAAATGTTCAGAACAGTCAGAACTGGGCCAGGTTAAAGCCAGGAGTCTGGAACTCAGCCTAGGTCTCCCTCACGCATGGCCGGGACCCAAGTCCTTAAGTCATCCCTTACTGCTTCCCGGAGTGCATATTAGCAGGAAGCTGGAATTGAAAGCAGAGCTGGCACTCATACCTGGGCACTCTGATATGGGATGCGGGTGTCCTAAGCAGCCTCTTACCAATGGACCAAACACCTGCCCCTCCCACGATTCTCCCCTCTAGGCAATGTTTCTCAGTGGGGCTGGTCCTGCTGCTTCTGCCTCACAATAACATACTAATGAGTAGGATCCGTCATCAGAGGGCCACTTAGCTCGCCAGAACCCTGAAAAACTGAGCAGCAGTCAGGAGGCCTAGGTGGGGAGGAGGAATAGGGCCTGGGTTCTGCAGAGACTCCAGCAGCACCTGCCAGAGCGGGCAGGAGACCCAGCCACCTTCAGACCTTAGCCCAGGCTTCTACCTGACCTCATTCTTTGTTCTGTTAGAGTAGTCATCTATTAAACAGGCGAGCGAGTTTTAATTTCTTTTTTTAAAGATTTATTCATGTATTTGAAAGTTAGAGCTACAGAGAAAGAGAGAGACAGACAGAGATCTGCCATCCACTGGTTCACTCCCCAGATGGCTGCAACAGCCAGGAATGAGAGAGGGTAAATCCAGGAACCAGGGCTTCATCCAGGTCTCCCACACGGGTGGCAGGGGCCCAAGTACTTGGGTCATCTTCCCCTGTTTACCGCGGCTGTTAGCAGAGAGCTGGATCGGAACTAGAGCAGCCATGACATGAACAGGCTGTGGCTTTACCCACCATGGCAAAACACCGGCCCCTTAATTTCAATCAAAGAAACACTTTAATCAAAGAAGGCATGTGCACAGTTCAAAATGTGAAGTGCAGGAAGACACAACAAAACACAGCAGTACCCTGCGCGCCCTCCGACACCCCCACAACTCCTCGGAGCACCCCCTTCCAGTGCCCTCAGCACTTGCTGCAGCTCTCTAAATTCCACCTTTTAATAGTAGTTTCGTGGTTCATCAATGCTGTGGCAGTGATTAATCTCTATGACGCATGAGCAATGACAGACTAGCTCTCTTAGACCTCTTCCCACCGAAGTTTTGCTATAAATTTCTATTAAATCAATATTCACTATTGTGACAGTGCAAACCCACTGTTGAGTCACTTGGTGTGCCCTAGTTTCATTTCCCTTCCTGAAAAAATAAGGTTTTCTCACAATAAAGAACCCTCCCCCACTTAAAAATGTCCTTTGGGGCAGGGATTTGGGATAGCAGTTAAGATGCCACTTGTGGACACCAGCGTCCCATACTGGAGGCCAGCTCTGCCTCCGATTCCAGCTTCCTGGAAGGCTGCAGGTGACGACTCAAGGACTTGGGTCCCTGCCATCCACACAGCAGACCTGGATGCAGTTCTAGGCTTCGGGCTTCAGGCTTTGGCCTGGTCCAGCCCTGGCTGTTGTGGGCATTTGGGATGTAAAACAGTGGACAGAAGATCTGTGTGTGTGTGTCTCTCTCTCTGCCCTTCAAATAAAATAAGTAACTTTTTTTTTTAATTGAGAAAAGACTCTCTTTTCCCCATAACCATCTCTGACTCTGCAGCTCTCAATGTTGTTCTGCGGCTGCTGACTCACACCAGCCCAGCCCTTGGCACTCCTGCCCTGCATCGCATAGGGGCTCCCCCAACCCTACCCCTACCCCTTCTGGCCACAGCCATGGTTCTAGGTGGGCTCCTTATTGTTTTCCTGGGCCGAAACTCCTTGTCCTGGATGTCATTTTCCCGTTTTCTTATTTGGCTCTGCACAGCCTCTTGTGGTCTCCTAAGAACGGGTACAATAGAATAATATTTTGAGATTTTTGAAGTCTGAAAATTAACCGGACACTTAATTAACAACGTGGCTGCATGCAGAATCTGAGACTGAAAACCACAGTCAGATAATGGAAAGCGTTTCTGCTCTTCAGGCTTCTTCCGCTTTATATCCCCAGTCCTTTTCTTACGACCTCCAGGTGTGGCCCCTCAGGGTCTTTTCTCAGAGGTCCTCACTAGAGGGGTCCTCTGCCTGCCTGGATCATAGGAGCAGGGGAGCAAAGCGCACCCCCATTCAGGACGTGAACTTCATATCCCATGTAGGGGTACGGGGGTGTCAGCCACTGCTGGGGTTCAAACTGCTCCTTGTCCAGATTTTGTTTTTTATTTGACAGAGAGTTAGACAGTGAGAGAGACAGAGAGAAAGGTCTTCCTTCCGTTGGTTCACTCCCCAAATGGCCGCTTCAGCCGGAACTCGCTGATCCGAAGCCAGCAGCCAGGTACTTACCCTGGTCTCCCATGGGGTGCAGGGCCCAAGGACCTGGGCCATCCTCCACTGCACTCCTGGGCCACAGCAGAGAGCTGGCCTGGAAGAGGAGCAACCGGGACTAGAAGCTGACGCCCATATGGGATGCCAGCGCTGCAGGCGGAGGGTTAACCTAGTGGGCCACGGCGCCGGCCCCATTGTCCAGACTTTGGACAATCCCTCTGCTTCCAGCTCTCGTGCTACACTTGCTTGCTGTGAGGCCCTCAATCTGGTGGTCGTCCCGGGCCCCGCACGGCAATGTGGCTCACGTCTCATCGGCAGCCCTCAAAGCCATCGGTTCCCTGTATTGAGTTTTTATATCTCGGTGTTCTTGTTTTGATCTGATTTTCAGGAAGAGAAGAGACAAACAGCTCTCACCATCCCATGCTCCCCGTGCTGGTTCTCATCTCACCGGTGTGAATCTGCCACACCAGTTGGGCTGTCTGTCTGTCCCTCTGCCCATCACTCAAAGCTGTCCCAGTCAGGCTCCTCACTGCCACACCCCACATTTATGTGTCTGTCACGCTGCTCCCTTCAAGCTTCCAGCTGGGCTACCTGTACATCCACCCCCTGCCCACCTGTATGTGGTCCAGGTGACAGAAGGCAGTGGGCAGTGTGGTCGGTGACAGTGGGGCAGAGGTTTTCTCTGTTAATGGGGCTTAGCCCTCCCGTGTGGGCTCCTCAGCCTCCTTACAGACCATTTTACTTCTCAGTTACTCCTCTAAATAAATTGCCACCAAGTTGATGGGTTAAAAACACAGTCCTCTTATGTTACGGCTCTTAAGTCAGCTGTCATGGGTCTCACTGAGCTCAAATCAGAGTGTCCGCAGGTTCAAGGGGAGCCAGGCTCCAGGGAGAATCTGCTCCCTGCCCTTTGCCAGCTTCTATAGGCTGCCTGCGCTCCTTGGCTTGTGGTCTCTTCAAAGCCATCTTCAAAGTCAGCAGTGACAGGCAGGTTCCTGTCATGTCCCATCACTTTCACCCTTCTGCCTTTTTTTATTTCTGACGACTGCCCAGATAATCCAGGATAATTCCATCTGCAAACTAAATGCCTCTTTGCCACAAAAAACAACGTTCACAGGTACAAAGGGCTAGGACATGGGTATCTTTGGGGGCTGTTACTCTGCCTGACCACAGAGACAAAGATGCTTTTATGGCTTTGAGGTTAAAACCAAAGCCCATCTCCTCTCCTTAGTCATAAACACTTAGCTTTTTGGAAGACACAAAACAAGAAAGAAAAGTTTTAAAATGTAATATGGTGGGAGGGGGAGGGGGGCACTGTGGCATAGTAGGCTAAGCCTCTGCCTGCGGCATCGGCATGTGTGCTGGTTCATGTCCCGGCTGCTGCTCTTCTATGCTTGTGGCCTGGGAAGGCAGTGGAAGATGGCCCAAGAGCTTGGGCCCGCATACCCACATGGGAGACCTGGAAGAAGCTCCCAGCTCCTGGCTTCAGGTAGGCTCAGCTTCGGCTGTGCAGCCATCTGCGGAGTAAACCAGCAGATGGGAGAGCTTGCTCTCTGTCTGTAACTCTACCTCTCAAATAAATAAAATCTGGAAAAAAATGCAATATGGCAGAGACAGGACACACAAAGCACTTCCATGAAGAGCCCATAGCATTCAAGTCTGTCCGTGACACTGGGCCCAGCTTGATGGCAAGGTTGAAGGTGGGCAGAGGGGTGGACGGGTAAAAGAAGTCATGTTCAAGAATGCCCAGTGCAGGGTCCTGTGGGGAAGCAGGAGAAAGGATAAAGCTCTCAGCACGTTAGCAGGGACACCAGGGCTCCAGGAGAGGTATGACGAGGGGTGCTCCGAGGAAGCCGGGAGCTGCTCCCTGCCTGGGGCCAGGAGGAAGGAAACAGGCTCTCCTGGTGCCTTCAGATTCAGGAGCACCTGCACAGAGCAAGCCCAAGAGGCCTACAGGGGCAGCTGGAAAGTGCAAACCAAGCCCGGGGCAGACGGACCACGCCTGGGCTCGGCCGCGGTTGCCTTCCTATTGAGGAACAATGTTCCCAGCCACTCACTGTGCATTTCAGGAGTGGCTTCCCCACCCACACTCTAGTCTTTGTTTATACAAAACATGTGTGATTGCAGTGCCAGCATTGTGGCACAGCAGGTTAAGGCACTACCTGCAACGCCGGAATCCCATAGGAGTACCATTTTGAGTCTTGGCTGCTCCACTTCCCATCCACCTCCCTGCTAATGAGCCTGGTCAAGTGCTTGGATCCCATGCCACTCATCTGGAAGACCTGGCTTCCGCCTGGACCACCCAGTTGGGGCCCAGGCTTCTGGCAGCCATTTGGGGCATGAACCAGTGAATGGAAGATGCGTATGTGTGTCCCTCTCTCTCTGTATGTCTTCCTTTCAAATAAATAAATGTTAAAAACAACAACAGCATCACATGGGATTGTGTAACTTGGCTACTTCCTCTCTGAGTTTTCGTCATAGAAAAGTTACTGTCAGGGGCCGGAACTGTGGCACAGTGGCACAGCCCTGGCTTGCAGTGCCCACATTCCATATGGGCACTGGTTGGAGTCCTGGCTGCTCCATTTCTGACCCAGCTCCCTGCTAATGCACCTGGGAAAGCAGCAGAAGATGGCCCAAGTCCTTGGTTCCCTGCCCCTGCATGGAAGATCGGGAAGAAGCTCCTGGCTCCTGGCTTCACATCAGCTCAGCTCCGGCCAATGGGGATATCTGGGGAGTGAACCAGCGGATGGAAGACCTTTGTCTCTACCTCCATCTGTAACTCTGCCTTTTAAATAAATAAATCTTTAAAAAATCTTTTTAAATAAAGGGAAAAAAAGTTACTGTCAGGTGGGCCCATACTGTCATTCTCCTCTGACCTGTGTGCAAGCACACCTACTGCATTGTCTCCTGCGGAGAGAAATCTTCTTGATCAGAGAGCAGAACTGACGGCTGGTTTTCTGTGCACTTACATCCTTTGGGTTCCTTCGCCTCCTCCCAGAAATCTTATTTCTGCTACTTATGGGGAGAGTTTGGGTACAAGCTTACCTCATCCTTATGCTTCTATTTTGAGCATTTTCAAACTTACAAAAGTTGACAAATGCATAGTAGTACAATAATTGCCCATATACATTTCACCTAAACTCAGCACTTGTTAGCATTTTGCCTCCGTCTCTCTCTCTCGTGCGCGCGCACACACACACACACGCACACATTCTTTTTGAAATTATTTGAGAGCTAATTGCAGTCTTTATGACACTTCACCCCTAAATACTTCAGCTGTTTCTCTGGAGAATACGGACATTCTGATGAACACAAAACAACTGTGACACTTCACATATTTCACATCAATACAATGCCTTTCCAATACGTAGTCCACATTTGATGTTTTTCCAATGATCCTAATAACAACATTTTCTCCGCAAAGCCAGGATCCAGTCAAGGACCACACACTGTATGCAGCTGAAAGTCTCTTCATTCTCCTTTCATCGAAACCAATCCTAGTCTTTCTTTAGTCCTTTATGATACTTATATCTTTGAAGATTCCAGGGCAGTGTTTCTGAGAACATCCTTCAATTGCGATATGAACCATTGCTTCCCCATGATTAGGTGCTCGTTAAAAATTTTTGGTAGAAAATTGATGAAGGTAATCTTATAGTGCTCTTCTCAGTGTGTCCCACGATTGCTACTACAGAATCACGGTGGCGACTCTGAGACTTCTCCATTATAAAGATCCCATACAGATATTTCCAAGTGTGGTCACAGCAATGCCACCTGACCCACAATGCTCTGATTCTAATGTGACAGGACACTCCTCCAACTCTGGTGACACCCATAGCCCCTCCCCCAGACCTTGGGTAGAACTTTGTGAGTTCTTCAATCAATGGCATATGGCAAGAGTGATATTACATGGCTTCTGGTTAAAGCATAAAATGCCTCCTACTTCTACCTTGCTCTTTCATATCCTGTTCTTAGAACCCACTGCCATGCTAAGCAGAAGCCTAAGAGAGCCCACACCAAAAGACCACAAGTAGGTATTCTGGCCAACAGCCCTACTAAGGTCCCAACTGGCAGCTGGCACCAACTTCCACACATGTGATAAAGACAGTTCCAGGAGATTCTAGCCCCAAGCCATCAAGTCTTCCTAGAGGAGGCCTAGGACACTGGGAAGCAGAGGCAGGCTGTTCCTGCTGTGCCCTGCCTGTCCTTCTGACTCACAGCACCCACACTGTAGTCCAGTGCTTGAGGTCACTATGTTTGGAAATAGTTATGCACGAATAGATAAACATCAACCATATCCTTTCCTCCTCTATAACTAATAAATAATCCAATGGGTAACTAAGTGATGTTCAAGATTACTTTTCTTCCTTATAATACACTCCATGGAGGATGTACAGAAAATTATGCCCAAAAGTTACCTAATCTATGTTTAAATTAAATGTTTTGAGATAACTGTAGTTTTACTCCTAATTTAATGGTTAAGATAAAGTCAGGAATGGGTTTTATTTTCTTCAAATGCTTTTTATATATTAATTAATATGATCAAATGCTCTTTTACTTTAGCTTTATTGATATGACAGATTACACTAATTGAATTTCAAATGCTGAACCAGCTTTGCATACCTGAAGTAAGTCCCACTTTATATATACATACACATACCTGGTGTATATACATATGATCTGTAATCATTTCATATACTGCTGGATTTGGTTTGCATGTTTGGTCAGGACTTCTGTGTCTAAGTTCAGAAGAGAAATTGGCCTACCATTTCACTGCCATTTGTCTGGTTCTGTTATCAGGGTAACACTGGCCTCATAAGATGAGTTTAGGAAGTGTTCCTTCAGGCTTCATTTTCTGGGAGAGATTGTGTAAACCTTGTTTTAATTCTTCTTTAAAAGTTTGATAGAATTTTCCACAGAAACCATTTAGACCGGGTTTTTCTTTTTCTGGCATTTTAAAATCATGAAGTAAATTTCTTTAGTGGTTACAGGACTGTTTAGGTTATCCATTTCCTCTTGGTTGAGTTTTAGTATTGTGAATTTTTAAGAAACTGGTCCGTTTCTTCTATGTTGTCAAATTTAGGAGCATAAAATTACTGATAGCATTACCTTATTATCTTTTAATGTCTGTGGAATCTATAATAACAAAGCCTGTTTCATGTCTGATACTGGTGATTTGTGTCCTCTCTGTCACTCTGACTAGTTTATTGATTTTGGCAAATTTTTTTCCATGAATGAGCTTTTTGTTTCATTAGTATTCTCTGCTGTTTTCCTGTTTTCTTTTCTTTTTTTTTTTTTTTTTTTTTTTGACAGGCAGAGTGGACAGTGAGAGAGAGACAGAGAGAAAGGTCTTCCTTTGCCGTTGGTTCACCCTCTCCAATGGCCGCCGCGGCAGGCATGCTATGGCCGGCGCACCACGCTGATCCGATGGCAGAAGCCAGGTACTCTTGGGCCATCCTCCACTGCACTCCCGGGCCACAGCAGAGAGCTGGCCTGGAAGAGGGGCAACTGGGACAGAATCCGGCGCCCCGACCGGGACTAGAACCCGGTGTGCCAGCGCCGCAGGTGGAGGATTAGCCTAGTGAGCCATGGCGCCGGCTTCTTGTTTTCAAATTACATGAATCTGTGTTCCATTTTTTTTTTCAGGGAGGTGGGGTGTATGGAAATGGCTCTTCACATCTTTATCTATTTATTAGAGAGAGGGAGAGAGACAGAGAGCGCATCTACAATGGGTGGAAGATTGGCCACTCTGAGGCAATCTGATGCGCCAGGAAGTTTCCCTGCTGGTACCAGCAGGCCACTGCTGTCTCCAAGAGGAGGAAGAATCCTCCGGTCCAAAGGACAAAGAACACTTCCCAGGTCAGTGCTTCCTGGCCACCTGGGGTCACATGAGACCAGATTACTGTTGAGCCTCACGGGAGTACCTCCCCGGGGCCACCTACTGTCAGCGAGGCCCCCACTGGATTCCCCTTGCTGGTGCTGCTGGAGACACCTAATATTTCTGGGAGAGCAGTGAGTCTGGGGTGGGGACCCCAGGTTTGGGTAACGGAGCCAGGAGACACCTGTGCTGCAGTGTTGCACCTGCGTCCTTCAGTTCCCAGCCAGGCTGCCTTCCTCTTCCTAACTTCAGAGCTCTCCGTCGGGTGCCTCTCGAGTCTTTCCAGGGCCCGTGGTTGTGCTTAGTGGGAAGAGCAGGGAGAGACGAGGCCAGCCGTCTTGCTCAGACCAGAAGTTCACTTAAACGTCTCCTTCTGTGGGGCTGTGGTAGCTACCTGGTCTAGTCATGCACTGCATATGACGTTCTAGTCAAGGACGGGCAGCACGTACAACGGTGGTCCCGTAGATTACACCACTCAGTGGTGTCATAGCATGCAAGCACACTCAGTGATGTCCACACAGTGACAGAACTGCCTAATGACGTACTTCTCAGAATGTATCTCTGTTGTTAATCAACGCACGTCTGTACAAGGGTACTTGACACTGCTCATGGAAAATGGAAATAAAAGATAAAGTTGTTCGGGTACAAAAAAATTGTGACATCCATGCATATTAGGGGGTCTTCAAAAAGTTCAAGGAAAACACATATTATGAAAAAATTTCATGATTTAAAAAACTTTTGCACCAAACCAAAGTTATATTTTAACTCCATTTCCATGAACTTTTTCAAGTTCCCTGTAGTCTTTCTCCTTATTTTAGCAGAGGCCTGTTGTGGCCTCAGAATCCCAGCAGTTGATAATTCAAAGGCCAGCGACTTAGAATCTTCATTATCTGAGTCTCTCTTCCATCAAAACTCCTTCCGACGCCTCTCTGATTACATTTAAGCCCATTCCCTCCATTCTGTGCACTTTCCTCAATCTGTTGAGCCATTTGGCTGCTTTCCCTCTTTAAATTTTATTGACACAGTTTTCTTTTTCAGACTTCTCTCATAATTCTTATTCTTCCTTCAATCATTAACATATGTGAGAGTCAGTCTAAAAGAAACAAAAGGTCTGTTTAGCTTAATGGAATAAATGTATTCTATTAGACTCGGCTATAAAATGAGTTTCTGGGACATAAAACCCATTTTCCAGTGAAGGGCATCCCAGTCCAATAAGGGAGAAGTGGTCACAGCATATAATAACACCGCATCTAAAAGTGCTGCCTATGTTTTTAAAATCACACGCTCGTGAGGGAAGTGAGATATTTTTAATAAAACACTGCTGACAAAACATAAAATGTTAACAATTATATTTAACCACACTTTAAAAAATATCACAAAATAGAAATACCAAAAATGACAGCACAACACTGTCACAGTTCTGGCAGGCTGATATGTTACCTCGTACACAGTTCCCACGTACAGCAAACAGCCTCCGAGTTTTGGCAACTGGCTCCGTTTCCTCTCGCTCGACTCAAACAACCTTCACACCAACACTTCTCCCAAACACCTCACACTGCTGCTTTTGTATCATTCGAACACACCAGGTCCCTGTCCAAACACCCTCCCTGCCACACACCTGTGACGTTTGCTTCTGGACGCTGGTGGAAACTTGGTGAGCAAGTGGGATTCTGCATTGAGCTCCCTTGCTCACTTGTTCATATAACATTTCTTGAACACGTACAAAGTAGCAGCTACACAAGCCAATACTTACAAAGTGCTCAGCACGTATCTGGCACACAGTAAGGATCCCAGAAGTATTAGCCCTTACTCTAGGATAGGCAGAGTCAGTGGATAATATTCAACAATCACCAGCAAATTAGTACATCTACCACATATTCTATTTATTTTACCAAAAGCTAGTGTTATCATTAGATGCTATCAAAACATCAAAAATATTTGCTGGGGGGATTTGATGTAGCAGTTAAGATGCTGCTTGGCGGGGCCAGAGCCGTGGCTCACTTGGTTAATCCTCCACCCGCAGCACCGGCATCCCATAGGAGCGCCGGGTTCTAGTCCCGGTTGCTCTTCTTCCAGTCCAGCTCTCTGCTGTGGCTCAGGAGGGCAGCAAAGGATGGACCAAGTACTTGGGCCCCTGCACCTGCATGGGAGACCAGGAAGAAACACCTGGCTCCTAGCTTCGGATCAGCATAGCTCCGGCTGTAGCGGCCATTTGGGGGGTGAACCAACGGAAGGAAGACCTTTCTCTCTGTCTCTCTCTCACTGTCTACAACTCTACCTGTCAAAAAAAAAAAAAATGCTGCTTGGCAAGCCTGCATCCCCTATCAGAGTGCCTGGGTTCAGGTCTTGGCTCTGCTCCTGATGCCGGCTTCATGCTAACGCCATGGGTAGCAGCAGGTGATGTCTCAAGTACTCGGGTCCCTGCCTCCATCTGGGAGACACAGACTCAGTTCCCAGGCTTCAACCCTGGCTGCTGTGGCATTTGGGGAGTGAGCCAGCAGGGGCGCACGCGGGGGGTGGGGGGTTGATTCTCTCTCTTTCTAACACAATACATAAATAAATAATTTTACATGTTTTTTGAGACTGACCATTTTAACAAGAGACAACAAAACAACCCATGTTCCTCCTGGAAGCCAGCAGGAAGCATTTGCCTACAGATTTGCACGGGAAGGTTCCTTTGGGAAAATCTGCGACAATAAATGAATTTCTAATATTTCAAACCATTTCAAAAAAATATTACATTGTTTTTTAGAGGCTTTTTCATGCACGCTGTAGCTTGGATAGGTAGCCTAACCTCCTTGGGTTTAAGGCTAATATCTGGGATTGGATGATTCTAAGAATAGTGAAACACTTCTAAACTGATTTTGGTTTCATTAAAATTGCATGAAACAGGATGTTATCAAGAACCCTCACCAGAAGCCCTGGAGATCTTTAACTAAACTACTATGAAATTTGAATCCACTTTTATCAAGCCCTCTCCTCCACCAAGGGGAAGGCTCTCCTGTAGCTTTCAGGGGCCACCGTGTCCCTGCGCACGTGTAGTATGTCTGTACCCAGCTGAAGGCTGCACACACGGCTGTCTACAGCTCCCTTGACATCCTCAGACAGCCAGTGATGCACCTCCACAGCTGCTCATCAGGAGGCAGCTACCCCCCACTCCGGGCATGGCCTGTGGGGGGCCACACCCTGCGGGGCAGCCCACAGCCCAGCAGGCTTGCCAGGCCCTGCACTGGGAAGGAAGGTGCTTCTCCACAGAGTGTCCTTCTCCTCCCCTTTTTTCCCAGCTTTGGATTCTGGTTTCTAGTGCTGTGATCAACAAGAATCACTTCCTGATCTGGAGTTCAGAACAGGGCAAGAGACCCAGCAGTGCCTGCCTGCAGCAGCTCGCACAGAGGCTAGCAGGCGAGAGCTCTCCAGCTGGAGCGAAGAGGCCTTCTGGAGAAGGTAAGGACTGGGCTACGGCATAACGGATCTGTAGACTGTGACCAGGACAGGGTGGGACAATACGTTTCAGACAGGCCTCGGAAGGAAGAGAGAGACCTGAAGGAACACCGAGCATACCCCAGAGCAGAAGCAGATCTGCTAGTGGGTGAGTGTGAGACAGGGCTGCAGGACACGATGAGCAGACAGACAGAAGCGCCGCTGTCCAGACCAGGACAGACAGACCACCAGATGGGAATCATCCTTTTCAGACGCAACCGGCAGACTCAGTTTGTGACCAGGGTATCTGCACTTCTCAGGCCTGGGACCAGAGGCCAGAGGGCCATGAAGGGCCAGGTAACGTGACAAAGCAGAGGGTGGGGGCGGTTTTTAGATATCTGGAAAGCATAGGGATGGAATGAGTGTAGGGACAGGGAAAAGGAAGAGCCCAGCAGACCTTGAAATCACTTTCTGGGGACCAGCGTTGTGGCGTAGTGGGTAAAAGTCACCACCGGCAACGCTGGCATCCCATATGGGTGTCGGTTCGTGTCCCAGTGGCTCCACCTTCCATTCAGCTCCCTGTTAACGGCCTGGGAAAAGTAGCAGAAGATGGCCCAAGTGCTTGGATGCTTGCTACCAAGCCCTGGAAGAAGTGTCTGGCTCCTGGCTTTGGCCTGGCCCTCTCCGGACCACTGTAGCCATCTGGGCAGTGAACCAGCAGATGGAGGCGCTCTCTATCTCTGTCTCTCCCTCTTTCTGTAACTCTGACTTTAAAACAAATAAATAAATCTTTTAAAAAAAAAAAAAAGGAAGGAAGGAAGGAAGGAAGGACGGATGGACGGACGGACGGACGGACTTTGTGACAGGCAGGGAGAGGGCCATTCACTGGATACTCCCAGGAGTAGCTGATGGTTGGTGCGGGGCACAATGCACCTTCAGGCGACAGAAGCCTTCCGGATGGAGCCACCTCCGTGTGGCCTTGTACAGCTACACACGTGCATGCTGAGCAGACGTGGCTGCCTGAGCCCCTGGGCCCTGGACAGCTTCTCGTCTGGCCTGGCCTCCTGACACACTGGCACACGCTCCTGACCCTTGAGACTCTGGGGCGTTTTCCCTCTCAATCCAACAGCTCCATTCTTATTCCTCAGGCTCCTTTCAAGCTGGACTTCACTGTGAACACTTTAATTGATCCTGAGTGCAGGAACAGAGCTGTAGGTAAACACTTTTTAAGTACTTAGTGTTATACCAACAGCGAGCGATAATGCAAACAGAAGAGCCAAATTCCACAGGCTGCCAGGAGAAAAGGGACAGTCCTGAGGAGCTGCGAGCTCTTGGGACAAGAACTTGCTAAGGGACACAGGAGCAGACTGTCTAGAGGCCACAGGATCTGGCCAGGGGTCTGGAACAAGCAGAGTAATGAACCTGACTCTACCAGGCTGGGGACCATTTGCATTTCTGAAGGCAAATCTTCAGTTCCTTTACAAAGATAAATCACAGCTTCCACAGTGGGAGGTAAGAATAAAGATTCTCAAACCAGCCAGTCCTGGGTTGAAAGCTCACTTCTATCACTTGTCAGGCTGTGTGGTCTTAGGCAGGCCACACAGACTTCTCCAGGCCCCCAGGTCCCATTTGTACAATGGGAGCCCCTGCATCTACTCAGAAGACCTGTGTGTGTGATGGAGATACCGCCCCTGGAGAAGTGCCTGGCCCTTAGGCACTCTACAAACGACAGCCATGGGTAACGCGCTGGCAAAAAACGGTGTAAGAGGATGGCAAGGCCACAGACTTTGGGGAGAAGCCATCCGACCCACGCAGTGCTTAGACCTGGCAGGACTGCGGAGGCCACAGGAATAACATGGACAACCAGAGGTCTTATCACTGCGGTCCAGCCAGCTCCAGCTCTGTAGATTAGGCCCCTTTGGCTAACCAACCCGAACCAACCCTTAGCCAAACTGGCATCGCGCAGCCCTAAGCCAGCAGCTGCAGGGGAAGACAGGAAACTGACGGCACTTGGGGTACTCCTGACCTCAGACAATGAAGTCGCCCCGCTCAGCTCGCATACTGCCAAGACCACTGCTGCTCTCCGTGAAGCATGCAATGAATAATGGGCTTGAAAGAACGAACAAACGAAGCCAAGCAGGGAGAGAGCTTCAGGAGCAAAGAGGGAAAAAAAGACAAACCTTACGCTGAATGCACTTGAGCAATCACCAGGTCTCATCAGGCAACCCAGGAAGGGCAAACTGGCCCGCGGTCTTTCCCAGCTCCCACGCCGTCTCTCAACTGGAGAGGAAGACAGGGTTCACGCGGCCTCCGTTTAATCCTTGAATGCCCTAAGATGCTTTGCATCCTCTAACGTCCGGCAGTGGCGATGTTCAAATGATGGAAAATGGAGACTGGAAATACACAGAGCGTCCACGGAACTGTGGACGCCGATGACCAGCTGCGCCCAAGCAAGCAGCAGTGACAGCTGTCCTGGGATTGCGGACTGCCCCCCTAGTTCTGACCGTAGAAGGACAAGGACCACAGCCAAAACAAGGAAAACAAAAGCCTGTCCTGAGACTCTGCAAGATGCAAAAGCACAACTTGCTGTCGACCAGAGAGAGAGGAAGTGAGGTGGAGAACGGTGGGAAATCCACTGAGTCCCTGCCTTGGGCACTGTGCAGGGCCCAGGGGAAGAGGCTGCTGGCAGGTCTCGACCGTGACCCACCTGAGGAATGGCTCCTTGGCGCCCTGGTTCTAACAGCCGCAGTGAGCAGCTGGGCTCCCTAAATAAACAAGGTGCTGGACTCCACCCTGGCCCCGGGGAGGACGCCAGCTTGGAGCTCAGCTTCGCAGGCAGCTCAGGGCAGCAAGAGCCTGGGAGTGCTGGGAACCCTCAGACCAGGAGACAGGTCTCAGAGAGTTCCGAGCTCTTACCTGAGACTCAAAAACAGTGCTCTTCAAACACAGTCTATGAGCCACCCGTGCACATTTCACCCCTGTGTGCTTGCTCAAAGGCTGATTCTTGGGCCCCAAGGTGGACCAGAACTCCCCAGAGGAAATTTGTAGTTTTCAACAAGCGGCTCAGGGGTTAACGAGGCACACAGGAGCTGCTCTCCAACAGGGTCTCTGCCTCAGCACAACTGACTTGCCCTAGATAATTCCTTGTTTGAGGGACTGTCCTGCGCCCTGTAGGGTGCAAAGTGACATCTCTGGTCTTCCCAAGAGAAGTCAAGAGCAACCTCCTCCCATCCATGGCAGCCAAAATATCTCTAGGTGTGGCCAAATGTCCCCTAACCACCGCCATGTCAGAGAGGACATGAGAGAGGAGTGCTTAAGCTCAGATGCCTAAGAGACACCGTGACTATCTGAGTAAGGGGAAAGGATGTGTGCAGGCTGCCACATTCCCTAGGTGCCTAAACATCAGGACGTCTCCTTACTCACCACTCACAGGGTTGGGGTGGGGTGGAGTGCAGGGCCCCCGGGAGGGGCACATCAGATCTTGCCGGGAGGGGGAAGGGGGTGCCGTTTGAAGACAGAGGTGATTTCTACCGTGTGCTTCCAGGATAGCCCTGGGAATCCTGACCTCAGAGGCTCTGTAGGGCTGTGGAAGGAGTTTTCCCAGAAGCACCCATGTCTCACAGAGGCCAGGAGGGCACAGACCAACCCTGAGCATTAAGGAGTAGCCCAGGGCAGCAAGAACAGCGTTGAGAGAGCAGGGGCCCAGGCAAGCTGAGCCTTTTGGAAAATGCTAAAGACAAAAAAAAAAAAAAAAAAAAAAAAAAAAAAAAAAAAAAAAGGCAGCTTTTAAATTTGGATTAGGAACGACTGGAACAAGAAGGGATAGGCCCATATTGGGGTGAAAGGTGTTAAGTTAACAGATGATGGAGAGGAAAAACTGCTAAAGTCCTATTTTCTATCAAGGAGAATCATCTTCAGGCTGAAAGGGGCGAATCCAACGCTGATAGGAGGGAATTGAAACGCAGTCCGGAGGAGATTGGGAGAGGATATGCGCTCGCACTGAGCGGATTCAAATCTGATCCACACGAATTACAGCTCAGCTCAGATTCACTCAGCAGAGACGGACACTCCCGGGAATTCAGAGAAAATGGGAAGATGCCCAAGACAAGACAATGTCTAATTTAGCAAAAGGAAGAGAAGATAGATTTTTGCAAACTCCAGAGTGATGAGCTGGATGCGGATCCCTGACAGAACGCTGTGGTCTCAGTGCTGAGAACCGGAAGCGCTGCTACCAGCAGCCCGCGCGGCCCAGACTGAGGCGGAACGGGTCAGCAGGCCCCTTGCCCACCTTTGTCTCTGTCCCTTCCCCTGAACGGAAAATTAATAGGGACCTGGAGCAGGCCCTGTGCTGGCGGCTAGACAGGCGAAAGGGGCTTCCCGGCGGCACGCACAACGGTCCGTGGGAGTCAAGACTGAGAGGGGCGAAGCTGCCAAACCGCCCCGGGGAGGAGGCCACAGCCCAGCTCCACCGGCCCCTCCAACCCCCAGCCCCGGGAAGGACAGGGACAAAACCCAAAGGATTACTTCCTATGAGGGACGTCTGAAAGAACAGGGGATGATGGCTCAGGGGACGAGAAAGCAGAGTTAGCCTTCAACCCTCTGACGTGCCATGTAGCTGAAGCAGCAGGCGTGTTCTGTGTGGCTCTGTGGCAACAGCTGTTACTCTGTAGGCTGAGAGTAGAAGCAACGGGTCATAATTACATACAGCAAGACAGTTTAATTCAACATAAAGAACAACTGTAATTGTCCACTAATGGAATGAACTACCCTGGGAGGAAGAGGAAGGAAAATGATTGCATATCTACATACATCCTAATAAGTATGCTCACATATTAATTATCTCATTTAACACTAGCAACAATCCAGGGAGGGAGTTTTTATTATTCCCTTAAGAATGAGAAATCTCGGCTCAGAAAAGTTAACTAATTTACCTAGTCTTACAGTTAGCCAGAGTTAAGGAGTCAAACTCACATGTGAATCCACTGTTTCCAATATGCATGTTTCCAGTCAATGGCTAAATGGCCCCGGCAGGGAGACATAGGAAAACACGCTGCATCAGGTGAGCCCCTTCAAACCCGAGATTCCTACAGCGGTCACAAAGGATGAAATAGGATTTCCAAAGCAGTGAATATGACCACCTCATTAGTGATGAGTAAATACAAATTCAAAATGCCATTTTTTTGCTCATAAAATTGACAAATTTCAAAACAAATGAAAATGGAAGAGGGAACATTTAAATCTATCATAAAATACACATATGTTAAAGCTCTAAGTGCCAAAACACAATATCTGTAAAGTTAAAATAAGCAGACCAGAAAAACAGGTTTATAATAAACATAATAATTAGCAGTTAATATCCCTACAGAAGTCCTATAAATCACATAAAAAGGCCAAGTGCCTGGTAAGAAAATGGGGAAATGATATGATGAGGCAATTCTCAAAGACAGAAACACAGGGGGTCAAAACACTAATGAAAAGATGCTCAATCACGTTAAAAAATTTGTAAATGCCAACTTTTTAGGGAAGATAATATGCTGTGAGGGTTCAGGTACAGGGCAAGAATGCTAAAACTCTTCGTTGGTTTATATTTTTGAAGAGAAATTAATAGTGACAGATTGAAAGTAACCTTAAAAGTCCACCAATAGGAAAACTATGGAATGAATGAATGCGGTTCCCGTCACGTAGTCACCAACAGGAGCAAGGCAGGCTGGTGTGTGAGGAGACAAGCTAAGCAAAGCCGTCCAAAATGTACTGCTATGTACGAGTTATGAAGACACCTTACAAAATAGTAAACCAAGACCCTATTTGTAAAATACAAACCATGTGGGTATTATTTACACAACGAAGGTCACTACTCACAGAGAAAATGTCCAGAAAAACACACCAGTGGTGGCTTCTGGGGATGCAGATTCACATTCCACACACCTTCACAGTGTTTGGACGTTTTTGCAAACATGCATTTTGTCATTGATTTAAAAAGTGAAAAGGAAAATACGCAATGTTGATGAAAGTGCGGGAGACGGGCACTGTCACATACCACTGGTGAGGCGTGAGCTTCCACAGCCCAAACCACCCGGCAACTTGGTAATGGAAAACCCCACGCGTGGCCCATAGACACACGGAATCAGAAGTGCCTGGTAATTGTCATTTCAAATACTTCTTCCTGAGAAAATAAGTGTAGGAAGCTATAGAGTCAGAATAACTTTTTTTTCTTTGTCACAGGAAAGGCCTAAAGCAACTAAACAGTGCAGTGACAGCACACAACCAACAAAGTTTAGAAAGAGATTCGATGCGGGAAGAAGGTTCACAGCAGGTGGGTTGTTTAAAGATTAGCCAACGGCCATTTTTTTAAAGATTAGCCAACAAGCCATTTTTGCAAACAATATAAAATTATAAATATCAGCAAAATAGAAGCCAACTTGGGCATGTGTACCCTAAGAGGTTAACAACGGTTACATCTCCTGGGGGTGGGCTGATTTGGCCAGTTTCATCTTATTCTTTGGGCTTATCTGAATTTTCTGAGTAATTTTCCCCATTGTAAACATGTATTACTTAGGAAATAAGTGTAAGCAAGGTAAAACAAAACAAAACAAAAAAAAAACAAAAACAGTGCTGCTCCATAGCTGGATGAGCTCTAAGCAAATGGTCGGGTAACTGCCACAACACTAAGTACAAAGGCAGAGGTTCTAGGGCTGGGAGGGCCTGGCTCCCTGGCTGGCACCCAGCAGCCTCAGTTACACGCAGAGAAGCACCTCCACCCACCTCCACCCACCTGGTCTATGCTGCAGACTGTCCCGACTGCAGAGCTGTCACATGCTTGTTAGTGTCTACCAGACACTGAGCTGGACTCCAGAGACAAAACCATGAGGTGGATTATGAACAGGGGCACCAGGAGGCGGACAGCCAGGGAGAGCTTCCAGGACAGGCAGTACTTGCCAGGTGACCCTCCTGTCAGGGGAAAAGGCCGGGCAGCTGGAAAGCACCCCAGGGGTGACTGTGAAGGGCCTGGAACTAGAGGCAGGCCTGGACACAGCACCCTCTGGCTCTCTCCTGAATGCGGCGGGAAGCCGCTGAGGCATGCACAGATGGACTCCTGCAGCAAGCGGATGCCAGGTCACAGGCAGTCTGTGGAAAGCACATCAGTGCAGAGCCGGGGCTTCAGTTCGAGTCACGGACCGGCCAGCGGCCACCACTGTGTAAGGAGGCAGCCTAGGAGGCATGGGTTCAACAGCCTGCAGGCACCCAGCCCGGGGAGAAGCCAAGGTGGCTGTCGGGTTGCCCTTCCCCTTCGCAACATCCCATTACCTCCACAAGCCAAGAGGATTCACCTGGTCAAATCAAGCTGCTAGAGGCTGGGAAGGGGAGAGTGAGAAAGGCAGGCAAGCGAAAGGCCCTAAAGTACCTGTTTAATTAAAGCTGTTTGTTCAACTGAGCCTTTTTCAGCAGGGATGGGTGGGAGCCTGCACCCGTGGTGGACAAGCACTTCAGGCTCTTCAGCCCCTAAGTACCTATTCAGCAGACGTAATGTGCTGGGGGGGGGGGGGGGACAAAACCAACACACAATAACCCTGGAGCAGGAAATGCTGCATTCTAACGCAGCTGCTGCAGGACTGGTGCAGAAACCACTGCGGGAGCGGATACTACGTGAGCCCGTGCTTGGCGAGGCCCGAGCCACAACTCAGCAGCAACCAGCGTCCACTTAACCACGAGATTAGCCCTTGGCCTCGCACTGCAGCTGCCCCTCTTCTAACAGGGTATAAATTTGGCTTTCTCTGCAGCATTTACCTTCACTTCTCCGGACCAAGTTCAATGCAATGAAGGAGGAAAAAAAAGGAAATAAGAACTTAAAGAGATTTTGTAAGATGTCGTTGGCATGAAAGACAGGCAGGGGTCTGTTCTTGGTGACAAAAGACTTAATGGCTAAGAACCAGGGGCTACATAGCAGCTGATGGATCCTGAATTATACCACAAACAAACAAAAATACTGGGCGAAGAAGCTTTTGTGGAAATCAGAGAAATCAATGTCAATTCTCTGAGGCAAGATAACGACATTATAGTTATGTAAGAAAATGTCTACACTTTCCAGAGATGTATATTGAAGTGTGTAGATGGGAAAATGCTACGGTCACTGGGATTTGCTTTAAAGTACTCAAGCAAAGAAAAAAAGTCAGAAAGCAAGAGCAACCAGCAATTGTGACAAAACTGTTACATCTGGGGGACAGGGAGAGAAGGGCTCATTGTACTAGTGTACTATTCTACTTAGAGTAAATTCCTTTGTAGACTGTTTTAATACAGATTCAAGCAATCTAGAGCTGTTGGCCCAGTGGGGTCAACTGGTGAATAATGGATTTCCGGAATAAAGCCTACCAGCGCCTAGGCACAGCAGATTCTCACTGCTCGCTGAAATCCCAAATCATTCATGTGACAACTGCTGCAGATTTCCAAGCCTGCTTTATCTGTAAAATGGGGGTGTCATAAGTTTGCCTGACGCTGTAACAAGTTAGTACACAGGACACATGCATAACACACTGGGCACTTTCACGGCAAGGACTCCAGCGAGGTCAGTCGTTATCATCATCACCTGGCTTACCAGGTCATTGTGGCGGTCAAACAAGGCAAGTGATTTGGAGACAGAGAGGTATACAGTCTGTTAGCAATACCGTCGTAACTCGTTTAATTCTCAAAACTAGCTAGGAGATTGGAACTATGATTATTCCTATTATACAGAAGTAGATTCCAAAAGACCTGATTAAATCTTGGGTCTAAGGTTAATAGCTGCCAAAGTGTGGACCATCTGTTAACCTCAGCACCCTCATTTTCATCTGTGAAAACCTCCACTGTTGTGAAACCTGACTGACATAACTTGGGTACTGAAACCTAGCAGAAAACAGACAAGCAGCAGGTTCAGGAGAGCCCTTGCTCAGACAGCTACCCAGAAAAGCCGCACAGCCCAGGAGAGTCACAGCCTCTCCAAGTATGCAACAGAGGTTGCACTTTCTGCTCCCCTCACCTCAAAGGTTACTGTGAGACAAATGAGAAGATTTCTGCAAAGTATGAGCCGAGACTATAAGGTCCAGAAGAAGCTCTTTAGCAAATATTCCAGAAGCAATGCAGACGGCAGATGTGGAGGTGATGATGTAGTGGCGATGGCAGCGGAAGCAGCAGGGGTAGTGACCGTGATGGTGGCAGCAACAATGAAAGTGGTGGTAGTGGTGGTGGAGGTGGAGGAGGTGGTCATGGTGGAGGTGGAGGAGGTGAAGGTAGAGGTGGAGGAGGTGAAGGAGGTGGCCATGGTGGAGGTGGAAGAGGAGGTCATGGAGGAGGTGGAGGTGGCCATGGTGGAGGTGGAGGTGGAGGAGGTGGCCATGGTGGAGGTGGAGGAGGAGGTCATGGTGGAGTGGAGGAGGTGGCCATGGTGGAGGTGGAGGAGGAGGTGGTCATGGTGGAGTGGAGGAGGTGGCCATGGTGGAGGTGGAGGAGGAGGTCATGGTGGAGTGGAGGAGGTGGCCATGGTGGAGGTGGAGGAGGTGGAGGTGGAGAGGTGGTCATGGTGGAGGTGGCCATGGTGATGGTGGAGGTGGAGAGGTGGTCATGTGGAGGTGGAGGAGGTGAAGGTGGAGGTGGTCATGTGGAGGTGGAGGTGGAGGTAGAGGTGGAGAGGTGGAGGTGGAGAGGTGGTCATGTGGAGGTGGGGCAGGAGTGGGATGGAGATCACCATCTTTTACTGAGTACCCATTGAGAGCTAGTACTGAAACAATACCTAGTATGAATTATCTCATCCCCGCCCCCCCCCCCATAATGAGTGATCCAAAGAGGTAGGTATTTCATACACATAAAGTTCAGGAAGGAGTAAATAACTTGGTTGAGATTTCAATGGTGGTGTTATATAAACTGGGAAGCCAAGAATTAAAAGCATCTAATTCCAGAGCCTGTGATCCTAAGTACTCTCCTCACACAATGGCAGGTGGGGGTGGTGGGTACTGGAAGCACACTGGATAAGGATGCAAGGACCCAGCATCCTGGCTACAGTATTCCCAGTTGTGTGACTCGGGAGGGATGAGAGTAACAGCAGTTATACTGTTAATTTGGTTGGTAACAGTAACTGCAGTTACCATTATACACAAAGATAATAAGATACCTGAGGCAGCCTAACTTAATTTTAAAAAAGAGGTTTTGGGGATTCATGGGAATGGTGCTGGCATCGACTTAGTTCTGGGGATGCCTTCCTGCTGGCAGAGTCCCAAGGCAGCGCAGTCGCACAGTCAGAGCCGGGGTCAGGCCTCTCTACGTCTGGGGTCTGGTCTCTGCCCTCTTCTCCTAAAAGTCATCAGGGCTCAATCGTGGGCCTTCATCCTCGTGGCCTCAGCTAAACCAGTCACTTCCCAAAGGCCTGTCCTCTCAACACAAGTTAGATCAGGCTACCATGCTCTTAACACCATTGACACGTGGCTCTGGGAATTAAACCCCGCATGTTTCAGGGGGACAAACCATATTTACACCATAGCAGATGTGTGACAACAGGCTAGGCTCTATGTCAGGTCATTTACTACGCAAACTGAAAATGCACTTACAGTGTCCTCCCTGTAAACGTGCGGAACCACTAGGCTCAGGGCTTGAGTGACTTGTTCATCCCTCTACAGCCAGTGCACGGGGAAGCTGCCATTCAAGTTTAGGTCTCTCTCCACGCTCACCACTGCGCCAACTGATTCTCAAACCGTGTAACTGCGTTGGGCCTGTTTGCTTATCTGTGAAAAGAACTGGATTGGTCAATGGTTCTGAATTTCTTTATCTCTTCCCCTCTCATTGATCATCTTTATCAAAGAACCTGGATCCTGCCAGGATAGGTATAAAATCCCATCTTGCTAAGGAAGGCAGCCATCAATCTCTATGCAGTATGCAGTTCCATTTATTATATTCAACATTCTGTTGAGAACATACAAAACGCTCATTTCTATGGTGGTTCCATTACAGAAAAGGGATACCAGTGGGGTGACTGATGGCATCCTTCTGTAGCTCAACCTGGTGAAGAATTTCTCGATTCAGAATTATTCAAGTCCTCTGAGCTCAGCCCAGGTCACTCAGCAGGTAGAAATGAATAAGTGAATGAATAAATAAATAAATAATCCCCACAACGATCTGGAGGTAGGCTCCCTCCACAGTTGATTTCCTGCTGTTCTGTTTGCAGGTCACTCTGAGCTGTCCCTCGTGCCCAGCTCTGGCAGCTTCTCTCTGTAGGCCTCACAATGGCAGTCCTTGCTGCCTCCCGGTCTCACCTCAGTGGCTAGCCCCGCTCTGAATCTCTAGCGACAATTCTGGTTCTGACATAGCAGGCCTCCCTTACTCAGCACAAGTGCCCACTGGCCATGGTCCAGGGCTGAGAGCTGGTGGCTCTTGCAAGACATCGCTCATTCACTATGTGTGTGGAAGTGCGAATCTTCATGCCCACCGCCCCAGCCCTACGGAGGGCGGCTCTTCCAAGAACCCTTCCTGGGTAAAGGCTGTCCTCTCATCACTCCCCTCCCCACCTGTGGGCCTGGCCTTCCACTGGCTCCCCTCTCAGAGACATGGTATGAATCCTCCTCCTCTCACCATAATCATGCTGCTCCCTCTCCCACTACCAAGGTCCTCTGTTCAGTGAAACGTCTGGAAAGAACAGCCTACACTTGTTTCCTCCACTCCCCTCCATCACTGCTACCCTGACCCTACACACCCCGGCTTCAGTCTCCACTGCACCTGAGAAACGCTCCATCAACAGAGCTCACATGTCCCCGGCACGGCGAAAGAGGCCCCCTCCTGGTCCTCCTTGTCTCTGACCACAGTCCTCTTGGAGCTTTTCTTCCTGAGCTGAAGGGGAGGCAGCGTGGTGTGCTGCATGGCGCCCTTTGGAGCTCTACAGATCTGACTGCATCTCTCAGCTGCATGGCTCCTGGCAGCCTGTGCCGCCGGATTTCTGCTTTTTTCACTAGTAAAACATGTGTAATATCTACCTTGCAGGGTCGCCGCAAGGATTAGTGAGGACTGTGCAAAAGGGCCAGGCACGCAGCATACACTCACAAAACCAGAGTGACTAGCACCTTGGAGGGCTGTCTGACACTTCTTGCTCATCTGCTGGTCATCTCCACCTCCTATGTGCAAGTCCAGAATTAAACCTGTGACCTTCCCCAAGGGTAGGGGCTCACTTGAACTGCTCTCTCTCTCGTTCTAACAGCACTGCTCTTCTTCTGGGCCCTGCAGCTCAAATCTTGCTCCTTCTCACGGCCCTTCAAGACTCCCTTCATCAGCCTTACGAAGGCCAGGCTTGTCAGCCAGGCGGCCAGGCCCTGACAGTCTCACGACAGCCTATTTTCACAGCTGCACCGCCCACTGCACTGCCTCCCTTCACCGGGAGCATCTCGGCAGGGGCCGAGCTGTCCATCCAGCAGCCCCAGCTTCCCCGTGACCCACCCAGCGTGCTACCCTGACGTCCTGCTCCTTCTCCAAACGCATCTTCCACCAAGAAGCCTTCTCAGCAAAAGCCCCCTCCTTCCCCTCCTGGAACCCCAACTGCGTCACGGCTTCCTGGCTGCGGACACACTCTTTCCTTCCTTTTATTCTGCAAACATTTACTGAGCACCTATTCTACGCCAGACGCTGCATCGCTAGCCCTTGCTGATGAATCACCCCTGATGAATCAGACCAGAGAGGACTCGGCGCTCACAGATCTTCACAGTCAGGAAGGGGAGACGGCACAGATGCTAACGAGCACAGGACAGCTGGCAAGGGCGGGAACACACCAAAGGCTCTGGGCCCCAGGGGAGTACACTGTGGGAGTGCTGCTGGTTCTCCTGCCCAGCCCCAATCCTGGGCCCATACCCCTTGCCTCCCAGAACCTTATACAGGGTTCCAGCAGCTCTCCCAGAGTGAGGGCCGTCAGGAAGAGCAGCAGAGCCGCAGTCAGAAGTGGAGGTGCTCAGGATTATAGGAACTCGGAGGAAGCCAGATCCTAGAGCACCAGGCACACCGAGATCTCAGATTTGCGGCCAGGCCTGCCACAGTCTGGCTGTCTTTCTTTGGGTAGGATACTTAACGTTTCCCTGCTCATCTGCCCTTGAGTCACAGCAAGGAGGAAAAGAAAAAAAAAATACATATTAAAGGCCCCGTGGGGGCTGGAGCAGATAACTCAGGGCCTGTGATTTCCATGCGCTTTATAAGATGGCCCCAAGGAGAGCCCCACAGGTCAGCAAGGAGATGCCAGAGGGGTGGCAGAGGTCACTGGGCGCCTCTTGCTGGCCTGCCTACCTCAGCTGCACCCCACTTTTTGTTGAAGTCACACACTGTCAAGTACAGAAACTAAGCACCAGCCAGATGAATTCTCACCAACCAAACACACCTGTAACTCACGCCTGGGTCAGGAAAGGGAGCCTTTGCCCACCGTCCCACTGCAGACACTGCTCCCCACAGGCAGCTACTGGCTCACCTGTGATGTCATAGATTTGTTCTGCTGTTCTTTCAAACTCTTTGGAAATAAAGCCATACGATTTGCAGGTACTGTTCTATGCCTGCCCTCTTGCTTTAGCGTACCTTTGTGGGGTCAGCAGCATCTTTGCATGCAGCCATAGATCGCTCATTGTCATTCCTGTCCGGTGTTCCACTGCTGCTACTGCTGTGAGAGTCACCTATTTGTTGTTCATAGCTTGCAGGTGCCGTGAAAGATGCTGCAAAGAACACCCCACAGCATCTCTTTTGGAGAACCTAAGGACACACTGTTACTGGACCCAGAACTGTTGGGTCACAGGGGACATGCCGATTCAGCTCTAATGGACACCAGAGGACCGTTTTCTATGGTGACTATGCCACCTAACGTCCCCCTCAGCCGTGTCTGAGAGTCTGGATTGACCTGCATCCTTGTCAGCACTTGGTATTGTCCACCTTTACCACTCCGGCCATTCTACCAAGTGTGCAACGGTATCACACTGTGGTTATAAAGCAACAAGGATGCATGCGCTCGCTGACCAGTGGAAGCCCTTCTCTTGTCAAGTGAACCCCATAGCTAACACCTCCTACTCTAAACACTAGTGTAGCTTCTGTTTTGCTAAACGTGCTGACTGATACACTGAGGGACAAAGAAGAAACCGCTGTGCCGGGAACAAGCAGTGTTTGTTGAGTGCTGTCAGTGAGGCGACTGTGCAGGGATGTCAGGATCCAAATGTGGTCTCCCCTTAAGTAACCCCAAGTAGAAGCCCAGAGAAAAATGGGGAGAACCAGCGGACTGCTCACAGAGGAAGTGCAGGGAAAAATGTGGGGCTCCGAGAGGGGCAGGGAGAGAGACTGATACTGTGGGGGAGAAAAAAAATCCAAGAACGGACACATTAACTAGTTTCTCCCTTTCTCCCTGGTTCAGGTGAGTTACAGGTGTGTTTGGTTGGTGAGAATTCATCTGGCTGGTGCTTAGTTTCTGTACTTGACAGTGTGTGACTTCAACAAAAAGTGGGGTGCAGCTGAGGTAGGCAGGCCAGCAAGAGGCGCCCAGTGACCTCTGCCACCCCTCTGGCATCTCCTTGCTGACCTGTGGGGCTCTCCTTGGGGCCATCTTATAAAGCGCATGGAAATCACAGGCCCTTCTTTAATTTGTGACTGCTAAGTTTGCAAAAGTGAGACAGGCTGGGAGGTCCTCTGATTACAGAACTTGATCCTTCTTTCCCTCCCAAACCACCGTTGTCTGACCCACTGATGTGCCCAACATTTAGCAGACTTAAATCAATGTGGAATTAATGAACGGCTCTGCGTTTATCAGAGGAAGGGGATGGCTGCCTTCTACAAATTGCCACCTGTCTGCCAAATAACTAGCAGCTTAGTCTTACAAGGCGCATTTCAAAGATAAGGAAACTAAGGCTGAAGAATGGAAACAACCTGCTCAGAATCACAGGCCGTTATACTTTTGAGGCAGAACTAGACAGGTCTGCCAGACCCCAAAACCCACTTATTGCCGCCACCCTTCCCAGCCCCATGGCTGAGTGCAGAAGACAAGGTCTTGGCCAGCTCCATAGGCTGTCAGGGGTATTTCAGAGTCACGCAGCACAGAGGTTTCTGCTAGGACACACGAAAACGTGCCGGCTGTGCGCAGGCAGAAATCGCCCACAGCCACAGCACAGCTGAATCTAGCCCTGGTGTGAGAGGACCTCACTCCTGGTTCTTTTGCTTCCCACAGGAAATAACAAAGTGGCAGCTGAGCAAAGGCCCTGCGTATCTAGTGGGAGAGAAGTTACAAAGGCAAGAAGTTCAATAGCCACACTCAGACAGAAGAGGTGGTCAAGGGCTTCACCATCCTGGTTCATGTGGTCACCACACCCAATGGGAAGGCAGCCTTGTTCTCCGGCACTGTCAGGCCCACAAGAAATACCCAGTTGTGAGCAGCACACAGTCCTTGGCCTGCTGCATGGTGCATGACCAATGGGGTACCTTGGCTGGCATCAGAGAAAAGCTGGATGAAGCCCAGAGATGAGGCCTCCCCAGCCCAGAGAGCAGGGGATGGGGTTGTGGCACCTTTGATGATAAATTCTCCCCAGCACACATGTAGCACCGTGACATGATACAGAATTCCCAATACCACCATGCCCTGGGGAATGCAGCCAGCACCCTTGAGGCACCAAGCACACACTGGCACTTTTAGAGACACCACCCCTTTAATCCTCCCATTAACTCCCTGCAGAAAACATTAGTGTCTCCCGATTACAGATGAAGAGATCAAAATGTAAGGGGGCAGAGTGACTGCACAGGATGGGGACACAGAGCTGTCAGGGAGGGGAGGCAGGCACACGGGACTCTGGTCACCACCTCTGTCAGCAAAACGGCACTGCTGCTGTCTGTGAGCACCACGTCCAGGGTTCTGCCTCAGGCCCCCTGGACCCGTTCACGGCCCCCGGGTTCTTAGCAGTTCGCTGCTCCCCGTGATCAAACAGAAGAAATACTCCTCGCTCAAATCGTGCAGTGTGGCTGTGAAGAACGACTACTCAGAAAGATTATAAAGTAGGGGAGGCCTATAAAAACTGATTTGCACACTCAAGAATAATCATTTTGGGAATAAATACTGCAGCATAAAAGGGTCAGGAGGTCTCCTCCTCCTTGAAAACAAGTGCAGGTTCTGTGCCTGCTTTCCCTCCCTGCTGGCACAGCGGGAGGGGGAGACCCAGCCAGCGCCCCAGGACCGCATCCTACAGGTGCCAGACCAGCAGGAGTCCAGCCGGAGGCCTCTCTCCAGGGCCCAGGTCCTGCTCCGCTGTCCCAGCTTGGACACACCCTGAGCTGTGCTGGGTGCTCAAGGATGATGCGGCAGCTGTTCCAACCTCCCCTGGACAGGTTTTCACCACCACTTTCTAAACTGAAAAGGAAGTAGAAATAGGAGGGGAAAAAAACGCGAGGAGCACGAGGATCGGAAGGGCCTGGAGTCATGTGTGGAGAAGCTGCAAATGTCAAGGGCTGAGAGGACCTCCCCCTGCAAGCAGAATTGTATAAAAGCAACAGCTGATAAAAAGATGGTCGGGCGCTGTGTTTTCCATCTTTCCAGCCATTACTGGAATAAAATTATCCACAGAAAAGATCGAAAACCTTTTTCAAAACTAATAAAATTAAGCCTTATTATTCTGCTTCTTTTTCTCCCTCTTTCTCCAGCTCCTCTTTAATCCCCTCTATCTCCGGCACCAATCACCATTTCCGGGGACGCTGGAGGTGCTTTCCTCTTTGTATTACCACCAGCAAAATGCTGTGTTTAAGACTCAGAGAGATCATGTTTTTACACTTCCTTCTAGAAGCATTTAATAACCGTTCACAACCAGGTAGCAAAACCTTATGTTAAAAGCACAACCCTGCTTCTGCATATATAAGGAGTTAGGACCTCACTTTATGATGAGTGGGGAAGAGCAGATGAGAAAAAGGGGCTCAACCAGGAGAATTTCCTCTCCTTTAGCAAAGCAGATAACTGGTTTCAAGAAGAAGGAAAGCAGAGAGGAGAGATAGATTTGGGAGGAAGAAAAATGCTGTGGGGCTATTTCCCTTCCACCCCAAACATACACATGTACACATACTTGCAGCAGCCAAACCCAGGGAGAAAAACACGAGAGGCGCACAGCAGGAGACCAAAGAATTGCACACATAACAAAAAAATCTCTGCCTATGAACATATGGACAATTGTGATAATTAGAGCTATGGCTGTTTTTTTTTTTTTTTAACCCTTTTCCAGGATTTCAAATCACAATCCTTGTCATTTCGAGCTACAGGCAGACCTGTGCGGGTGGCTGTTCCTGGAACATTTGTTTATCAAGGGCCACTCTGAGTGGCTCCAAGGTGCACTGTCGCTCGTTCCTGGTGGGATGTCACCACCAGCGCTTCATGGTCACCACATGCCAATCCTAGCCACCCCCTAAAAGCCCCATGGAGGCAGATAGGTGGGTGATCACGGAGCAGGGAGAACTTTCCTCTGGTCCCCACTGCCTGGAGGTGCAGAAATCACGCTTCTGCCAGGCTCCACTGTGGAGTGCCATGGGAGAAAACCCCCCTGGAAATCAAGCCCCTCAAGCAAACTGTCAATTTCAAAGCTCCAAACCGTGACAAATGATTCACGAAGATTCGCCTGCACTGAGCTGATGGCTCAGGTTGCTTGGCGCGTTGTCTCAGGCATGAGGGAGAATCATTTTCTCTTGCCCTCCCAACCATCCCCTCCCACATTTTAAGCTGTTTCTTTGAGAAATCTGTCATGATCAACAAATTAAACCAAGAAAAAAAAAAGTAAGTTACCAAATTAATTTTCAAGAATCAGTGTACATTTTTTTTTAAAGGCATGATGATGTGTCTTTAAATCGTATCGTTTCGAAGGCTTATCCTCAGAAAAGCAGGGAATGCAGTGAGTGTGTAGCAGGAGTGCACTTTGATCTTCCCGACTCCCAGGAGAAAATCAATAATACAACTTTAATGTATTTGTATAGCAAGACCTCACGTTATTATTATTTTTATCCAGTGCAGCTTAACTAAAGTGAAAAAGGTATACTGGTTCTCAGCACCGCCCTGTGGTGAAAGTGGTGTTTTTTTTTCTAAAATTGAACTACAGCAGAGTCAGCCGCATTCAACACAAAACGGGCCAATTAAAAACCAATTATCTCTGTGAATGCAACTTGTTGAAAGGCTGGGCTTGTGGTGCTGGATGCGGGATGCTGGCGGGCGTGTCCACAGGGTGGCTGGCCACGGGCGACAGGCACCCTCTCTAGTCCCCAGCGGTGGCGTATTCGGCCTTTAGGACCTGGCCCCCAGGAAGGCAGCCGAGCAGAGCCTTACCTTCCTCTCCATGTGCCCCAGCTGCTCCTTACAGAGGGTGTCGCGGCGTCTGAGCTCTGCCTCTCTGCTCTCCAGCTCCCGGGCCTAGCGGGAGAGAACAAAGCCCGCGTTAGCCAGCAGCGCGAGTGCGGGGCTGGTGCTGCGAGGAGAAGGCCACTGGCATCCCTGCTCACACCGCACTCACGGTGAGGAGAGCAGCAGTGACGGAGCAGAGTGCTGCGATCTGCCAGCACGCTCACACGGACCGCGTTTCAATTTCCACAACAACCCTTCGAGGTGGGGAATTACTGCAACGATCTTGCAGATGATAATCACTAGCGTTTATTGAATGCTTACTATCTGCCAAGTGCTGTTTTCCGTGCTTCCCACAGACGATTGCCTTTGATCCTTGCAACACTGCTGAAAGAGGCAGGATCAGCATGATCCCACGTTATAGATGAGGAGACAGACACACACAGAGGGGCTGAGGGGCCGCTCAGACACTCACTACTCAGAGGAGCTGCGGTTTGAGCTGGGTGAGCCTGGCTGAGGAGCTGCTACCCTGCGCTGCACAGTCTGGGAGGGCCAGAACTGCTGCTGGCCTTGCAGGTACACTGGGCACGCCCCGTCCTAGAGCCTGAGGTAGAGAGAGTGAGGATGCATGCACACATCCTGCCCCCCATCCACCTGATGGAGACGAGGGAATCCCTGTTGGAGCACAGGCCCTGTGCCCTCCCTTCAGTTACATTTAAGACAAGGGCTCAGCTAACTACCCTGGAGCCAGCAGCCCTGAGGCTGAACCTAGTCCTGCCCTTAACTGATGGAGTGACCTTAAATGATATTTTTTTTTTTTTTTTGACAGGCAGAGTGGACAGTGAGAGAGAGAGACAGAGAGAAAGGTCCTCCTTTTCTGTTGGTTCACCCTCCAATGGCCACCACGGCTGGCGTGCTGCAGCCGGCGCACCACACTGATCCAAAGGCAGGAGCCAGGTGCTTCTCCTGGTCTCCCTTGGGGTGCAGGGCCCAAGCACTTGGGCCATCCTCCACTGCCTTCCCGGGCCACAGCAGAGAGCTGGCCTGGAAGAGGGGCAACCGGGAAAGAATCCGGCGCCCCGACCGGGACTAGAACCCGGAGCGCCACTAGGTGGAGGATTAGCCTAGTGAGCTGCGGCGCCGACCTTAAATGATATTCTTAACTCAGCCAAGTTCCACCCCCTTTCTCGAAAGTCACCCTCTGCCCCTCACAAGACTGTTCAGAAGATTAAAGGAAACCCCAACAGAAATGGGCAGGGACACCCACGCCACAAGAGCCTCTGATGAACCCTGCGGCCAGCGCCTCTGCCTCCACACACAGCAGACTCACGGAAAGGCAGCACTGTGGGCTGGAGTGGACGCTTCAGCACTTGCGTGGAAGAATCACACTCCTCGCTCACCATCTGCCCCGTGACGGAGCTCCGTGTGTCCAAGTACTCTCCCAGTCCCTGGTGGCATTTAATTCTCATCCCCTCCAGGAGCACAGCTAGTCAGAGACTGAGGGGTATCATGAGCCCAAGTCCACCCCCAAGTCCTGAGTGGCTTTTTCCCTAACACACTATGGCATCAGCACATGGGTTTGAGTCATTCGAACTACAGGGTAAAATAAGGAATTGGTGTTTTTGAAAGCTCATTTCCCTGGCAATGCTACTCCTACTGGCACGAAGCCTTCAGGAACCACGAGCAAGGTGGTCGAGCATGGGAGCTGACCACAGGTGCCTGTAACTGGCCAGTACCAGAGGAAAGGCTCAGAGGCTCAGGGGAAACACCAGGCCTGAGGGGCTGGGCAGCAGTCTGAGCATCTGAGGGCTGAGTGCTACAACTAGCTCTCCCTACCTCGAAGTGGCCCGCTGTGAGCTTGAGCGAGCTGCCATCGTCCTGGGGCTTCTCCCCTTACCTGGAGAAGGAAGAGGGAGTAGTAACTTGGCTCCCCAGGCAGCTGTAGAATTCCTAAAAATGCCAAGCAGTATTGCGGAATGCGTCTGGAATGCCAACACTCCCGAAAAGCTAAACACAAACAGTGCTTCTGAGTGCTGGGGATTTCTCGCAGGAATTTTCAAAGCCGAGGCTGGGGCTGTGTCCCAGGAACGCAAGCATGGCTAATCTGTGCTGGGCCACTCAGCAGCCCAGCACTTAACTGTTAAGGATCCCTGATGCAATCAGAGGAGAAGCTAGTCGGATACAATTAGCAGCCAGCGCAGGAACACCTCCTGGGGCTCTGGACCTGCCATTCTCTAGCCAGCAGTCCAGCCAACCAGGAAGACGACATCTGAAAGCAAAACCACCATGAGGCCCTTCAACTGCCACTTAAAAGGGGCAAGTGGGGCAGCAGAGACAAGGAGTCTCATCCAAAGGCCCACCCACCATCCAACCGACACACCGTGCCGCTCCCCTGGGCAGAGGAATCAGGAATACTCAGCCCACAGCCCTGGGGCCTGGGCCAGCAGCACATCCCTGTCAGGAGTGGGATGCAGAACCAAGACACTGAGCATCCATCGGCTCTTTGTCAGGTTAGAAGACGTCTGCCCGTAAACCCAACAAGGAGTCCTGAGGACAAAGAGGCCTCCTGTTCTAGTCACACTGAGATGTAACAAGTAGGAGTCTGGCACTGTGGCGTAACAGCCTAGAGGGTAAAGCTACCACCTGCAATGCCAGCATCCTATACGGACACCTGTTTATGTCCCGGCTGCTCTACTTCCCATACAGCTCCCTGGCTAAGGCACATGGGGAAAGCAGTGGAGGGTGGCCCAAGTGCTGGAGTCCCTGCTACCCATGTGGGAGACCTGGAAGATGCTCCTGGGCTCTTGACTTCAGCCTGGCCAAGCCACGGCTGTTTTGGCCATCTGGGGAGTGAACCAGTGGAAGGAAGATCTGTCTGTCTCTCCCTTTTCCTAACTCCTTCAAATAAATCAATCTCTTTTTTTCTAAAGGCACAACAAATAGGCAGTCATTAAGTAAAGAAGTGATGAACTGTTCAGAGAGGAGGGAGTCTGTCTCTTCCACTTGCAGGGAAGCACCCTATCTCCAAAGTCTTAGTTTCCATCACAAACCAGCCAGCACGGTGGCTAGCTCCCTGCCTCTGCTTCATCAACTACCAAACCCTGCCCACCACCTCTGTTCATCTTGGAGACTGACAGTGAAACCCCAATGACTGATGACAGACAGAAGCTGACGTATGAAGAGGGCTGAGGGAAATGAACGGGATACAGATGCCTGCATGTCTGTGGCTGGCCCAGAGCAGGCCCTCAATGATTTGGTTGTGATGAACGAAGGAGGACAGACTGGGCACTCTACACAGCTACTCTACAGCCCAGTGCTTGCTTCCCGACACTCACAAGAGGCCGCACGACACGCAGCTCTCAGCATGGCACTGGGATTAAGGAGCAGGGCAGGTTTCACTGATTCCGTAATTTATCAGAATGCTGGAGAGCAGCTACTCTGTGACAGACACATTGTAAAGGGATCAGGGATACAACAGGAAAACCAAAGAGCAAGTTTCTGCTCTCATGGAGCTTAGATCCCAGTAGGAGAGGCAAATGTGTGAGCAGATAAATAAGATAATTTCAGAGACTGATATGTGCCAGGGAGACCATAAGACAGAATAACTCAGGGGGTAGCAGGCTGCTGTTTTCTCTAAGGAGATTTCCAATAAAGTCTTCTGGGAAAAAAAAATCAGAATTAAGTACGTTGTCTCTAATACAATGCTAAAACATCACCACTGTGAAGATGTGCTCAGTGGATGACAGTCTTTAAATAGAGAACAGAAGGAATCTCCCGTGCCAGAGTCAAGGACTCCTCCAGCCAAGACGCCCTGGAGAGTGCACATGCTGATGCATCCAGCCTGCTCCAAACACGTAAGAGCAGAAAGACACAGACAGGCTCAAAAACAAGATGGAAGCATCCAACACAGAGCAGTGCGTAGGGCTGTAGACCAGGCCTGCTGGGTTTGGGGCCTGCAGTAGGCCAGGATCTATCTTTATCCCACAGGACCCAAATGAACCATGCTCTACAGAGGGAGAGGAAGGAGTCAGGCTGGCCCCCTGCAGGCTAGGGTTCCCCCTCCAGTACAAAGCTGAGATAAGGCACTGCCTGTCTAGAGCAGCGATTTCCAGCCTACTTAAGCCCAGGCAAGCCAGAAGGCACACAACCGGCCCCAGGACCACAAACGAACACAGAGCTCCACTGATGCAGCGCCTGGCTCTGTCGCATCCCCAGTACCACCATGGGGAGGGGCCTCAGAGGGCCGCAGACAGTCGGGGCCCTGCACTGGGGTGCAGGTGTAAGCCAACCACAGAAATGACAGGCTGGGGGAAAAGCCATTGGAAAGTGAGAAAAATACTGAGCAACATGACAAAAATTAAGCTTCCACTCAAAACGAGCGTGCAAACCAAATCTCAAATATAAAAAGATACGTAATTCCTAGAAAGGCAACCTATGAAATTTGCGATTCACTCCAGATGAAATCAACCTTATAACAACTTCATGATAAAGCAATGTTTGAGAATTTTTATTAAAATTTAAACCTAAGACAGAAAAGTGTCATAAATCTCTAGAGGCTATCACCAAGCTTCTCCAATTAGAAACTAAGGGGTCTCCTTGTAACTCTGCTCTCCACCGTCTCCTCGACCCAAGGTTCTTACAGCAGACCATTCATCGGTGCACACTTCTAAGACTGCTGTGAAAGCTCAGGTTTTCATTTTCCTAAACAGAACCTTGGTACCACTGCATATGGAAAAAAATTAACTCTTAACATCATCAGCTATCTAGCCAATATTAACATTTTCAATTGATAAAAGGTGCTAAATTCATGTTTATGTTTCTCAGAAGTATACAGGAGGAATAACTTCTTATTTATAAAAAAGGAATTATGAATTTGAGACAGGCAAACTGGGATCGGCACTGTGGTGTAGCGGGTTAAGCCACCAGCTTGGACGCAGGTATAAGGGCACTGGCTGGAGTTCTAGGTGCTTCACTTCTGATCCAGCTCCCTGCTAACACACCTGGGAAAGCAGCAGAAGATGGCCCAAGTACCTGGGCCCCTGCACCCAGGTGGGAGACCCAGATGGAGTTGTAGGTTCCTGGCTTCAGCCTAGACTAGCACTGACCATTTGGGGAATGAATAAGTGATGGAGGATCAATCGATCTCGCTCTCGCTCTCTCTAAGATTTTATTTATTTATTTGAGACAGAGTTATAGACAGAGAGAGGGAAAACCGAGAGAAAGGCCTTCCATCTACTGGTTCACTCCCCAAATGGCCACACCAACTAGAGCTGATCCGAAGCCAGGGGCCAGGAGCTTCTTCTTTGTCTCCCACTGGGGTGCAGGGGCTCAAGAACTTGAGCCACCTTACACTGCTTTTCCAGGCATTTATCAGAGAAATGGATTGGAAGTGGAGCAGCCGGGACACGAACTGGCACCCATATGGGATGCTAGTGCTGCAGGCAGAAGCTTAGCCTACTATGCCACAGTGCCCGCCCACTCACTCACTCTCTCTCTCTCTCTTTCCTTCTTTTCCCTCTCCTTCTCCCTCTCCCACTCTCTGTACCTCTGCCTTTCAAATAAATATTTTTTTCAAATCTTTTTAAAAAGAGAAATAGGAAAATGCCCAAATAGGTTAAATGTTATAAATCTTAAATCTCCAAAATAAAAAAAAAGTAAAATGGATAAGACAAACCCTAAGCTAAGGAAAGTAAGGGGAAAAATAGCAATTTGGAATGTAGCACACAGATGTGGCCAAGATGTATCAATGGATAACAAAGAGGAAAAGTGTGAAAGAAGAGACAAGGACCACAAAGGACAGACCGGTGGGGCCAGCACATGTCTGTCTGATGGCTGCTCCAGAGGAAGAGCAGGGAAGGGGTGGGCAGAGGAGAGAACGAGGAGAGCAAGGAGGGCGAAAGAGCAGATGGCAAGTCAGTGGGGGAGGGGTAAGGTGAAGACAAGGGGGTGGACGAGGGGACAAGATGTGTGTGGAGAAGGAGAAAGGGGCTTGGAGGAAGAGGAGGATGGGGAGAAGGGAGAGAAGAGGGTGGTAAACAAAAAACACCAAATACATTTAGAGAAATAAGTAAATCTGTTACCCCAATAAATGTGAGGCAGATGGTCGATGGCCCCTATATATATATAAAATATCCAGCTTCCAGTGCTTGTGCCCTGGTGTGACCCCCTCCCCTGGCTGTGGGCTGGACCTCACGACTCACAGCTGGTGGAGAGAACACAGCAAAAGTGGTGGGATGTCACTTCTAAGATTTAATTTTCAAAGACACTGATTTCTGTCTTGCCGCTATTCTCTCTCACTTTCCGTCACTGATGAACAAGCACCCACTGTGTGAGCTGCCTACAGAGGTACTCCAGGGTGCCCCCACGACAGAGTGGCTGCCGGGTACCAGCCAGCGAGGACCACAAGCCCTCAAGTCCATGAGCTGTCCAGGAACAGACACCTGTCAACAGTCACCTGAGTAAGCTTGGAGGCAGGGAGGCAGGCCTCCCCACTGCTGAAGCCTTCAGAGGCTACCGGGTTGTGACTGACCGTAGGGCAGAGGCTCCAAGCTCAGCCATGCCAAGCTCTCTGACCCACAGAAACCCTGAGATGATAAATGTTAACTGCTTTAAGCCACTAAACTTTATAATTTCTTATTTAGCAACAGATAATGAATAAAAAATATGATTTTATCATTTTTCATCAAAATATAATTAATCTCATCCTTCAAGAAAAAGAGTATCACTCTGGAGAAAAAGGAAAAGAAAACTCAACTGTGAGTTTCTTACAAGCGATACAACCCCCACAGCAGCAGTGAGGGAGGACAAAACAAACTTCACTGGACACAAGTACTGACGGAAGCATCTGCTTTGTTTCATTTACAAAAAAAGTTGAAATTTTAAAAATACACAAATACTCACATACACAAAGAGAAAACAATAACCCTCCTTGAAGAGACAAAATACTCAACAGAACGAGACATAGCAACAGGCCCAGATGTTGGAATGAACTCAGAAGGACGTTAAGGAATTATAACAATACAGGGAAGAATCTAGTAGAAAAAGGTAGACGCCACATGTGCAGAGATGGAGAACGTCTAGAGTGATGGAAACCACTGGTCCCCATCACTGATGATCAGAAATCGACTGCTAGCCTCACTGAGGATCCCTTGTACCTGATGAGTCCTGCTCTCTTGCTGCTTTCTAGACTGACCCTTTGACTCCGACTTCTGATAGTGTGATTGCAACGTGTCCAGCTGTGGCTGTCTTTGAGATCTCCTTATGCACAGCCCTACAAACACACTTGGCCTTTTTGAATCCCACGAATATGAAGGACTTTTCCATGTCTTCTATAAACAACTCATGCTCTAGCTTCGCTTTTAAGCTTTCTGCTTACCCAGCTGTTTGCCCAAAGTGTTATCTACCTCCTAAGGCAACTGTAATGTTCAACAATTGCCTCTGGTTATTTTTGACAAATGCCCCAGGGAAAAGGCTGTTTGCACTGAGCAACCTCCAAGTCAAGTTAAAAAACAAAACAAAACAAAACAGTCTAGTGAGTGGGGTCTTCCAGGGAGCAACGAAAGGAGAAAAATGACAATTCTCTGGTAATGGGGCTTTGCAGCAGCTTTAATCTTTTTCTGCCTAGCCACCCACCCCCAAGCCCCACCAGAGACTGGCAGGTTACAGATCTGCACCACACCTGTGGGCTGTTGCTCTCTAGGCTACTGCGGAGCTACAGGGAGAGAGGGATGGAATAGGATAGAATAAAATACCATAAGCCTTGCTAGTCTGAGAGTTCTAAAAAAAATAGATTCTGGTTTTGCCTGTATTTTCATTAAGGGAGAATTTTTTTTCAGAGGTCCTTACTTCACCATTTTTTTACTATCTGAAACATCAGATCACATAAAATAGAGCCAAATGGAAAAGCTATAAATGGATTTCTAGCATGGTATGGTATGAAATCTTGGGTTATTAGCACACTGGACACCACAAAGGAAAGAATCCATGAAGTTGGAAACAAATCATGAGCAATCATCCAAATTAAGGCATAAAGAGGCAGAATGAAAAATAAAATTGGACAGGGCATCCAAGATCTACAAGATAATATAAAAGGTATAAAGCATATATTTAATTGGAGTCCTCATAGGAGAAGAGAAAAATGGAGTAAAAAAATGTAGAGATGAAGGCCAAGAGTTCACCAAAAATTAATTAAAGACTATAAATTTCAGACCTGACAAGATCAGAAAAATCCCAAGCAGGATGCTTTTGTGAAGTTCTTAAATAATTCCTGAAGTGATGGAATATTTTTGAACATGAATGATCATAAGTTAAAAAAATGTAATTTCTGGAGCAATCCTAAAAAGTGACAGAAACAGCTCAGACAAAGCCAGCAGGAGAGTGGGTATGACACTAGACAGACACCTGCCTCCCCTGCTGGGGTGCCGGGTTCAGTACCCGGCCAGCTCTGGCTCTAGCTCCAACTCTGGCTCCAACTCCTGACTCCAGATTCCTGCTAATACAGATCCTGGGAGGCAGCAGTGAGGACTCAAACAGCTGGGCTCCGGACACCCACAGCGGAGATCTGGACTGAGTTCCCAGCTCCTGGCTGCATCCCAGCCTAGCTGCAACAACCGTGGGAATTTGAGGAGTCAACCAGAGGCTGGGCGCCTTCTCGTTCTCTTTCTGTTGGACTGTCTCTCATATAAATTTAAAAATGAAGCGGAGGAGATCATGAAATTCTAAATATATTGATTTGTTGCCTCCATTCCCTAAACAAACCTATAAGAAAGGAGCAAAGAACAAAGAACAACTAGAACAAACAGAAGTGAAACATCAGGAGAGATTTAAATCCAATCATATCAACGATCGCATCAGGCGCAAACCAGCTTCACTTCCTGTGAGTGTTAGTTCCCTACTGCTCTTGTAAGAAATTACGAAAAAGGTAGTGTTTGAAACAATATACGTGTGTCCCTTAGAACTGTGGAGGCCAGAAGTCTCAAATGGGTCACGATTGGCTGAAACCACCGCGTTGGCAGGGCTGTGTCAGTGTGGAGTTCTAGAGAAGAGCCCACTTCCTCACCGCGTCCGGCTTCTGGAGGCTGCCCGTGCACTATGGCTCGTGGCCTCATATCACTTCTGTTAGCTTCATCACATCTTCTGCCTGCTTGAGATGATCTTGAACCCATCTGGATAACAAAGGATAATTTCCCCATCATGTACCCTTAATCACACCTGCAAAGTCCCCTTTCCCACGTAAGGGAAGGTATTCTCAGACTTCAGGGGTTAGGCGGCATACGTCTTTAAGGTGCCCTTTTTCTGCCTACCACACTCCCCAGTTAAAAGGCAAAACCCTAGCTGGCCGGTGCCATGACTCAATAGGCTAATCTTCCGCCTGCAGCACTGGCACCCCAGGTTCTAGTCCTGGTGGGGGCACCGGATTCTGTCCTGGATGCTCCTCTTCCAGTCCAGCTCTCTGCTGTGGCCCGGGAGTGCAGTGGAGGATGGCCCAGGTCCTTGGGCCCTGCACCCGCATGGGAGACCAGGCGAAGCACCTGGCTCCTGGCTTCAGATCAGCACAGTGTGCCAGCTGCAGCGGCCATTGGGGGGTGAACCAATGGAAAAAAGGAAGACTTTTCTCTCTGTCTCTCTCTCTCTCTCACTGTCAATTCTGCCTGTCAAAACAAACAAACAACAACAACAACAACAACAAACAACCCCTAGCTATGCGCCATTGATAAGAAATACATTTTACGGGCCAGTGCTGTGGCATGGTGGGTAAAGCTGACACCTGCAGTGCTGGCATTCCCATATGAGCTGCTCCACTTCCGATCCAGCTCTCTGCTCTGGCCTGGGAAAGCAGTAGAATACAGCCCAAATCCTTGGGCCCCTGCACCCAAGTGGGAGACCCAGAAGAAGCTCCTGGTTCCTGACTTTGGATCAGTGCAGCTCCGGCCATGTGGCCATCTTGGGAGTGAACCAGCAGATGGAAGACCTCTCTCTCTCTCTCTCTCTTTCTCTCTGCTTCTGCCTCTAACTCTTTAAATAAATAAAAATATCTTTTAAGAAAAAGAAATACATTTTAAATATAAAGAGACACAAACAAGTTTTAAAAAAGAATGGAAAAATTTGTACCATGCAAATGCTAAGTACAAAGATATCTGGTGTAGGCATATTACTATCAGATAAAGAATTCAAGCCACAAAGTACTACCAGATATAAAGAGGGACAGTTTGGAATCATAAGAGAAAACTACCCAAGAAATAACAATTCTAAATGTGTATGCAGTTAATAATCTAACTCTTAAATATATAAAGTAAATTTGACAGACTGAAGAGAAATACGAACATTCGTAATCAAGATCAAAGATTTTAATATCCTCTGGCTAAATGTTGATAGAACAAGTAGATTAAAAATCACCGGGGGCCGGCGCCGCGGCTCACTAGGCTAATCCTCCGCCTAGCGGCGCCGGCACACCGGGTTCTAGTCCCGGTAGGGGCTCCGGATTCTGTCCCGGTTGCCCCTCTTCCAGGCCAGCCCTCTGCTGTGGCCAGGGAGTGCAGTGGAGGATGGCCCAGGTGCTTGGGCCCTGCACCCCATGGGAGACCAGGAAAAGCACCTGGCTCCTGGCTCCTGCCATCGGATCAGCGCGGTGCGCCGGCCGCAGCGCGCCAACCGCGGCGGCTACTGGAGGGTGAACCAACGGCAAAGGAAGACCTTTCTCTCTGTCTCTCTCTCTCACTGTCCACTCTGCCTGTCAAAAAAATAAATAAATAAATAAATAAATAAATAAATAAATAAAAAATCACTGGGGTGGGGGTAGCTGGAACAGCAGTTAATGTGCTGCTTGGGACACTCACGCTCCATATCGGAACGCCTGCTTCCAGCTCTGTCTCTGCTGCCAATCCCAGCTTCCCGCGAATGCACACTCTGGGGGCAGCAGGCGATGACTCAGGTACTCGGGTCCCCACCACCTGTATGGGATGGGAGACCCAGACTGAGTCCCTGGCTCCTGGTTTTGTCTTGGCCTAGCCCGGCAGTTGCAGGCATTTAAGGGAGTGAACCAGTGGATAGAAGATGCCTCTCAGGCTGCCTAGGTCTGCCAGCCTTTGAATAAAATGAAGGATGATACAATTAGCAGATGAGGATGTAAATACTGCTGCTGTAAATACGCTTAGGGATTTAAGAAAAATGTGAACATAATTATATACGTAGAAGCTACTCAAAAGGACAAATGGAATTTGAAGAGCTGACAAATATAATTTTTGAAATGAGAGGCTGGGACTACCACCTCAGTGACCTATAGGACTATTTCAACATCAGTCTAACATACATGAAATTGAACTCCTGGGACTGGGTGGTGGGATGGGCAAACATTTGAACATTTGATGAGTAATGGATGAAAAAGTTACAGATGTGTTAAAAGTGTAGGTCCGAGAAACTCAAATAACAGCCTCACTAATAAATACATGGTGACTGCAATAAGAGAAATATAAGTGTATACCTTATAATTTGAAAGGATAATTTCCTTTGATTTACGAAACAAAATGAAATGAGCAAATGCTTTACCCCAAATAACTTTCCAGTCCAAATGCCTTCAATGATTAATTCTTTCAAATATTTAGGGAAGAAATTACACCATTTCTTCGTAAATTCTTTTCAGCAAATAGAGAAGGAGGGAGCGCTTCCAATTCATTCTAGGAGGCTGCTATAATTATGATAATGAACCAAACAAGTACATTACAAGAAAAGGAATTTACAAACCAATATCACTCAAGAAAAGAGATGTAAAAGTCCTTAACAAAAAAACTGGCAAATCAATTCCATCAAAACGTAAAATAATGTCCCACGATCAACTGAAGTCTACACCAGCAGTCCAGAGTACAAGGTCACTTTAATATACAAAAATCAATCAACATACTACACCACATTAACAAGTAAAAGTAGGACAATCATCTGTTCATTTCAAAAGATGAAGAAAAAAAGCATCTGACAAAATACAACATCCCTTTAAAAAAATTCCAATAAACCAGTAAACAAGAAAGTGTCCTTTACTTGATGAAGACACGCTCAAAATCCCTACGTATAATATCATGCTTGCTGCTGAAATACTGAATGCTTTTCCCATAGGGTCGTAGAGAGGCACAGGCGTGTGGTGCAGCAGTTAGGACTGTGCTTGGGACACTCACATCCCCAATCAGAGCACACGGCCCCAGTCCTGGCTCTGTTTCTGATTCAGCTTCCTTCGGGGACAGCACACAATGGCTTAAGCAGTTGGGTCCCTGTTGCCCATGTGGGAAACCCAGATGAAGTTCTGGGCTCCTGGCTTTGGGCTGGCCCAGCCTGGCTGTTGTAGGGATTTGGAGAGTGAACCAGCAAATATAGGATCGATTTTCCTTTCTTTCTCTCTCCCAGTTCTCCTCTCTCCCTGCCCCCTTCCTCTGCCCTCTCTTCCTCCCTGCCTTTAAAATAAAACAAAAATAAATAAAATTTAAAAAAATTTTAAAGATAGAAGAAAAGAGGTAATAAGGATTTAGAAGATCTAGTAGACATATTTGTAGAATCCTCGTTTCCAAAATTGAATACTTCCACTCTTTCAGAGTGGAGTGGAATACCTGCAAAAAATTGATCATTCTTTGCAGTGGAAAACACACACTCGCAAATTTCAATGTAATGAAAAAGACAGTTAAAATGAGTTTTGGTAATATGCCCTCCTAAATAACTCATGGGACAAGAGAAAATAATAGAAAATTTAGTATTATAAAAATGGAAGTATGATATAACTAATGAATTATATGAGAGGTAAATTAATGGTTTTAAATAATTTTTTTAAAAAAAGATTGAAATAGAAAAAAAAATCCTCATTTTATATATGAATAAACCAGAACGTCGATGAACTAAGCTGCAGTAGGTCACAAAGATGTAAGGCCAAGAAAACAGGTTCCGGAGTGCCAGGGCACCAGTATCATGACACTTGGGACCATGTCATTCCATCCTGAACTGTTTGTTCTGATAACGTAAAACCATTAGTCAATCATCAAACTGGATACCTACAAGAGTATGGATTATAATAGGGCTTCTCAAATATTTCAAATGCATTTGAATTACTTGGGATTTCTGCTGAAAAGTAGATTCTGTGTTCTTTAAGTCTAGAAAAGGCTCAAGATTACACATTTCTAACAAACTCCCAGGTAATGCTATCCTGAGTCACAAGACACTACATCATGCTTATAGAAAGATAAATTATGGTTGAAATGGCATCTCAAAAACCCTGCAAGATCCAGGATGGGTCTAAATTATGTTCTTCACAACCCTTACTTTAGATTAATGATAATTTACTCTAATTTTCAAATAACACAGAGTAAGGGCTTAAGAGTGCAGGCTTTGGAGTCAGAAAAAAAAACATTAGATTTGAATACTAGATCTGCCACTTCCCACTTGAGTTTCCATGGTCAAATCAGAACTCATCCGGGCTTCCGTTTCCTAATGCATTCAGCAGGGAGATGGATACCATCTGTACTTCACAAGGGTGTAGAGGAGTTAAGTAAGATCGCGCTCATAAAACACTAAACACGGTCTCTGCTACTCTATAGTTTTTACAAAATAGATGGCAGCCAAGAGTTGTTTTCATGATAATAAAAGAGTTATATTATTAAACATTCATTCAGGAAAGAAAATATACCTACCCACAACCATAATGGATAACAGACTTCTCAAGCACAAAGGCAAATCTCAAAGACAAACACAACTCTAGTCAATCTGAGATCATCTCCACTCTGGGACACGTGTCGGGCTCTGCGTCACGGCTCATTCCCTCGTTACACCAGGCCACCCTCCCCCGTGGGATGTCCACCTATGGAACTGCAGCAAAGTTCTTTTTAAAACGTGTTTTTGGATTGCTTTATTAACATACGATTCATGGATCATAAAACTCACACTTTTAAAACCTGTATTTCAGTGGTTTCTGATATATCCACGAAGTTGTGCCACCATCAACACAATCAAATTCCAGGATATTTCATCATCCCAAAAACAAACTCTGTGCCCAGTGGCGGTCACTCCCTCTTTTCCCCTACATCCAGCCCCTAAATGTCTGTAACCAATTAATGCCTTTCGAAATGTAATATAGCTATACGATGGAGTATTACTCAGCCAAAAAGAGGAATGGAGTTCTGTTACGTGCTGTGATGAACCTTGAAAACATTAAGTGACAGAAGCCAGTCGGAAGAGGCAACATCTCACAGGATTCCATTTACATGACATGTCCACATTAGACAACACCATGGAGAAAGAGAGCAGACTCAGGGCTGCCAAGGGCGGGGCAGGGGGAGCAGAATATGGAGTGGCTCTATCACGGGTGACAAAAATGCTCTAAACTTAAATTACAATAATAGTCACACAACTTGGCAAATATACTAAAATCCATGAAATTGCATAATTTAAGTTGGTGATTTAAAAAGATTTATTACTATGCTCCTAAATCTGTATATATAAAATACATGAAACTCGTCCACTTTATATAAATTAAAATTATTTTTAAAAAGATTTATGTATTTGAAAGTTAGAGTTACAGAGAGAAGGAAAGACACACACACAGAGAGAAGACAGATCTTCCACCCGCTGATGCACTCTCCAAATGGCTACAATGGCTGGGGCCGGGCCAGGCAGAAGCCACAAGTCAGGAACTTCACCTGCTTCTCTCACATGGGCAGCAGCAGCCCAAGCACTTGGAGCATCTTCCACTGCTTTGCCAGGTGCATTAGCAGAGAGCTGGCCTGGAAGCCGAGCAGTGAACCTGCACTCTTATGAGATGCTGGTGTTGCAGGCAGTGGCTTAACCCTCTGTGTCACAATGCTGCCCCCTAAATGGCTGATTTTATGGCATATGAATTAAATCTCAATAAAGATGTTAAAAATACAGAGGATTACTAAGGAAGCTGATTATATTAAAATAAAGTTAATAAAGTACTAAGAAAAAAAAAGGCTTGAGGTCAAGAGATCCGTGAGATGTCTGATGCAGTACCCCAGGATAGAGACGGTGATGAGGATATGACCTGAGGCCAGGGTGCTGGGGTAAATTAGGTGGATCCAGGGATGATTAAAAGCATGGGGTTGGGAGGAGGAAAACACAGTGACTGCCCTCGGGTTTCTGAACTGAAAATGGACAACTCTACCTACACTGCCATGACGAGGGATACGAATGCACTGGTACTCACAGCACCTGCCCACAGCCACGTGTGTTCACAGCTACTACAGTATTCAGCACATGCAAATGCTTACATTAGTCCCCAAATGACTGCCAGAGGCCCATTTACTGTGTACATGCTCTGGTGTTACAGAGAGAGAACCACAAAGACAACAGTGGTGAGCTCACCTCCTGCTGCCTGCCCCTTCCCTTCCCAGACTGTAAGCGCCCTGAGATGAGGGCCCCAACTGTGTCTACTGCTTTATTCCCAGAGCCACAGAGAAAATGTTTGCTGAAAGAATAGAATGAATGGTGGTCAGAAGTTGATTTTGACCTGAGAGGGAAGTTAATCATTAAGAAGACGGTATATTGTGTCGGTTAAGAGGCTTGGATTTGAACTCAGATCCTAGCAATCACACCACAGCACACCAGACAGGCTGCTTCAATTCTCTGAGCCTGGGTTTCCTCATGAGACCCCCATCAATGTTTGCTGAGCCTGTGCTCTGACCAGGGGTCCTGAGAATGCCTGAGTTTATCTGTTCTGAGTCTGAAGGAGAATAATCCATCTCTCCCTTCTTTCCATAACCCAGCTTGGACAGAAGCACACCATTCTGTGGGGTCAGCCAGTTCAGCAGGGGGGTGAGCTTACCAAGGGAGTGCATAACTACAGACACCCCTGCATCAACTAGCAAGTGGGTCCTTCCGAGGCCAGAGCCCGGGAGAAGAGCAGAAAGTGGCAAAGACGTGCAGGTGCTGCGAACCCCAGGAACCAAGGTTCAGCTCCTTAGAAGGCACAGAGCAATCGGGAGAGGCCACTTCTCCAGGCTCATCTCCCTCACTTCCCAAAAACCTAGCTGGAGCAGGAAGGGGTGGGCGACTCAGAACTGTGTGGTGCAGAGGGATGCTCAAGACCATCCTTGCTCCTCATTACCCAGCGCGCATTTTCTAAGAGTCACTGAGGCCTTGCAGAAAATTCTGAAAAAACATTCTATTACAAGACCATCTGCTGAAATACTGTCGGCGCGCTTTCTGCAGCCCCCATTTCCTTTTATTACCAGGGAATGCTGCATGAAAATAGGTCTCATTCGGAAAGCTGCGTCTGCGCATGCTGCCTCCTCCTAGCCTGCAGTGCTGAGACCACTCCCCACCCCATCCGTCCTGTGGACACAGCGCCCATGTTGCGAGGATGCGAGGACAGGGGCTTCAGGTGTGGGAGATCACAGGACAGATGGCCTCCTAGGCAACCGGAGCCCGCGCTCGCTCCTCCATGTAGCTGAAGGAACAAACAAGACAAGCGGGAAGGAGACAATGGGAGATTCTCCATGACAGTTAACTCCGTGTGCATCTGACCTATTTTATCCAGCAACCACCACACTGTGTAGCCTTCCCTCCTCTCAGCAGTGCCTAGATATTGACAAGGCGAAACACACACTCCTGATTCTGACGAGAACAAGGACCAGAGGAACCTCATGACACGATTGGGAGCAAGTCAATAAAAGCAGCTGTGATCATTTATTAGCAGTTAATAAAAGCTCCTTATACACTCCTTTAATTCATGTAAGAGCCCAGTGAAGTAAACAAGGTATTAAACCCATGTCGAACTTAAGAAACATGAGACACAGAGTAATCATGTCACCCAGGGCCACACAATCAGGACATGGTGGGGTTAAAATGTCACAGCTATGAGCTTCATCTCTAGCGTGGCTAAGACCCTACTTGCTATAACTCGCCAAGCAAGACCACCTTAGGAAACCATGAGACCACCTCTGCCTCTGTGGTTTTTTTTTTTTTTTTTTTTTAACAGGCAGAGTGGACAGTGAGAGAGAGACAGAGAGAAAGGTCATCCTTTTTCCGCTGGTTCACCCCACAATGGCCGCTGCAGCCGGCACGCTGTGCTGATCTGAAGCCAGGAGCCAGGTGCTTCTCCTGGTCTCCCATGCGGGTGCAGGGCCCAAGGACAGGACTTGGGCCATCCTCCACTGCACTCCTGGACCACAGCAGAGAGCTGGACAGGAAGAAGAGCGACTGGGACAGAATCGGGCACCCCGACTGAGACTAGAACCCGGTGTGCTGGCACCACAGGCAGAGGATAGCCTAGTGAGCCGTGGCGCCGGCCACCTCTGTGGTTTCTAATAAAGCTCCAGGCACCAGAATGATAAGGCTGGAAATGAAACACAGAGCCTCGCTGGCCCACAAGTCCCTTCATGGTGGGCCGGGAGGATCCCCACATTTGCAGAGCAATGATTAACTACGTGTGACGTCTTGCATGGTGAAAGCCCAAAGTGATGGCTGAGTCACCTCAGGAAAGCAGGCAGGTGACCCGTCCCCTGGGCTTGCTCCTGTCACCGTCAAAGCACTCAGCACCCAGCATTCTCAGGTGCTGCCTTCCTGGCCCTGTGTCAACAGGAGTCTGGTTCCTCTGGGGCAGAGCAGGCCTGGCCCAGGCAGCCTTGCTGGGCACACACTGCCTGACCAGTCCCTCCACACCCTAGAGATGCCCTCACCGCCCCCTGCACAATCTCTGCGTGGCCCTGCGCCTCTCCACAGGCAAGGTCCCTAATACTCTTTCCCTCTTGTTTGTTCTGACAATCTGTCAGAGAAAGTGTTCAATGCTGTGGGCCCCAGACTGTTCTCAGAGCATGGGGCGCTCGGATGAACAACACACACCAGGAGGGGATGGCTAGGTGGGCCCAAACGGGCATGACAGGCTGCGAAGAGCACAGGGGAGGCCGGAGAGGCGGCGGTGAGGACTAACTGATGGGGAAAGACCAGAGAGGGTCCCTCTCAGGAGGTGACATTTGAGCTGAGGGCTGCATGACAGAATGGGGTGGGGCGGTCACAAAGATCTCAGGGCAGTCCACTCCTGGCAGAGAGGACAAATGCGAAGGCGCCTGAGTGGGAACAAGCGTGCCTCGTTCAAGGGGCAGGAAGAACACAGCAAACACCATCTCAGAAGGCTGGGGGTCACGTCGCGGGGGTGGCGGCCGACAGGATGAAAAACGGGCCGTGGCCGAAGGTGCAGAGCCTTGCAGGCCGAGGGGAGGGGTTGGTGCTGACTTCTGCGAGCCCACGGAAGCGCTGGAGAGCTCTGAGCAGGAGAGTGATACGATCTGACTTATTCATTTCTTAAATCCAGTTCATAAAAGCCGAACTGGAAGGCTGCTGCCCAGGAGGACAGCCTGATTATCTCTCCTCCCGCACCGTGCACTTGCATGCGCAGGCACACAAAATATCAACTGCGGTTATGACAGCTGTAGCTACACAAAGGCAGCAAGGAAAAACCTTTACAGAGGAAATAATATGCAATTTTCTAGCTGAACACCTTTTAAAAAGTAATGATGGAGAATAAAATCCCTGCCTGTGAGTGAGGCAGGGGCTGTCTTTAGGTACAGGGTAACAACATGCCCCTTGAAATAAGCAAGAGCCGGGCCAAGTGGAGCTTACCGGTGTATCTAAATCTGCAGGCTGAAAAGACAGCCGTGGGGGAGGGAGAAAGGAGCCAGCAATTCAGCTCCGCTGCCTGCTGCTTCTCTCTGCAGCTCGCAGGAGTGAGGGTCCAGACAAGTTGCTCAAACATAGCTTGTGACGACTATGACTTCTTGCAGAGAACAAGGGCCCGTGGACAGCCCAGGCTCCAGGTCAGAGGGACAGTCAGGAACCGAGCAGAGCCAGGCAGGTGTGAGCCGGGGCTCTCCCACGACAAGTGGCACCCAGGGAGCAAACAAATCCTTCCCCAACCTGATGGCAACTTTAAACCTGAGGGTCCTGGGTACGAAGGTCTTCGGAGTGCCACGAGGTTAAGGGAGTCGCAGTAGCAGCCCCTAACTGACCAGCAAACGGGCTGCCTGGCCTTGGTCACACCCTCAGCTGGCAGGTGGGCAGTTGCTCCCCTGCTGCTGGACACCCTGGGCTCTTCGGGCACTACTGTCCTGCCTCCACTGTTGGCACCTGGGCTAGGAAGACATCAAAGAACACAGAGCTGCGGGAGTCAGCTTCGCGTCCGTGAAGGTGAGCTGTCCCATCAGGCCCCAGGACCTCCTCAGAGACCTGCTCGAAGTCTCTGTGGACTCATCCGGAATCCTTGCCTGGGCTCCCCCTTGTGTGGATACCAGAAAGTGAAGTAACATCTTTCTTTGACCTAGTCTCATAAAATACTGCCTCGTGCACACTGCAGCTCTCACTTCTCCACAGACACAAGGCCTCCACTGCACTCGCCTCGGGCCCCTACTGCTCCTTGTCAGAACTGCTGCCATAAATGCCTCTCTTTCTATAGCCTGCCTGCCAGTCCAGCAAATCCCTCAAGGCTTTGCCCAAATGCTCTGCTATTTTTCAACTGTCCAAGACTCAATCAACCCTCTCTTCAGCACCTTATTTAAAAGACCCCATGTTGGCATCTTGGGGAAGACAGTGCCCTATCTGGGAGGGGGCCAAGTGTGTACATTCTGTTCTAGTCGGGGTGGGCACCTGACAGTCACCATCCCAGAAAGCTTAATCCTGAATGAATATCGCAGGATGGGAGGACTGATGAAGACTGACTTGATGGGGACTGCGGTGACAGCAGTGGTACAATGAGGATCCAACTGGTACAATTTCAAAACCAGTCTCTCCAGGAGCTCCTTGTTTCCAGCCCACTGCCCAAGCCTGAGCCTCCAACCCCATACTCACAGGTGAGCCCCCAACAACCATCCAATAAATCCTCTTTTTGCTCACAACAGCCAGAGCTGGTTTCTATGGCCACAATAAAATTTCTGATATTTTCTTCTCTCTCCATCTAAATGGAACTGTGCTCCCATCTGTACTTCGACAGCACTTAATACATTTCATAATTATCCCAATTATTGTTACTCTAAGTGATCTATAGCTATTGATCCCTCTGCAAAAACAGGAGCTTTGTGAGAGAAGCAGCCCCAATGTCAGACACAGTACCTGGTAGATATATGCTGTATCAACGCATGTTGAACTAAAATTGCACTTTCAAATTGCACTAATTATTCCATGCATAGGAAGAACAGCTACAAAGTAACATTACTGGTAATTTTAACAAAGGCATAACTTAGGCCACCTAATATAATGCTGAAATCTTCAAAAATCTTTGGAGGGCAGGTATTTATTCTCCAACAAATAAAGCTCATCACTGCTGTAGCACTATCTGAGGCGTGGAAGCTGAATGAGAGCTCTGAACTCAGCGCAGTGATCGGATGGGAAGGCTGATCTGCACTCAGGTCTGTGCGATTACGGAGCCCACGTTCTTTCCACTCACCACGCTCTTTCTCGATAGGCCTTTATCACAGAAATACCACATGGAAGGCACTGCACTGTGTAAATTGTTCTAATAAAGCTGTTGCTGTCCAAAACATTGTTTAGAAACTGTTTTCAGAGTTAATGTGTCTATGCATATCTTTAATCTTGGTAAGTTTTCTCTTTAAGGAAGGTGTAGAGTTTCTGGGAAAAAAAGATTTATGTACTCGGGCCACAGGAGACAAGGGGTCCAGAAGGGGACAGAGCCAGCCATAAAAAAGGAAATATGGAGGCTGGCATCGAGGCGTAAAGCTGCTGCCTTCAATGCCACCATCCCATATGGGCCCTTCTTTGAGCCCTGGTTGCTCCACTTCCAATCCAGCTCCCTGCTAATGCACCTGGGAAAGCAGCACAAGATGGCCCAAATGGTTGGGCCCCTGCTCCCATGTGGGTGACCTGGAAGAAGCTCCTGGGTCCTGGCTTTGATCTGGCCCAGCCCTAGCCATTGCAGCCATTTGGAGAGTGAATCAGCAGATGCAAGATCTGTCTGTCTGTCTGTCTGTCTCTCTCTCTCTCTGTAACTCTGTCTTTCAAGTAAATAATAAAAACAGATCTTAGAAAAAAAAAAAAAAAGGAAACATGTACTGCAACCCAGGAAGAAAGGGACTTCCTAATGTTGTTCCTTAACTGGCAAGTCCTCAGAGTACAGGGTTTTGTCTTGGCGTAGAGCTCTGTAGGGTGTGCATGCATGTGTATGTGTACATGTGTGTGAGGAGTGTGTGCACCCATGTGTATGTGTGTGCACACACTCACGTGCAGGGAACTGACCACTTGCCACAGCGCGCCTAAGGTAGCTTCCTGACTGCATTCCTGTAGTACTGCCTCCTATGTGTCTTTTCTCTTCTAGTAACCTACTTAGCTGCCTTGGGTCCAAAGCGATGGCTAGGAAGAGGATGTGAGTTCCACCCGCGCCATTCCACTATCAGTAGACCTTGGCTGGAGAGAACAGCCGCTCTCATGGTCTCTTTTCTCTCTGAGAAGCAATGTGGTGGCCCTAACTAAGCTGCGTCTGATCATTCCTGGTATCACATCAACCCTCCTCCTTTCTCTGAGTCAAGAAGCCCTATGGAGTCCTATTCCCAAGGATGCCAAAATGCAGACAAAACAAAGCATACTGAAAGCTGAGTGTGGCAGGGATTCCCATCCCATTTCTTCCTCTTGGCAAAGACAAGAAAGAGCCCTACATGGTTTGGCTGGGATTTGTCTCCCCTAAACTCAGGAAGTTTAATCCGCAAAGTCTTACGTTAATGATATTAGGAGGATGGAAACCTCATCCAACTGTTATTAGTGGTGAGGCCTTTGCAAAGTGATTAGCTCGGATTAGGTAGTGGGTGGAGCTGTACATGATTGAATTCTAACGGTTTTACAATGAGGGGGAAAGAGATAACACTGACACACAGAGACATGTGTGTTCTTGCTAGGACGCAATGTAGCGAACAGGGACTCTCAGCAAAGCTTGACTTAAGCTCTTTGGACTCTGCACTTCCAAAACCACGAGCCAATAGAAACCTCAGGTATTCTGTTACAGGAACAAGAACAGACCAACACAAGTACCGTTATTCCTTCCTAAAGCGGGCCCTGAGCCCTCCACAGCTCAGCATGCTGGGTGCTCCAGTGGGAAACAGCAGCACATACTGCAGGGGGGATTCTGCCAGCTTTCATCATCTATTCCACAAGTACTAAAAGGCATAACTGGATAAGCAGCACTGGGTTTGATTTTACAGAGATGCTAAAGACAACACACACACAGAGTGACTGCAACCGTTGACCCAAGGACACCACTGGGGGCACTCCATGTTGGTTGTCAGGCTAACACAGAAGAAGAAAAGGTAGTAAGTGTTTAGAGACTGTGAAAGACAGAAGATGTCCACTCAAATGCCTAAAACAGGCGACAGATTAGTAATGTGTCATCAGATACATTAGATGCTTCATTACATACTTACAGTCAGAAAGACTTGGTTTTGAATTCCAACTCTCGTGGCCTTGAGAGAGTAGCTTCACCTGTCTGTGCCTTAGTTTCTCTATCTATACTATGCTGAGGACTAACAAAACCTAGTGTAAAAAGCTCCCAGCAACTCATAGGAGCTCAATAACCACTAAATCCTTTTATTACTCCTCTTTATTCTTCCTCTTGAAGCAACATCTGTTGGCTAAATATTTTATATGCTTTTAAAAAAACATTTATCCTATCCTCTATCCCTTTCTGCAGAAAAGGCCCCAAATATTTTTTAACTTTTTTTAATGATTTATTTCATTTATTTGAAAGACAGAGTTACAGAGAGAGGCAGAGACAGAGAGAGAGGTCTTCCATCTACTGGTTCACTCCCCAAATGGCCACAACGGTCAGAACTGTGCCAATCCAAAGCCGGGAGCCAGGAGCTTCTTCCAGGTCTTCTATGTGGGTGCAGGGGCCCAAGGACTTGGGCCATCTTCTACTGCTTTCCCAGGCCATAGCAGAGAGCTGGATTGGAAGAGGAACAGCCGGGACTAGAACCGGCACCCATATGGGATGCTGCCACTTCAGGCCAGGGCTTTAACCCGCTGTGCTATAGCGCCAGCCCAAAGGACCCCAAATATTAACAGCTCCAAGATGCAGAGACCCAGTCCCCAGCACTCCTGGGCATGCACATAACATGCTCCCTGATCACCTGCAATCAATGGCATCTTCTTGTCACACACATTCTGCTGCTTTCTGATGGTGAGAGTGGGGCACTTAACCTTCCACTTCCTCAGGACTGGTCACAGTCTGCCCTTTCTTGTGAAAGAGTTAGAATGGGCCTGCAATATGAACCCATTTCTTAGTTGGGTAGGCGCATCTACTGAATTCAACCGTGAACACACATCTTCCACAGCCCTGGAAACCCACCCAGGGCTGGCCACCTAAGGCCCCAGGACAGACCTCTGTTGATTTAAACACGTCCTGGTTAGCCCTGCTCCGTAGGAAGTGTTGGGGCACTGAGATCTATGCCTCACTTAAATTGGAGAGATAATGTACTGGAGTGCAATACAGCACTTAAGGTGATTTGTGGAGGTATCTGAGAGGAAATATCACCCAACCCTACTTAGGTGGATCAAGCAAGGCCTGGAGAGAGGAAGTCACACCTCAGCTCAAGACTGTGGGCCACGGGAAGCACATGGAACACAGCACGGAGCACGCCCCAGTGCATGCAGGTGTGCTGACGCACAGCCGGAGCCCAGAGGGAGCAAGGAGGAGTGACACGGATGAGAGACTGAGGGCAAGTGGGGCCCAAGCCCGGAGGACCTGAACGCCACGTTCAGGGTTCTGGACTCCAGCCTCTAAGTACTAAAGAAGCACTCGGAGTTTTACCGAGCGATATTAATACTCAACGCTGCCTCTCCCTAAGGTCAGTCTCTGTCCGTGTTAGGAGTGAACTGAAAGGGGCAAGAGATGAGGGTAACAAGATCACGTGAGAAGAGTATGATTCAGACAAGAGAGGACGAGGGCAGGAACGAAGCGCTGGCCACAACGAGGTTCCTCTACAGAGAGGAAGTAAAGGACAAGAAGACAGGCGGATGGGGACGCAGGAGGGGCAGTGGGGCGAGGAGGATGGCAAGTGCCAACGTGAGCATGCTGCCCACTCAACACCTGGGGTTCTGCAGCGAACGCCGTTCGGGAGGCAGCTGGGCTGTGGGTCTGCCGGGGCACATGTGCATTGGAGTCCCTGAAGCCACAGAGGGAAGCCTGGCTGAAAACACCGGAATCCCTTCACCGAATAAGACCCCAAGAAGGTATCGGAGGCCTCCTTCCGGTCTTCATCATCCAGCAGGAGTTCAGTGGTCTCTCATGACACAAGATGCCACAACGCCAGTACAGACAGGAGGATAGCCCCTTCCCATACTGCGTATTCTGGGGAGGAGCACCTATCAGACCAGTCCTCCTTGTCTTGGTCAGGGTGCTACAGCAGATACCACAGGCTGTGTGGCTTGAACAATAAACAGTGTTTCCTCACAGTTCTGCAGGCCGAGGTATCCAAGATCAAGCTGCCTGCAACATGGCATCTGGTGAGGGCGCTCTTCCTCTTTTGTGGACAGCACCATCCTATGATCGAGGGAGAGAGAGCTCTAGTCTCTTCTTTTTCTTTTAAGGACACTAATCCCGTCCTGGAGGCCCATCTTCATAACCGCCCCCGGAGCCCCCACCTTCATAAATCATCACGTGGAGGATGGGGCTTCAATATATGAATCTGGGGAAGACACAAACATTCAGCCCATGATACCTCCTGCAGGAAATAAATAACCAATTATGAGCGAAATATTCTCAAACCCTTGGAAAGCCCTGGGAAATGACCAAAAACAAGCAGAAGTTGGAAGGCAGGCAACATGTGGGAGAAAGCAGTGGTACCAGTCACATTCACCATTTCCATGGATTTTCCTTAAGAACAGATCCGATTTGGTACCATCCTGGGAGCCCAGAAAACAGAGACCAGACCAGGAATCTGAGACTGGGGCTGCTACAGCATCCGAGACTGCCCAAACCCTTCATACAAACTCCATCCAAATCTCTGGCTCTCTCTGAACTATATACATATGGGGCAAAATATGTGGTATGCAGGAAAAACAATCATTAGATGAAATGCGACAGCTTTTCAAAAAAGATTTATGTACTTACTTACGTGTGTACATATTTATGTACTTACTTATCTGTACTTACTTACGTATGTGTGCATGTAGGTATTCAGATTGCAGAGAAACAGAGAGGGGGAGAGCAAGAGAGAAAGATCCTCTATTTGCTGGCTTAAATGGCTGCAGCCGCTAGGGCTGGGCCAGGCCAAAGCCAGGATTCAGGAACTCCATCTCAGTCTATCACTTGGGTGGCAGGACCCCAAGCACCTGGTTCATCTTCTGCTGCCTTTCCAGGTACATTAGCAAGAGACTGGATCAGAAGTGAAGCAGCCGGGGCTAGAACGGACACTCCAATAAGGGATGTTGGTGTCACAAGCAGTAGCTTAGCTCACTATACCACAACACCAGCCCTACATGACAGCATTAAACCACTATATTAGAAAAGAGCATGCCAATATCCATGATCAACATTTCTACTTTAGAAATCCCAAAAAAAGCCAAACCAAACAAACTAATTAAACCCAAATTAAGTAGAAGGAAAGAAGTAACAAAAATAAAAGTGAAAATCAATGAAATAGAAATCAAACAATAGAAAAAAATCAACAAAGTCAAAAGCTAGTTCTCTGGAAAAAAATCAACAAAATTGATAAATTCTTAGCCAGACTGGTGGAGACAAAAAGGAGAACACGATCGTCAATACCTGGAACAAAAAGGGGCTGTTGCTGAGGTGCACGACGGTGCAGGCCCTGGGCCTCAGGAGGACACACAGCGTGGAGCCACTGACGGGGGCCTTGAGCAAGGCCTCCCCGAAAGGCCGCCAGGGCCGTGACACGACGGGGACTGGGACAGACACTTAAAATGCTCTGATGCCAGCACCCATTCTCCTGCCAAACAGAATGCTCCTTCCACACAGCGTGAACAACAAGAGCACCTGCGGCCCACGGGAGGGCAGTCCTGACCGGAAGCCCAGATGTGACAGCGGCTGACGCTGAGTCCCGGCCACAGGACAGGCCTGCGACGAGGAAGTCCCTGCTTCCCAGACGCCAGAGCAACCTCCGGGCCTGACGCAACGGCTGCCCATGAATTCCAGGAATTCCCAATGTCCTTACCACACACTCCGTTTTAAGTGAGTCAGAGCTGGATTCTTTTGTTTCCAACCAGGAAACCAAGGACGTGGGCAGTCCTGGTTAGGATAAGTGGCAGGTACCTGGGGGGCAGCACAGTGGCCAGTGGGAACAAACAAGCAACTTTCCTGGGAGAAAAGACACCAGAACTTGGGCTAATGTCAGAGGCTGCACCCAACTCTCAGGAACCCGCAAACAAACCTCAGATCAGTCTGTACCCCTCATCCCTAGCAAGGAGCTGAGAGCTGAGGCCTCCATAGAGGTGGTCCGGGCACAAGATTTTGTTGTAGCTGAGAAATAATAAGGAGAGATGCAGCAGCAATAAGAATTCGCTCGGGCCAAGAATCATACAGGCAGCTCTGAAATGGACAATAGGCAATGCTTCTGGGCGATGCTATGTCCTCCAATGAAAGAGTTCAAGACCCAAGAAGGGAGGAACAAGGAGGCAATCCCTCCTCTGGGCCACGGTGCACAGCACACCTCAGGACATGGTGTTCATCCACGCAAGCCGGGAGACAGAGCCCATCTCCCCTCCTGGCTCAGCCCCGTTGTTCAGCAGCTGCGGTTTGCAGGGCACTGTGCTCAGCCCCGTGAATTAGAGTTGAAGCCCTGCGTTCACACACTGCTGTGCTAAGTGTTCGGAAAGCCCTGCCAGCTCACCTCATTAGCTCACCTCCTATCTATCAGGGGCTGAAGGCAAGAGGTGTTCTCCCTGATTCACAGACTTAAGGGAAGAGGGGAGACAGCCTACCTAATGAGTGACTTATAAGGGACTAGAAAGGAGGCAGGCAGATTTGACTCCTAGTTCAGCATCCATTCACCCTCTCCTGCCATTCACTCCACTGGCATTTCTTAAGCACGTACTCTGTCCCAGACCCTGAAGCAGAAAACGCATTCCCTTCTCTCAAGCCCGCAGTTTAGCTAATGAGAATGGCAGATAACTAGCTAACTGCTCATTTAGTCACTCAGGCATCAGATAGGCAGAGTGTAACAAGAAGTTCAAACCCAGTCATGAGCACTGGGTGTGTGACCTTAGACAAGTTACATGGCTTATCTCTGACTCGATTTTCCTGAGTGTAACATGAGGAGGCCAGCTGTTACTGTGATCGTTCAAGACAGTGATAATGATGGACACCTGGCACACAGCAGGTGCTCAATGACGACTTATATTCCCAGGTTCAAGGGCAAAGCCTTAAACTCTTCGTAGAGGCTCCATCTCCTTTTCTTCACCTTTGAGCCAAGGGACACCAAGCATAGTAGGATTTCAATTAGTAAAATTTGCTATTATTATAACTTACATTGGTTGGGTGGCCCTTATGTGCTAGGCACTGGGATATACAGTTGAGACTCTGTATATATTGACTCAAGGAAAATATATTGGATTGGGGCCAGCACTGTGGCACAATGGGTTAAAGCCCTGGACTGAAGTGCCAACATCCCATATGGGCACCGGTTCTAGTCCCGGCTGTTCCTCTTCCAATCTAGCTCTCTGCTATGGCCTGGGAAAGCAGTAGAAGATGGCCCAAGTGCTTAGGCCCCTGCACCCATGTGGAAGACCTGGAAGAAGCTCCTGGCTCCTGGCTTCGGGTCAGCGCAGCTCAGGCAGTTGCAGCCATCTGGGGAGTGAACCAGCGGATGGAAGACCTCTCTCTCTGTCTCTACCTCTCTCTGTAACTCTTTCAAATAAATTAAAAAAAATCTTTTTTAAAAAAAAACATATTGACTCTATTTATGCCAGTCACCATTGTTGGTACTAAGTTAGGGAAAAGGGACCTTTGAGTCAAGAAAAAAAAAATACACACACACACAAACAGCTGTGCTGTTAACTGAGCCTAGAAAGTAAGGGAAGAACAAGTTTTCATCCCAGTAAGGCAGGGCAGGGATAGAGCAGGGGGAGGTTGCAAAGAATAACCCAAGCATTGAGTTTTAGGGACCTGTGGAGCAGCCAAGAGAAGATGCCATGTGGACCACTGGTTATGTAGGCTGGCGCTTCAGGGAGTCTTCAGCTCACAGAGGGTGAGCAAAGCCAAGGGGTGAGAGGGCATTTTCAGGGAAAAGAGGCAAAGCCAGGGCTGTAAGCCTGCACGGCTCAACCTTCATGGTGGGAAGTAGGGAAGGATCTACAGACGGGAGGGAGAGGGACAAGGCCAAGGACTGGCAGAAGATCCCAGATGACAGCAGCACCTTTAGAAGCCAAGTGAGAAGGGAGGTTCTCAGTGTCAGAATCCAAAAAAGGTAAAAAAGATGGAGTTCCAGGCCCCTAGCCCCAAGTGCCACCATGGTGGTACTTCTCACACTACGTTTCCCAAGAGGGTCCTAGGGCTGTGCTCAGCGCAGGCTGAGAGGGCAGTCAGGTGGGCCCTGCCCTTATATTTCAACCACAGCAACCTTGTGAGCATCTTGCTCCTAAACATCTCCTAAATCACCCTGCATTTATTGCCCTGTCAATCATTCTAGTTCAAGCCACATAAACTGTCTCCTGCATTATTAACAGCAGCCCAGAACTGCTCCCCCTCCCTCCAGTCTTGCTGTGTTGTGGAGCACTCCTCACTCTGCAGCAAGAATAATCTTCCTGGGACACAAATCTGATCGTGTTACTCACTTCACATAAAGCCTTCAATAGCTGTACAATGCCCATGGATAATTCCAGAACTCCTTAAAACAGCTTTCATAAACCTCAATGACCAGGTTCTTGCTCACCTCTTCGGTCTCATCACGCCCCCTTCCTCCAGCTTTTGGACATGACAAACTTTTGCTCTCAGCTCCTGGCATATATATTGCTTCTTTCAGGTCAGCTCTTCCCTCCCACTCAACACCCTCCACCTGCTAACTCCTGTAACAGTCTCAGGTCTCGATTCCTCGGGGAATCTTCCCTGGCCCCTCACAGCTACACGACCTTTCCATGGCGGCCCCAGAACTCTCCACTTCCCCTGCCGCTGCAGTCACTGGAGGCGATCACTGTCCTAGTTCTCTGTGACAAATGAGCACGGGGTAGACGTAGAAGCTGGGTCTACTAGCAGCTTACCACAGTCAACACAATATGGTGACAAACATCCATTTAGGAGTCAGAGGACATGGTTTTGAGTCTCCACTTTTTTTTATTTACTAGACATAAGACACTGGAAAATTGACAGTCTCTCTGGGTCTTGGTGTCTTCATCTAAACTCAGGTTCTAATGATACCTTCTCCCTGTCACCACAGTGAGGATACAATTACATAACATACATGGAAAGCCTAGCAAACTGGCAGACAAATACAAAGCTACGACTGCTAACGTCTTACACACAAAATGGCAAAGAAGCAGCTGGCCTTCAGGATATGAGAAATATCCCTTTCCCCTACTATCTACTGATGAGTTGCCATTTGCCAAGCACTAAGCTAAATTTCATTCTGGGTCCTCATCATCCAAATACTCACGGTCTATGTGCCTGCATCTGTAGACGACACAAGTAACAGTCATCGTACCACAAACATGTTTCACTAGGACACTCACCACTTATAAGCTGGTCTATAATCAGATATTCCAGCTTTCATTCGGCCTTTGTGAACCCTGATTTGTAGAACAGTGCCCATGCAAAGACAAAACGTTACCAAAACTTGTTCAAGAGGCCAAAGTCCTCCTCTGGCACTGGTGTTAGCCTTCAATCACTCAAATAAAGGCTCTGTCGGGCTGTTTCATTTGGCCATGGGAGAAGTTTCTGTGGACGTTGTTTCTTGAGCATTCTTATTAGTAGAGTTCCTGAAAGGTGCAAAGTGTGCAAGGAGATATCCTGTGGGACAATCAATTACTGTAAAAAATACTGAAGCGAGTTCCAAGAGAAGATAATGATCACAGATGGAAGTGCAGATTATGGGAAGAAAATAAACTGGAGTAGAAAGCGTAGGAGGTTATGTTATCTAGTAACTCACAGGTTGTCATACTGAATGAAAAAGACCAACAGAGATAACGTTTACAAAAGACACACCTTTAAATAAAAAGGACATAAAAAGGTTAAAAGTAAAAGGATAGAAAAAGATACTCTGTGCAAACACTAAAAGATAGCTTAAGTATTTAGATTAACATCAGACAAAGTAGACGCTAAGGAAAGATGTTTTACTAGTGATAACGAGATAATTCATGGAGATAAAAAGAATCTTTTAGGTACAAATGGATGTTTGAGGTTTACAGGTATCTAATAATCACTTACATGTTTACTATGTAACATTATTTAAAGTAGAAGTTGAGGTTCTGGCACTGTGGCATAATGGGTATGCCTGTAACAATGGCATTCCATATGGGTGCCAGCTCATGTCCTAGCTGCTCCATTTCCAGTCCAGCTCCCTGCTAATGGCCTGGGACAAACAGCAGAATGGCCCAAATGTTTGGGCCCCTGCTATTCACATCAGAGACCTGAATGAAGCTCCCAGTTCCTGGCTTCAGCCTAGCTCAGCACTGGCCATTGCAGCCATCTGGGGAGTAAACCAGCATACAGTAGACTGATATTCTCTCTCTCTCTCTCTCTCTCTCTCTCTCTCTCTCTCTCTCTCTCTCTCTCCCCTCCCCCCATCTCCCTCTCCCTCTCCCTCTCACTGTTACTCTTACAACATAAACAAAATGTTTTAAAAAATAAAGTAAACTTGTCAAAACTAAAGGGTGAAATAAACACACAAGCACAACTGGAGACTAGACACTCCCCTCAGTAACTGATAGAAAACAAAGAAAATTTAGTATGGATAAACAGAGGATAAGAACAACACAATTAATCAGTAGACATATGAGTATACAGAACACTACAACCAACAATTGCAAAGATAAATTATTTTCAAGTGCGATGGAACACGTCCCAGAACAAACCATATAGTAGACCATAAAACATGTCTCAATAAATTTCACGGATTGAAATCATACCAACTATCTTCCTTGACTACTATGGAGTTAAACTAGAAACTGACAATAGAAAAATAACTAGATAGCTAGAAGAGTTCCCAAATGTTTAGAAACATCACACTTCTAATAATCCACGGTACAATTAAAAAAAACACACAATATATGTAGAAAATAGTTTCAGCTACATAACAATGAAAATATGACACGCCAAAATTGAGGAATGAAACAAAAGCTGTGCTTACAGGAGAATGTATAGCTTTAAGACTAACTAGAGGGCCAACACCACGGTGCAGCAGGTTAAAGCCCTGGCCTGCAGTGCCGACATCCCATATGGGCACCGGTTCAAGTCTAGGCTGCTCCACGTATGATTGCAGCCTGGGAAAGCAGTAGAAGATGGCCCAAGTGCTTGGGACCCTGCACCTATGTGGGAGACCCAGAAGAAGCTCCTGGCTCCTGGCTTCAGATCAGCCCAGCTCCGGCCATTGCGACCATTTGGGCAGTGAACCAGTGGATGAAAGATCTCTTTCTCTGACTCTACCTCTCTCTGTAACTGCCTTTCAAATAAATAAAATAAATCTTTTTAAAAGGGGGGGGGGGGGTCGGCAGTGCTGTGGCATAGCGGGTGAGGTTGCCACCTGCAGTGCTGGCATCCCATATGGGCACCAGTTTGAGTTCTGGCTGCTCAACTTCCAATCCAGCTCTCTACTCTCTGCTATGGCCTGGGAAGACAGTGGAGGATGGCCCAAGTCCTTGGGTCCCTGAACCCACATGGGAGACAAGGAGGAGGCTCCTGGCTCCTGGCTGCAGATAAGCACAACTCCAGCTGTTGTAGCCAATTGGAGAGTGAACCATTAGATGGAAGACCTCTCTCTCTCCCTCCCTCCTCCCCCGCCACCCGCCTCTCCTTCTAATTCTTTCAAATAAATAAATAAATAAATCTTTACAAAAGGCTATACTAGAGAAGAATGGTTTAAAATCAACAAAGAGTCTGTCTTAAGAAGGTAGAACAGGGGATGGTGCTGTGGCGCAGTGGGCTAAGCCTCTACCTGCAGGGCTGGCATCCCATATGGGCACCAGTTTGTGTCCCAGCTCTCCTCTTCTGCTCTCTGCTCATGGCCTGGGAAAGCAGTGGAAGATGGCCCAAGTGCCTGGGTCCCTGCGCCCATGTGGGAGACCCGGAAGAAGCTCCTGGGTCCTGGCTCCTGGCCCCACTCTGGCCATTGCAGTCATTTGCGGAATGAACCAGCAGATGGAAGGCCTTTCTCTTTGTCTCTCCCTCTAACTCTGTCTACCTCTCAAATAAGTAAATATTTAAAATTAAAAAAAAAAAACAGAATGAGCATTAGTTTAAAAAAATGAAGAAGCTAGAACAAGAACAAAATAATCCCAAAAAAAGATAGAAATAAACATTTTAATACAAAATATAAATATATGAAATGGAAAATATACAATTGAGAAAATCAAAGCTGGTTCTTCAAGAAGATTGAAAAAAATGGATACAAACTTAGAAATTTTACAGAGTATCTGCAAAAATCTATAGCTAACGTCACATTTAAAGGTAAAATACTGAATCTTCTCCCAAAATACAGAATTAAAAGAATGCTCGCTATTCAACCTTGTGTTTAAGGTTCAATCAGTGTAACAAGGTAAGGAAATAAATAAATCGTAAAAATTCCAAACTTTAGATAGGAAATACATGTAACATTGCCATGATGCTGAAATAATGTAATAGTTTATATTGAAAAACCCACCAGCTATGCAATATAGATAGTAATGAATCAATCTGTCAAGGTTAAATGATATAAGGTCAATGCAAAAATTATATCAATGAATAAAAACTAAAGATAAAAAATTAAAAGACACAGTATTTTCATTAGCATTCAAAAATAAAATATCCAGGAGTCAATCAAACAAAAAGAACCTAAGAACACTACAAAGAAATATGTAACACTTTGCTGAGATGGTCTAAACAGGAGTGTGTGTGTGTGTGTGTACGCATGTGTGTGTAATACACTGGAAAACTTAATAACATTAAGATATCAATTCTTTCCAAACTGACCTACAGATGTTAATCTAAAATATAAAACTCCTATGAAAAAATACAGGGATGAATCTCTATAATCTTGAACTTAGCAATAGATTCTTAGATATGATATCAAAAGCACAAGTAATTAAAGAAAAAGTAAACTGAACTTCATGCTTCAAAAGGACACCATCAAGACAGTGAAAACACAACACAAACAACAGGTGAAGACATCTGTGAATCTAATCTATGGAACTTTTAAGCAAACTTTATAAAGAACCCTTCGAATCAAAAGTAAAAAGACAATCTAACATGGGCAAAAGATGTGAACAGATATTTCCTCAAAGAAAATAAAAAAAAAAAATGACCAATCAGAACATGAAAAGATGCTCAGTGTCACTCATCATTAGAGAAATACAAGTCAAAGAGATATCAGTTCACATTCAGTACAATGCTTTAATCAAAATATCTCACAATAACAAAAGTGGAGGAGAGTATAGAAAGATTGGAGCTCTTACACCTTACTGGTGGAAATGTGAAAGTTTAAAGTTAGGAGTTACCACATATGTGAGTAATTCTACTAAGTAAATACCAGGCAAGAAAATTAAAACTATGTATGTAGCAAAAAACTTGTTTATAATTGCTCTTATAAGTGCTAGTCATAATAACCAGACAGGGAAATAACCCAGATGTCTATCAATTAATGAATGGGTAAATAAAATATAGCCTATCCATATGATGAAATATTGTTGAGTCATAAAAAAAATTGAAGCACTGTTATAAGCTACAGAATAGACGACTCTTGAAAACATTATGCTTAATGAAAGAAGCCAGAAATGAAGGGCTCCAGATTAGGCAAATCCACAGACACAGAAAGCAGATTAATGGTGTTCATTGGTTAGATCTACTGGGGGGGTGGTTACTGTTACAAGGAATGGGGTTTGGGAGGGTAATATAAAAATCTTCTGGATTTAGATAATGGTAACTGACACAGAATTCTCTGAATACACAAAATACAATGAACTGTACACTATTAAAAGTGAATTCTGTGTTATGTGGATGAAATATACGTAAAGCTGATCATCTTTTTTGAAACCTACATCTAAAAGTAAACAATGAAAATATCTTCAAGATCACAGTGTAAGCAAAGATATTCTAAACAGAAAACAAAACACTAAATATAAAAGTTTGACAAATGGTACTTACCAAAAGAGATTATTTATTAAGAGATTAGAGTTAGGCCCCAGGTTGGAAGGAGATATTTGCTTTATATATATTCAGCAAAAATTCATTCAAAACATATCAAGAACTATAAACTGGTGGAAAAAGATAACCTAATTTTTTAATCAGCAAATGATTTGAACTGATGAGTCACAAGACAGGATATACAAATGGTGAATAAACATTTGAAAAGATGCTCAACCTCAATCATCAACAGGGAAATGCAAATTAAAACCACTACATCACCACCAGCATAGTTGAAATTAAAACAACCGACAGTTAGAAATGATAGTGAGGATGCACAGAAGTGGAGCTCTCACACAGTCCTGGAGGGAATGTCACGTGGTACATCCACTCCGGAAGACTGTCTAGCAGTATCGACTGGAGCCAAACATGTTCTCTGAGACCCAGCGACGGTACTTTCAGATACTCAACAAAAACAGAGGCTTATGTCCACCAAATCCCAAATACGAAAATGTTCATAGCAGTAGTATGCATAATAGCCCCAAACTGGGAACAACCTCAATATCCATCAAGTAGACTGGCTAAATAAACTGTGGTGTACTAAGAAAAGGAACTACTGTACAACAATGGGAAACAAGCCACCGCTAAAAGAACAGTGGGGAAGTCCCACGGATCTAACGCAGCGAGTCAGGAGGGCCAGAGAGAACACTGTCCTGTATGTGTCCATGCACACAAAGCACTAGAGCACGCTAACCGCGCCATGGCAATAAAGGTCAGAATGGTGGCGGTCTTTGGACAGCACTGATAAGGAGAGGGCCCAAGGCAACCTTCTAGAAATGCTATCTTGATCTAAGTGGTGATTATACCTTTGTATAAATATGTGGAGCTACTGACTTAAGACTTATACACTTACTGCTCTACTTCAAGGAAATACATATTAAAATAATATTGTGGCCAACTACTGTGGTCAGGGAGGCCAAAGGAAGAAGAGACCCCAGATCTGATTAGACCCCAATGCTCAGTGGAGCAGAAGGGCAGTTCCCCTGGGTAGTGGGTGGTGACAAGACAAAGCTATCCAACAAAAACTCCCAGGCTCCTTCAGTCCACTTTCCCTCAAATTTCCTTATTAGCAGTGAATTCTCCTTCAAAGTAAGGTACCATAATCTCACAAGCAGCAGAGCCAGGATTTCAACTGAGGCATGCTACACTTTGGTGTTCTTTATTTTTTTAAAGATATATTTATTTACTTGAAAGGCAGAGTTACAGGGAGGCAGCTGGGGTGGGGGGCTGAAGCGGGGGAGAGGGAGGGAGGGGGGGAGAGAGGGAGAGAGGGAGGGAGGGAGGGAGGGAGAGAGAGAGAGAGAGAGAGAGAGAGATCTTACATCTGCTGGCTCGCTACCCAAACAGCCCCAATGGCCAGAGCTGGGTCCATATGAAGCCAGGAGCTTCTTCCAGGTCTCCCACATGGATACAGGGGCTCAAGGATTTGGGCCTTCTTTTACTGCTTTCCCAGGCCATAGCAGGGAGCTGGATGGGAGGTGGAGCAACTGGGACTTGAACTGGAGCCCATATGGGATGCCAGCACTGCAGGCAGCAGCTTTACTCGCTATGCCACAGCACCAGGTCCATGATGCTCTTTATTTTTTTTTTTAAGATTTATTTATTTATTTGAAAGTCAGAGTTACACAGAGAGAGAAGGAGAGGCAGAGAGAGAGAGGCTTTCCATCTGCTGGGTCACTCCCCAGTTGGCCGCAACAGCTGGAGCTGCGCCGATCTGAAGCCAGGAGCTTCTTCTGGGTCTCCCACATGGAGGCAGGGGCCCAAGGACTTGGGCCATCTTCTGCTGCTTTCCCAGGCCATAGCAGAGAGCTGGATCGGAAGTGGAGCAGCCAGGACTCGAACCAGTGCCCACATGGGATGCCAGCACTGCAGGCAGTCACTTTACCTGCTGTACCACAGTGCTGACTCCTCCATGATGCTCTTTAAATGTCTCTATGGCCTGTGGGTCCAATCTCCCCTATGTACACATCATCAAAAGCAAATGCTCTCTGACATATACCCTGATGTCCGTGAGAGACCCATCTGCCAAAAGAGATCTCTCTCAGGTGTGGCCACTTATAATCTCAGTCAACCAGAAAAGCTGAGGGCTAAGAGCAGTTTTATGGCCCACTGTGGAGGCATGCCCAGCTGGCTTCCATGCCTCCGTGGCAGTCATTGCCTGGCTACAGGCTGTGGCCTGACACTGAGGGATATAGGAGCAGTCAAGCCTGTCACACTGCTGCATGCACAGCCTCATTATGGGGGAGACCCAAGGGGTAAATATGTCCTATTCTTTGGTAAGAATCTTCTAGCCTTGCTAGTTTCCACCAAAGTTGGAACTGCCTTCATGTAGTATCCTGAAACTGGCTGGTTAAGGCACTCTGATGTTATATAATAGTGGACAAGGAAGGTTAAGCTATCCAGGAATAAGTCCTGGCCACGCCCCATTCTGGGACTGATGAGCTAAGAGAACAGCCGCTATGCACTCCCAGGTGGCTGTCGGAATTCAAGCCTATTGTGCTTGCACCTGGTCTCAATGTATTCTGTTACCAAAAAAAAAAAAGGAAAAAATTAAAACCTGGAGAAAAAGCCAGAAACCAGCAGCTTACAACCCTGCCTTTCCATCGTATGTAGTGTGGCCGGAGCTCAGGGGGCAGGCTGGGTTCCAGAAAGGGAGGCTAGTGCTGCACTCCTAGATTGCACGGGGTGGGGGCAGCCAGTGGACGTAGGGGCTGCGTGAGTTACAACAGGGATGCCTGACCTCACAAGAGCAGCTTCAAGATGACCTACTAACATGCACCTTCAGAAACATCTATTCATGCGTCTCCAGCCTCCTGCAGGCCGGGAGCAGATGCAGCAGCGTGCGGACCACAGCCCCACGGGCTGTCTCCAGGCCACCACTCACTGTGGGGCTGCTTTGGAGCTGTTAGCGATCCAAGAGGCCTAGCTGCAGGAGGGACTGAGTTTTCCCACAGAAGAAACAAGACAACAGGGAGCCGCACAGGACCAGGCTGCCGTTTGATGAGGCCCTGCTGTGAAAGGCCCCTGGTAATGAGGCCCACCTCCTCTCGGGGAGAGTCCTGTTGCATGGAGCCCTGGGTAATGGTGGCCAATCCGCTCAGCTTCTGTGGGCAGAAGAGTTCATCTTCTTAACTAGAGAAATGTGAAGGCCACCATGTTGCCATGGTGATCTGTATTAGAGAACACTGGGGCCCACACGGATAGGCTATCACTTCATATGCCTTCACTTACTACCTCTTAAAAAATACGTTTTAATATGGAGTCAAAACCAACGCAGGTAATAAACACAATGAGAGACAGAGAAGCAAGTGGGCTGTCTGTGAGGGATCCAGACACCTCTGGGAGATGGGCTAGAAGTTCTAGGTAGAATGCCCACACTCTGTGCAAGCATTTAAGGCACACAGAATCCAGGCAAGGGACCGGTTTAAGCACTGTAGCAGATAAAACTCAAACACTACCAAAGCACCTGCACGCAGATTTGAAGAGACAAGAGAAGCCCAGATGCAAATAATTTGAATAAAAGTAGAAAGCATCCATTTCCATCTTAGGGCTACCCAATGCATAAGCACTCAGATGGAAAAAAAGTCATTCCAGTTGGGAAGATGAAGAAAGAACCCCATATCAGGAAAGATGGAGGAAACCTTTGTGAACACCTCACACTGCCAAGCTTTGCTCCACACTTGCAGGTCATGCCATTTACCCTAACAAGGCTAGCGGGGCCACCATCCCACTGCATAGGGGCAACCGAAAGAGGACTGACCTATCCAAGACAGGACTGGGTGGTGGGCAGATCAGCATGCAAATCTGAGCTTTTCTGACTATTCCAGGCACAGTCCCCAAGTAGACTGCATTTCTAATAGGAAATGGGGAAGAAGAAGGCGTTCAGGGCTGGCTGCAAAGAGTAATAAACCCATAGAGAGGGTGCAGCATAGGGCATACAAGCAGCACAAAGTGCAGGTGGACAGAGGCAGGAAGTCAGAGGGAGAGGAAAGTCTGGATGCAGTCATATCTTTTTTTTTTTTTTTTTTTTTTTTTTTTGACAGGCAGAGTGGACAGTGAGAGAGAGAGACAGAGAGAAAGGTCTTCCTTTGCCGTTGGTTCACCCTCCAATGGCCGCCGCGGCCAGCGCGATGCGACCGGCGCACCGCGCTGATCCGATGGCAGGAGCCAGGAGCCAGGTGCTTTTCTTGGTCTCCCATCGGGTGCAGGGCCCAAGCACCTGGGCCATCCTCCACTGCACTCCCGGGCCACAGCAGAGGGCTGGCCTGGAAGAGGGGCAACCGGGACAGAATCCGGCGCCCCGACCGGGACTAGAACCCGGTGTGCCGGCGCCGCTAGGCGGAGGATTAGCCTAGTGAGCCGCGGCGCCGGCCGCAGTCATATCTTAAAGGGCCTTGACCGTTACCTATAGAGCTGGAACTGCATCAGGTTCTGCAGAGAGCTAGAGTAGAAACAAGGTTATGAACAAAGTGGGAGCGCTGACCAGCCCTCGTGCACTGTTGCCCCGCGGGGCCGGTGTGCACTGGGGTCCTGTGGGCAAAGGCCAGGGCTTCACCAGGGCAGGCACTTGCAGGCTCAGCCTTCTGTGGATGGCAGCACAGATGTGGGGCAGGGAAACGCGCAGTCAGCTGACAGGGAGAGGAAGCCAGGGTCTTTTTTTGGTAACTATCAATGCCCTAGAAGTGGCTTTCCGACATCTGCCAGGAAAGCTTTTCATTTAAAAAAAAAAAAAAGGCAAGAGGAAAATCTATCTGGCAAAACCCCAGCATACTGTACTGCAAAGAGAAACAATGCATCTGCACTGCTTTCTATAGGGTTCTGCTGCCTTCTGGCTTTCAGTCATCAGAACATCACACAAGAATGCTCTGCTGAGGTTTCAGGGTCCTGAGCTCAGAGGCTATAATCCGTCCAGAGAGAGTGAGAGGTGATTGTCTGAGACACAGAAGCCTCCGCACCCACAGCAGGGCTCCTTTCAACAGCAAGCTCCCCAGGGCCTTGAAGTGAGAGGCCATTCCTGCTCCTGCCTCAGTAGGTAAATCTATTCATAGGACAGAGCTCAAGAACAAGCTGTCAGGAAGCCCCCCGTCCCCTGTCGCTAGCATGCTTCAGGCAGCCGTCTCTTGGGCCCACACTCAGCATCTTAAGGAGGCCAAGACTCAGAAAGCCAGCTCTTTCCTGAAGGGAGATGAGCTTACAATAGCCGGCTGGCTTGAGAAGTCCACTTCTCAAATGAACACTTCTGCTCTAAGGAAAATGGGGGCTGGGAGAAAGCCAGTTCATCACACCAAAACAGAGCCAAATGATGGCTCCACGCTCCCGGCAACCACCTGGCCATTGGCATTTATGTTTAATCATGGCTAACGGGACAAAAGCAACCAGAAGGCACCAGGCATGCCCAGTTCCCCATTATTCCCCCAATCAATCTTTCTAAACCACATGGTTCGCACTGATGCTGGGGGAAATGTTATTTATAGCACAAGTACTCCTCCCAGCCTAAAACACACCATGGACATACGAGTGCTCTAAGAGTGCCGAGGCACAAGAAGTAATGGGTTTGCAGATTAAGGCAGGAGAAGGAAGATAGGGAGGTAGAGGCAGAGGACAGGCAAGAGGAAAAATTGGGAGAGGCGGAGAAGCAAATCAGATCAGAAGAGACGACATCAGAGCTTGATGTCAACAGACTTCCTTCCCCGGGCAGTGGAAGGGATAAAGTACCTTCAAGGCAGAGGTTAATTCTAAACAAAGCACAGAGGGATGGAACACCAAGAGATCTGGAAATGGTGAGGCACCCTCTGTGCCATCAGCAGAGGAGCAAGGCTCTTCCCTGCGGAAGTTCTGGGCTGCGGCCCACAGCAGACCGCTAAGCACCTTGACTGCTAGGTTACTGAGTCAGGGTCTTGATCACAGAAATGAAGGAAAGCCAGCGCACGGTTCTGACCAAATAGGTAACACAATCAGATCTGTGTTTGACAATTCTGGGGGCAGGGTAGCAGGTGGAACCCAAGGGAACAAAGACTACCAGTCGAGAGATAAGTTAGGGGCCAAGAGTCCACAGGAGCAACAGCAAGGGGCTAGATAAGAGCAGCCATGGAGAGAGAAAAGAGCTGATTTTCAAAGATGTATTTACTTGTTTGAAAGTCAGAGCCAGAGAGAGAGAAATAGAATAACAGAGAGAGAGAAAGAGAGAGAGAGAACGAGCTCTCTAGATCTTCCATTTGTTAGTTCACTCCCCAGATGGCTCCGACAGCCGGGGCTGTGACAAGCCAAAGCCAATAGCTGGGAGCTTCTTCCAGGTCTCCTACATGGGTGGCAGGGGCCCAAGCACTTGGGCTGTCTTCCACAGCTTCTCTCAGGCCATCAGCAGGAAGCTGGATTGGAAGTGGAGCAGCTGGGACATGAAGCGGCACCCATATGAGATGTAGGTATTGCAAGCTGTGGCTTTCACCCACTACACCACAACGCCAGCCCCAAAAGAACGGATTTAAGAGAAAAACCTGCAGGGTTAAATGAGTATGACTGGTTACTAAAATGAAGAGGGGGGATCAGGAATCAAGGCTGTAAACCAGACTTCCAGGTAAGATCCCAAGACAGATGGGTTCTGTATGAGACTCAGGGAGCACATGCTGGGAGAATAGCACACTAGAAAGACAAGGCAGAGCTCTGTGGTGAGCACCCAGAAATGCAGAATGAGGATCCACTGGGCTACCAAGGAGGGCTGGGAGCAAGGGAAGACAGGAGATCACTCAGAGATGGCTATTGGGGTTAATTCCCTGGGGAACACCAATAGTTTAGGATCAGGTAGGAAATAATAAGAGAGCTTTGGTGAAAACACAACCTTGCAATAAAAGGGCTTAGGATGCTAACTTGTTTCTGTGTTTTCTCCAAAGCTCATCATCACCAAACTGAAAAATATCCCCAAGCTTGGGTTAGACTTGTAACTTCCTTCCTGTGAGTGCATCTGTCACAGCATGACAAACTCCCTTATGCGGAAAAACAGAGGTAGGACAACGAGCTCCCTCCATCCCTTTGCAAACAAACCCATGTCTTTCCCTCTGTTCTGTCCATAGAGATATCAACCCTACCTATATACTCCCTTCTTACCAACTATTTTTTCAGTAACACAGCCTTGAAAAATGTACTTAAAGCCAGAAATACAAAATCAAGTAAAACCAAACATCAATAATCTTGGTGCAAAATTCTAGCAAAATGAGCTGCTTCTACAGCTAGATTAAAAACAATTCCCTCAGGGGAGCTCTATCTCATAGAAACTGAGCTGGATTTGGATTCCTCCCCAAGTTATTGTCCTGTGTGGGTGAGAATTAAGTAAGACCCAGAACTAACAGCTTCCTGGCAGATCCCCTACACCACAGCAAGTGATGAACTGATGCTCTGAAGGTCACTGTGGTCAGCACTCTCTAGTCTCCAACATCAACAACTCCACACCACTAAGACTGGCACGGGCACTTGGAATACCACAAGTAAGGAAACAGAGATGAGGGTGGCCCAGGGTTCAGCACACTCAGGCACCCTGTGTAGATCAGGAGGGCGGGATCTCAGCTCAGCCCTGGGGTTCGTGTCAAGTCCCTGCATCGTAGTGATAACATGGCCTCTCCTTCGTTCACTTCCAAAGATAAAGGCAATGTCTTTCTCAAAGCATACGGGAGATGATTCAAGGAGCTGACATGGGTAAAGCACTCAGCAGGGGCCGCCGGCTCCTAACTGTTCGCAGTCCTTTTTCTCACTGAGGATTGCAATGTGGAGTTACCACTTCAGGAAAACCCCTGAAGGGACTATAGCCTTCACATTCCTGAGGTGCCTACTTCAGAAGGTATTTTTTCCCCAAAAAAAGATTTATTGATCTATTTAAATGGCAGTGTGGGGGCCAGCACTGTGGCGCAGTGGGTTAAAGCCCTGGCTTGAAGCGCCAGATTCCTATATGGGTGCCAGTTCTAGTCCCGGCTGCTCCTCTTCCGATCCAGCTCTCTGCTACGGCCTGGGAAAGCAGTAGAAGATGGCCCAAGTCCTTGGGCCCCTGCACCTACATGGGAGACCCAGAGGAAGCTCCTGGCTCCTGGCTTCTGATCAGCCCAGCTCCGGCCTTTGCGGCCATCTGGGGAGTGAACCAGCAGATGGAAGACCTCTCTCTCTGTCTCTGCTTTTCTCTGTAACTCTTTCAAATAAATAAAATAAAAAAATTTTTTAAAATGGCAGCATGACAGAGAGACAGTCAGACAGAGATCTCCCATGCAATGGTTCACTCGTCAAATGGCTGCAGAGTTGGGGCTGGACCAGGCTGAATCCAGCAGCTCCACTCGGTCTCTCATATGAGTGGCAGGGACCAAAGTACTTGAGGCAGCATTTGCTGCCTCGCAGGTGCATTAGCAGGGAGTAAATATTACTCTGACACAGAGCAGCCGGGACTCAGATCGGCACTTCAATAGGGAATACAGGCATCACTGCAAGCAGCAGCCTAACCGCTGTTCCACGACGCCCAGTCCAAGTCTTGTCTTCTTAAAAGAGCAATCAATGGGGTTCCAAGCTCCTGGCTGTGGCATTGTGACCACTTGGGGAGTGAACCAATGGATGGACAATCTGTCTCTCCTTCTCTGTCACTCTTTCAATCAATAAATCTAAAATAAATAAATAAATAAAAATAAAGCCAGGATCCAAGTATCTTCAAAGATCACAGCAGCAACGTGATTCGCTGAGATTACTTTTGAGCCGCCTCCCCCACAATCTATTTGCTCTTTAATAGGGATCCATCTATTTGATCCTTAATCTGACAGTCTCAATAAAGTAGGGATGGCATCCTTTTCAATCATGAGAAAACTAAGGCTCATATCTGAGGTACGACTTGTCTGGGGTCATGTAGCCAATCAAAGAGGAAAGCAGAGATCTGAACTCAAACATTGCAAATTTTAAGATTCACTGACCTATTGCTTGCTTTTGGTAAGAAATGTCATGCAAAAAATAGCTGATCTAATATTCTGATTCTAAATTCTATATCCTTCCACAACATCATGCTAACTCCCTAAAAAAAAAACCACACTCATCAACTTTCATTTTCACAAGCTTAATCAGATTTATAAAACACAAAACAAGGATTATATACACACAGCCATTTAAGTTCCAAGATGGCCTAGAATTTCTGGGGGAAAACAAGCCACAAACACCAATCCTGCCAGCAGGAAATCTCAGGATATGGAGACAAATCATAATGGACATTCAAAGACATAAACATCCCAAAACACTCATCAACAGGGAAAGGAAGAGTCATCCACAAAAGGCAGCATCATAAAAACTAAACCAAGAATTGAGAGGCAACTAACAAGGCATAAACAGGAAAACATTCTTTAGCTATCTTACTTAGCAGCCAGAAAAAGACGCTCTTGCCAATTTTTAATATGAGCTTGAAAACTGGTCATGTGAAAAATACTTGTGATGCTTCTTTTCTCCAAATTCAAACTCATATAAATACTACAGGCTTCAACCAGGCCTCAAGGAGAAAGGGAAGGTGGGGAACCAGGTGTGCATCTCCAAATCTGCACATCGGAACCCTCAGGACAGTGGCCAAACACACTCCAGGAAGGCTGGTTATTTGTGAGACTTTGTGGAGCACTGATAATCAGCTTCAGCTTGGAAAACAGCCACTGTGATGTCTGTATTTACAAGAAATCTGCAAAAATATAAGATTGGAAAACTGTATATCCATTAACTTTGTAACGCAGTTTTAGCTTTTCTCTTCTAATATTAAAAGCTATGCTCTTCCCCCTACCACCAGGTAGCAGCAGGGTGGAGAAAGAAACAAAGAAAAAAAAAGGAAATTTGTTTGCAAATACCTGAAAGAAAAACTCACCATGTTGCAGCGTAACTGTATGAAGAGTCCTGCTAGGTTGGATCAATCTTCTAAGATAAAATAACAGGCCTTCAGGTCTTAGAGAGGGCCACACTGTCTCACGTGGCAGGAAATTGGGCCCTGTCCCTCATGACATGGTCATCGAAGACAAGAGACAACCATGAGATAAAGTCCCTTTAAGCAAGAAGCTAAAGTGCCTTCTGGGACATGGGGATTTAATAAGCAGGACTATGTAGGAGTATGTCCTTGGTCCAAATTTGTCAACAGCTTCATCAAACACTCATTGCCAGTCTGCTGGAGTGGTGGAGATTAAATTGTATAGAAAAAATTTGGGGGCAGGGAAAAGAATGGAAAAGTGGCCACACTCAAAGGAACAAAATAAGATGGAGATAACAAACAAGTGGTTTGCAAGCCACTTTTTTTCAACAGAAATGTTCGGCTTGGTTATGAAAAATTAAAAATAATTAATCATCTACCTTTAAAAATCGGGAATTTTCACATAAAACTACAGATTTCTAAGAAAATGAGTCAACCATATGCACATGCTCCTATTTGGCACAATCATTTGAAGCTGGAACCATGTCTCTGGGAAGAGCACACACACAGCGCACCATTCCCTATTGCTTACACACAAGGCCAGTTTCATTCAGTTAATTCTGCATGGCTTCCACAGGCTTTTGAGTATGTTAGCTCTTGATTAGAATTATAATATTATTCAGAAGTTCAACAACTAGTCTCATAAAAATTAATGATCAGTATAAAGAACCACAATTAGGAACAAAAATATCAAGCTATAAAAATGGCACTTTTTCCCCAATGTTTTGGGTATTCATTAGTGCTCTGTCTTAAGTCCTCTTCTCATTTCACACACATTCCATAGACACAGCCCACCTGCTCTTGACCAATTATTCACAGACTAATACCTTCTACTCTGTCTCTGACCTGGTAGTCCAGCCTACAGGACATCTCATGTGCCTAGACACACAGGTCTCTTTGAAGTACCTGTAACTGAGCCAGGCTCCTGCCCTCCTCACCAGCCTGCTCTTCCGTATGCTGTAGCTCAGGAAGCATTTATTCAGTAGCCCGAGAGCACCAACACTCAGTCTTCATCTACTGTCACTCCCCCTCTTCACGGAGGAATGACACAGGACCCTGCGCTGTTCTTTTGTCTGCTCGGCCCTTCCCAGGTTTGCTGCTGGTTCTTCCCGGGTTGGCTGCCGTCCTTCCACCTCCGTGGAAGGGTGGTACCCCCTGCCACTTTCCCCATTTCCGCAGGGGAGCGGCACACCGACGGCCGGCTCTCTCGGGGGCTGCTCAGATGTTATTCGGATGTTCCCCTTAGATGTTCCTGGTGCATGTTGTCTCTCTCCTCCTTTATAGTCCTCTTCCACCAATCCCAACTCTGCTACCCACACGCCGAGTACGCTGCTCTCCTCCAATCAGGAGCAGGATCAGCTCCTGCAGGTTACTGGTCGAACTGGAGGCAGCTGTGTAAAAGTTGTTTGCTCCTCTCCCAGCGCCATATTGTGGGAGAGCAGATGCATAGAATAAGTCTTAATTCCAGTAACTTAGTCTAGTCCAAGTTGCTCCCCACAATCTATGACTCTCCCTCTCACCCCCTCATGTTTGCTCTCTCTTTAAAATTCCATTTTGGAAAAGTTTTAGAATTACAAAAAAGTTCCAAAGACAATGCATAGATCTTGTATACGTCTCACCCAATTTCCCCTCAAGTTAACATCTTTACATTGCCATGATACCTTTGTCACAACTAAGAAACTCACCTTTTACTACCATTACGAGGAATTACACTTGACACTATTCAGATTTTACCAGATTGCCCACCATCGTCCTTCTTCTCTTCCAGAATCCAATCCAGGAATCCACAGTGCATTTAGATCTCATCTTTTCTCAGGTTATCTCCATCCACACAAATGCACCTACAGTGCACCACCACAAACTGTAGTGTCTGCATCTCCTCTCTCCACCTCCCTGCAGACAACCTACATCATTTTGGCTGTTTCAAGTATTTACCCCCATGTTTCTAAATCTGCCGTCTACCAGCTTTCTACTGTGAGAGGTGAGGACTTAGCTCTCCTGCACACAACCTCAAAACCCATCTCCTGCCTTCAACATCCCGCTGTGTTTCATCCTAACTTTGTACAGTTCAATATTTAGTGTTTACTGTATGACTGACAATGTTATTCATGGGCAAGTCACATAAAGTATTACAGCTAAATCTGCTTTCTAGTATATTTTGCTTTCTCTGCAATTGAAGTGGGGGTGTTTTAAAAACCATTCTAGTCATTGCTGCATTGTCGGATGGCTTCTTGTGTTACTCTTGTAGGAAGGCACTCGGACTCTGCAGCCTTCGTGTACAACCTGCTTTCTTTCCCTCTTGAGTTATGCAGGCTTCCAAGCAGCTTCCAGTGATCCTTATCACCTGGTGCTCACACCCTGGAATGAAACTGTTCTACTTGTACAGGGGCTGGACTCAGTGACTCACTTCTAACAGACAGAATATAGCCAAAGTGATGGGATGCCGCATCCAGGAGTAGGCTTCCAAAGGCCATGGCTTCTGTCTTCACTCTCTCTTCTTCACTCTGATGAAATAAGCTGTCTTGTTATGAACTGCCTTATGGAGAAACCCCAGTGGCTCTCAGCTCAACAGCCCACAAGGAACCGAAACCTGCCAACAACAACCTGGATGGGTATAGAAGCAGGTCCACTCTCAGTCAAGCCTTCAGACTGTTGTCACCCTCACCAACACCTTGGCTGAAGTCAGACCCAGATGACACAGCCAAGCCCACACAAACTGTGTTCTAAGCCAAAAGTCAGCTATCTGAAGCCCTGGCCTGGTCGTGTGTTGTAGACAGTCTTCTTGGAACAGTCATAACCATTCACCACATATTGTCTGTGGCTGCTTTTGTGCTACAACAGTAGAGATGAGTAGCTACGTCAGAGACCATATTGCCCATGGGCCTCAAATATTTACTTTCAGAAAAAGCTTGCCACCTCCTGTTCTAGGTCACTAAGTTTTGCAGTGATGTGCTACACCTCAGTAGATACCAATATGTCCCTCTCTCTGGCAAGTTGTAGGATCAGTTTTGGTCCTTTATGTTCTAGAATGCCATGAAGTGCATCCTGGTATAGATCCGTTTTCCAAAGCTAATGGCCCGGGAACAAATGAGCCCTTTTCAATCTGAAAGCTCTTGTTCTTTAGTTCTGAGAAATGTTCTGAAATAGTTTCATTAATAATTTCTCTACTTTTCTTTTTCTGGCATTGCTGTTATTTGGATGTTTAACCTCCTGAACTAAGTCTCTAACTTCCTAATGTCTCTCTCATATTTTCTATTACCGTGTTCTAATTTCTGAGAGTTCCTCCATTCAACTTTCTGGCCCTTTTATTGAATTTTCCATTCCTAGCATATTTTTTTATTTCTAAGGGCCCTTTTTTCCTATGTGTTATTTTTTAATAGTTCCCTGTTCTTATTTCATGAATGCAACACTCTTTCTGACCTGATCATTTCTTTAACTTAAAAAAATGTTCTCTTCTGCTCCCCTGCATTGTTGGTTCCCTGTGTTCCTTTTTCACTCTTTTTTTGGGGGCAGGGGTAGGCATAGAGGCTGAATGCTTTTGCCTTATATTTATATTCTGGTCATGTTAGAGGCAGTTGCCAAATGTTTTCTTGATGAGTCATCTCCTTATATTTAAGAATGAGGCACCAACAACTAATTGCAAGGTCTGTCCTATGGGGTCATTTGTCGGCTGGTAGGGTGACCTGACGCAACAGCTTACTGAAGAACTTCCAGTTTTCAGCATTTATGGGGCTCTTCTACGGGCCCGTCAACATCTAAGGAAGGAATCTGGGAGGGCTAAGCCTGTGTTCTTCAAGTCAACTGGAGAAAGAATCCTTAGCAGGACAGAAGGTCTTACCCTATCCTGACCATGAAGCTCCTGTTCCCAGAGATGCCTGCCATCCCAACACGCAGAATCCTTCCTTCTAGCCTCCCTGGGCCAGCACCTGGAGAATAAACCACTGCTCTGTTGGCAGACTCCCACAGTCCAGAGGTACGGAAGGGAACTGGCAGCTGTTTCTACAGACTTTAATCCAATCCTTCCATTGTCTACTCCATCTGAGCTCCATCTCTAGGACTTCCTGGCTTCTCTCACGCTTAGAGCTCTTCAGGGGCCTCTGGACACAGCCCAGCTGCGTCTGTGACTCCACACTGTGGGCCTGAGTTCCAACTGTCTTCTGTCTGCTTAGTTACCCACCTGCCATCTACCTCTTTTCTCACTACCACAGTTTTACTGCCACCCTCCTCCTCTCCCAACATCTTTCCTCTTAAGTTAACTGGCAAAGGTGAACAGTTGTGTTCAATATGCCATTTTAACAAACAGCTCGAACACCCTCAGCTCCCACAGCCTTTTAATCATTGAGTTCCATAATTCTGTTCACTAGATATCTTTTTAACCATCTGTTCATCTCCAGGTCGACTGTCATTTCTTCAGGCCAGGCCCTTATCTATCATCAAAGGACAGCCACTTTCCCATTTTCTTTGCCCTCCAGTCACTGCCTCTCACCAAGCTACTCTCCAATGCTGGATTAAAGTGCAACTCAGATGTGTCATTCCCCAGTGAAACGGACTAAACTGTGTTCCCTGAAAATCCCTATGTTGGAGCCCTAACTCCCAGCACCTCAGAATGTGACCTTATTTAAAATCTTGGCATAAATAGTCTACTTAAAAGGAGGCCATTAGAGTGGACCCCAATCTAATGTGCCTGGCATCCTTCTCAGTAGTTACAATTTGAACAGAAACAGTTTTTGAGAACACCAAAGAGACGCTGGGAGACGATGGTCAAAGGTTGCCCTAGGGCTACCAGAGGCAAGGAGAGAGGCCAGGGACAGAGCCTGCCCCAGCTCCTTCAGACACCATGACTGCAAACTCCTGGATCCAGAACTGTAAGACACTACATCTCTGTTGCTTTCAGCCAGGGGTGGGAAACGTCTGGCCTGCAGGCCACATGAGGCCCACAGACTCATTTGCTCTGGCCTTGCCAAGGCAACTGTGGGCAGAACCTGAAATTCAATAAATCTATAGCCGGCTAATTTTTACAATGATAATTTTGTATGGCCTTGAACAATGTTATAAATTTCCAAGTGGCTCTTGGCAAAAAAAAAAAAAAGGATACCCCACCCCCACCCCATAAACCATCTGGTTTGAGGTATAGCAGTATCCCCCATCCACGGGGGGCCTTAGAACACATCCACAGCAGATAAGGGGGCACTGCTTCATGCTGTTGCATCAGCTCCAGGAGACAAATACACCAAGTTAGTATCTTCCTAGTGATCCTTCGTGGAGAGCGATCTGCAGTCATCCCTCAGTATCCCTAGGAGGTTGGGTCCACGACTCCCCCAGATACCAAAATCCACAGGTGTTCAAGTCCTTTGCAGAAAATGGTACAATATTTGTATACACACCCTCCCATATACTTTAGATCATCTCTAGATTACTTACAATATCTAATACAATCCAAATACTATGTAAATAGTTGTTATGTTGTATTGTTCAGGGAATACTCACAAGAAAAAAAAGTCCATGCATGTTCAGAATAGATGACTTTTTTTTACAAATTAAAAAAAAGTATTTTATTTGATAGGCAGAAACTCAATCTTGCCACATGGGTGGCAGGAACCTGAACATTTGAGCTACCTCCCAAGGTGTGCATCAGCAGGAAGCTGGATTGGGAACAGACCCGGGACTTGAACCTAGGCACTCTGATATGGGATCCGTGTCCTAAGTGGCATCTTAATCACTGTGCAAAATGCCCACTCCCCAAATATTTTTGATCTAAGGTGGGTTGAATCCATGGATATGGAATACATGGATACAGAGGGCCAATTGTGTTATTCACATTTTAAATGTGCATGATTTGACTGAGCAATGCCATTTTTAGGAATTTATTCTCAAGAAAATAATGGACAAACAAAGCAAACTGTAGATGCAGATCTAGCACAGTTTTAACACTGGAAGTAGGAAACAAGTTAAATGTATAAAAGGAAAACATTAAATAAACTATATAGATGCAGTTAAAATATCATACAATGTTTTAAAAAGATTTATTTACTTATTTGAAAGTCAGAATTCCAGAAAGAAAGGAAGAGACAGAGACAGAGAGACCCAGATGGCCACAATGGCCAGGGCTGAGCCATGCTGAAGCCAGAAGCCAAGATCCTCATCATGGCCTCCCACACGGGAAGCAGGGGCCCAAGTACCTGGGCCATCCTTGCTGTCTTTCTCAAGCCACCAGCAGGGAGCTGGATCGGAAGTGGAGCAGCCAGGACATGAACAGACACCCATATAGGCTGCTGTCGTCACAGGCAGTGACTTTATCTGAAACAGCACAACACCAGGTTCACAGATGTTTTAAATGATGGTGTAGACCTGTATGCGCTGACATGAAAACTGTTCACAATGTTTTCAATGAAGAAAGATGCTTACAAAACGGCACACAAAGCATGACCTCAGCGTTTAGTACAGGCTCGAGAGGACTCGGGCTAAACCTTACAGTCTTCTGTTCTCAAAGCAGTGAAATCCGGCTGTTCACCGCCTTCCCCTTGCTCTTCTGTCGTCTGCCTTCCTTTGTCAACTGTTCATACAGGAAGGAAAAGGAGACAAAGGGTAGACGTTGGGCATCCAGCCAGTGGACTGTAGCTGTGCCCTGATACTGTCGACCCAGAACATGGAGGCACCCAGGAAAACGGGGCAACGCAAGCTTTAAGTTCTCATTGATCCACAATGCCTCCAATAATGAGTCAGTCCACACCAAGACCCTGGTGGAGAACCGCATCGTGCTTACAGACAGCATGCCGTACAGACAGTGGTACGAGTCCCACTGTGCACTGACCCTGGGCAGCAGGAAGGGGCCAAGCTGACTCCTGAGGAGGAAGAGATTTTGAACAAAAAATGATCAAAGAAAATTCAGAAGAAATATGATGAAAGGAAAAAAGAATGCCCAAACCAGCAGTCCTCTGAAGGAGCCGTTCCAGCAGGCGAGCTTCTCGTGTGCATTGCATCAAGCCCTGGCCAGTGGGGCCGAGCAGATGGCTGTGTACTAGAAGGCAAGGAGCTCGGGTTCTATTTGAGGAAAACCAAGGCCCAGAAAGGCAAATAAGTCCTCCATCATGTGATAAAGGGGAAGGAGAAGAGAAGCAGAAGCAGCGGCAGTAGCTGCTGCTCCCACCGAGGATCAGGACAAGGTAACTCCCATCCCCGGTCCTGCTACAGAGACATGTGGACGGTGATTTCTCCACACTTAGCTTCAGTTTGCTCAAGTAAGTTGGCACCATCGCAGGAGTGCTTTGAAAATGAATATATAAACACGGCGCTAAGAAACAGGTGGATACTGTGACAAAGGTGTTGAATGCAAACGTCAGGGAGCCGAGGCAGCTCCAGACGGTCTGCTGGCAGGGTGATGTTGTAACCTGGCCCCACCCCCTGGGCTTGCCCTCGTGCTGTCCACGCAGCTCAGTCCTATCCACACACTTTACAGCCCATCGCGCCCATACCTACCTACTGACTGCAGCTAGAGGCAAGACGCCTTCAGTCATTCAAAGGCTTTTTTTTTTTTTTTTTTTTTTTGACAGGCAGAGTGGACAGTGAGAGAGACAGAGAGAAAGGTCTTCCTTTGCCGTTGGTTCACCCTCCATGGCTGCCGCGGCCGGCGCACTGTGCTGATCCGATGGCAGGAGCCAGGTGCTTCTCCTGGTCTCCCATGGGGTGCAGGGCCCAAGCACTTGGGCCATCCTCCACTGCACTCCCTGGCCACAGCAGAGAGCTGTCAAAGGCCTTTTTTGTTTGTTTTTCAGTGTCCACCAACTTCTTGCTTAAAACCTAGAGATCCAGAGATGGCTACACACAGACCACGGCTTCCAGGAACTCCTGCTCTAGGTAACGGAAAGACGTGGCAATGTAAACAAAGCAGGAAAGCAGCACCGAGGCGCTGGGAGAGTGTGTTCAAGGGGCAGCCAAGCCGCTCTGGGGAGCCGCAGCCTTGAGAAGGGTCCATCTGAGCTGCTCCTGCCTGAAACCTCCGCTGTTGACAGTAGCGCATCCCCAGAAACGGGAGCAACTACTGAAGGCTCTGAACGACTCCTCAGGGGGTCCAGAGCCTGCTAACCTTTTTTGTCTGGCTGAATCACGCACTGGGCCCATACCGAGTGACGAACAATGCAGGCTACGCTTGAATTCCTGTGTGCCTGCTTGCTGTGACTGGGCCGCTGGCATCTGTGACCATCAGGGGCCCTCCCTGACCGTGCGAGTCCAGCAGGACAAGAAGGTGGTTCAGGCCCAGTGCCTCCCTTCAGGAGCAGCTCCAGGAGGGCAGCAGGGTGTAATGGAGTAATGACGTAACAGTAATAGAGTGTGACGCTCCTAGAGAACACTCACACCCTGTGACTGCAGCCTGCTATACAGGAGGGAACAGCAGGGACAAGAGAATGGCATCCACCATAAAGGGCAAGTTTCCCTCCCAGATCAGCTGAGGCCGCTACTGAAAGCCCGGGGTGCAGGCTGGCAACACAGGCCCAGGACACTCGGCAGAGCTCAGACTTCGCTGAAGGCACTTTGCACCGTTTGAAGAACAGCAAGGTCTCAGCAGGCTCGGCTCCGTCCCCCTCTGCCTCTAAATAAATGCTCAAAGGATAAAAGCTGCTGTGGGGAGCAGCCCTGTGATGCTCCACTTCACTGTCTCTGGGGACAAGGCCGGGCCTCTCTGCCTGGCGCCCCGCACACACCTTGGCACGTGAGGCAAGGGAAACTCGCCGCCCCGAGCCACTCTGCAGCGTCCAGCTCCTGGCGGAGCTTCCAGAGCACCTCCTGGTTTCGCCCTCCCCGCCCCTCCACTGTAATTCTGTGCTTCAAACTGTGAAGCAAAAATTATAGATAATTTTTTAAAGGGAGAGAAAGCTTATTAAATACACATTAGCAGCACACAGCACAAAGCTTGAGAGGGAAAAAAGCACAGTTGGGAAAAGATTATCCATCTCTTCCCAACATCCGCCTTCACAAAGCTGATGGGCACCACACGCTGGCATGGGGTGCCTGTCCTTTTCTTCTCTCTTCCTTCCCACGAAGCCACCCTCCCCAGAGAAGCCACGCCCAGCCAGGCACCAAAGGCAGAGGGACGCAATGTGGCCTGAGTGTCAGAGCTCAGGTCTGGACCCTTAGGGGAGCAGACATGCTAAGAAATCCACAATGATTCCTGCTGATCTGATCTCCCAGAGAGACCCTGGGCACGGCGCTGGGGGAGGCAGCAGGGGAAGAGATTCACACTTTTTATTTTTAAACACTTCTGGAGATCTTAAAGTTTTTAATGCACATGTACTGCCTTTTAAAAACAGGTATCATTTCTGTATTTAAAAAATATATCCTCCCCCTCACATACACACCAAAAATATTCTGAGGTAAGCAACAAAAAACTCCCGGCTGTCACATGGTGGACCCCAAGTCTCAGCTTGCACCCAGTACACCATATTTTCCACCCAGAGGTAAGTGGGGACAACAGATTAAAACAGACAGGGACTGGCGCTGTGGTGCAGCGGGTTAACACCATTGGCCTGAAGCGCCATATGGGTGCTGGTTTGAGACCCAGCTGTTCCACTTCCGATCCAGCTCTCTGCTATGGCCTGGGAAAGCAGTACAAGATTGCTCAAGTCCTTGGGCCCCTGCACCCACATGGGAGACCTGGAAGAAACTTCTGGCTCCTGGCTTTGGATCAGCGCAGCTCTGGCTGTTGTAGCCAATTGGGGAGTGAACCATCGGATGGAAGACCTCTCTCTCTCTCTGCCTCTCCTCTCTGTGTAACTATGACTTTCAAATAAATAAATAAATCTTTAAAAAAAAAAAAAACGAAACAGACAAATTGGGGCTGGCGCTGTGGCATAGTGGGTAAAGCCGTCACCTGCAGTGCCAGCATCCCACATGGATACCAGTTCGAGTCCCGGCTGCTCCACTTCCGATCCAACTCTCTGCTATGGCCTAGGAAAGCAGCAGAAGATGGCCCAAGTGCTTGGGCCACAGCACCCACATGAGAGAACCAGAAGAAGCTCCTGGCTATGGGTCGACGCAGCTCCGGCCGTTACAGCCAACTGGGGAGTGAACCAGCAGATGGAAGACCTCTCTTTCTCTCTCTCTCTCTACCTCTACCTCTACCTCTCTCTCTCTCTCTGTATAACTCTGACTTTCAAATAAATAAATAAATAAACCAGAGATGCAAAGTTTTTTTGGTATTTTAGGGAAACATCAATTTCCTGGAAAATTCAATGCAAGTATAGGAGGTCTGCTTTCTCAGCCTGCCCTATTCTCTTGGGCAGGTACATTTATTCCTGTGATGTGTCATTAATCTTCCCCTCCCAGCCATCCCCTCCATGACCACCAGCACCACCATCATCACCACCACCACCACCACCACCACCACCATCATCACCACCACCACCACCACCACCAACATCATCACCACTACCACCAGCACCATCATCATCACCACCACCACCACCACCACCATCATCACCACCACCACCACCACCAACATCATCACCACTACCACCACCACCATCATCATCACCACCACCACCACCACCACCATCATCACCACCACCACCACCACCAACATCATCACCACTACCACCACCACCATCATCATCACCACCATCACCACCACTACCATCATCACCACCACCACCACCACCACCATCACCATCATCATCATCATCATCACCACCATCATAATCACCACCTCCACCACCACCACCACCACCACCACCACCATCAACACCACCATCATCATCATCACCACCATCATCACTACCACCACCACCATCATCATCACCAGCACCACCACCATCACCACCACGACCACCACGTCTCCTTAGCGTTCGTGGCAGATAGGGAGCAGGAGCTTTCCCGTCACATGGTACGTGGCACGCTCCCACACGCCCTCTACCTGACACTTCCTCTCCGCGTACCCCACAGAGGTGCAACCTGACAGGCCTCGTACTCCCAGGTACAAGGCCAAGACACCGAAGCATCCTCACTCTTCTACCTCCAGGTCTAAGGAGATGGGCTAGTTCATCCTCCTAAGCCCCTGAGAAATGCTAAGACTTGGGCGAGGGCTGGGGAAAGGCAGGGGTAGAAGAGTCACTCACTGGGAAGGCCCAGAGCTTTCCAGGGAGAGGGACACCCTAAGGGCACCTGGCCCTGCGGCCACACTAGGTACACCTCCTCCTGACTCCTCACACTGCAGGGGGTCGGCAGAGATGGAGGCAAACAAACTCTGCCATAGCCAGAGAGGCTTAGGGAGGCCCACGTAAATCAGCTCCCAAGTCCATGCTCAGGAGCTGGAGACCCACACAGAAGCCCCACCTGTGGCACCTCCTCCGTGGCTAGCTGGTGGCAGAAGGATTCCGACATGGTCCTCATTCAGACAGGACAGAGAGGCCCAGCCCCAGGAGCACAACTGTGACAGAGGCCTTCCCTGGGGAGCACCTAGGTCACCACACAGCCTGTGAGCCCATCAACCACAGACTGTCCCTCCACAGCGTGTCAGAGGACTGTGAGTCATTCTCACAAGCCAAAAAGAAACTCAGAAAAATCACCGAACTTACTCCAGTCAAGTTCCCCAAGATGACAAAACACGCTGTTAGAAACCTGTGAGAGCCGGCGCTGCGGCTCACTAGGCTAATCCTCCACCTTGCTGCGCCGGCACACCGGGTTCTAGTCCCGGTCGGGGTGCCAGATTCTGTCCCGGATGCCCCCCTTCCAGGCCAGCTCTCTGCTGTGGCCCGGGAGTGCAGTGGAGGATGGCCCAAGTACTTGGGCCCTGCACCCCATGGGAGACCAGGAGAAGCACCTGGCTCCTGCCATCGGATCAGCGCAGTGTGCTGGCCGCAGCGCGCCAGCCGCGGCGGCCATTGGAGGGTGAACCAATGGCAAAGGAAGACCTTTCTCTCTGTCTCTCTCTCTCACTGTCCACTCTGCCTGTCCAAAAAAAAAAAAAGGAGGCGACAGGCAACGGGGCGGGCAGGGGGAGGAGGGGTGTTTATTTTCATGGCAAGTGGTAGCGCCACCTGCAGACAGAAACCAGGAAGGTGAGGAGGAAGCCACAGTTGCACCCTCACGTGAAACCACACCTACCACAAAAATCACCACACACACACATACACACACACTCTCTCTCTCTCTCAACTCAAAGCAAAAATTCTCCTCTTGACATAAATGGAGGGCTCAATCGAAAGGGTAATTAAACCACCGTGGCTTTTCTCAAGAATGTTCTTGCTGGGTAATGTAATGGAGAAAACAGTCCAGCAGATCAGGAGAGGAGTGGCAGGGTCTAACGCACACCAGGCCTGGTTATCACCACTCACTGCGGAATGCTAGGCATCATCACGTACCTCCGGGGACTCACGTTACCTGGTCTATATGATAAAATGACACCAGCACAGGAACTCTAGAGTGGACTGGAAAAGAACTTTTTGCTTTCCGAAAAGCCAAGCTAAAAACAGCATCCTAAAATCCTGGAATTCCAGAAATCAGTAGGATCTTTAAGAATCAACCACTATCCTCGGCCTCTGTGTTATATCACTCCAGCAAACATTCTGAGAAGCTGGGCCAATTTGATGCCCAACTCTGAACTCAGCCAGGAGAGAAACTCTCAACTTTCTAAAAGTGACTTCAAAAGAAAAGCAAACAGCATACTGTGGGGCGGCAGGTTAAGCTGCCACTCAGGATGCCACGTCCCGTAGCAGAGTGCCTGGCTGGGGTCCTCCGCTTCCAATCCAGCTTCCAGCAGGTGCTGGAGCAAGCGCTTAGGCCGCTGCCACCATTGTTCCAGACCCAGATGGAGTGTGTCCATCTCCTGGGTTTGTCCTGGCCTAGCTCTGACTGTTGCAGGCATTTGGGGAGTGAACAACCAGATGGAAAATCAATTCTCTGTGTGTGTGTGTGTGTGTGTGTCTATCAAGTAGATTAACATAAGGAAATAAACTTTACAATAAAAGAAAAAGAACCAAAATCCACTAAATGCTGATTACATAGCAAAAGCTTGACATGCCTTCTTGTTGAAAACTTTCCACACCAGCAGGACGAGAATTACTAATCTCTATGCAGGGGGAAACTGAAGTATAAACAGAGTAAGCAGTGCGCTGCAGGGAACGCCCCTTACAAACGATGGACCGGGGAACCACGCCGGGCTCCTCCAGGGCTGCAGCAGCTCCCATGCATGTCTCTGCCAGACCGTGGAGAGACACTGGGTGGCTGGTCCAGCAAGCAGTCTGAACATCTGCAGAACACAACCGCAGTCCCCACCCCTGCAACCCTCAGCCCTTAGGGAGAGGCACACCTCCCTGTAGCCGAAAATAATCAGGACGTTTTCAGCCAAAAACAATATAAAGAATAAGCAAGACCAGAAGACCAAAGGTATCAACTGATGTGCCTCTCCTGATATGTATCGGTTTCCCACATTTCAATCCAATAGGGCAAGCACTTGCTGAGGTTTACTGCACTGAGCACTGTTCTCACAACTATGTTTTAAAAGATTAATAACATATGATGCACCTGCTTTTAGGACACTGTAGCAGGGACTGCAAAGGTGAATGCAAGAAACATGAGGAGTCTTCAAAATGGATAATGTATACTATGAAATAACTTCATGTGGATCTCAGAAATTTCTACACCAAAATAAACTTATTTTTAAATTTCATTTCCACAAACTTTTTAAAGTCCCACTGTATAACACAAGGTTTGTTATGAAAATTCCAGTACTAGTAGAAAGGACAAAGAACTTTAAGACCTTATTGGCAATGCCAGATACCAGAAGACAGTGGAGAAATATTTTTCAAAGTACTGAGTTAAAATCACTTTGCTCTACAAGTTTTATGAATTAGCTGAAAAGTGAAAGATATTTTCATATGTGAAAGGATAAAGTTTGCAATGTCTAAATTTTCAAAGAATTACTTTAAGAGGCACTCCAAGAAAGTAAGTTATGAACCCAACAAAAATTAGAAATGGGAGTATAAAAAGGTTAATAATATTTAATGGCTAACATAAATTTATAAAAGTGTTTATTTTTAGATACTATATATACAAATATCTATACTTGGCCAGCGCCACAGCTCACTAGGCTAATCCTCTGCCTGCGGCACCAGTACCCCAGGTTCTAGTCCCAGTTGGGGCACTGGTTCTGTCCCAGTTGCTCCTCTTCCAGTCTAGCTCTCTGCTGTGGCCCAGGAAGGCAGTGGAAGGTGGCCCAGGTCCTTGGGCCATGCACCCGCATGGGAGACCAGGAGGAAGCACCTGGCTCCTGGCTTCGGATTGGCGCAGTACACCGGCCGTAGTGGCCATTTGGAGGGTGAACCAATGGAAGGAAGACCTTTCTCTCTGTCTCTTTCTCACTGTCTAACTCTGCCTGTTAAAAAAAAAAATCTATACTTCTACATAGTACATATATATATATAGTATGTAAATTATATATTATTATATATAATATGTATAAATTAATATATGTAAATTACATCTGTATTGTAATTTTTAAAAGACAGGGGACAGCCTTCCCGGCCCAGGCCTTTGGACTCAGACGGTGCTGACCCCACGGTAGCAGACAGTTCTCTTCCACGTGACACGAGAGGAGGATGAACACCGAGAGGCTGCCGATGGGGCCTGTGGATGGCCCATGTGGGATCTGCTGCCCAGCACCCATTTCCCCATTCTCCAAGGAGCAGGCTGAAGGGGTGGGGGGTACTGTTCCTTCTCCTGTTGTGGGCACTCAGTGAGAGACACTCATCCAAGTGCTGTACCTTCCACTGCCAAGGGTGTGACTTGGGCAGGAGCCTGAATCAGTTCCGTGTGAAACGACAGACCAGAGACGCTGCAGAGAATTCTCCCAGTGGCACTGCTGGGCAGGGGCTAACTGCTTACTGCTCTCCTGCCCTGGAGCCTGGTTCCCGTCTCTTCTTTCAAGGCCTGCTTCTGCAGTTTTCCCGGTGCCTCTGCGGGCTTCCCGACATGCTTCCAGTAAAGTCACGCTCTTGCTTGAGTTAACCAGAGAAGAGTTTTGTTGCCTCAAGAAAACTTCACAAAAGGCAGCATCTGACTGGGATCACGAGTGGCTGGTCCCCCTTCTCTAGAGCGTATGACATCAGCCTGGGCTCTACTCACCGTCCACGACCAGTAACGCCAGACAGTCCACATTCAGAAGGCCAGAACAGGCACTACACTCACCAGGGCATGGGCAGCATCCAAGCCTGAGACAGACAGAAGGGCCTGGCATGGTAGAAACGCAAGGGCAAGAACAGAGCACGACAAACAGGCAGCCCCTTCATTATTCAATTACTCACTCTGTAAATCGAGAATTAATGTTCGCGGGTTCTGGTGAGTGACATAATTACAATTTAAAAGGGCAATTAATCATCGGCTTGTTGTTCACTGCCTTGCTGGGAGCCGCTTGCTTCGTGAGCACCAGGAAAGCCACAGAAGCATTAAACACACAAACGAATGTGACCCCCAAATTCCAGCTGTCTCTGCCCCCCTGCCTCCTTGAAACTCCTCTGCCTCAGCTCAGCCACGGGAGCTCTCCACAGCTGTTTCTCATTCCTCCTGTGACAGTCCTCCACCCTCGCCTCGCCTCTACCTTCTGAGCAGCACCACTCCCCTTCCCTGCTGGTGAGGACAACAGGGCTTCCCAACATGCTTTGCTACATGAAAAGAAAAAGACCTGGGGCCTCTGGCTCCCAGCTCCACGAGACTAGATCCACAGTGCAAGGAAGGAGCTGAGGGAGCAGGGGAGGAGACAGAAAGCAGAAGGATGTACTGCAGACGGGTCCATGGACTAGAAGTCAAATCTGTGCACGGGAACACCGGCGTCGGGCTCAGGCCACAGAGCTGTCAAGCAGCGTCTCCTCAGGACCGGATCCTTTCTGTAGACTCAGGTCACCCTTTCTCTGTTCCGACCCCTTGGCCAAGGCCCCACTGCTCAACCTGACTCCGTGGATCCATGAATCCAAGCAGGAGCCAGGAAGCTAGCAGAGGCCCTTCTGTCTTCTCCCAAGCAGGTGGGAACAGAGTGTAACCCAAAGCAGGCGCTCTGAGGGCCAGGCCCTGTGAAGGAAACACAGCAGGCATCCGGCTCCAACACATGAACCCTGAGGTAAGAACGGGTGCACCTTACGGCTTCTTGAGCTACAAATGGCCGTGCTAGCCATAGACCTTGTGGTGCACAGAGACCTGTCTTCAATGTAATGACCCTGTGGTAGACAATAACCACTGGCCATCCAGCAGCCAGTCCCCCCAACCCTGCTACCCCTCCTCATGCCAACAGAGCCCTCGTTTTAAGAGAGGTGAAGTCTCTGAACTCAGGAAGGGCAGGCCTGCTGCCAGCCTCAGAGGAAAGCTGGGACTGACCTGGAGCAGGAGGGTAATCTCATTCTCCTTTGCCAGTAACTGGTCACCAAGTCCCAGTGGCAGCCATTGAGACACGGCTAAGTTGCTGCCTGTCTAGCTGAGATGCTGGTACGAGGGCCAACTGCCCCGTGACCGTGAAGGAAAGACCACAGGAGGTCAGTAAGTGACCCTCTGCTCACACACAGCCGGACTAGCACGCCCGCGTCGGCAATCACCTGCCTGCAGCCTTCCATACAGGAAGGTAGTATGTGCTGGCTAAGCTGGTAGGGCACGCCATCCCTTGCAGTTTCAAGTGGCCCTAATCCACATGTACCTGCATGACGCCGGGCTATGTCTCTTTTTTTTATTTTTATTTTTTTATTAGACGGATAGAGTTAGACAGTGAGAGAGAGAGAGACAGACAGACAGACAGAGAGAAAGGTCTTTCTTCCATTGGCTCACCCTCCAAATGGTCGCTACGGCCGGAGCCACGCCGATCCAAAGCCAGGAGCTAGGTGCTTCCTCCTGGTCTCCCATGCGGGTGCAGGGCCCAAGGACTTGGGCCATCCTCCACTGCCTTCCTGGGCCACAGCAGAAAGTGGGATTGGAAGAGGAGCAACCAGGACTAGAACCCAGCGCCCATATGGGATGCCGGAGCCACAAGCGGAGGATTAACCAAGTGAGCCATGGCGCCGGCCCCTGGGCTATGTCTCTTTACACATTCTTCCAATGGATACAAAAGGCCTGAAACATCACCACAGAGGTAGGGACAGTTGAGGGTCATGGCAAGTAAACCACCAAGGCCACCAAAAATCTAGACAGGTTACCCTGGGTCAGCAAGACAACCTTCCAAGGCAAGACAGAGTCAGGTGAGGAGCAAGGAGCACCTGTATAAAATGTAGGAAACAATTACACAGCAGTACTATCATGATGTACATCAGCTGCCCCGAATGAACCCGTAACAAATCAACAAGTCTGACCAGAAGCCAGGGAACTGGTGGTGACAAGGCCTTTTTACTGGATACCTTTTGTACTTCTTGACTTTTTAGTCATATCAACGTTGTACTTACTGAGAAATATAAGTTAAAATGAAGAAAATGAGTAGAAAAATAAGAGATGAAAGAAATGGGGCCCAGCATTGTGGTTAGCAGATTAAGCTGCCACTTGGGACACCAGCATCCTATATTAGAACTGCCTGGTTCAAGTCCTGGATGCTCCACTTCTGATCCAGCTGCCTACTAATGTGCACCCTTGAAGGCAGCTTGTGTCGGTTCAAGTACCTGGTACCCTGCCACCCATGCGGGAGACCTGGATGGAGTTCTAGGCTCCTGGCCTAGCCCAACCCCAACTATTGCTGGCATTTAGGGAGTGAACCAGTAGGTGGAAGCACGCTCTCTCTCTTTTTCTTTGTTGCTCTGCCTTTCAGATAAATAGATATATGCTAAAAGCAAGCAAGCTAGCTAGCTCTCCCCTAGGTGTTTTCCTGACTTTCATTACCCAAGTGCTAGCTGGTGATTTTTGCCATTTGGTACTTTGTGGGGAGCAACTGAGACTAGACTGTTACTGGAATTAAGACTTATTCTATGCATCTGCTCTCCCACAATATGGCGCTGGGGAGGAGTAAACAACTTCTACGCAGCTCCTTCGCCAATTTGACTGATGAGCTGCAGGAGCTGATCCTGCTCCTGATTGGAGGAGAGCAGCGTGCTCAGCGTGTGGGCAGCAGAGTTGGGATTGGTGGAAGAGGACTATAAAGGAGGAGAGAGACAACATGCACCAGGAACATTTGAAGGAACACCTGAGGAACATCCAGATAACATCTGAGCAGCCCCGGAGAGAGCCGGCCGGCGGTGTGCTGCTCCTCCGCGGAAGCGGGGAAAGCGGCAGGGGGGTGCCGCCCCTCCACGGAGGTGGAGGGGCCGGCAGCTAACCCGGGACGGCGTCGTTCCTCTGCGAGTGAGGGAACAGCAGCTAACCCGGGAAGAGCCGAGCAGAAAGAACAGCGAAGGGTCCAGTGTCATTCCTCCGCGAATGGGGGAGCGACAGTACTTCACCTTATTTAATACTTTTCTTAAAATCTATTTGTACTTTCTTATTTGAATTGGTTTAAAAGTTTATAAAACTAGCAGAAATGAAAAACCGTTAACACTTGCCATTAATAGCAACTACGTGTAAAAACAGATATGACAAAAACAAACCATTCTGAAATTCTAAAAGGTTAGACCCAAGCTTTCAGGCCTGATGGACACCTTCTATTAAAAAGAAAGATGAGGGTCCAGCACTGTGGCGTAGTGGGCTAAGCCTCTGCCTGCGGCACCTGCATCCTGTATGGGCGCCGGTTCATATCCCAGCTGCTCCTCTTCCATTCCATCTCTCTGCTACGGCCTAGGAAAGCAGTAGAGGCTGGCTCAGGTCCTTGGGCCCCTGCACCCGCATAAGAGACCCGGATAAAGCTCCTGGCTCCTGGCTTCAGATGGGCCCAGCTCATTGTGGACATCTGGGGAGTGCACCAGTGGATGAAAGACCTTTCTTTGTCTCCCCCTCTCTTAGTAACTCTCCATCTGAAATAAATAAATAAATAAATAAATAAATAAGGAAGGAAGGAAGGAAGGAAAGAAGAAGAGTGTTTCAAACATAGAAGCACCATATTGAGACTTCATTTTTGAAATAATCAAAAATTAAAATAAAATTACAAAGGCGAATCCTAACCACCATATGTTTCCTTACTACATATTAGTGATGAGCTCATTGGCCAAATCTGGAACACAATCAATCAGAAGGAATATTCTCCCACATTCTCTATTACTTGCTCTAATTCACTCAGAAATCCAACATATATTAGATACTGAGCTGGATGTTAAAAAGAAGCAAAGACAAATAAGACAGGACTTTTTCTTGCCCTAAAGAGTTTATGACGTTAGTAAGGCAGATAAGAAACACAGAAGTGTTTTCTACTTGTATTTATCTATTGTGATGTTCAGCAAAAAAACTAAATATTTTTATATTTGACAAATGTGCCTGGAGACAATTCAATGGGGTAAAGAATATTCTTTTCAACAAATGGTGCTGGGACAACTGGATATTTCAGACTTTAGTCTGTGAAGAACAGAGTTAGACCTCTGTGTTACGTCATATACAAAAATTAACTGTAAAGAGAACACGTACTGAAATATAAGAGCCAAACCTATCAAACTCTTAGAAAAACCACAGGTGTAAACTTTTATGACTTCAGGTAAGGCAAAATCCTCTCAGAAGTGACATCAAAAGTATAAGCAAGAAAGAAAAAATAAGTAAATCAGACTTTGCCAAAATTTAACATTTTTGTACTTCAAATTCACCAATGAGTACATAAAAAGACATCTAAGGAGTGTGAGGAAATTTTTGCAAAACATATATCCCATTAAGGGATTCCTATCCAGAATACTCAATGAACTCCTACATCTCAAAAGTAAAACAAGCAACCCAATTAAAAGTGGGCAAAAGACCCCAACAGACATTGCTCCAGAGAAGACACATAAGCAGTCAGTAAGCGTATGAAGAGATATTCAGCATCATTAGCCAGGAAGAAAATATAAATCAAAGCCATGAGCCACCACTTCACACCCGAGAGGATGGCTGTGCTCAAGAAGACACGTGCTGGTGCGGGTGTGAAGAACGTGCAGCTTTCACATGTCGGGGGTGGGACGTACAATGGTTCACGCAGCCAGCCACTCTGGAAAACAGTCTGGGCGCTCCTGGAAAGGCTAAACATGGAATTATCACTTCATCCAGCAACTCCACTTCCAGCTGTATTACACTCAAGAGAAATGAAAACATACTCACAGAGAAACCTGTACACAAATGTTCATACGAGCATTGCTCAGAATAGCTAAAAAGTACAAAAAGCCCAAAGGCACACTGACTGATTAATGAATATATAAAATGTGTTCTGCCCATATAATGGAATATTATTTGGCGATAAAAAGGAATGAAGTATTTCACACGTCAGTATAGACAAATCATAAACACAGTATGCTGGGCCAGCATTGTGGCATAGTGGGTAAAGCCACCGCTTGCGACATCAGCATCCCGGATGGGCACCAGTTTGAGTCCCAGCTGCTCCACTTTCAATCCAGCTCCCTGCTAATAAGCCCGGAAAAGCCATGGAAGATGCAATTTGGGAGTCATGTTGTCCTCAAAAAAGAAAAAATGTTCACCTTAAAGTCCTATCCACTGTGACCAGACGTTCAAACTGTGAAAGGAACAGAAGACCCAAGACAACCAAGCCACAGCAGATTACGTCTCCCACTCCACATTCACCATAGGCAACGCCTACAGGGAGAACCACAGTAGCCCCTGTGCCCTGGACCCCAGGTCACCCTGAAGTGTTCTGTAGCACTGGGCAAACCCCCCTGCAGCTTGGCCCAAAGAAGTTTCCACAGCAGGCGACACTAGAGGGAACCTGCAAGGACAGAGGAGGAAGACCTGCTCCTGCTTCCTGCTTGCTCGCCCTCCCTGTTCTGAGGAACATCACACCAGCAACGCTCCTTTACCAGGGGGGCAGCAACTCACTCAGTGTTTAGTTTTTCCAAAACCTGCAGAACTAACTCGTCACACACACCAGCCAGGCAGTGACCGCTCCTTCGAACTCTGAGCTCCTCGTGGGCCTTCCACCTCATCTCCTGAGTTTCCGTAACTGCAACATCTTCCCTTGGATTTCCCAGGCCTGCAGGCAGCGGCTGCTTGCTTGGGGCTGTTCCCTCCCTAACGCTCCAGTGTTTCCTTTTCACCCTTTCAATGACCTAGATAGCAGCCCTGTGCCCAGCTATTGATTCTTGACATCAAATTCCCTGCGTGCCAATCACTGCATGGTTTCCATTCCCTGACTGGACCCTTACCTAATACAGCAGCAGTGTCCCTCTCTCAATTTTCAATTCTGTCCCCCGCCTCCCTCGGAAGACGTGAACAGGCAATTCACGAGAGAGGAAAACACCACGCCAAGAAACACATGAAAAACATTCAACCTCCACTTGAAACCAAAGAAATAAAAGTTAATAATGTGAGACGCCAACTTCTGCCTATCAGATCAGCCAAGATAAAAAAGGCCGATGATACAGGGTTGGCCACAGCACTCTCATTCACTGTTGAGAGGGATGTTAACGAGTGTGATTGCTTTATGGAGGGAAGTCTGATGGGACATGTCACAGATATTTAAAATTTATGTCAAAAGATAAGGCACTGCAGAGCAGATTCACGTCTTTTAATTCCTTCTGTGGATATGGCTAAAAAATTCTGGACATTGTATACTCAAAACAAACATAAGAAGATTCCAAAGAGTGGAAAGGAGCAGGCAGTCCGGCTGGGGGCCTTGGGACCTGCAGTGACATGGCACTGAGTCCCACTGGTTTTTTTCTTGCCTCATATATCTCAGATGGAGTGCTGGAGGGGACGCCAATGGGAGCAGATCAAAAAGGCCCTGCAGAAATGTCTGCTCTTTCAAGCCAAAGGACTGGGGAAAAAGCAGCCTAGCAAGACAGACAAGTTTTAAATAACAAAACTTTTCAAAAATAACTACCCTACCCCAGCGGGACATCACAGGAAAAAAAAAAAAAAAAAAAAAAAAAAACAACTACAGGCCCATCCCACTGCAACAGCTGGCTGGGGAGCCAGGACTTTCAGCCCCACGGATCTGTAAGGAGATGCCTGAACCCACCTTCCCTGCCAGACGGTGACAGAGAAAAGCAAATGGCAGGCAGACCTGTGACCCCCACCCAGGAGCAGCGAGCACCCCCTCTGTAGACCTTCCGACCCTCCCACAGGCCTCCACACTCCTCCACTTCTGTGAGCAGAACTTACCCACCAACTCCCACTGAGACTAACCACGCAAATGCGACTGTCACCTCGCTTAGCTACAGTTTGACTTCCTGGAGTTTCAGTTACCTGTGATCAAGGGTAGTCTGAAAATATGAAATGGAAGGCTCCAGAAGTAAACAAGACATTACATTTTAAATTGTGCACCACTGTAAGTAGTGTGATAAAGCCTCAGGCTACCCTCCTAACGCCCCCGCTGGGACATGAGTCATCCCTTCGTCCAGCATATCCACGCTGTATAGGCTACACTCCCATTAGTCACTCAGTAGACATCTCCATCATCAGATGGACTGAGAGTCTCACAGGGCCTGTGTGCAGGGCTCTGCACAATCCACAGTTCCAGAAATCCACTGGCAGTCTTAGAACACATCACCTGTGGACTACTGTCTCACTTTCTCACCCACCTTGGCAGGGGTCCATTGAGTGAAGTGTTGACAGGGGAACACCTGGGGGCATTTTCCTGCCTGAAAAGATGCACAAGAAAAAACTGCCAAATTCACTGACACTCCTTCCACCAGCAAGTGGGGTACATGCCCCTTCCTCTGAATTTGGCTGGACTTACCGCTTTGACCAATAGAATATGGCAGAAGTGACACTATGCAAAAGGTTAGATCCTAGAAGGTCGGGTAGCTACCACTGCTTCTGCTGGAAAATACACACTCCAGAAAAATCCCCCTCAAGATGCTCCCTCCCTGGACTGCCTCTGTCTGTCTGTCTGTCTGTCTCTGTCTCTCTCCCCGCCCCTCTTCTCCTACATCTTCTTCCCAGCAACCATGCTGAGAAGCCCAAGCCACATTAAAGACTTGTGATGGGCTCTGTCCGATAGCCCTTGCTAAGCCTGGCCTTCTAGTCATCCAAATTCAGTGTGAAATATTTCCATGTGATTGCAGGCCCCAGACATTACTATTACCATATTCAAATGTCTAGTATAAACCCAAAAAGCAAAAAAGGCATACAAAGAAAAAAGAAAGTATGGTTGACCCATTCAAAGAAACAAATTTAATTGACAGAAGTTATTTCCAGAAAAGTCCAGACATCTGACCTACTAAGCAAAAATAATTTAAAACTGTCTTATATATGTTCAAAGAGCCAAAGGTAAACCTAAATAACAAAAGGAAATTAGTGAAAGTATATATATTAGCAGCAGTTTTAACACTTTTAAGAATAAGTTAGTCAGTTCAATTAGATAACTGAAATTGTTAATCTTGGATGTTAAATACAATCTCATTATAAACATAAGAAATTATCTAAACAATATACCTAAAAAGAAATGAGACGGGAATCAAATTGTCTCATCATACAGAAAAATCAACTACATACAAAAGAAGGCTGTCATGTAAGAAATGAGAAGATATAATAAAAAGAAGCAGAATGGGAAAAGTCCCTCTTTCTCAGTAATTACTTAAATAAATGGAATAAACACTCCAGTTAAAAGGCAGAGCCCACAAAAATGAATGCAAAACATAATCCGACTGTATGCCACAAGATCATTTTAAATCCAAAAAACACATAGATTGAAACCAAAATATGCTACATGCAAAAAGCAAGCAAAAGAGAGCTCGGTGGCAACAGCAATATGAGTGACAAACAGGGTTTATGAAAAAACTACTCAAAAGAAACATCGAAAAGATACAGCAAGTATTCACATGCATGTACCAAACAACGGAGCCCCAAAGCGTAAGAGGCAGACACTGCCAGAATAAAAGGGAGAAGCAGACAGTTCTACAAGACAGTTGGCTACTTCAATACCCTACTTTCAGAAACAGATAGAAAAATTAGATTAATATAAGAGGAGACTTGACTAACACTATAAGACCAATTAGATTTATCAGATAAGTGTAGACCACTCCACATAGACCATATGATGACCAAAAAATAAGTTCCAATAAATTTAAGAAGATTGAAGTCTTAACAAAAATTCAAATACGTGAAAATTAAAGTACATGCTATTAAACAACCAACATGTCAAAGAAGAGAACAGGAGGTAAAGCAGAAAATAGTTTGAGATGAATGAAAACAAAGTCAACACACCAAAATCTTTTGGATGGAGGAAAATCAATGATCAAAGTAGTGTTTGAAGCATAAATGCTTAAATTAGAAAAAGAAACATCTCAGATCAATAACCTAAGTTTATACCTTGAGGAACTAGAAAAGGAGCAAACTGAGCCCAAAGCTAGAAGAAGAAAGGAAATAATAAAGATCAGAGTACAAATAAGCATAGAAGAAAAATAAAAGATAATCAATGAAATCAAAAGCTGTTGTTTCAGGGCGGGAACTGTGGTGTGGCGGGCCTGGGAAAGCAGAAGAAGATGGCCCAAGCCCTTGGGCCCCTGCACTCAAGTAGGAGACCCGGAAGAAGCTCCTGGCTCCTGGCTTCAGTTTGGCACAGCTCTAGCCATTGCAGCCAACTGAGGAGTGGACCAGCGGATGGAAGATCTCTCTCTCTCTCTCTCTCTCTCTCTCTCTCTGCCTCTCTGTAACTCTGTCTTTCAAATAAATCTTTAAAAAAAGTTACTAGTTTGAAAATATCAGCAAAACTGACAAATCCTTGCCTAGACTGACAAAGAAAATGAAGAGCAGACACAAATAACTAAAATAAGAAATGAAGGTAGTGTGGGGAGCAACTGGGAGCAACTCGGACTAGACTAAGTTACTGGAATTAAGACTTATTCTATGCATCTGCTTTCCCACAATATGGCGCTGAGAAGAGAGTAGCAACTTCTGCGCAGCTGCCTCTCGCTAGCTTGGGTGATGACCTGCAGGAGCTGATCCTGCTCCTGATTGTAGGAGAGCAGCGTACTCGGCGTGTGGGTAGCAGAGTTGGGATTGGTGGAAGGACTATAAAGGAGGAGAGAGACAACATGCACGAGGAACATCTAAGGGGAACATCTATCTGAAGGAACACCTGTGCAGCCCCCGAGAGAGCCGGCCAGCGGAGTGCCGCTCCCCTGCGGAAGTGGGGAAAGTGGCCAGGGGGAACTGCCCTTCCACGGAGGTGGAAGGGACAGCAGCCAACCCGGGAAGAACCAGCAGCAAACCCGGGGAGGGCCGAGCAGACAAAAGAACAGCGCAGGGTCCTGTGTCGTTCCTCCACGAAGAGGGGGAGCAACAAGGTAGGAACATTATTAATGATTCTACAAAAATAAAAAAGGATTTTAGAATATTATAAACAATTGTATATCAACAAAATGGCTAAATTTGGGGCTGGCACTGTGGCATAGTAGGCTGAACTGCAACCTTCAGTACCAGCATCCCTTATGGGCACCAGTTCTCATACCGGCTACTCCACTCCCAGTCCAGCTCTCTGCTAATGGCCAGTGAAGGCAGCAGAAGATGGAGGGTGGCCCAAATGTCTGGGCCCCTGCACCTAATTGGAGACCCAGATGAAGTTCCTGGTTCCTGGCTTCGGCTGAGCCCAGCCCCAGCCAGCCATTGCAACCATTCAGGGAATAGACCAAAGGATGGAAGACCTCTTTATCTGTCTCTCCCTCTCTCTCTGTCACTGTGCCTTTCAAATAAATAAAATAAATCTTTTTAAAAAAAATGGGATAAGCTTAATTAAATGGGTGAGTTATTAGAAATGCAAAAATTACCTGACTCGAGAATAAATAGAAAACTTCAAAAAAAACCTATACAAATAAAGAGAAACTAAAATCAGTAACCAAAAAAAACCTCCCAAAAAAGAGAAGCTCAGAACTAAATGGCTTCAGTAGCGAATTCTACCAAATGTCTAAAAGAAAATGAAAATCAATCATTCTCAAACTCTTCCAAAAAATTTAAAGATGTGAGGGATGATTTTTTTTTTTTAAGATTTATTCATTTACTTGAAAGGCAGAGTTACAGAGAGACACAGGTCGAGAGAGAGAGCAAAGTCTTCCATCCACTGGTTCACTCCAAAAGTGGCACAACGTCTGGAGCTGGACGTTATGAAACCAGGAGCCAAGAGCTTCTTCCAGGTCTCCCATGTGGGCGCAGGGGCCCAAGGACTTGGAACATCTTCTATTGCTTCCCAGGCCATAGCAGAGAGCTGGATTGGAAGTGGAGCAGCCGGGACTCGAACCGGTGCCCATATGGGATGCCAGCACCCACTATGCCACATGCTGGCCCCAGGGATGATGTTTCTAACTCATTCTATGAAGCCAGCGTTACTCTGACACCAAAGCTAGATAAAGACATCCCAAGAAAATTACAAGACCTCGCTTATGAATATAGATACAAAATCCTCAACAAAATTCTAGGAAAGAGGAGCAGGCATTCAGCCTAGAGGTTAAGATCCCTGCAATTGACAATGGAGTGTCTGGGCTTGGTACCCGACTCCTGTTCCTAACTCCAGCTTCCTGCCATTGCAGACCCTAGGAGGCAGAAGTCAGGGTTTAAGACCCACAGATGGGAAACATCTGAGCTGCAGGCCATATAAGGCCCAAGAAATCATTTGGTCTCGCCCAGCAAAGGCAACCAGAGGCAGGACTCAAAAGTCAATAAATCTATAGCAGGCTAATTTTTAAGTTGATAATTTTTTATGGCCCATGAATGATGTCAGAAATATCCAAATGGCCCTTTGCAGGGAAAAGGCTTCCCAGCCTTGGAATGCCGCCTGTGTGGGGATCTAGACTGAATTCCCAGCTCTCAGCTTTTGTCTTTGGCCTAGCCAGGGGTCACTGTAGGCAACAGGGAGTGAGCCAGCAGATAGGAGCTCATCTGACTGCTCTCTCTCTCTCTCTCTCTAATAAAATACAATTTTAAAAAATACAAGAATATAAAGATAATTAAAAATGAATCTTAATGAAGAAGAGGATGGGAGAGGGAGTAGGAAGTGGAACAGGAGTGAGGTGGGAGGGCAGGTATGAGGGGGAAGAACCACTATATTCCTAAACTATACCTATGGAATTTGTATTTACTAAATAAAATCTTTCTAAAAAATACAAGTAAACAAAATCTAACATCATATTATAAAGATTATACATCAAGACCAAGTGGAGTTTATCCTAATAATATAAGGCTCATGGTTCCACATGAGAAAATCAACCAATATATCATAATAATAGAACAAAAAAAAATAAACCCTCACATGATAATCTCAACTGGCACAGAAAATACATTTGACAAAATCCAACATATTTTTATGATAAAAAAGAAAATTCTAAGAAAACTAGTAATAGAAAGACATTTCTATTCATGGTAAAGTGTGAAAAACTCATAACATAGCCAGACTAAAAGCTTTCCTTCTTAAATCATGAACTAGACAAGGGCGCCTGATTTCACCATTTTATCAAAATTTTCTGAAAGTTCTAGACAGATCAATTAAGTATGAAAAAGAAACATAACACCTCCCAAATTGGTCAGGAATAAATAAAAATATTTTTACCTCATACACAGAAAACGCCAAGGAATTCAGAGAAAACTGTTAGAAATAATAAACAAATTCAACAAGTTTGTTTATTACAGGGTATGAAGTCAACATGCAAAACGCAACTGAGGGGCCGGCATTGTGGTGTGGCAAGTGAAGCTGCCTGCCACCTGCAACAACAGCATCCCATATGAGTGCTGGTTGGTGTCCCAGCTGTTCCACTTCTGATCCAGCTCCCTACTGATGGCCTGGGAAAAGCAGCAGAGGATAGTCCGGGTACTCAGGCCCCTGGTACCCATGTGGAAGATCTAGGTGGAGCTCCTGGCTCCTGGCTTCAGTCTGGCGCAGCCCTGGCTACTGCGGTCATCTGTGGCGTGAACCAGACGATGGAAGAGCTAGGTTACTCACTTCCTCACTCTCTCTCTGACTTTCAAATAAATAAACCTTTAAAAAAAGAAAAACGCAACTGAGTTTCTACATAGCAGCAATGAACTATGCAGAGATTTAGGAAAGCAATTACTTTTACAATAAATCTAAAAGAATAAAATACCTAGGATTAAACTTAATCAAGGACATGGAAGATTTACACACTGAAAACTACAAAACATTAGTGAAAGAAATTTAAAAGACCTAAATAAATGGAAAAGTAGCCTGTGTTCATGACAGGAAAATTTATATTGTTTATATATCAATGCTAACTATACTGAGTGCAGCAGTGTCCTTTCCCCACACTGCATGTCCACCAGAACACACATGACCTTATTTGGAAATAAAGTCCTTGCAAATGTAGTTAAGAGAGGTCACGCAAGATTATAGTGGACTCTAAATCTGACATGACTGGTGTCCTTTCAAGAAGAGGGAAGTTTAAGACACAGACGGCAGTGTGCTGTGTGAAGACGCAGCGGAGACTGGAACGATACGCCTTCAAGCCGAAGAACACCGAAGACTGCCACGTACCACTTGAAGTCGAGAGCAAGGCATGGAGAAGATTCCTCCCTAAGCCTGCAGAGAGAACATGGACCTAACAGTCTCTTAATTTTGGATTTCTAACCTCAACAACCATGAAGGAACCATTCTACTCTATGGTTCTTTGACATAGTAGTCCTCAGAAACTAACCAACTACCAAAAGTGATTTGAAGATTCAGTGCAAATTCCATCAAAATTCCAATAGTCATTTTTTCTAGAAATAGAAAAGCCAATCTTCAACTTCATATGGAATTATGAAAAGTGTCAAAAAAATAAAAACAAAGTTGAAGGACTAATTCTTCCTGATTTCAAACCCTACCATAAAACTACAGTAATTTTTAAAAAATGCACTCCTGGATTAAGAACATACACTATACATCAATGAACTAGAATGCAGAGTCCAGAGAAAGATTCATGTATGGCCAGCTGATGTTTGACAAGGATAACAGTACCATTCAATGGGTCAAAGAGCTGTCTCCTCAACAGATAGTACTGGCACGACCAGATTTTCACATGCTAAAGGATCAGCAGGACCTCAATCTCACACTATATATAAAAATTAACTCAAAATGAATCAAAAATCTAAATATAAGAGCTAAAAATCGTAAAACTCCTAAAGGAAAACATAGTAAAAACTCATGTCCTCAGGTTTTGGGCGATGATTTTTTGATACAACACCAAAAGCAAAAGCAACAGAAGAAAATATATATATAATAAACTTCATGCAAACTTAAAACTTTTGTACACCAAAGGACATTATCAAGGAAATGAGAAGACAACCTAGTGCCAGTACTGTGGCATAGCAGGTAAAGCCACTGCCTGCAGTGCTGGCGTCACACATAGGCACTGGTTTGAGTCCTGGCTGCTCAACTTCTGATCCAGCCCCCTGCTATGGCCTGGAGAAGCAGTAGAAGATGGTCCAAGTCCTTGGGCCCCTGCACCCACGTGGGAGACCAGGAGGAACCTCTTGGCTCCTGGCTTCGGACCGGTACAGCTCCAGCCATTGCAGCCAATTGGGGAGTGACCCAGTGGATGGAAGACTTCTCCCTCCCCCTCCCCCTTCCCCTCCATCTCCTCCTCCCCCTCCCCCTCTGTCTCCTTCTCTTTCTGTGTAACTCTTTCAAATACATAAATAAATATTTTTTAAAAAGAAGAAAAGACAACCTATGGAATGGGAGAACATATTTGCAATCATATACCCAATAAAAGACTTGTATCTAAAATAAATAAATCCCACAATGCAATAATAAAAAGGTAGCCCAATTTTAAAATGGGCAAATAATCTAAACAGACAAGAAAGCTACACAAATAGCTAATAGATGCTCAACATCAGTGTTCATTAGAAAAATTTATTTAAAAAATCCACAATGAAATTCTACTTTATAATTGCTAGAATGGGAGAGAGATCAAGATGGTGCAACAGGGAGGGAGCTTACTGCTCTAGTCTAGGGGAAGATAATTTAAAAAAATGTGGAGAGAGTGCAGTCTCAGGGAAGAGTTAGGGAGAAAATGGCAGAGAAAACTCTACTCAAATTAGAGGACACTGTGGACCTACATGGAGGGTGTGGACCCTCACAGCTCAGGACTCCAGTAGCTGAGAGTCTCAGCACCAGCTTTGCAGAGTGAAGTGAGACCAGAATGCAGCAGCCCAAGCCACTGGCAATAAAGCTGCAGGAAGAGTGTGATGTGAGTCCAGCTTGGAGTGCTGTAGCAAGCAGTATACCTGCCAACCTAGAGGGGAAAATGGGGGGGGGCTGTTTCTCTCTCCCCGAGCACCTGGCACCAGTATTGTTTAACTAGCAGAATGGGGCAGGTGCCATTTTGGACATACCTAACAGCTGTGCCAGCTCATGTCCATGTACCCAAAAACCAGCCGAGAGAGAGGAAATGCCTGTGTCTGGCTAGGAGATCTGACAGGAGGCTGGGTGCTCATGACCGTGGGAGCCTTGTGTGCTGGGACTGTGAAAATACTGTGGCTGTGTGGGAGGGTGCAGGGTGTGTCTGGGTGTTCGGCAGTCCCTGTGGGGAGCTCTACATGCTCAGGGCTCCCTGATTGCCTGGTGAGGGTTACTGCTGTGGAATCTGTGCGCACACTGAGATTTGCACAAATCCTTTGTGTGGTTCTTGTGGCAGTGCAAATGAATATTGTACCCACTGGGGCTATGAACAGGCATTGGTCTCCTTGGAGGACAGGAGGTGAGTGTGAGACTAGGCCAACAGAGCAGATCAAATCTCCCCTCTGATTTAAAAAACAACAAGAGATTTACGATGCCCAATTTGGGTGTCACATTGGACACTCCCCCACCCTGGAAAACTGAACAGAGCTTCCTGGCCATACCCACCACACGCCTCTGGATATTCACTGAAATAGCAGATAGTCCACTAAGCCACAGAGCTATAGTCCAAAGATAAAAGCCTTCAAAAGTGGGAAAAAAAAAACCACAAGTGTCTCCACAAATGCCTAAAAATAAATGCAGCAATTCAAGAAACAAGAATAAGGAAGACACATGATGCCTCCAAAGGAAGACAACAATACTCCAATGCCAGAATGTGAAAATGAAGAGACCGAAAAAATGCCAGAAACAGAACTCAAAAAATTGATCATAGAATTACTTAGAAGTAATCAGAAGCAAATCCATGGATTAAAGAAATCCATACACAACATGAATGAACATTTTTCCTATGAAATTCACATTTTAAAGATAAATCAAGATGAAATATCAGAAATGAAGAATTAGTAGATCAAATAAAAAAATGCACTGGAAAGCCTTAACAGACCCAGTGAGGAAGAACAAAGAATATCCAAGTTAGAAGACATATCTCTGGAAGTTTTACAGTCAGACAAAAATAAAGAAGAAGAAATCAGAAAACAAACAAAAAAAAAAAAGTGTCGGAGATGGAGATCTATGGGATACTATCAAACGACCCAACATACGGATCTTAGGAGTTCCAGAAGGCATGGAAAGAGAAAATGGTTTAGAATGCCTTTTTAGTGAAATAATTACAGAAAACTTTCCTAATTTGGAGAAAGAAAGGGATGTACAAGTACAAGAAGCACATAGAATTCCTAGACAAAACCAGAAAAGATCCCCACCACAACACATTGTAGTCAAACTCTCCATTAACATAAAGAAAAGATTCTAAAATATGCACAAGAGAAATGCCAGACTACCTTCAGAGGATTATCAATTACTCACAGTGGACTTCTCATCAGAAATCCTATAGGCTAGGAGAGAATGGCGAGATATAGTCCAAGTCTTAAGAGAAAAAAAACCATCAACCCAGAATACTGTATCCTCTCATTTATGAATGAAGGTGAAATAAAGACCTTCCATAACACAGAAATTGAAAAGAATTTGTCACCACTCATCCAGTTTTACCAAAGATGCTTAAGGATGTACTGCACACAGAAACATGGTCATCACTATGAAAGAAGGTGAAGACAGAAAATCTACCAATAAAAGTATAAAGGAAATCCACAATAAACAATAGGAATATTTATGGAAAAACGGCAGAGCAAAGTCATTATTTATCAATAGTCACCTTGAATATAATGGCCTCAACTCTCCAGTTAAAAGATAAAGACTGGCTGAATGGATTGAAAAACAAAACCCATCTATTTGCTGCCAAGAAACACATCTCACCAACAAAGATGCACGCAGACTGAAAGTGAAAGGATGGAAAAGATATTCCATGCTAACAGAAACCAAAAAAGACCTAGTGTAGCCATCCAAATATCAGACAAAATAGACTTTAACACAAAAACTGTTAAAAGAAACAAAGAAGAGCAGTATGCAACAGGAAGAGCAGTCACATCAACAGGAAGATGTGACTATAATAAATGTATATGCACCTAATTACAGGGTACCTGGCTATTTAAAAGAGATGTTGGGGTCAGCAACGTGGAGCACTGAGTTAATCCTCTGCCTGTGGCACTGGCATCCCATATGGGTGCTGGTTCTAGTCCTGGTTGCTTCTCTTCCAGTCCAGCTCTCTGCTGTGACCTGGGAAAGCAGTGGAGGATGGCCCAAGTGCTTGGGCCCCTGCACCCACATGGGAGACCAGGAGGAAACACTTGGCTCTTGACTTTGGATTGGCATAGCTCCAACCATTGTGGCCATTTGGGGAGTGAACCAACGGAAGGAAGACCTTTCTCTCTTGGCTCTCTCTCACTGTCAAATAAATAAATAAAATCCTTAAAAATAAAAATAAAATAAAAGAGATGTTAATGTATCTAAAGGGAGCCAAAGACTCCCATACAATAGTAATAGGGGACTTAAATACCCCACTTTCAGCAATGGACAGATCAACCAGACAGAAAATCAGCAAGGAAACAACAGAGTTCATTGACACTGTAGCCCAAATGGACCTAACGGATATCTACAGAACTTTTCGCCCTGTAGTTGCAGAATACATATTCTGCATATTCAAGAGTACATGGAACTTTCTCTAGGATAGACCACAGGCTAAGCCATAAAAGCAAGTTTCAGCAAATTCAAAAAAATCAAAATCATACCATACATCTTTTCTGACCACAATAGAATGAAGCTGGAAATCAACAATTCAAGAATCTCTAGAACATACCCAAACACATGGAGACTGAACACCATGCTCCTGAAAAAAATCAAAAGAGAAAAAAAAAAGTTCAGGAACAGTTTTTTTTCCAAACTATTTGTTGAACTCTTTACTTAGTATAGAGTTAATCTTCTGTGTATAAAGTTATGTGAAAACAGATCTTTAAAAAATAAGAATGGGAATAGGAGAGGGAGGAAAAAGGGTGGCAGTGCGGGTAGGAGGGTGGGTATGGTGAGAAGGATCACTATGCTCCTAAATTTGTATTTAGGAAATGCATGAAGTTTGTATACCTCAAGTAAAAGGTTTCTGGGAAAAAAAAAATTACTAGAATGACTGTAATTTTCAAAGAGAGAAAATGATGTTGGCAAATATATGGAGAAGCTGGAGTCTCCTAAATTTCTGGTAAGAATATAAAATAAGTATAATTCCTATGGAAAACAGTATGACACTTTCAACTATTAAAAATGGAATTATTGGGTGGGATGGGCATTGTGGCTCAGCTACTGCTTAGGATGCCCGTATCCCATTAGAGTACTGGTTCAAGTCCAAGCTATACCCCTTCTGATTCAGCTTCCTGACAATCCATTGGCAGGAAAGACGACAGCAAATGATGACTCAACTGCTTGTGCCCCCGGTACCCACATGAGAACCTAGATGAAGTTCTGGGATCCTGGCTTCTGCCAGGTCCAGCCTTGGCTGATGCAGCCATTTGGGAAGTGAACTAATGGATGGAAGATACAGTCTGTGTGTGTGTGTGTGTGTTGGGGTGTGTGTGTGTGTGTGTGTGTCTTACAAATAAATAAAATTAAGTTAATAAGCACTTAAATAACAACCAGTAGGACCAACAGGATGAGGATTTTAAAAATTACTGGGGCAGGCATTTGGGCTAGTGGTTCAGACACCAGTTGGAACACCTGCTTTCCACATCAGAATGCTTGGGTTCAGGTTCAGGTCTCCAGCTCCACTCCCAATTCCAGCTTCCTGCTAATGTGTAGCCTGGGAGACAGACGGTGATGCTCAAGGAATTAGTTCCCTGGCACCCATATGGGAGACACAGGTTGAGCTCCTGGCCTCCTGGCTCTTAGCTTCAGCCTGGCCCAGCCCCAGAAGTTGCAGCCACGTGGGAAGTAAACTAACAGATGGGAGCTCTCTCCCTGTCTACCTTCTCTGTCTTTCCAATAAATATATCATTTTTAGGAGTCTTTAAGGTGTTTGGCATAACAGTTAAGATACCACTTGGGACACCTGTATCCCATGTTGGAGTGCCTCTGTTCAGGTGTGCACCCTGGGAGATGGCAGGTAATGGCTTCAGTGATTGGGTTCTTGTCACCCAAGTGGGAAACCAGATGGGGTCCATAGCTCCCAACTCCAGCCTGGCCAAGTCATAGCTGTTTGAGTGTCTGAGGAGTGAGCCAGTGGATAGGAAACCTCTCTGTGCCTTTCAAATAAATAAGTAAATAATTTTTAATTTTCTAAACAGAATTATTATATGGGCCAGCCATTTTACTTCTGGGTATACACTCAAAGAACTGAAAGCAGGATCTTCAAGAGGTATATGTACACACATGTTCACAAGTGTTATCCCCTGCAGCCAAAAAGTAAGCGTAACCCAAGCCTCGCTCAACAGATTTCTAGATCAACAAAATGCGGAATATCCATGCAATGGAATATTATTTAGCTCTAAAAATGAAGGAATTACCAACACTGCTGCAACACAGATGAACCTAGAGGGCATTCTGTTAACTGAAATAAGCCAGTACAATCCCACTTGCATAAGGTGCCTGTAACAGTGAAATTCATGGAGAAAGAGTAGTTATCTGGAGCTAGAGGGGGGATAAATGGAAAGGTACTGTTTAATGAGCACAGAGTTTCAGTTTGTAATGATGAAAAAGTTCTGGAAATGGAGCACAGTGATGTTTTACAAAACACTGAGTATAATGAATGCCACTGAACTTACACTTTAAAATGATCAAAACGGAAAGTATATGGTACCTAAATTTTGTCCCAAACAAGAATGATTTAAAAAGAGATAGTATTATCAATATCTAGAAAATCACTGGATGGGGGCTGGGCTGTGGTGCAGCAGGTGAAGCCACCGCCTGCAGTACTGGCATCGCATATGGGCGCTGTTTCAAGTCCTAGCCGCTCCACTTCTGATCCAGCTCTCTGCTGTGGCCTGGGAAGGCAGTGGAGGATGACCCAAGTCCTTGGGCCCTTGCACTTATGTGGGAGACCTGGAAGAGGATCCTGGCTCCCAGCTTCGGATCAATGCAACTCTGGCTATTGTGGCTATCTGGGGAGTGAACCAGTGGATGGAAGACCTGTCTCTCTCTCTCTATCTCTCTCTCTCTGCCTATGCCTTTGCCTTTGCCTATGCCTATGCCTATGCCTATGCCTATGCCTATGCCTATGCCTTTCTGTAACTCTGCCATTCAAATAAATAAACAAATATTTAAAAAAGAAAAAAAGAAAATCATTGGATGAAAGATTAGAAATATGACATTCCACAGAGTCTCATGACTCCACAGATTCCTGACTGGTCTCAAAGGAGAAAAGGTATCTTTATAATAGAGAAATCTGGTATACACCACCTTAACCATGTTACTGAATTTAGTGTTTCCAACAGTGAGACAAGCTGCCATCACGTGTCTCCTGGTATGACACACTGAGAAGAACACAAGGGCCCTTAGTAGTCATTTAGACCAAAACACTTCATCTGCATCTGTTCATGAGGCGACAATGAAGTAAATACAAGAGAAGTGGTCTACAATACCACTGGACTTCTCAATGATGCCAGTGCCATGAAGGACTAATCAAGGCCTGGGGGTATGTCCCACTAGATTAAAGGACACAGGGAGATATAACCACATGCAACGTGTGTCCTTGATTGAATCTGGAGATGTTAGAAGACGGTTATGTAAGACAAGATTGGGACAACTGGAAAACTGAGTGTGGCCTGGATATCAGATACAGAGTGTGATCACTGTATTATGGTTAAGTAGGAGCATGTTCTTGTTCTTGCAGGATGAGATACACAGTAAAATATTTATGGAGAAAATGACAGTATCTGCAAGTGACTCTGAAAAGACTCAGTGATAATAACGCTGGTGGTGAGACCGGGAGAACACTGGATTTGGCAGGCAGGAAAGCCCCCGAGAGAACTGTTTCAGAGGAGTAATAAAGTTAACTTCCAGGTCATAAAATCTCCACAGATGAGCAGGCAATAAGAGCCATTGGTAGAAGGTGACCAAGAGAAGATAGCAGAAACACAAGAGGCCACAGGGCTGGACGGGTCAGAGGAGGCCGACCTCACCACGCCAGCAAACTGAGAGGAAGAGGCCATGGAGAATGAAAAGTTCCCAGGACATGCAAGAAGCAGGCCAAAGCAGGGCACCGAGGTGCAGACTTACTCCAGGAAGGGCGTCCACCACTTACGCTCTACTGAAGGTCAATCCAACGGGAATGAGCTTAAGTGATGCTAAGTGATGTAAGATAGACAGAAGGAAGGACTTCCAGGAAGAATGCACTCAGTCATTGGGCTGACGTGTGGACAGACCATGGGATGGTTTCAAAGCAGTCTCTCCCAGGGGACCTGCTAGATGCCAGTCATGCCAGCCCCACCCACCCTGCTCTCACAGTTCAAAAACTACACATGCCCCCATGCTCACAGACAAACATTAGTAGTAGCTTAAATACTAAAGCCAATTGCTAAAAACATGTCAGCAATGAACTGGCTTAATTGAGGTACAAAGTCCACATCTTAATTTACAAAAAAAGTCAACTGCTTATAGCAACCGCACATCCACTCCACAAAATCCTTTTCACGTTGGTCGTCATTCTCCCAACTCATTTTCCTCACAAGGTGAAAGCAATCACTCTCCACCATGTCTACCTGCAGACGGAAGGGGAAGCCGACAAGACACAGTGTAACATGCTCTGATGTGCAGTGAGAAATGGGATGTAGTTCAGCACCACTGTGATTTGTAATGCCATTTACATAATTAAACATACAGACAAGTGGCACGAGGAGGTGGCTATGGTTAATAGAGTTACAGAAGAGCTAGAAATAGACACGGCTACAGACGGGAGGGCACACGGGGGCAGCATCCACCGGGGGGCACTGATGGCCACGGAAAGACTGTCACTCCACCAGGGCTCTTCTCTGTCTAGATGGGGCCTTTTCATCAGACTTCCGAGTTCCCCGTGCACATGAAGCACTGGTGGTGACCTGTTTCACAGATGACAGACTGAAGGTTATCAATTGGGCCACAGAGGGTCTACCCAAGAGTTCACCGCATCCCCAACTCCAGCTCAAAAACCTACCAAACACCAGCATTCCCCCAGCCAAAACACCAGCGGGGAGATTCATCCAAAGCAGAGTCTGTAGCCGGGTAGGCTTTGGGACACACGGAGCCTTCAGATTTATTCTGTTTGTGCCACATGGTTTCTTCTTTCCCTTCCTGATCCTTCTCCTCCTCCTTCCTTTTTCAAGTCTGAATTAGTTGCTGACGCCAGAAACTCACAGCTACAGATAAAAGCTGTATCTGCAGTTCGGTCCCCCTGGGCTCATACTCCTGGCGCTGCACAGTCTCTCAGCCTTCGCCGCTACCTGCTGTGTCTTGTTGCCATTTCTCATTTGTCTCTGTGGCCTACTTGTCCCTGGAAGGCATTTAAGCTTCTAAGTTTGATCCAAGCCTTTCTTAAAACTGGCTTAGGCTTCGAGCCTCTACCACCCTGTGGTACCTACCTCAAGAATCTATGTACTAGGCATAAGTAGCATTTCCTGCTCTTCAAGCTTCCAGAAATGTCTCCTAGCACTAGTCAGGGTTCGCTGAAGGAGTCTGCACTCACTCTCTCCTTGGGGACTTTCTGAACCTGCCTGGGTATCAGTCATCTGTAAAATGCGGGAGATACTGTCCCCACCTAATAGGGGCACCTAATAGGGGGACCAAATGAGAAAAATATATAGCACCTGATCCAGGCCCAAACATAATGTGTGGCTGTACCTACACACACACACACACACACACAGCCCTTTCCCACAGTCTTCCCAGAGCAACACTTTCCCTCCTCCCTCTGACCCCCACGCCACCCCCGCACCCCTGCTCGGCTGACATCACTGATCTTTCCCTGGACAATCCCTTGTGCTCCTGAGGCAAGGTCCCCAGGGACAGCCTACAGTTTTATCAAGGGAGGCATAAACATGTACATGATTTCTCAGAATTTTTCCCCATGCTAAAAGAAAAATGGGGCAGAGGTAGAAATCTACAGCCTCAGTAGCTGATGTACAGGGATACAGGTGCAAGCAAGCACACATGACATGATCCTTGCCTGCATCAACAGGACACAAACAGATAACCAGGCTAACACGAACAGCCAACACTTGCCTATTTGCTTACTCTCTCTCCTGTATGTCAAATCCCTGTACCTGGAACACCTGGAGTAAGGCACTCAAAGCAAAGAGCTTTCTGCTGTCCACACCATCTGCCCAGTGCCTGGAACAGAGCATGGAGTGCGGCATGCACTCAGCAAGCCCGTGAGGGATCCACGGGAACGAGTGATTCCTAACTGCTCCTCAGACCCTGAGAGGCTGCTTGAGGGGGCGTGAGGAAGCTGAGGACGCAGAAGTTCAGCAACGTGCCCAAGGGTATCCAGGACCCCAGCCTGTGTGTGGGTGCGGCGGGAGCAGAGGGAGACCCAGGTTTCCAAAGGCATGCGATCCTGAGAAACGGGGAGACAGGAGCTCCCCCTCCCTGCTGACCCAGGGCACACAGATCAGACCAGATCCGGGAACCCCCGGGGCTGCGGTGGAGCGAGGGGGAGACGCAAGCAGATGGCCCAGCTCCTCCTGCATTCGGGTTCTCCTGCAGCCGCTGGCTCCCCCAGCAGCTCTTCGGGAGACAAAGGAGAAGCATTTTAATAATGTTCATCTTTCTCCTTTTACAAAAACTATTGATTCTCAATAGTGGGCATATTTAACAGAATCACCCAAGAGGCTTCTGCAATCTCTATTTCCTCTTTCCACTCGCTCCCCCGCCCCAGATTCTACTGCACGGGCAGAGGGGAGAGCGGGAATCCCAACCACAGTGCAGGTCCATCTGGCTCTCCAGCGCCAGCCCCTAGAGACAGACCGGATGCTGCCATCAGGGTTCACCTCCCAGCCCTGCACAGACTTGCTGTGGGGCTTGGGGGACTCAGTGGGGGTGATACTGTCCCCATCTAATAGGGGCACCATGAGGACCAAATGAGAGAAATATGTAAAGCACCTGATCCAGGCCCAAGCATAATGTGTGGCTGTACCTACACACACACACACACACACACACACACACACAGAGGCACAGGCACAGCACAGCACTATGAATACCTGGGCGTTTCACAAATAAGATGGTACAAGTAATGGCTTTGCTCCCATTTCATAAATTTAATGACAACAAATTTTGGAACATTGAGTTTATGAATAAAAGGGGCTACTGCTGTTCTTTTTTTAGACTAATGGAATGTTCCATTTTTTTAAGCCACACAAATATGTCTGCATTTAATGAGACAGTTGTGCCTACCTGTCAGGTCTAAATAATCGGGCTGCCAAAAAAACGAGCTACAGTGACTCAAATACAGATATATTGCAGAATCCCCGGGGAGCCCAGTGAAACCACAGGGTTCCAAGAACAACGGGAAAGATACTTCCTGAAGTCTGCTGTGCCACGGGGCTTCAAATGACCCTCCAGGCAGGGGTGTAGACTCTGGGCCCCAACACACATGCCCAGGGACCTGCAGACGTGGGCATTTGCTCAGGCTCTCGGATAGGCCACCTGACCACACCGAGCCACCGGCTACCCTGGACAGTGGCAGACTGAGCCCAGAGGACTCGGAAGCACTCCCAGTTCTGATGATCTACAGTCGCACATCTCCTGCTTGCTGCCTGCCACCCTGCACACACACACACCCCCACCCCCGGAGAACCTTGAAAAGCATTTTACTTAATTCAAATTTCGTTAACCCTTTGTCCTCCTCACGCTCTTTCCTGGTGTTGTCAGGAACCCGTCCTTCGCCCTCACTGGAATCATTCTTTCTTTGGCCTTTTCCCTTCCAAGCTATCACTCTTCACATATGTGGGAAACTAGGACTCTCTTGGCACTCTCCCAGTTCGCAGGCTTTTAGTATCACCTCCTCCACTGGGAAGGTGCCAGACCCAGGCAGACTGACAGCAGCCTCGTTCCTCCTTCTGGTCAGCGTCTTAACCCGAGGACCATCCTAAGAGATGCCCTCCCACAAACATGGACGCCTCCACCCTCTCATCTCCAGGGCTCCTAAATACATTCTTCTGGAAGAACTGGAAGATGGACTCTGTGGTAGCTTAAAACAAAATTCTTGTGGAGGTACGTGATCCCTAAGGAGAGAGACATCAGGGTTCCCAGCAGCAGTTACACAGGCAAAAATCAATCTCCCCCGAAAACCAATTAGGGTGAGCACGCAGGATTTTCACTTTGGCAGCTGAGCTGTGAGAAGCAGGCTGCTTTGGAGAGGAACCGTCAGGAAGAATGTTCCTGGACAGGCTCGCCTCCTCTCCCTAGTTTGCTCCTCTGCCAACACCAGTGCGGTGCCTTAGAAAGAGCTAAGCTGCGAGGGGTGCCACTGGCGTCCCAGCACAGATGTGCACGTGGCGAGCTGCTCACTCCCGAAGGACGACCGCAGCCAGCCGCTGGCCCCCTCTCCTGGAGGGAGTGACCACTTGCTGAGCTAGACACCGCAAGAGTGTTCACACTCTATCCTTGCAACAAATCCTGTATTGCTATCCCTTCGCAACAACTGGGCAAACTGACGCCCAGGGACACCTAGCCAGGGCCACACGCTTGCTTCCGTGACACACAGGGATGTTTTCTCACTACCGGCTCTCGGGGCAGTTCAGACCGTGATTCAGAGAACTGGAACTGGAACTGCTCTATTTTATGGACTAACAAAGGATAGCTTACTTCCTTCAGCCACCTATAAACCAGAGATCACAGGCCAGGGCCGCAGCCGTACCAGTGCTGCTGTGGGCTCTCCAGGAAGCACGTGAGCAATTCTAATGGGACCCCTCCCTCCACCTGGAACTTGTACATGGCCTTCAAAGGAAAGTCGTTCCTATAAAGGCTTAAGATCCGCAACCCCTTTACTCCCCAGCCCCTGGAGAAGAACAGCAGCTGCTGAGCTCCCTGGGCCGCCCTGCCGGTATCAGTTTTCAGTGGGACTTGGTCTGTGGGCACCAGAGCACTCAGAGCCCACTGCCACCCAGACACGTGCTGGCACACGGTAGCCCACAGAGCAGGAAGCACAAAGCCCACGGTCCCTCTCCTCGCCCACTGCTGTGGCAAGGCAGCCCATGAAGGCTCTGGGCAGTGTGCCCATGCGCTACACAGAGAGATGGGGGGTGGGAGTCTGAGACACGAAGAAAAGAGGCAGGAGTGTGCTGGTCGCTATCTGCGATTTGAATGTCAAGGACTCACTAAGGCTGAGACAAACTCTGCGGAGGCCATTCCCACAGGGTCGCGGGCAGCGTTCCCCTGGGAACTCCACCCCGTGTCGGCAGCAGCCAATGCTCTGTGAGCCAGAGCTATGGTAGGCATGCAGGCGGGCTGCAGCACGCTCCGGCTCCGGCTTCCGGCTCCCCTCTCCGGAATGTCATCAGAAGGATCCGTGCTGGCCAGGAGTGCTCATGTGCCCCGCCTCCTCAGCCTCCGGGGGGGGGGGGGGGGCAAAAGGACAGCGCCGCCCCTGCTGCCAGACAGACCGTGGCTGCTCAGCAGAAATGAGCAAGGACGGCCACATCGGAACGCCAACCCGAGGTTCCCTAAACCCAACAGCTATTCACCACGGGAAGTTCACGTCACTGCCATGTTAGCTGATTTCTCTATGTCCCCTCTCTGGGCCTTGGAAAAAAAATCACTTTGGCTGCCAAAACCGTGGCAGTCCATCCGCCCACAACAAAGTCAGAATCTGCTTGTTTTGCAAAAGGGAGCCAAGGAACAGGCACTCGAAGGGTGCCACCAGCTACTAAGGAAGGGCTTGTGGAAGGAATCCTCCAGTCCCCTCCCAGCTGCCAGCCGCAGAAGTCCACAGACTCGGCTCCTAAGTTGGCCTTAACCTTCAGTATCTGGCAAGGAAAAGCAATGTGACCTCCCAGGTCTGGGAACAAAACAACCTAGAGTTGAGGAGTGAATGTCCTAGCCCAGCCCAGCATACAGCCCCAACACTTCTCGTTCCTCATCTAATCCCAACTGTTCTTCGCTACATTTTTCTGGAGCCAAGCCAAGCCATCAGCAACTTTCTGGATGAGGAGGAGAAATCGGCAAAGCAGGCCCTTCCCCCAGCCGGCAACACTGAAGGGGTTGGAAGAACTGGCTGCAGGGCCCCACTGGGTTGGGGATTTGCCCAGCCCCCGTCTAGCCACAACAAAGGGTGGTCAGACAATGGCAAATGCCCAAGTCTCCCAACCAAGGTGAGGACGAGAGGTGCCTGGGGTCAAGGGTCTCTGGCCTTCTCACTTAGAGCCAAGCAGCCTCTAATGTTACATGACAGGGAACAGGGGAAAGGGCCATCCTGTCCACCCTAACCGGGACTTCGGCGGGCACCCACAGCCTCCCACCCAACGAGTAGCCCAAGACTGCCACCTAGTGGGCTCTGCTCAACAAACAGGACAAGCGGAAGCCAGAATCCAGAAGAGGCTCTGACCAGAATCCTGCCCAACAGCTCTCTAGGACTTAATTCACAAGGCTCAATGAGACTCTCTCTCACTGTGGCGACAACCAAAAGTGCTGGGGAGAACAGTTCCCCCGGGACCTGTGACAGAATAAAAACCAAGGAGGAGTCAGCTGTGTTCTCAGAACCTGGCTTTCCCCCCACTTTTCCAAAACCCAGACTAGCAGCTTCCCACAGCTATAGCCTACTCCCATTCAAGCACAGGGAATGCACAGGGCAGGCACGCCAATCCCAAAACACCAGTCCTGGAGTACAGCCACTCAAGCATACAGGTTCTTAGAAGAGAAAATACTCTACAGGGTCACTACATTAGCAGATTCCAGTGTGCATTAGGAGGCATCCTTGGGACAGGCAGGGTAAAGGGGCCTTGAGGGGAGCACCTGGTGAGTGGCAGACAGACTGAACTATGAAGGATCCCGACAGTGCCACGAGCTCACAGCGACCGAGTCCTGCTGTGTGCTGAGCACTGCCCTGAGCTGGGCACACACTGTCCCAAGGAGTCCTCACAGCAACCCAGGAGTGAGGCACCATCACCATCCCCACTGAACAGAAGGGACAGCAGAGGACTGAGTGGCCCCGAGGACCACGGCTTGGAAGTAGGATGTGATCACAGGCGACTTGGCTCCTGCATCCATGGTACACCACTGCCTGCAGCTTGAGTTGCAAGATGTAGCAAATAAATAAACTCCCCATCCTCAGGCCCAGAAGACCCAAATCTGCTCTGGCCAGAGAGCCCAGCCAAGCAGCAGAATCCTGCTACTCCAGGGCAGCAGAGATGAGAATCAGGTTAGAGCAACGCAGGCAAATTCTTATTAGGAAGAAAACCAACTGTGTTCAAAGAAGTGCTATCAGAGACCAGCAGGAGAAAAAGAAGAAAGAAAACAGTCCCCCAGAGGCCCTTCCAGGCCTGGATAAGAGATAAAAACACACATTCCCTTTCTCCGGCACTGGTGGCGACTCCAGGGAAAACCGGAGGGCAAGAAAGATGAGAAGCCCTTTCTTCCCCCCCACCTCTGGAGCCTCTGGAGGTCAAGGGGCCCCGTGAGGGTCAGCACAGAGCACCAACCGCCCTCGGTCAGCTGCGTCTTCCTGCAAAGGAGGAGGGCAAAGGTGGGGCCCACAGCAGCACTGCCAAGTCCCTGGAGGAATTTCATAGATTCCTCATTAGCATGGGAGAGCTGCCTGCCCACCTGTTAGAAGAACTTTCCGTTTATGGTGACAGATGGGGCAGTGCTAATAGGCCGGCTTGAACTAGGATACGGCGGAGTTCAGGCTCATTGCAAAGGGAATTAGCATTAAAGCTGGATGGGTCTGCTCACTTACAGGGAGAGCTGGAGAATAAGCTCAGGGCGCTAAGCCAGACCCTCAAATGCCAGTGGTGTCCTGGGTCTGAAGACTCAGACCCAGGGGTAGCCAGCCTCAGCTGGGGCAGACCCCACGCAGAGCCTCTAGCACCACCGGCCAGCCCAGCCCGGACCCTGACCACAGCCCTCATCCTGATCCAACTTCCAGGAGGGAGCCCCCAGCTCTCGAGGACTTCTCTCTGATTCTATCTGATCTGCTAGAAAATATCATCCCTCTGTGAGGTCTAGCCAGGGCCAAACTGGACAGATGGCTGGGGAAGAGCTGTGTGCTGTGCCACGGTCAGCATCTTGACAGATCATCTTCAAAACAACAGAGACACATGTCTGAGATCTTAGTGGAAGCCCTAAGGTCGGCTGCCACTAGGAAGAAAAAGTCAACGACAACTCCGTGCACTGTGCCCCTGTGCTACCGAGAAACGGCCCCACGTGTGCCTGAGTGGATGCTGATTCCTTGACGCCCTCTCTAGAGTCCCTGTACTGCAGAAGCTGGAGTGTTCTGCGACAGATGCAAGCACAGGTTTAGGGAGGACACAGACTCTGCACTAGGTGTTCTCAGCTTGAGGTCCCAGGAGAGGTCGCCTGTGCCCACCCTACCAGCACCTAGAAGGGAAATCACGAATGGAGACTGGGCCATGGGTGGGTATGGGAGTCACCAAGGGGAAAGAGGAGGTAATGGACAAGAGTGGCAGATTTCCAGTTGTGCCCAGTGGCCACTCTTTCCTCCTCCATCGTAAGGAAGCTTCAGCGAGGCACCCAGCTATACTGCATTTCCTAGACAACCTGTGGTGCGCGACAGACACGTGAGTGCTTTCTGCTTGACAACACCTGTCCAGAAACGCCCTACCTCACTTCTGGTCTTGCCCTAAAATCTACTGGGTAAGGACTCTGTGGACCCCTCCCCCTCCCCCCCTGTCTGGGAACTGGTGAGAACTCAAGTCATCATTTTGATCCCACTGCTGCTGAGGCTGGCAGAGCCCTCACCAGCTCTGGGCTACCATCTACCTCACACCAAAGAGAAAGACATGTTGTTCTTATATCTGCCTCTGTCGTCCAGGGCTTCTCCGTTACAGCAGCTCAGTCTGCATGCTAACTGATCCAAGGACCTATCGCAGACAATACATCCATCTGGGAATGGGTAGAAGCAGGGAAGCTGTGGAGGAGGGGTGGGGTCATTTCTCTAGGCATTCTCATTTCAGAAAAGGGCATCTGACTCGGGCTAGAAACCCAAGAATTATTCTCAGCTCTTCCTTCCTACTCACCCCACACACCCAGTCCTCACCAAAAAAGTCAACCATTTCCTCTGGGAATTCTTCCCTCAGACACTCACTGTCCTTTGGGTCACTGGGGTCTCTCTCCAGGACTTCCGAGGAACTTCCCAGTGATCCCCCACTTCTGTCCTTGCCAATCCCAGCCATTCCTCCCAGAACCTTTGTGAGCACCTCCCAAGGCTCCTTGCATCTCGGACTCCGACTCTCCACTGCCTGGGAGATGCTCCCCCCGTTCTCTCCCTTGCTCACTGAGAACCCCGTTAGCTCACTGAGCTCTCCCCAACACACACCCCCAAAGCCTCTGGGCTCTCCCTTCTGACCACGGTGCTCCACCTGCTCCTTCTCTCGGTCCAATTCCCTCTCACCTCCAGGTGCTGGCTCCAATGTCTGCCCCTCAGAGATGCCTGTGCTGACCTCAATCTCAACCAGGCACCCACCGTTACCCTCTCTCTAAACACCACGTGCTTCGACAGCATCACACTGGCTTCAGCTTCTACCTCAATGAGAACTCAGTCATTTAACATCTGCTTCTCCAACTGGACCGAGTCACTTCTGAATGTCCAATCCACGAAGGCAGCGGAGGCCCCAGCAGACACATGTTGAATGGGGAGATGGAGCATGCCGACTGGGGAACAGAGCAGCAAAAGCACAAAATTAATGGAAAGAAGAATTTTAAGGAAGAGTAGTCCCTTGGGGTCAAATATCCCGCAGAGGAAAAGTAAGTAAAAAAAAAAAATAAAAAAAAAAAAAAGGAGGAGACGAAGAAGAAAGGAGAAGGACAAAGGAAAGGGAAGAAGCCACAGGTGCTTGGGAAGAGGGCATTGGTCCCAGCGAAGGGAAACTGCGCATGGGCAGTGATGACGTACAGAGCAGGCTTGGGCAGGGGTAGGAGGGCAGAGAGCAGAAAGGGTTAGACTTAGGGTAGACAGGGCATCTTTGAAGAGGGAAACTTCTTCCTCCCGGGCGGCAAGGCAAGGAGGAGGAGACCTCTTGGCACTGTGGGGAGTCACAAGTTGCCGGATGGTGCGAAGGGGAGGATAAGCCAACACAGCGAGGGTGACGCGAGGTCAAAGAACACGAAGGTGCACGGGAACCCACCTGCCCACTCCGTCACCTGTCAGGACCATCGTGGTCTCCAGTGGCTCTCAGGAGCCAAGCCAGGTGCAAAGAAAGCAGCTGGTGGTGTTTACCCAAGGCTGAATCCAGCAAGGCAGCTCGGAAGAAGGACCCAGGGTGCTGGCTGTAACCGGCTGTCAGTACAGAGCCTGCAGGGCAAGCAGAAGTGTGCGGCCAGCAGACAGGATGGGCTGCAAGGATAGGAGTCATGACACAAGCCAAGAACGGGGTCAGTGGGAGTAAGGAAGGAGGAGTGTGGGGGAAAAGCAGCTAATTTTTGTATTGTCAATTTATCTTATTCATTTCAGAGGCAGGCAGGCAGAGAGAACAAACTCCCATCTCCTGGTTCACTCCCCAAATGCCTGGGAGCCAGGAACTCAATCCAGGTCTCCCACATGGGTGGCAAGGATCCAACTATGTGGGCCATCGCCTGCTGCATCTCTGGGTCTGCATTAACAAAAAACTGGAATCAGGAGCAGAGCCAGGATTCGAACCCAGGTTCTCCATTATGGGATCTGAGTATTCCAAGCAGCGTCTTAACCACTGTGCCCACTGCCAAAAAAAGAAAAATACCAGCTATAACAAGGTCAATGTTTGGCCATACTAGTAGGAAGATTGAGAAGCATGACCTGAAAACAGGACCATGATTGCTTTCCAGGTTTGGACCTAAGGAAATGTTTAGCTATCATTTATGCCGAGGGCCTTCTGCAGTCCAGGTATTTTCCTGGACACTAACGTCCATGATAACCCTATGAGCTGCAATAATATCCCCCTTCACAGCCGCAGAAACACAAGGTACAGCAGTGGGGTCAGCTGCAGACACGAGTCTCTCTTAGAACACCTGCGGGGGCCAGCGCCGCGGCTCACTAGTCTAATCCTCTGCCTTGTGGCGCCGGCACACCGGGTTCTAGTCCCGGTCGGGGCACCGGATTCTGTCCCAGTTGCCCCTCTTCCAGGCCAGCTCTCTACTGTGGCCAGGGAGTGCACTGGAGGATGGCCCAAGTGCTTGGGCCCTGCACCCCATGGGAGACCAGGAGAAGCACCTGGCTCCTGCCATCGGATCAGCGCGGTGCGCCGGCCGCAGCACACCAGCAGCGGCGGCCATTGGAGGGTGAACCAACAGTAAAAGGAAGACCTTTCTCTCTGTCTCTCTCTCTCACTGTCCACTCTGCCTGTCAAAAAAAAAAAAAAAAAAAAAAGAACACCTGCGGGGTAACCAGCAATGACACAGACCCTGGCCACCCTGGACCATACCAAGACCGAAACCCTCGGGACATCTTTCCCCTAGATTTTGGATCCCAGACAAACTGTGACAGCACCCATAGCTCTTAAGGGAAAAGAAGACAAGATAAAGGGGAGAAATAAAAACCCTCCAAAAAATTATGGTGTCATGGAAGAGAAACCACAAACAAACTCATGGAAGCTGGGACCAGGGCAAGAAATCTGGAACCAAATAACTCAGGCCGAGGCGTGGGCTCCACCTGTACCCCTAGGCACCCCTCAGCCCACACACTCCTCCCCAAGGGTGCCCGGGTCCTCCCAGGCCAGCAGTAGATTCTACTCACACAGCAGTAGATTAAACACAAAATCCTGAGCAGCAAAGCCCACTCCACGAGAGTAAAGATTAAGGAAGCACAGCAAAGAAGGAAGAGGAGAAAAAAAGAAAAGAAAAGCCGCCACATCCCCAGCCGCCCCGAGTTAACAGTCTTGCTCACTTCTCATCAAAAACCTCTTCGGAAGAGGTTAAGCACACAATAGGCTATCGAAGGCGCCAGCCTGCGCAGCTGCTTGAAATTCCGCACGTGTGCCGTGGTCATGTATTTCTATTAATGTCCAGTGTGTGTCAGCGCGAAGATAAGGTGCCGACATCATGTCCAACCAGTCAACTAGAGAATGGGCCCCGTGTTCAACATTGTCTGACACTTGGGAGCCCCAAGAACACAGGCTCCGGGGCTGATCCTGCCCTGGATGCACGCGTATACCAGCTGCCAATGCAGCTGGGGTGCAAGGATAGAAAGGAAGGGTGGGGCCCCGAGGCAGGGCAGGGGTGCTGGGGCCTCTGGGGAGGTGGATGATGACCCAAGAAGAGAAAATACCACTGAAGACAGTGTGTGTTAGGGAAGGATGTGCAGTCCAGAGGGGCAGAGGGGAGTGAGAGAGCAAACAGCATAAACAAGAGGAAGACCAGTAACTGGAGCCCAGGCAGCGCTGGCCACGGAGCTGTGCAAGGCTAACGTGCAGACGCTCACTTCCCCATGGGGAGGGAAGCAGGGACAAAAGGCTTCAAGTGGATCCCACACCTCAGACACCTCCCTGCCCAGTGTGTTCAGAGCCTGTGCCTGGACTGCCCTGCCACACACTCCTACCCTCCCCAGCCACCAAGTCCTAACCAAGAACAGAGCCCCATGACCCTCCAGAGGCATCCTGTTGTCCTGCGGAGACCTCCCAAGGCGAGAGGTGACGCTGTCCAGTGTGGGGCACACTGACCCCATGAAGAATGTATACAAGTGGGTGGCGAACAGAGCAGCCAGGGACCCTACTCCCCTCAGCCTCACGAGCCCTGGGTTCATGAAAACTCCCCAGTGCCAGGATCAGTGGGAACACAGATCAGGAGACGGCAGCCAGGAGAAGCACAAATTAACCCCTGGGGTCGACGAGAACTGTTGTCGGATCCGACAGGTGGGCTTCAGAGTGAAGGAACAGAGGTCGGGGGGAGATGCTCAGATGCTGCTCCCGCGTGAGGCAGGCACAGGTGCGGGGCTGGGACACCAGAACCCAGTCCCAGCTCTCACTCCCACCCTCGAGAGCACTCTGCTGAGGGCCCCTTCTTTGCCATGACGGAAAATCATATGCACTTCTACCCTGCAGACCCCTTTCAGTCACCTGGAGAGCTTCCCTCTGTGTGCATTTTGGGGAAGCCTGGCACAGTGCAAAGAAAGGAATTTATTGACCCCCTTCCATTAGCCAGTGTGCTGGACGCTTTGCTTACAGCCTATTATGACAGCATCCCAACAACTCTAAATGCTTGACATTTAACACTGGAGGAAACTGAGGCTCACAGAGGTTACATAACGTGCGCAGGCTCACAGAGAAAGTGGAAAATCTGAGCCCAGGGTTAACAGGGCCAGAGGCTGGGCTGCTTCCAAGCTGTGGAAGGTGCTCTCAGCCCCCTGCTTTAACAGAAGAATCCTGATGTGTTTGTGTCCAGCTAAAACTGCTCACCATCCTGCCAGTGAGAGTCCCGGGGGTGGGTGTCTCTCCCAGCTAAAATAACAAAACTGCACTGGGAAAATGCTTTTAGTCACTGGAGACATGGCAAGTCACCCTGCAACCCTGCAGGCAGCCACGCTGAGGATGGCTGATCCAAAGGACAGGAGTTCTTCTTGATTCACCGAGCTACCATAACCCCTGGACTATGTCCCTGGACCTTTTCTTCATGAGATACACACACCACTGCCATTTAAGCCACTGCCGGCTGGGCTTCTGATACCCACAGACAAACCCACTTCTAACTGGCACACACACTGGTCGACATAAAAGTGCTCCTCTCGGAGTCCCGACACACGAGATGGGGATCTGGCTCCATCACTGAGTGGACTTGATAAAGGAAAAAACCTAAGGCTTCTCTCCTGCCCACTTGTTGATGTTTGCCTGCCAAATAACCCCTTTTCAATTCTTTACATTGCCAGTAGCCAGCAGTGGCATCTACCCAAGAGGGCAAACACAATCTGCTTAATTGACAAATCTAAAACATTTTTCCACAAAAAGGAAAAGGCAGAATAGTTGCTCCCCAAAGACTATGGGAATAAATCACATAAATAGACTTAAAATAAACCCTGACACTCCCCTCTCCTCAGGCCTGCTGGCATCCTGGAGGCACACACAGAAACAGGCAGGTCCCAACCCAATTTCACTGGAGCAGGAAAGCAAAGGAAAATATATGGCTGTCAAAACAGCACAGAGCTGGAGGGTCACCCCACTTGTCCCACATGCACAGAGAAGGTGGCGCGGCGGTGGGCACTGCCATTCAAAGGAAGAGGCCAGGGTGCGGAGCAGGCGCCGCAGCAGGTGCTGGCAGGCGCTGCTTCCTCTGACTGCCCGGGCCCCCAGTGCCAGCACATGCCATCTGACTCAGGCCGTGCGGGATGGCCCGGTTCGGAAGGCAGGTGTCCCTACAATGTTAAGCTTATGCATGACTGCATAGACCCTCTGCTCTCAACTCAGCCAGGCCTGGGCTTCTCCTAAAAGCAAAGCAGGACTTCGGTGAGGGTGCCACCTACTGTTTTGTCACCCCCACCACTGGTGGGTTTTTCCAAAGAAGCCTGCAGCTCCGTCCCCTGGGAACCCTCTGGGCACACAGAGGCCACGGAGCCTGGCTGAGGTTGGCAGCCTAGTCCCTTAAGAGCCTGAAGGAAAACGCTTCCTTCACAGTTCTCTCCAGATCCCAGCCCCAGCTGTCAGCCTCTTTAGCTCGTCCCTGGTGCTAACAGACATTTTCGTAGACATGCGATCCGCTAATTAGAAGCAATGACACCAGGAATGGAACCGCAATCAGCCATTTGCCTAACAAAGTTAGCAGCTAATGAGGATTTCCAGCTTCTGTCAGCACACAGCAGAGGTCACCTGAGCCAAGCACCATAGCCGGAGAAGGGAAAACTAAAAGCAGACCTGCGATCTGGTGACTGACTCCACAAACTCTTAATGAGCCCAGGCTGTGAATCCTACTTGTAATTCCAGCTTCTTAAATAAACACTACTACAGGCGCATCTTTTACTGTCCAAAAAATGCCCGGCTCTCCCTTCCCATGGCAGGGCCATGTGGGACAGTCAAATTCTGAAGTCCCCACCCATGAGTCTGAGCAGTCCCCAGGGCAACAGCTTTCTTTAAAGAGGAGGGGTTCACAAGCTGCCCCGTTTCCCACTAGGATTCAAAATCGCTCGAGACTGCCATTCATCTTCTCCTTGCTCAACTGGCACCGCACTGCCCACAAGAACCCCCTGGCCCAGTCACCTTCAAACTACTACCAGGGTGACCACTACCTGGCTGCAGTTAGAAATGCAGGAAACAGCAGAGGGGAAACAGCACTTCTCCCACCCACGGACACCATCACATGCACCTGGTGAAGTGGATGGGAACAGGAACCCTAACGTGCTTAGGGGAGATGCCGGGAGCTAAACTCGCATGTCTATTGGGACCACTGGGTCACAGCCCAGCAGCCTAACAAGTGACCAGCCCAGCAGCAGCTTAACCCTCCCAGCCTGCAGGAAGGCTTCTTTGGGTTTCTGCTATGTGCCTCCAGCACTACATGGACTGCAGCTGCTGCGACAAGGGTTGAGGCTCCAGGCGCTCAGGCAAGGCAACCTACTGCTGACAGTTCAGGGGTGCCACCTGGTGTCACTCAGGCCCACAGCCATCACCTCCCAACTCTTGACAACAGTGTCTCCGCACCGTCTCTCTAAAACGCTGAGCCCAAACTGCCTGGGTCTCTCACAGGCAGTGGCAACACAGGCGGCAGGTTCTCTTCCCTACCTGTCCTTGGCAGAGAAGAGAGCACCTGCTTCTCTTTGGGGTCGGTAAGGCTGACAGAGCCATTCATCTAGTCGGGAACTGATCAGGGGTGGGGGCAAGACCGGGTCAGGAAGCGGTCACAATCACCTGGTACACTGAACTTTTGTTTTTTTTTAAGGTTTACTTACTTATTTGAAAGGCAGCGAAAGTGAGAGAGAAAAGAGAGACAGAGAGAGATACAGAAAGAGAGATCTTCTATTCACTGGTTCACTCCCCAAATGGCCCTAACAGTGAGATCTAGACCAGGCAAAAGCCAGGAGCCTGGAACTCCATCTGGGTCTCCTACATGGGTGGCAGTGCCCCCAAGTACTTGAGCCATCTTCTGCTGCTTTCCAAGGCACATTAGCATAGAGCTGGATCAGAAACAGGTAGCCGAGACTCAAACTGGCACTCCTGTATGGTATCCTAGCATCACAAGTGACACCTTTACTGGCTATACCACAATGCTGGCCCCAATGTGCACTTTTCAAACCAAACAGCCCCCTGCCCTGAGGACCATGGCAAGCCACATCCCTGGTGAGAACACCCCACATTCCTCAAGCAGCCAGACTGCAAGAAGCCCAGTGCAAGAGCTGGCTCCGGGCTTGCTGCACCAGAATTGCAGAGGGGCTGTTAAAAACACAGATTCAGGCTTAGGGCATCCGAGAGTCTAATCCAGTAGTTCTGGAAGATCCAATTGTCGCTTAACAAAAGGCCATTGTAGATACTAGCTTCCAACTATTAACAGTGAGGCACTGCAACGAGACCTCAAGAAAAGCTGTAGGGCTGCTGGGCAGCAGGCTTCAGACCCTGAGGTGCTGTTCCCAACCTCACACTTGACCTCTGCTGTCCACTAGCTAATTTGTCACAAGCTACGGAGAAGACCAAAATACTCATGCCAGAGTTGTTACCCTCACGCCTGCGATCTGAGGAACAAGACTACAGAAATGCAGGAGGGGATCTGGAAGAAAGGCTACAGCTATAGTAAAACCAAAATAAACCTTCATCTCACTCATAATTTTAGAAAATTGCAGTTCAAAAACGTTGAATCCTGTATTTTTTTAACTCGTGATATTCAGTTCATGTAGCTAAAGTGGCAGTTTCTTGAAGCATCTCAACAACAAAGAGAATGGAAGAATATTCAAAAGTCCTCTTCTAGCTGGGGCACAGGACAGCTACTTCTGTGCTCCGAACCCTTGGGCTGCACAAGGCAGGGCCACAGACCGCTTCATTCGCTTACTACCCTCCCTTCTGTGAAAGCATCTGGCCCCAGTCTCCAGATATGCCAGTGAAGACTTTCCCAGTGTCAGGAAAAGAAGGGATCTTGGTGTCTTAAGGAGTGAGAAACTACTCTTGGGCCTGGCACTGTGGCGTAGTAGGTTAAGCCTCCGCCTGAGACGCAGGAATCCCATTTGGACATCAGTTCGTGTCCTGGCTGCTCCTCTTCTGATCCAGCTCTGTTTATGGCCTGGGAAAGCAGTAGAAGATGGTCCAAGTGCTTGGGCCCCTACACCCATGTGGGAGACCCAGAAGAAGCTTTGAGTCGGCCCAGCTCTGCCAATGCAGACATCTGGGGAGTGAACCAGCGGATGGAAGACCTCTGTCTCTGGCTCTGCCTCTAAAAGAAATACATGAATCTTAAAAAAAAAAAAAAAAAAAAAAAAAAAAAAAAAAAAAAGAAAAGAAAAAGAAAAAGAAAAAGAAAGAAAGAAAAGAAAAGAAAAAGGAAACCATTCCTCATCAGACTTCCAGAATGTCATTCCACAGCCACACCTAGACTGACCTTGCTAGCATCTCAGCCTGCGCAACACCACTCCCGTGTGCAGCCACGTGCCTCATCCTCTCCCAACACCTGGCCTTCATTCATGGCTTTCCTTTATAACAACCCTTCCACCTCTTCTTTACCCACCAAACTTCTACTCATCTTCCAGGATTCAGTTCACACAGCATTAAAAAAAAAAAAAAAAACTGATTAATTTAAAAGACAGAGTGACCAAAAAAAAAAATTTCCATCTTCTGGTTCGCTTCCCAAATGGCCACAACAGCCCCAGCCCCACCTAGGTACAGCCAGAAGCCAGGAACTTCTTCCTGGTCCCCCACGGGGGTAGCAGGAGCCCAAAGCCTTGGGCCATCATCCACTGCCTTCTCAGGTACATTAGCAGGAATCTAGATTGGAAAGAGAGCAGCTGGGACTCAAACTGGCACTCCAATCAGGGATCCTGGCATCACAAATGGCAGCTTAACCTACTGCGCCACAACGCCAGTCCCGCACATGGCCTCATAACTGTGCCCACTCCACCAGGAGTCCGGTGTGCCGCCTCCTCGCTCCTCTGGTGTCTCCTGTGCTGCCGGCAGCACGCTTCCCGCACTGCACTGCTGCGTCTGAGAATGTCTCACTCCCCTAATGAACCTGTCTTCTCAAGGACAGGAGCTGCGTCTTCGTTATTTCCATTTATTGGAAAACTAAAGCAGTGCCTGACATATACAGGACACACAGAGAGTACAGATAGATAGATAGTTCACCCAAAAAGAAAAGAAACCAATATTGTGGCCTTCTACCAGATGTACTGCAATCTCATGAACCTAATAAGATGTGTCTGGAATCCTAAGTCGCATTCCCCTCTAAGCATAGTCTCTTCCAGGCCCTGTTACTCCACTCATCGAGTTTTTAAAGCTCTACCCACCTGAAGACACAGATCAACACACTGCTTTGTTCTTTCTTATTTCTACCCAGAATGTTCTATCTGGACTCCATTTTTCCTCTGCCAGTTCAGAGGGGAGCACACCCCACCCAGGCTCCAGCTGAGACTCAAGGCCCTCACCCAGAGCAGCACGGGGGCTTTACCTGTTGGCAAAGGACAGGAAATGCACATAATACCCAGGAGACAGTCACTGCTGCAAGTGGGTGGGAAACGGTAACACTTTTGTCACCAGAAGTAGGTTATAAAAATTATTACCTTTCCTCGTCATTAGTTTTATGAACTTTTCCCAATAATGAGCTAAATCATTCCCTCATGCAGAAGAGGATTTAAAAATCAATATTGTAAAAGTCAGAGGCAAACAGAGAGGGAAGAAGAGCACATTAAATGTCAAATTGCACTCAGTGCAGTCAAAAGGGAAATCCTCCCCCATGGGAGGCCAAAGGTTTAAGAATGTGCAGCTCGGGGTCCTGGGTCACAGCCCATTCTGCAAGTGACCACACCAGGCTCACCTCAAGATCCGCCCTGGCCCCAGCGCCCAGGAGGATGTGCTGTGATCAGGACACCTCCAGACCTCTGCCCAGCAGGAAGCCAACTAACTGCACCTTTCAGTCCTGGCATGTGGAGACTTGGATGAGCAGAGAAAAGCCCTATGCTTTTGTTCAGGTCCTTTTGTCCCCCTTTCTCCTCTTATTTAAACCCTCTGAAGTGGGCCAGCATTGTGGAGCAGCACGTTAAACAGCTGCTTGTGACACCAGCATCCCGTACGGGAGTGCTGGTTCCAGAGCCAGCTGCCCTGCTTACAATCCGGCTTCCTGCTAATGCATCTGGGAAGGCAGAAGAGGACAGCCGAGGTGCCTGGGCTCCTGCCACCTGGCTCCTGGCTCTGGTCTGGCCCCATCACCCTGGCTTTGCAGAGTAAACTAGAAGATAAAAAATCTCTCTCTCTCTCTCTCTCTGCCTGTTATTCTGTCCTTTGAATGAATGAATGAATGAATCTTTTTTAAAAATTCTCCAAAGTACAGCTGTAGAATTACCTCTACTTTGTACCTGCCAACCATACAAAGCAAAGGGAGCCCCTTCTTGGAAGTGAAGGCCACAGCATCCCGTCAGCATCTAGCTGACTGCCAGTGTCTCTGCTGACGTACAGAGCTGTGCATGACCCTCCCTCTCCCCGATCTGTGTTGAGTACTAAACGTGGCTGTATGCCTCAAAATCACCTCCGAATGCAGCTCCTACAGGACCCAACTCTGGCTAACTTAAGCCAAGGAGAGTTGACTGGCAGGTTATCAACAGATGATCCAGTCTTCAAGAAGGCAAGAGGACCAGACAGAAACCAGTGGTACCCTGGAGGTGTCAGAGGCAACAGAAGACATGATCGCACTGCATAAAGGGCCCACTCTGCACTGGGTAACTTCCGGCAGGGCCTCCTTCCCTTCCTCGAAACGCAGGCAAAACTCAAAGTCCCTGGGGACAGAGTCTGAATGGCTAGACTTGGGAGCTGTGCCCAGATCTGGCTTCTCTACAGGAAGCTGGGTATGGTTATTGGAATTACAACTCCACTGAGACTACGTAGAGCAGGAAACAGGAAAGTTCCCAAAAGGAAACCAGATACTACTGCACTGAGAAATGGATGCTGAGATGTCAAACACGTGAGAACACCCACAAAAGTAGTTAAGTATTTTTAAATTGGAGGAAACAACCTGCTTTCTCTGTTCCCTAGAAACTCTGCTTCGGGAAGGCCACTGTCCCTCCAGACATCTGGGGAAAGTCAAGAGAGGATGAACCTTCCTCACTCTGAATTGCCCTTCACCTGAAAAACTACGCACCTCTCCCAGAGGTCCCCTAAGTCCCTCCCTCTTCACCAGTCAAAGCCAAGTTCTTCCCCCCCAGGGACAGTTCTGAGGCGGTGGCGCCCAACCTTCTTTTTGCAGGTGGGAGAAAGGGAAGCTGTGAATTCCTTTTCACTGTAATTAACACATTCCAGGTGAGAATGAAGGGATTGCACACCTGTCCGCTATGATGTTCCTTCACTAGATGACTGTCCCAGGAGGCCAGCTTCTCCCGCTCATTCCAAAGTGATTAACCCTTCGTCTCCAGGATGAGGGTACCTTTTTGCCTGGTTGCCAGGCTGGCTGCATAGTGGTGACCCCTGCCTGCCCGCCAGAGACTAACTGCAAGAACCTCTGAAACCGTGTCCTGGCTCATCTCTCCCTGAAGTCAACAGACTTCACCAGGAAGCCCCAGGATTCCAAAAGCAGGTGTCAGATGGCATCACACCCATCCTTACAAAGTTTTAGGAATCCTCAACTATTTCAGAATCCCTGACCAGGGCTATTCTGTAGGCTAACCCCTCCTGGCATCCAAAGCCATCTACACTCTGGCTTCAGATCTCAACTCTTGTCTCACTGTGTCCTATCACCTCCTGGATACTCTCTTCTCCACCCAGCCACTCCCTCAGCCTACAGGGCTGCACATCTTCCAAGGTTGAGGTCAAATGCCGTCTCTGACCCAGCAGCTGCTTACACCATCCCCCTATATTCCCAAACCATAGCTTCTTCACCCCGCTGAACACTTCACTGTAACCAATTCAGCCTTTCCAAGGCACTGTCTTCCCCACTAATCTGAAAATTTCCTAAGGGTTAGGATCCTCACTGTTCGTATCTCTCAGAGGACTCAGTTAAAGCAGCATCTGTTATATGCCTACTGCATAAATGCTTGGAAGACTTGTACAGTCATCAAATTAGTAAGCAAGGGCCTGGACACAGCCAGCATGTCTGCCTTCCCCTGCCGGGAGAGCACAATCCTAAGTGGTGAGCTCACATCATCCTCAAGGTGCTTCTACAGGGCTCCGTGTGAGCCACACTACCCACCCTAAAGCAGGGCAAGGCTGCTCCTGGACTCAAGACCCACAGCCTCTGAAGCAGGTGTCATCAGATGCCTCTAAGAGCCATTCCTCCCTCCCTGTCTTCCTGGCTGTCAGCCCTAAATCTACCTGGATGTGACCCAGATGTGACTACAAGAGCTCTGTTTGCAGTCAGTGGAGCCGTCCCTACTCCCTCTGCCACAGGCACACGGTGTGATTCAGGCTAGTGTGATGTAAGAGGAAGTACACTGGGGGCTTCTGGGAAAGTTGTCCTTGCTGATCGGCACGTGGACCAGGACAGCCTCTCTTCTACAGTGCTGTCCATCTGCCCATAACTTGTGGGGCATCAGAAGCCACCACCAACTATGGGGCCATCATCCTGGACTGTGGCCGGCTCCTGTGAGCCTGAACACGCACTGGCACAAGGAAGCTGACAGAGTGGAAAGAGGAGAAGCACTGGGTCACTTATGATGCTGGCGAGCCACTGAACTGGTCGATGCTGGGGTGCTTCTAGACCTCTCACGTGGTGAAAGAAACTCTGCACTTAACAATCCTGACTAACAGCCTCCAATCAGCTAAACGTGTTAACAATAATAACACCAATAATATCACACGTTCACCATCTGCTAGACATGCACTAATCCCGGATGGACACAATCTCCCCTGCTCCCCTGGGCAATCCTGGTGTGAACATCAAGAGCCTCACAGACGGCAGGCCCAAGCCAGGAAATAGGGAGAGAGGATTTGCACCCAGACTGTCTAACTAAAATGCTTTGCATCATACACTGCATGGCCGCAGCCCCTAGACCTCGCCACCCCCCCACCCCCATCCCCACCCCCCCCCGCCTGGCACACATACCACCACAGTCCTTATTTCTGTGATGTCTCAGAGCTGCACGAGACCTGGGAATGATCGAGTCCCCTACTGCACAGCTCTGAGACCCGCTGAGACTGAAAACACATACCAAAGTCAGCAAGGTCAACCGGTGACAGAGCCAGAGCTAGAAGAACCCGAGATGTGGCTTCCTAGAAAGGTCTCCGGCCCACAGGGGTGAGGCTGAGCACGTGCGATGGGCAGTCCGAGCCTGGAGGGCTGACTCGGGCAGGCCCTGACCTACCTTGCTGCCCAGGGGCCGGCGTGAGAAGATCTACACTCACCAGCTGGGCTGACTTCTGCTTCTCAGGTTCAGCACTTCCTGTCCCCTGAGGCAGGGACACCTTCGAGTGCTTCACGTCTGCCTCTCTCTCCCTCTTTGCCTCCTGGAACAGCTCATGCTGGACTGTGGCCTGCTCCTGTTTGAACCTGTTTCGTGGAGAGATGGGAAGAAGCCGATGCAGGTGCCGTGACTAGAAGAACACAGCCAAGGAAAGGTGTGTGCTTGCTTCAGATGGCCAAGCAGGACTGCAACTGTGGGTCGTTAGAACTCCGCGGCCAGCCACTGACCAGCCAGCGAAGGTGAGGGCGTGGTCAAATTACACACTTTGTTGTCTCACTCTCCTGAAGTCAGGTATCAGTGACAGAACCCAGGCAAAGGGACAGAGTGACACCTTCAGCCAGGACAATGCAACTCAGGAATAGAGACCTGGCTACCAGGTGGGGAGTCAGGCAGCCACACGCCCAGGGACAGATTCTCAGGACAAGGGCTCCAGCCTGTGTGAGCCACTCCTCCAAAGCAGGCGGGCAGCTAGGAAGTTCTGCCTTCTTCTTGCTGCCGCTTGAGAGCTTGAAGGTTTTCCACAGCAGAAATTCTTTGAACACTCAACTCTTCATCCTAAGTATGCTCCTACCCTTTAACCTATTTCTGGGCATTCTGCCTATTTCTGGCAGTCTCTCTAATGCTATAGAGAGAAAAAAGTTATTAGTACTAAGATGCTCGTTGCAGTACTATCCATGAAAAAAAATGCAAGCAGCCAAAATATTGAACAGTCAACGTCAAGTTAAAATATGGCACAATCCTAAAATGGTATATTATATTGCCATTAGAAAATACATTCTTTCAGTCTAGTGGTTAAAACTAAAAGTTTAGAGTCAATGGTATAACTAATGGAAAATAATCATAATACCACATGAAAATTTCAAGATGGGAAATTATTTATGACTTTAAAAAAATAATAATCCTAAGCTCGGGGAAAGAAGATGTTAACAGTGGTTCTGTATTGAGACGAGGAGTCTACGAAATTTTTTCATTTCACATGTTTTCTCAATCTTTCACTAGCATATAGTAACATTTTATAAAAATGTTTAAAAGTACCTGAAAAAGGACAGTGGGAGAGGTTCGGGTTAAGCACTCCCTCAGAGGCCTCTTAGGATCAGGAAGGATCAGTTCTTACAAAGCGGCTCCTAATGCACCCCCATGAACAGCCCAGCGTGGCTGGCCTCCAGGAAGGGCTAACCTCCTGGCTGACACAGGGCCCCAAGCTAACTCACTGGGTCCTTTGGCCACACAGAGGCCAACTGCCTGAAGGATAATGAAAATGCCAATCGGTAACAACCACAGTTACTCGCTAATAAATTCTGTATGGGAGGCACTATACTTACGTGCTTTGTATGTGTTAACACGTGTAATCATGACAGGAACCCAGTCAAAGAAGTACTCCTCTTAGTCCTTCTCAGATACAGATTTTCCAAGGTCACCTCACTAGGAAGTTGCAGAATGAGGTTGCCAAGCTGTGCTCCACGGGACCTTCTGTGCCTCAACCACTTCTCTACAAATCCTTATGGGACAGGAAACAGGTCCTGTTTCGGAGATGTGGCTAGACCTCGGATCACCATCTGTGCTGATGGGATGTTGCCAACATCCTGGAGCCTGTTCCTCCAGACAAGTGCAGAATGGGGAGGGCTGTACCTTCTTCCTCTCCCTAAAATCCTGCCTGCCTGTGCTCACATATGCAACATCCAGCCCCCCAACTGCTTGGTCCCAAGTTTTTAAATGATTTTTAAGAACAGCAGCAATCAACACCCCATGCCCCCTTGTAGTGTGGACTCATCTTTAAACAGAACAAGTGCCAGCTATACTACTGGGATGTCCTTCAGTGCAAATGATATGAAAAGTGTGAGACAAACCCATCAGGACTACAGGCAGGGGCAGGGGTGCCTGGTGAGGAGAAAGGTTTTCAGAGAGGGCACAGCCAGCCAGGGGTGGGGGGCGCTCGCGCTTACCTCTTGAGATCCTCTTTCATTCCTGAGGACTGCTGGCCACCACTGGCCTCCGACCTCAGTGGTTTGGATTCTGAGAAGGAAAAGAAGAAAAGGCCCATCAGCAGCACCCAGGATCCCACAAAGCCATGATGTTCACACCTCCTGGATGAGCATGGTCTTGGGAGACTGGCCAAGAGAAGGACAGAGGAGTCCCCAGATGAATATGCCCCCTGGACAGACCAATGCCCCCGCGGGCAGCTGAGGAACACAGCCTTGATTCAACCAGTCTGGAACACCTGACCTGATCACCCTCAGGCCCCTCCCATCCCGAAGGGTCTCCTGCATCAGGCCACTTACAGCCGTGTGCTGGTGGCAGGCAGGGCCATGTGAGTCCGGTGCTCCAGATCCACCTCTCTTCACTCAACAATTATTTGGACTCCAGCTCATCTCAACGCAGGCCTCAGTGGCTGAGAGCCCATGTTTGCTCAGGGGACACCTCCCAGGCTAGTTTTTGGCTTGTTACCCTTAGAACTCCACTCTAGATTCCCAATCCTGAATGCAGCAAATGCCCATATTAAACCTAATGACATTTTAATCTGTTCTCACTTCTAGCATTACTGCACTCTTTAGATTATGATGCCTGGTCTACTTCCTGATCATCAGGAATTTGGGGATTTCTGAGCCAATCAAATTCATTCTCTTGGGACCAGCACTGTGACAGCCTCTGCCTGTGACGCCTGAATCCTATATGAGCACCAGTTCTAGTCCAGCTGCTCCTCTTCTAATCCAGCTCCCTGCTATGGCCCAGGAAAGCAGTGGAAGATGGCCTAAAGATTTGGGCTCCTATACCTGCGTGGGAGACCTAGAAGAAGCTCCTGTCTCTTGGCTTCAGATCGGTCCAGCTCTGGCCATTGCGGCCATTTGGGAAGTGAACCAGCATATGGAAGACCTTTCTGTCTCTTCTTCTCTCTGTCTGTAACTCGACCTCTCAAATAAATAAATCTTTTTTTTTTTTTTTTTAATTTTCGACTCTCTTTACGCCCTGGTGACAGTGAAGTCTTTGTTTCTACCTCCCTCCCCTCAGGCTCAGTCCTTCCAAAAGCACCTGCCAGCCGCAGCTCAGTGCTTTCCCGCGGCCTTGCCTGATGTCCGGCACTTCCACCGCAGGCGTCCGGAGCAGTACTGGTACAACGTGGGAGCCAGCTGTGTGAGAGAGCACGTGGGCATCTGCTCTTCCAGTCCCACAGCTGTCAAGAAACCCTTCAGGGAGGCTCCTCCAAAAGCAGTCAGCCTGTGACTGGCATCTTCAGCCCACCTCTCACCTGAGCACAGCACAGGCGGCTCAGGCACATGCCAGTTCTCAAGGTGGACTGAAAACCCGGCAGACAGTTCCTGCAGTTTTGTCTCTGCATACTCCCCACTGGATTTATTTACTTACAGCAGATGTAGTGAGCTGCACGTTATCATCTCCGTTTGTTCTTGGTAGAGAATTAGGCATGAAGCCCACTGCCTGCCTCCATGTATGAACCTGCCCACTCTCCTGGTCCCCTTAACGCTCATTATGTAACATGCACGGCTCCAGTTATTAGTGAAGCAGACAGCTTTGTCATGTTTATGGCCATCTGAGCACATTTTCTACTGAGCTGTCCTTCTTAAGGATCTTTAAGATTCTTTGTATATTAAGATTACTAGCACTTTGTCAAATGTTATATTTTCCCTAGTTTATCATTCATTCATTTTTTTCTGTTGTTTCTAATCTCACTCTTCCTACCTTTCTTCTTCGTTTAAGGTTTTTTCACTTGATGAGGTGCTCAGAAAATCTCTTATTATACTTTCACGGCTTCAGTTCTCAGATTTAAGTCTCTTAATTCCTCTAACATTTATTTGGAGGTATGGTGTGAGATAAGGATTTAAATTTAACTTCTTTTTCTAACCTTGTTCCATCACAAAAATAAAAGCAAAAACTAGTTTTACAAGTTAAAAATATCTTAAAATCAGTCAACTTCCAGACGGTGCACTTAGGCTGACTCTCCCCCAGCACTCAAACTCAAAGCTCACTCCCATCCCGTAAACTGCAAAGTCTCTGGTGAGAACTAAGACCGAATGACAAATGAACCACTATTCTTGCTTTGTATAATGCTGAGACTTAACAAAACCAAGGCAAATGCTTATTTTATCTTCCAAAGCTGAAACTGAGGTGTAACCTAGTTTGGCAATTTTCACTTTTCCCATCATTTTCTCCCTCTCAGCAGGCAATCCAGTTTATTAGAATACCCTGGGTCAAGTTATACCCCTCCTCAAACCCTCATCAGTTGGCTAGAGAGGGGTGATGATGAAGCACCCATGGTAAAGTTCTGTCACTTGTAGATCTCCAGACCCAGCTACTGATACGCTTCAAGGCGCACGGGGAGCCCTGCTGCAGGCAGCACCGGGACGGCAGTCAGAGCACCTGGCTCCTGCTCCCTGGCTCGAGGATGAAGCCAGAGCTCTCTGGCTACTGTGTGGAGGTTTCCATGGCCTGGCCCCTAAATAGCACCCCCATGTCTCTCCTTCCCTTAAACTTTACATTCAGAGCAGACCCCTGCACTGGCCTCTGGGCCCCTCCCCCTACTGTTCCCTACCTGAAATGCCCTTCTACCACATTCTATCTTTCAAAATCCTCCCTGAAGTAATGAGCCATTGCCTCCTGTGTGCTACCACCAACCCTGGGCAGCCTTGCACCATGCTACACTAACATAACCACTGGGGTACACATCTGGCCCCTGAGCCAAAGCTGTGTGTGCCACAGACAGGATACCAGCCTGCCTGTCATTATGTCTTAGCATGGAGGCACAGGACCTGGTCCATGAACAGCATTCAAGAAGTGCTAAGTGGACAGGATATAGCTGCTGCCCTCTAACCCTAACAGGGAAGATGAGGAGAGAAGACAGCTCCGCTGGGAGGCAATGCACGAGAACACTCCAGTGCACGGTTATCCACTGTGGCACAGACTTTATCCTCTAGTGGATGGCTACTCCAGACAAATGACATGGTTTTAAACCAAGTTACATGCATAGACAGATCCAGATCCCCATAGAGGGTGCTGGCTGAGCAGAAAAGCAGCAGCTCCAAGGACATTTTTGTTTCGTAGTATCTGTTTTCGTAGCTTATAGCCTCTTTTCTTAAAACGGACTTTGCTTCTTTATGTTTGCTACAAGTAGTTATTTGAGGAAAAGAACAAATTTCTTCATTTGTGATGACATAACAGGGTAGAGATTAAGTCAGCTGGAGCCTGGCTTGGGTGCCAGCTCCACAGGGGGCCAGGGAAGAGGACCCCTCCCGGAGGCCGCGAAAGGACCCCTTGACCTGTGGTTACATGAGAGTTACCGAGGTTGGCACCAAAGTCTTGAGCAAAATTCCTCCTTATTTGGCCCAATTAAAGTAAATCCCTACAGTCCTTTGACTTGAAGCCTGGCTGGATGTCCGGCTGAGGCTCTGTAGTGGTTACATTTCTTTTAAGGATCCTTAGCAGCAACTTCTTACCTGAGTTGTCAAACCCAATCCTTCTGCTCTGTTTTCACAGGTGGAGAGACTGAAACAGAGTGAGGGAAAACAGCCTGGCCCAGGTCCCGAGAGCTCTGACTGAACAGTGCTGCCTTCACTGCCCCAGACAGCGTCTGCCACGCATGGAGAGCCACACGCCCCGCAAGAGTGTTGCTGACATCACCCTGGCACGCACGTGAGCCACACGGGCCGCTCACTGTACTCTGACAAGCAGGTGACTGGTTGTACCCTCCACCCTCTTCCTCCACTCTCCCCGGGGTGCGACCCGCCCTACCTTTCTGTGGGGTGTTTGCACTGCCTCCTGGAGACCCCAACGCAGACGGCGGAGGGGCTTGCTGCTGGCCTGCTGCAGGCTGGCTGGAATCCTTCATGCGGTTAACCACATTTTCAGACAGCTGCAGGAAGGATTGAGGAATGGGAAGAGGGGGACAGGGACAAGTTACACCACAGAAACCTCCAGAAAGGCAGAGTCCCCTGCGTTCACGCCCCAGATTTCCTGAACATACTGCTTCCTCCAGACCCACTCAGAAACCTCTCCTGGTACCCAGAGCCCATCAGGCCAAAGCCAACCCTGTCAGGAATGCCGAGCCTTCCGCAGTACGTCCCGGACTGGCTCCACAGCTTCACCTCCTACCACTCCCAGACGCACGTCCTGCACTCTGCAAAGCTTGAGTTCTCATTTTCTCACCTCCTCGGGGGCCACATATGCTGTTCCCTCGGAACCACCACCAGGCCCCACTTCCCACCCTGGCACGTCAGCACCTGCCTACATCTGACTCTCCCATTTAGGGCACCCGAGCGTTCCCTTCTGCAGAGACCTTTCTCCAACAGCACCCACGTGAAGCATCGCTTTCTCCTCCCTAAACCCCCGTTATGACGTGCGTGCCTCTCAAGGCGGTGCTGCCCCTCCTGCCCTCCCTCCTGCTGGCAGCCCGCGAGGCTCCGTGGGCTAGGGCTGCCCTCACTCATCTCCGTAAACCCTCCGAATCCACACGCGGAGCAGATCATCAGGACGCTGCTAGTCTCATTGCTCCCTATGCCTTTAATGAAGACTGGATCACCAAAACTTCCATTCATTCGAGGGAAGTGAAATAGGCATCAGGGGGTCATTGAACAGTTTACTGAGATGAAACAGCAAGCTGGGGATACATCCGGAATAAAAACCCTTAAGAGTTCACTTCAGTAAATATTTATTAATTGCCTAATATGTGTAAGGCATCATAAAGCACAGTTGAGAGAAGACATTAAATATGACTTCAAGACAAAAGACATGATCAGCAATTCCAGTTCCAGATATCTAACTGAGAAGAGTACTCCCCTGTGTGCACAGAGGCATGTATAAGAAGCTCACTGTGGCACTGGGGGGGGGGGGCAGAATTGGAAACATGAGAGCATCTAACAACAGGAAATTGGCTAAAGAAATTATGGTGGTGGGGCGGGCATCGTGGCGTCGGGCATCGTGGCGTAACAGGTTAAGCAACTGCCTACAATACTGGCATCCCATATGGGCACCGGTTCAAGTCTCAGGTACTCTACTTCTGATCCAACTCTTGCTAATGTGCCTGGGAAAGCAGCAGAAGATGGCCCAAGTGCTTAGGCCCCTGCACCCACATGGGAGACTGAGAGGAAGCTCCTGGCTCCCAGCTGCAGTCTGGCCCAGCCCTGGCCATTGTGGCTATTTGGGGAATGAACCAGAGGGTGGAAAATCTCTCATTTCTCTAACTCTGCCTTTCAAATATATCTTTTAAAATAAAAGAAATTATGGTGTATATTGCCTGAACTATTTAGGAACCATCATGGAAGGGTGTATGCAACACAACTGCTGACTGTTTGAACAGTCAGAAAATCCTTTCTATATCTCAATTTTTGTAAAAAGATATGCACAAGTATAAAATCACAAACTCAGAAATATAGCTAAATGAACAATGTCTTGGCAACCTTGCCTAAAGTCAAATGATCATAGATATAGAAGTTTACTTCTGGGACGGAGCTCCTCCTGGTTGCTGGCTTCAGCTTGCCGAGCCCCAGCTGTTTGTGGCCATCTGGGGAGTGACTCAGTAGATGGAAAGTAACTTCTCTCCCTCTTGCTCTCATTCTGTCACTCAGTCTTTCAATCAGATTCATAAATCTTTTTTAAAATGTACATTTGAGTTTTTACTATTTGCCCAAACACACATACACGGATCTGCACCCAGGGGGAATATACGGGGCTACTACCAACGTGCTCAGGGGGTTACACCCTGCAAGCAGGGGCAGGAGCAAGACTTTTACTTTTGGCACTCCTGTGACTTAATTTTTTTAACATAAGTGTTTAAAGATTATGACAGTAAGAGTAAAGTCTGTCTAGTATGTAAGATATACACCAATCAGGCCGGCGCTGCAGCTCAATAGGCTAATCCTCCGCCTTGCAGCGCCGGTACCCCAGGTTCTAGTCCCGGTCGGAGCGCTGGATTCTGTCCTGGTTGCCCCTCTTCCAGGCCAGCTCTCTGCTGTGACCCGGGAGTGCAGTAGAGGATGGCCCAAGTCCTTGGGTCCTGCACCCGCATGGGAGACCAGAAGCACCTGGTTCCTGGCTTCGGATCAGCGTGATGCGCCAGCTGCAGCGCGCCGGCCGCGGCAGCCATTGGAGGGTGAACCAATGGCAAAAGGAAGACCTTTCTCTCTGTCTCTCTCTCTCTCTCACTGTCCACTCTGCCTGTCAAAGAAAAAAAAAAAAAGATATACCAATCAAATTCCTAATTAGTCACAGAACAAGTCAATGGAAGAGAATACAGAGCACAGAAGTAAACCCATAATCTACACTCAACTGACTTCCAACGAGGGTGCTAAGGTGACTCAACTGGGGAACAGAGCCTCTGCAATAAATGGCGATGGGACAAGTGACATCCCCATGCAAAACAATGAAGTGGGACCTCTACCTCACACCACGTACAAAAACTAACTCAAAATCGATCAGACACCTAAATGTAAGAGCTAAAACAATAAAACTCTCAGAAGAAAATATAAGGGCAAATCTTTACAGCCTTAGCTTTGGCAACCGACTGTTAGATATGACACTAGAAGTATTGCAACCAAAAGAAAAAACCAGATATATCGACCTCAAAATTTACAAGTTTTGTGTATCAAAGTAACTTACAAGACAACCCACAGAATGGGAAAAACAGCTGCAAACCATACATCTAATAAGTAATCTACATCTAGAACATAAAAAGAACTCCCACAACTCAATAATAAAAACAATCCAATTTAAATTTCACCAAAGAAGATACATCAATAGCCAATAAAAGCACATGAAAAGAAACTCAACATAATTAGTCATTAGAGAAATGCCACCCTGAGATACCACTTGACACCCAGCATGTGGAGAAGTCAGAACTCTGTTACACTGTCATGTAAAATAGTACAGCAGCTGGGGAAAAGTCTGGAAGTTCCTTAAAAAGTCATACATGGAATCACCGTTCCACATAGCAATTCCACTCTGAGGAATATACAAAAGAGAAATGACAACATATGTCCACGTGAAAATTTGTACATGAATGTTCTTAACAGCATTATCCATAATAGCCAAGGAATGGAAACAGTCCAAAATGTCTTCAGCTAATAAATGGATTAGTAAAATAAAATATATCTGTACAATGGAATATTAATTAGTCATAAAAGGTAATTAAGTATAGACACATGCTACAACATGAATAAACCTTAAAAAACAACATGCTAAGTGAAAGAGTCAGGCAAAAAAGGCCACATACTACATGACAGATTATACATGTAATGACACAAGTTCACTTCAGCAAGTTCATGGAAAAGGAAATTAAAAAGATAAGCTTATTTTGTGGCAAAAAAGGTTTTGAGTATCACGTGTAGCTTTTCCATAATATACATTTTTCCTTTAACTTTTTGAAACCTTCTTGTATACGCGGATTCAGTAACTTTTGCATTAAAATAAACTTATCTTGGGACTAGTGCTGTGGCACAAGAAGTTAAGCCACAACTTGGAATAGCAGCATCCCATATCATAATGTAAGTTGAGTCCCAGCTGCTCCCAGATTTGCTCCCAGATTCCTGTCCCTGGGAAGGCAGTGAAAGATGATCTCTTGGTCACCATGTGAGAGACCAGAGGATGGAGTTCCTAGCTCCTGGCTTCACCCTGACCCAGCTCCAGCTACTGTGGTCATTCGGGGAGTGAACCAGCAGATGGAAGATGTCTGTTCTCTCACTCACTCACTCTTTCAAATAAATAAACAAATCTTTTTTAAAAAATAAAGTAAATGTACCTTTTAATTCCATTTTCCCAGTTTTTATTTCATTATTATTATTATTATTATTATTATTTTGAGAGGCAAAGAGAGAGAAAAAAAGTTCCCATCAGCTGGCGCACCACCCAAATGCCTAACAATGGTTGGGCTGGGCTGGGCTGGGCCAAAGCCAGGGAGCCAGGAACGTAATGCAGATCTCCCACACACATTTCAGAAACTCAGTTACTTGAGCCATCGCCTGCTGCATTGGCAGGAAGCTGGAATCAAGTGCCAGAGCCAGGAATCAAACCCAAGTACTCTGATGTGGGATGTGGGCATCCTAACCTCTAGGCTAAATGCCCGCGATCCACGAACTTTCTGAAGTACCTCTGTCTGCCCAGAACAGACAAGTCTCCAGAGGCAAAATGTGGATTAGTGCTTGGCTTGGGGAAACGGGAATCTGGGGGTGACACTAAACACCACGAGTTTTGTCTTGTTCTGTTTTTCCCCAGGAGGGGATGATGGGAATGCACCTGGTCACACGTATTTGTGAATATACTAATAACTACTAGATTGTATTTTTAAATTTTTTTTAAATTAATTTATTTATTTGAAAGACAGAGTTACAGAGACAGAGGGAGAGGCTGAGAGAGACAGAGAGCAAGTGCAGTATGTTCCATGTGCTGGTTCACCTTCCCCCCACACCCCATGGCTCCAACAGCCAGGGCTGGGCCAGGCCGAAGCCAAGAGACAGGAGCTTCACCCAGGCTCCCATGTGGGTGAAGGGGCCCAAGTACTTGGGCCATCTTCTGCTGCTTTCTTGAGCACATTAGCCCAGAGCTGGATCGGAAATGAAACAGCCGGAACTCAAGCCAGCGCCCATATGGGATACTGGTGCTGCGGGTGGCTGCTTAACCTGCTGCACCACAGTGCTGGCCCTGAATTGTATTCTTTAAGTGAGTGAATTATATGGCATATCAATCATACCTCAATAAAGCTATAATCTATAAAAACAGAGGGAGAGAACCAAAGACAAAGATTAGCAGCCCAAAGAGGACGATGTCGCTTGGAAACAGCAGAAAACAGATATTCCAGCGGCCGGAAAGACACAAAGAAGGTACGTGTGCCTGTGTTCCTGAAGCGAGGAGCAGAACTTAGACCTTGGCAGGGTGAGGGTGGAGGCGGGGAGGGAATGCTCTAGCACAGGGTAGGTGCTGTACAGGCAAGAAAGATGCGCAGACAGGCAGAGAGGAGACCGCGTGTCAGCAGCTGCAGGCCCATTCTGGAAGGGACGCCTGGCAAAGCGGGACTCAAGGACACTAGCACAGGAGACGCAGGGGGTCCCAAACAATCGCCGGGAGATGGCAAGGGTTCTGAGCAAGGAAGTCACACGGACAGTGACTTCTGAAGACGGATCGGCAGTGCGTGAGGCGCACGCTGGCTTGGGGAGTGTGTCCCCAGCCGTGAAGTGACAAAGGCCCAGAAATCGCAGCCTCGTCCGCCAGCTGCCTTGACTGCAAGGAAGCCCTGAGAGTCAAAGACGGAAAGGAGTTTTGATCTCAAGGTAGTGGAAGAATGACAGGAAAAGGAAAATTAGGAAAAGAAAAACTATTCTGAGAAAGTGGCACATTAGTTTGGTGGTAGGTATGGAAGAAATTCCAGATCATGGGAGGGAAAGAGGGCTTCAAGACTCACTAGTCTGCTCCTGTTTTGCAACCGTAGCCAAGAGCTGTATGCGCCAAAACACCAGGAAGTGAAGCGCAACCGACAGCACGGCCCAAGTCGCCGTTCCTGAGTGGAGTCGAGACAGCACCGTGACAGGGCACGTGTGACAGCGAGGGGAGAGCGGAGTCTCTTTCCAGGTGGGAGGGGGCGCGGAGCTGGCACTGCAGAGCACACAGCCCGAACGGAAGGATCTGGGCATCAGAGCAGTATGCTGGAATTGGCCCACGACGCGGGGGGTTTGGATTTTCAGAAATTTTTCTGCGAGCTACTCGCCTTCATGTTGGCAAATGCTATGCCTCAGGGCCCCTCGCTTGGCTGGTAGGGAGCCAGTTGTGGGGAATTTATTGGCACCTACCAGACTTCTCCCTGCATCTCAGAGCGTACCCAGGTGGTGCGGCAGTCTTCTGAAAGACTTCGGACACAGGGTGCGTACCCTGAGTGGGGACAGCCCCGAGCACTAAGCCCCAGGTGGCCCTAGAAGGCAGGAGGGTGCAGGTGAGGCATCGGCGACGTGTGAGCCGCGCGGAAGGGCAGTCACAGCTGGCCACATCCCCATCCTCCCTGCGGGAAACGGCCCCCTGACCGGGAGAAACGGGCCTGACACGTGCGGGGGCTACAGCAGTGCGGCCCAGCGGGGACCGACGCGAGCAGCCTGGCAAAGGGGAGACACACAAGAGTGCCACAATGACAACCGATCTTCCTTCCCGTATCTGCTTGTTCAGCACCCACAATGTGATAGCAACGTTCTAGAAATAGTCAAGAAGGAAAGAGACAAAGTCCCTGTCTTCAAGAAGCTTATGTTCTAAAGTGACATGCGAGAAAATCAACCAATAAAGTTTCGCATATCCTATGTCATCCGCACACCACACCATCACTTTATCCAGCCTAATCTAATGAAAGAAGCCACCGATGGAATTAGCATCCCACCTATTATATGGCAAACTGATTCCAGAGATGTTGGAACACGTCTGAACGGTCAGTGAGGAAGTGACAGGCGCTATGCGGGAATAAACACAGCACGAAAGTGGCAGTGGGCAGGAGAGGGAGAACAGGAAGCCACATCCCACTTAGGCAAAAAGCCATTTATGTTAAGACCCCTGCCCTTGCATGAGGAGCCCTAGCACTTGTATCCCGAGCCACAAGTAGGAGGAAGAATAAACACAGTCTCCCAGAAGTACTGAGTCTGGCATGTCCAAGAGCTGGAGAGAAAGCCAGGGTGACCGACAGCAAGAAGAAGGGGACCAGATGGCCAGGCCAAAGGACAAGGAAAGGAAAAACCAGGCAAACCCTCAGAGCCCAAAGGAAGAGGTTCAAATCCGAGCCAAGGGCGTGAGGAGGCCACTGTGGGAGGTCACAGGCACAGGGGAGTCACAGGCTCAGATTTTCCAGTCCAGCCCAGGTGGCATCAACCAAAACAGTGCTTAGAGAGTGAGGGGTTAAGGAAAACATTGGCAAGATTCTTGTTGGCAGTGAGAGATTTGTAATATTTTTTAATGTTGCTACAAAATACAGCAAGTAATATTTTTAATCAACAAATATACATACACACACAGTAGTCATGCGAGAATAAACACCATCTGGGCAGGGCTCCCTGTACCAACAGAACCAGAACGGAGGCCTCCAGAGCCAGACGGGGCTGGGCACTTGGTGCCAGAGCCCACTGGTCACTGTGCCATCTGAGCTGGCCACAGAGGGCCCTCAGTGGTCAAGGGATGGAGTGCTAGGTCCAGAGACATGCAGGGATGACCGCTCTCCGGCTGTGTGAACTGACCCAGTCCTGTAGCTCCTCTGAGCTTCATTTTCCCCACCTAAGAAATGCAACGCTCCTTGAGGCTGGACTGGCTGTGACATAGCTCAGCACTAAGGGCTTTGCTCTCAGATGGGCTTGGATTCGAATTCCAACTAAGCTGCTTCCTAGCTATGTGCCCATGGCAGGCGACCTGTGATCGCTAAGTCAGTTTCTTCATCTGTGAGCTGGAAATAATTACTAGCACAGACCGCAGGGCTGTTGTGAGGACTGAAGGCAGCCACCTACACAAGGTAGCTGACACACAGTAAACAACTGATATTAGCTATTAAGAGAAATTGCAAAGCACTACACAAATATTAACTGTAATCCACATCAGATGCATACTGCATAAGTCTATGAATGGATTCATAACAATAGTTAAGATTCACCACATACTATAGACTATGTACTATCTAAGTGTTCTCAACCTTGAGCAAGTCTCTTCCCTTCTCATCCATAATCTGTAGAATTAAATCGGGCAGATTCTTTCTAAAGCATCTTCCAGGTATGGATCCTGCCCTCACCTGGAGGGACAGGGGATGCAGTGGAGATGGGCCTTCTCTCTGTTTCCTGCATAGCATGCTTGGCTGGCACCTCCACAAATCTCCAAAGAGGAGTCCAAGAAGGAACCCTCCCGAGGGCCTTCTCTCCAGTCCACAGCCCTCTTCCACAGGCCCCACAGCCAGGGGTGGGAAGGCACACACAACAGGGAAAGGCTCAAGGTCAACAAAAGCCAAAGAAAGGCACAGGGAGGGACCAATGCCTCAACCCAAGTCACACAGGCACAAAGAAACCTCACCAGTTCCGTCCTAACAAAGGCACCTGAGAACCCATAACCCACTAAGGATCAGCATCCCATGACCATAACCAAACGCCACCTTCCCCAAAGCAGCTGAGAAATTGAGTGGCCGGTTCCCTAAGAGAGGGCCGCAAGTTTCTTTATTAAAGCATGTAGAGCTACGAGGAGGTCATGTGGCTACCCCATACTCAGAGGGTTTGGGACAGAGGTGCTGCTTTAAGAAACACTAGTGGATGGGGCCAGAGTTGTGGCGTAGCAGGTAAAAGCTGCCTGCAATGCTGGCACCCTCTGTGGGTGCCAGTTCATGTTCCAGCTGCTCCACTGGATCCAGCTCCCTGCTAATGATCTGGCAAAGGCAATGGAGGATGGCCCAGTGTTTGGCCCCTACCACCGACGTGGGAGACCCAAATGAAGCGCATGGCTCCTGGCTTTGGATGGGCCCAGTGCTGGCTGTTGCAGCCATCTGGGGAGTGAACCAGCAGATAGAAGATCTCTCTCTCTCCACACCGCACCCCACCCCCCTGTGTGTGTGTGTGTGTGTGTGTGTGTGCATGTTTCTCCTTCTCGGTATAACTTCAGCTTTCAAAACCAATAAATAAATATTTAAAAAAAAAAACTAGTGGACCTTAACAGAAGAACACAGAAGTGAGCAGTGCCTCGCTGAGCCAATGTGACGGAGCAGACCAGAGCCACAATAACTTAAATTCGAACACCCGAGGCACACTACCTGCCAGCCAACATTCGTTCAGCACTCACTATGCATGGAACAACACAGTACTCCTCACAACAGCACACACAGTTTCCAGCTGAGGAAACCAAGGCACAGGAGGGTTCAAGAATTTGCCTCAGGCCCTGATGCTGGTAGGGCGCCAGCCCCACCACTGAACCAGCTGCTAGCTCCAAGGCCCTGGCTCTTAACGGCTGTGCTAGCCTGCTCTGGGGGCTACAGGATGTTACCCCAACAACAGCAAGCAGGGGAAGTGCACTTGCCGAAAAAGGGAGATGTACTCATGGGTTGGAATGGCTCCAAGAAGGGAAAACCACCTTAGAATCTAAGCAATAAAAATCCGAGGGGGTCAAGGCCACTAAGAAAAAGCCAGGGAACACCAATAGAACCCAAAGGGGGCTCAAACTTCACGCAGGACCCCAATTGCCCTGTCTGAAATCTCAATCCCATCCCTCCCCTCCCTGGCCAGCACTCTCTCTCCCTTACTCTACTTTGCTTTTCCTCTCAGCAATTCTTACGTCATGACACGATACACACTTGATTACTTGGGTATCGTCACCCCCACAAGATCATCAGCTACACGGGAGCAGGGGCTCCAGTTTGCTCTTGCTGCACATTCAGTGCCTAAAAAAAGTGTCTGACACATTAAAGATGCTCAAATATTTGTTCAACTACATATTTATTAAAGGCCCAGGTTGGGGTCAAGGTTGTGGCATAATGGGTTAAATCTCTGGCTGGTATGTGGGTAACCTATAATGGAACCCAGTTCAAGCCCCTGATGCTCCACTTCCAATCCAGCCCCCTGATAATGCACCTGGGAAAGCAGTGGAGAATGGCCCAGGTGCTTGGGCCCCTGCACTCACATGGGAGACCCAAATGAAGCTCCTGGCTTCAAGCTGGCCCAGTCCCGGATGTTACAGCCATTTGGGGAGTAAACCAGTGGATGGAAGCTCTCTCTCTCTCTCTCTCTCCCTTTGTAACTCCATCTTTCAAACAAAAATAAATCCTGAAAAAAAAAAAAGAGGCCCGGGTCCCTAACACAGTACCAGTGCAATGGAGTACGTAAAGAACTTCATACTCAAAAAGCACGTGGCCCAGTGAGGTGCATGAGCCAGGCACACAAACAGAATACAGCCACAAAGCAGTCAGATGAGAGCAGAGCAGCGCAGCCCAACCGCCCTGGGAGTTTCAATAATAGAACCCTGGGTTCCAGCTAGAAGGCAGATGGCCCAAATCCAGCCTGCAGGGATGACTTCAGACAAGGGGTGGGAGGAGAGGGTGGTGTTCCAGAAAGAGCACAGAAGAGCACAGAAGGGAGAGGGCAGAGCAGTCCTGAGGTTCCACCTGACAGTGAATGCAGAAACTTGCTGAGGCCTGGGGAGGATCCTGAATGACAGGTGAAGGAGGACGAATTTAATTCTATAGTCAGTTGGGAGCAGAGACTTGATCGAGATCTTCTCTTTGCACAAGATAGTCTAGCAAAGCAGAAGAGGGACTGAGATCACCAAGGGCCTGGAGCAGGGGCCATGCAATAGTGCAAACTAGGAGTAAAAGGGCTGAAAATTTAATAGTTCCAGGAGTGAAGGGGAGGGACTGGATACAAAAGACACTAGGAAGTGAAATTATTTAAGACGTGGCATTTGACTGAACTCCTGGGGCAAGTGGGGGAAAAAAGCAATTCACAGAATAGTATATACAATATGATCTCATTCGTTCAATAAAAAAGGAAAGAGTAGGCCTGGATATATAGGCTTGGAGAAAGTTTGAAAGGATTCATGAGAAATCGTGAACAGTTGGCATTTAAAAATAAGATGCATTTGCAAGAAGAAAAAGCCATGAAGTAATAGATAAAAGACGACAGCAAGGCTCCAAGCTTGGCTTGCTGCAAAGAGGGAGGTGTCACGGCTGAACTGAGAATCAGAATGTGCGTGCGTGTGTGTGTGTGTAGTGTTCTAAGTCCATCCAAATAGCTCTGCTCCACAGGCAAACAGATTGCAAAGGAAGCTGCAAGGGGTTACATCTGAAGAAAGAAATTAGGGAATCCTTAGTATAAGACAGCCAAGGGGCAGATGGGAGACAGGATGTAATTTTGCCATGATCCAGAAGGGGGCAACAAAGCTCAGGGCTGGAGAGGAACTCAAACCCAAAAGGAGGAGGGGCGCCTGCCTAATTAAAGCTAATGATACTCTTCTTGAGCGCAGTCCAGGCGGAGTGAATCCCTGTGTGGTAGGTGCTACTGCCATTTGACAGAGCAAACTAGAATCAGGGATTTGACCAAGTCACCCCCAATCACCAACATCCTAAGTGTGGACAAACTCTCAAATGCAAACCGTGGGACTTTACCAGTGCCACCTGCACAAGTGCAGGCGATAACACAGAGCTGGTGAGGTGGCGAATAACCAATTTCAGAGAAGAGCCAATTCATGGAAAAATTATTTGCAAGTCATATGTCCCCCGCTGATGGTGTTTTAGGGGGTCCCAGAGGATGGAAGGCGAAGCATTGTATATTCATAAAACAACCTACTGCAACCAGCAGACTGTTCACATGAAAATCTGCCCTTTTTCAGCCTTGAAATGTCCCTATCTAGGCACATTTGAGAGGCACAAGGTAAAGGCTCTTTGCTACACCTTGTTCTTTGCAATGGAAGCCCACAAGCTGGGTTTAGAGTGAGGCTTAGCTCCCTTCCAGGCAGGAGTGCTGTCATCATCCTCCCTCTAAGGATGGAGAAAGCACCGTGCAGAGAGCAGCAGTTCTGCCTGAGGGTATGTGGTGGGCTGGCAGCAGAGCCAGGACTTCCGGGCCATCCATTCCACGCACTGCTTTCTGAGGGCCCACTGGAAGGCCAGGCGCCGCGCCAAGCTCTGGGCAGCTAGGAGGAGACGAACTCAGTCCCGGCATGGGCCTGAGCTCCTGCAGGCAGGCAGAACGGCGGACAGTCAGGCGAGGAGTCCTGGTCCATCAGCGGCTTCTGGGACCTGGACATCCCAGTCTCCAGAGAGGCGCTGCCCAATCCCGCGATTCTAAAAAGATTCCTCTCCTTGCTTAAGGCTGTTGCCTTGGAGATTTTGCTCCCTGGTCCTTCAGCCTTCTGTGAGCTGAAATTAGACCCACCGGCTGCTCTCCACAGATTTCAATCCTGGAATGTCAGAACAAGAGGAGCCCTGGGGGACCTCCCCCATGAAGCGTGGCGCACACGAATGCCCACAGGGGTCAGGCAGGTGATAGAAACAAAGCGAATAGGCCTGGGAGAGAAAATAACAAAGAGCACAAGGATAAAGTGGTGGCAAGAGGGCAAGAGCACACGTCCCGCCTGCAGAGGGCAGCCACCTGGGAATACCATATGGGAAATGCGGGCCAGATTTCCCATGGGGTTTGTTGTTTTGTTTAAAAGAAAAACAGAATTTATATAAAGTCTCGTGATTTTTAAATGGTGGCAATTAATTCAAATCTATTAATACCATAAAGTTTCTGCATTTGTGGTTTGGGCCAAGAAAAATGGAGCCGGTGGCTTAAAATGCTACCCAACAAGTGTTTTACCAACTTGTGTCAGGTACTGGGTGAGGTGCTGGGGGCAGAGCCATGAGATATGCACCTGCTCACTGGACAACCAGGGAGCAGCAGGTCAGGTCGGCCCAGGGCGGCGAGCAGAAGGCTCCATCAGAAGGCAAAACTTGAACTTGGTCCTGAAGGTAAAGAGAGATTTAGCCGGAGAGGGAGAGAAAGTAGTGCAGAGGAGAACGGGATCAGGAATCACCAGCACAGAAGCACAGGACAGCTCAGAGCACAGCGGGAACGGAGTCCCCTCCTGGGATGCACGATGGAGGCGGAAAACAGTGCCAGCACACAGGTGGCCTCGGGGGTCAGCCCAGGAACATGCTTTAACGTAGAGGCATGGGAGGGCGTTTAAGAAGGGGACACCGGTAGCTTCAGCTGTGAACAGTTGTTCTGACACAAGAAGCTGGGAACGGGGCTGCCTTCTGGAGCAGAAGGGATGAAACCAGGCACCAGGGAGATGTGCTGTTTCCCTTACACCTCTCTTTCTTTTTAAACTGTCTGAATTTTATCCCACTTACCTGAAATCTGCTCAAAAGCAATATTTACCTTTGAAAAAAATGACCCTAGAAGCACCAGTAAGTTTAGGTTTACGGGAAGTGAGCCTACTGGGAGAAAGAATGATCTGTGAGATGGACAAGGCGAAGGTGGGCCTGAGGTGAGATGACGAGCAGTAGTAAGGACACAGAGGGGAGGATACGCCGGAGCAGCTGGGGATGGGGAGGGAGGGGGTGCCTGCAGCAGGTTAAGTCCCCACTCCCAGCACCGCTGCCACCCCCCTGCCACCCAACTTCCTGCTAATGAGTCTGGAAAGACAGCAGATGATAGCTCAAGTTCTTGAGTTTCTACCAACAATGTGGGAGACCCCGATGGCGTTTCTGACTCTTGGCTTTGGCCTGGTCCAGCCCCGGCTGATGCGGCCGTTTGGGGAATGAACCAATGAATGGAAGTTATCTCTCTATTTTTGCCTCTCTGTCTTTCAAACAAACAAATCTAAGAAAAAAAAAAAAAAACAGAAAGTAAAAAGTAAGCTCAACATATCATTAAATGCAGAGAAAGAGAAGAATGCGGGATGACTACCAGTTTTCTGAATGGGAAGCCTGGTGGTGGAGCCATTCACGTGTAAGAAACAAGGGCCATTTCCAAGGGAGGCAGAGGTGGAATGCAACAAAGTCTCACTGGACACAGGGAATGAGATGCACTCACAAGACCAGGGCCATGCAAGGAGAAATGACCGAGGAGAACTGGAATAGCTCTGGCTTAGATGTTTAGAATCCAGAAGGTATCACTCACAAGAGGATGAAAGAGAACAGGGGCATACAAGAGGAAGAGAGCTGAACCAGGAAACATTGCGAAGCATCCGCCACACGGAGAAACAGGGCAGAGACGGCGGGTCTGACCCCGGCCACAGCACCGCTGTGCCACAGCAGGCAGAGCCCCCGCCACGGGCAAGCCGAAACGGCAGCACCAGAACCTCTTCCAGGGCAGCACTGCCGCTTTCCTCATGCAGGAACTTGCCCGAAACGAAACGGCAGAAATGAAAATTAACAGTGATCTTGACATTTATGTTATTTTATACATTTCTCTTTTACATAAAGATCTTGAACACTATACTGAAATATGGTCAAGAACGACTGGGCTGAAATTTCACCTTACATGGGACTTATTTTCTAAAGTCAGCAAATAAGGTGGAAATCATGTTAACTTTGCATTGTTTAAATTCTATCGCTGGATACAATGTCACAGAGGCTGAGTATCCTTGCTTTGGATTTCAGATTTTTTTGGGGTTTTAGAATATCTGCGTACAAATGGCAAGAGATCACGGGGGTGGGAGGCAAGTCTACAAATGAAATTCATTTATGTTTCACATACACCCACGCAGGCAGCCTGAATGTAATCTTATACAGTGTTTTCAGTGTGCCTGTTGTTTGACTGCAACCCACATGAGGTCAAGTGTGGAATGATGTCAGTGCCCCAAATTTTCAGGCCAAGCAGGCGCTGTGGTGTAGTAGGCTGGGCCTCCAGGTGCAGCACCAGCATCCCATATAGGAGCCAGTTCATGTCCCAGCTACTCCTCTTCCGATCCAGCTCTCTGTTAGTGGCCTGGGGAAGTAGTAGAAGATGGCCCAAGTTGGGCCCCTGCACCCACGTGGGAGACCCAGAAGCAGCTCCTGGTTCTTGGCTTCAGATTGGCTCATCTCCAGCCACTGTGGCCACTTGGGGGAATGAATCAGCGGGTAGAAGACCTTTCTCTCCGTCTGTAACTCTACCTCTCAAATAAATAAGATAGTTTTAAAAAAAAGTTCCAGGCCTTGGAGTTTCTCAGATTTCAGATCAGAGGTGCTCATTCTGTACTATTAAGATAAAACTTTGGCCGGCGCCGTGGCTCACTAGGCTAATCCTCCACCTTGCGGCGCCGGCACACCAGGTTCTAGTCCCGGTCAGGGCTCCGGATTCTGTCCCGGTTGCCCCTCTTCCAGGCCAGCTCTCTGCTGTGGCCAGGGAGTGCAGTGGAGGATGGCCCAAGTGCTTGGGCCCTGCACCCCATGGGAGACCAGGAGAAGTACCTGACTCCTGCCATCGGATCAGTGTGGTGCGCCAGCCGCAGCGTGCTGGCCGCAGCGCGCTGGCCGCAGCGGCCATTGGAGGGTGAACCAACGGCAAAGGAAGACCTTTCTCTCTGTCTCTCTCTCTCACTGTCCACTCTGCCTGTCTGAAAAAAAAAAAAAAAGATAAAACTTAAGGGCATGCATTGGAGTAGCACTTAGGAGCCCCTTGGAATGCCCACCCTCCTTATCAGACTGCTTGGATTTGGGTCCCAACTCTGTTAAATTCCAGCTACCCACTAATGTGCACCCTAGCAGGTAGCAGGTGATGGCTCAAGTAGCTGGGTCCCTGCTCCCCCTGGGAGACCTGGATTGGATTCCCAGGCCCCAGCTTCCGCTGGGCCCAGTGCTGGCTGTTGCTGGCATTTGGCTGGGGATGGAGGTGGGGGGGAGTTAGAAAGGGGGGCAACTAGAGGGGAGTGTATTACCAATAGATGGGAGATCTCTGTGTCCAGCATCTCTCTCTCTTTCTCTACCTTTCAAAAATAAATAAAATAAATAATTTAGAGAGAAAAATAAGCTGCAAACATTGTTAAAATAAACCCTTGGGAGTTGCTCAATTTGCCGCTTACACACAGTGTGCCCATGGAGAAAGTCCTCTGCTGTGGTTCTCACACATCGTGAGATGGGGAACCCCTGAGCCAGAAAGACAGAGGGAACACAAGGAAGCCTACCGGCAGCTGTCTAAGTCTTCACACCGTCCTGCTGGAAGAAGATTCTCCACTCCTCGGCAGCTGGCGTCAAAGGCAGGGGGAAGCAAAGTGCTCTGCTTCCTGCACAGCTGGTTTTACTTCGTGCTCTAACCCTGAGTGTGTATCACAAAGATGCACTATGCCTTGGAAACATCAAACCGAGGAGGCTGTGAAAGCACCCGGCCCAGGGCAGCCCCGTGGTGTGCACTCAAGCAATGTCCGCCAGACTGGCAACTCAGACAGTGCTCACTGGGAAGCGCTCCAGACGCTGGATGCTAGCTTCATGGCTTTCCAAGCTGGCATTTCTGGGTGCAGATCCATCACACTGTACTCACTCAAAGGGTCTGCCAGATACATCTTTAAATCTATGAGAAGAATGGAGCAGAACTGTGATCTAGTCCATTCGTAGTACCTATGCTTATGGGTCCATGAAGGTGCAACACAATATTTTTTATCTTGCACATAAGGAGAAAGACTTACCTCTCCGAAGTGTCAGGGCCTAAGTCCCAGTCTTTTGAGACCCTCTGTTTACCACACTGCCTTTAAGTAAGTCATCAAGATGAAGGGTGCAAAAAAAGAGCTGACTTTATAGATGGACAGGAGTCCAAGCACAGAACTCAACATCCAGCAAAAACAACAGAAAGACAAAGAACTAACGGAAAAAACCAATAATGTAAGACATCATGGCAGGGAGACTTGACATTCATGCAAGAAAGCAAGCTCAGAGGCAAATCCCTGGGCAACAGCATGGTGGAAAACAGCTGCACGCATTGGGACAAATCTGCATTAAAGCCTCAGAGAATTAAGATTCTCACACACAGCTGCTCCAAGATTGCCAGCTTGGCCAGAAGACTGTCACTTCATCACTTCAAGTATGCAATCCAATACGTATATACCAATGAGCCACACACTGTAATATCAAAAAACAACAACAACAACAACAACAAACAATATTTGCCTTCTTAGAGCTTATAAAATAAAAAACAGGACACAACAATAGAGAGGAAGAGAAAACTAAGACCATAAAAAAAAATCATCAATCCAATCAAGAGTATCAAAAAAAACCTACAGCCAACATGCTGATGACAGAAAACTGAGTGCTTTCTCCCTAAATTCAGGCACAAAGCAAGGACATTCATTTTTACCTTTTCTACTCAACACTGTACTGTAAATCCTAGCCAATACAATAAAGCAAGAAAAAGAAATAGCATCCAAATTGGAAAGGAAGAAGTTAAATTGTCTTTATTTGAAAACAACATGATCCTATCTAAAATATCATAAGGAACCCACCAAAAAACCACCAGCATTAGTAAATGAGTTTAACAAGGTTGTGAAACCAATATATAAAAATAAACTATATTTCCATCCCAGTAATGACAAATCCAAAAATGAAATTAAGGAAATAATTCCATGTATATTTGCATCAAAAAGAATCAATGCACTTGGGAATAAATTTAAGAAAGTAAGTATAAGACTTGTAGACTTAAAGTATAAAACATTGCTGAGAAAACTTAAGGAAGCTCTAATAAAAATCAAGAGATATCTCATATTCACAAAACTGAAGACTCCATATTGCTAAAAATGGCAATTCCCCCAAAGTGATCTATAGACTCAACATAAATTCTATCAAAATCCCAACAGATTTTTTGCAGAAATTGACAAACCGATCCTAAAGTGTTTATAGACATGTAAACAATCAAAACAGCCAAATCAAGCTCAAAAAGGAAGAACAAAGATGGAGGCCTTACACTTCGCAATTTTGAAACTCAGCATAAAGCTAAATAAACATCACAATGCAGTACTTGCATAAGGACAGAAATAGAGATTAATAGAACAGAACTGAGAGTCCAGAACTGAAAGCTACATTTATGCTTAATGGATTTTCACAAAGATCTCAAAGTAATTCAACAAGGAAGAATAGTCTTATCAACAAAGTTCACTGAGATACTCACATCCCTAAAAACAAAACAAAACAAAACAAATGATTTAAAACAGAGTTCAGCAAACTCCTGTGTATGAGTCAAATCCAACCTATCACTTCACTTCATAAACAAATGTCTTACTTAGAACATAGGCATATCCATTCATTTACATATTGTCTATGGTTACTCCCACCTACAATGGCAGAAATGAGTATTTGCAACAGAGACCTTGCACATGTACAAAGCCTAATGCATTTATTATCTGCTCTTTTACAGAAAATCTTGCCAACAGCCTTATTTCACAACATCCACAAAATTAACTTAAAATGGATCACATTAAAGACCCTACTAGGGGGCCAGCGCTGTGGCTCAGTTGGTTAATCCTCCGCCTGCAGCACCGGCATCCCATATGGGAGCCGGTTCTAGTCCCGGCTGCCCCTCTTCCAGTCCAGCTCTCTGCTGTGGCCTGGGAAGGCAGTGGAGGATGGCCCAGGTGCTTGGGCCCTGCACCCGCATGGGAGACCAGGAGGAAGCATCTGGCTCCTGGCTTCAGATTGGCACAGTTCCACCGCAGCACCCTTTTGGAAGGTGAACCAACAGAAGGAAGATCTTTCTCTCTGTCTCTCTCTCTCTCACTGTCTATAACTCTACCTGTCAAATAAATTTTTAAAAAGACTCTACTAAAACTAAAAAAAGTTTAGAAGAAAAAACAGACATTACCATGGCCATCAGTTAGGCAAAGATTTCTGAGATACAACTCTAAAAGTACAACAAATAAAAGAAAAAAATTGGTAAGTAAACTTTATCAAAATTATAAACATTTGGGCTTCAGAAACTATTACGAAATTAGAAGCCACATATTGAAAACAATTTTGCAGGTGCCAGTGTTGTGGCTCACTGGTTGAGCTGCTGCCTGCAACACTGGCATCCTTTATGGAAGCTGATCCAAGTTCTGGCTGTTCCACCTCTGATGGAGCTCTCTGCAAATGCACCTGGGAAAGCAGCAGCAGATGGGCCCAGTCCTCGCAAGTCCTTGGTCTCCCACATGGGAGACCCAGATAGAGTTCTAGGCTCCTGGCTTCAGCCTGGCCCAGCCCTGGCCATTGCAGTTATGTGGGGAGTGAAACAGCAGATGGAAGAGCTCTCCCTTCTCTCTCTGTAACTCTGCCTTTCAAACAAACAAATCTTAAAAAAAAGAGAGATAATAATCTTAAATGAACATAGTCACAAAAATCTTCTATAAAAAATTATAAGCCATGATTTAATAAAAGGTTTAAACCCAGCACAAAGGAATCTAATAACACAGTAATGAGAAGACAAATTACCCAATTATAAATAGACAAAAAGATTTGAACGCACACTTCACCAAAGAAAACACATGGGCAGCCAATAAGCTCATGAAAAGATAGTCAATATCATTAACTATTAGGGAGATGCAAATTCAAACCACAATGCAATATCACTTCACAACCACTAGAATTGGCAATAATCAAAAAGGCAGACAGCAATAAGTATCGGTGAGGACGTGGAGAAACGAATCCTCATATTCTGTTGGTGAAAATATAAAATCATACCATCACTTTAGAAAACACTTGGGCAGTTTCTTTAAAAGTTAGACTTAACAATGCACCAAATTCACAAATCGAACAACCCAGCAAGCCTACTCTTAGGTATTTATCCATGAACAATGAACACGTGCCCCCCCGACACACACACACACACACAAAACTTGTCCACGAATGTTCACAGCAGCGTTACTCATAATAGCCAGGAACTAGAAACAACTAAATGTCTATCAATAAGGGAGTAAACAAACAAAATGCAGTATGTCCATACACAGGACACTATTCAGTGGTGAAAAGGAATTAACTACTAATATACACAACATCAGTAAGCCAAAAGCAAAAGCGTTGTGCTGGGAGAAGGAAGCCAAACTAAAGACATCGATGTCCAGAGAAGGGAAATTTAAAGAGGCAGGAGGATTAGTGGTTACCTGGGACTAGGAGTGTTAACGACAAGTGACTGCAAATAGGCACAAGATAGCTTTTTAGGTCTTGTACACGTTCTAAAATTGAGCTCTAGTGATGGGTGCCCAATTCTGTAACTGTACTAAAAAATACTGAAATGAGTGAATTTAATGATATGTAAAATACATCTCACTAGAGCTGTTTTTAAAAAAGAAGGGGAAAAAATCAGCATCACTGGATACTAGTTTTCCAGAACACTGCCTCCAGGATAACATCCAGGACCGCCCAGGCTGGCCTCCAAGCCTGCCCTACACTGCCCAACCTCCTAATCCCTGGTGGTGCCAAGCACAAAGGCTATGGAGTCGGAGGGCCTGAGCCTCCAGGGCTACCACCAGCTCACTCCGTGACCTTGAGTCACTTCATCTCACTGAACCTGCTTCTCACCTCTGAAACGGGGATGATGAGCCCCTCACAGGATTAGCATCTGAACGTACTTGGCACGCTGCTTGGCGCAGGCTCACTCTTGCCAGAGCAGCTCAGGTCATACCATCCGTGTCACCTCCTCAGGGAGGCATTACCTGACACCCCACCTCAGGCAGATGAGCCCCATTTCCCCGTACCCTTTTTTATTCCTTTTTCACATTTCCAGCTGTTTTAACTTTCTTTTTGGTCCATTCCCTTGACTAGGTTGTCTACAGAGTGGAAAGGGCCCTGGCTTTGTTCCTTATTGTCTCTGCAAGGCTAGACCCAGTCCAAGAAACATGTTCACAGTGAGCATTCGCTGGGGGCCAGTGCTGTGGCAAAGAGGGTGAAGCCGCTGCCTGTGACGCAAGCATCCCTATGGGCACCGGGTTCTTCTCTTAGCCACTCCATTTCCGATCCAGTTCCTGCTGATGACATGGAAAAAGCAGCAGAAGATGGCCCAAGTGTTTGGGCTCCTGCCAGCCACATGGGATACCTGGATGGAGCTCCTGGCTTCGGCCTGTCTCAGCCTTGGCCATTGTGTCCACTTGGGGAGCGAACCAGCAGATGCAAGATCACTAAAATAAAATATATTTTTAAAAAATTTGCTGAGGTGGTACGTGGCAGCTGTGGGTACAGTGCTCTGGCATGTAGACTCTTTGCCACTGCCACATTTGGGGACTGCCTTTTGTGTGGCTGACTATACCTTTCTTGCTCTGCCCCTCAACAATGGTCCACAATCGGCCTCATAGGAACAATGAGCAATGGAAAAGTTGTCTAGCATGGAGGTGTACCGAGTGTGGGAACATGGCAGAAGAAGCAGGCTCCAGAAGGGACTGGAACACTGGGGAGCCAAGAGGCTGGAAAGGGGACGAGGCTGGAGGACAGCGTGGAATTTGGACGTTGACAACCATTTGCCAAAGATGGTTGCTTACATGGGATGGGAAGAGGAAAACCATGTACAGGACATCACTGTCATATGTGTGTCTTCTCTTATAGGACAATGAGGTTAAATGTACTGGTTGGAAAAAAAAAAACTAGGTATTTCATGCATGCTTGGTCTGAATAAAGGTGAATATAACTGCAGCATCTTGCACTAATTAAAACTTTTACCTCCCATGGAATTGGGGCTTGAACACACTAGTTAAAGCACCAACACGGCCCTAGTGCTTCATTTTAAGGGGACTAGGGCATTGTCTAGGCCCTGCCTCTGGGGTTGCCTTCAAGGAGTCTTTCAGAATAGGTGACTTTCTCTGTAAGAGTGGGGCAAACATTCTTCTTCAGCTGCTTCCCCCCACTGCATGTGCATTTGTTCATTTTGGTGACTCCTGTGTCACCCTCACCATCTCTTTTACTGATTCTTGCTTGCCTGTCTGAAGACAAGGCGAACCCCTCAACATTCAGGTAATCTGCTAACAGGAAAAGCTCCTGCACCAAACATTCCAATACCACACCTGCTTTTCTTCGTTCTTCCTCTTTCCAACCAGTGCACAAACAGGACAGATGGGACTCTCCTAATGTGGGGCCCTGTACCTCTCGGTGCACCTCCAGACGAGTTATGTATTCTGAGTAGTTTGCCTGGGTGGGAAAGGAAGCAATCGCCAAAGTTCCTTCTAGTTTAAAAGCTCTGAAAAAACTAAGTGAGGCACCAGCGTCCCTATCAGAACAGGTCACAAATTTCCAGGCTGCCACGGGCGTAAGAGTGGAACAGTGGGAAAAGGCTGACTTTTCTACCCAAAAGATTTGGATTAAAGTCCCAGAAGTCGGCCAGCACCGCGGCTCAATAGGCTAATCCTCTACCTGCGGCGCCGGCACCCCAGGTTCTAGTTCCAGTGGGGGCGCCGGATTCTGTCCCGGTTACTCCTCTTCCAGTCCAGCTCTCTGCTGTGCCCCGGGAGTGCAGTAGATGGCCCAAGTGCTTGGGCCCTGCACCCGCATGGGAGACCACGAGGAAGCACTTGGCTCCTGGCTTAGGATTAGCGCAGTGCGCTGGCCGCAGCACACCGGCCAAAGCAGCCATTGGGGGGTGAACCAACAGTAAAGGAAGACCTTTCTCTCTGTCTCTCTCTCACTGTCCACTCTGCCTGTCAAAAAAAAAAAAAAAAAAAAAATCACAGAGCAACTCCAGTAACATCTTGGGCAAATTTCTAAACCTAAGCCTGCAACTTATATAATCCTCAAAAAGTCACCACAGCTCACTAGGCTAATCCCCCTCCGCCTGTGGTGCCGGCACCCTGGGTTCTAGTCCCGGTTGGGGCACCGGATTCTGTCCCGGTTGCTCCTCTTCCAGCCCAGCTCTGCTGTGGCCCGGGAGTGCAGTGGAGGATGGCCCAAGTGCTTGGGCCCTGCACCTGCATGGGAGACCAGGAGGAAGCACCTGGCTCCTGGCTTCGGATTGGCACAGCGCACTGGCTGTAGCGGCCATTTGGGGAGTGGACCAACGGAAGGAAGACCTTTCTCCCTTCTCTGTCTCTCTCTAACTCTGCCTATCGTCCCCCCCCCCAAAAAAAAGTCACCTCCAAAGGTTGAACCTAAACCTTTGAAAACTCCAGGCTAATTTTCCAACATGTCCCAAAATAAGAGACTAAGGGGCACACAGAGCAAGGAGGCCTTTCTAAATTCCAATTCAGGTCGTTGCCCCTCTCAGCTCTAGCCATCTCCTCCCTATTTTATCTTTGCCACAGCCAAGTCGACAACACTGTACTACACCTAGACAGCACCCAATGTGCCAAGCCCTCTACTCTGCAAAGAAGAGGCTCTACAAAGATTACACGCTCTCTAAACACCTTCCCACATCTCCACTTTACCCCACGCAGCTCCTAGGATCATCTCTCACACACCTGCATTGAATCTTTTTTTTTTAAACTGGGCAAATGAGGCTCAAAAGCTAAATGGTTCACCCAAGGAAGGTCACACAACTAATGAGCACCTGGGCCTAGAAGTCAGATCTCTCAATCTTTCTCGGAGCCACTTAATTACTAATCTCACCTATACCAAGCTCCATGCATTCCATTTAAACACAGTCCACTTAACAGGTGCACTCATCTAACTACTTGACCCTTATGTACAAAGTACCCACTGTGGGCCATGCACAGGCACAGTACGGCATGGTAGCTCAATGAACAGGCCATTTGGTTGGCCTGCTTCAATCCCTGCTCTCCAGTGCCTCAGTTCTCCTATATATCTATAAAATGGATGAACATAATTCTACCTTACTAATAAGACTACTGAAAATTAAATGTAATGATCTCTCTAAAGGTTTGGCACAACCTATGGGTCCATTACACACTGAAAAGTAAGTTACTGGGGCTCGCACTGTGGAGCAGCGAGTTAACGCCCTGGCCTGAAGCGCCGGCATTCCATATGGGCGCTGGTTCTAGTCCCGGCTGCTCCACTTCCGACCCAGCTCTCTGCTATGACCTGGGAAAGCAGTGGAAGATGGCCCAAGTCCTTGGGCCCCTGCACTTGCGTGAGAAACCCAGAGGAGGCTCCTGGCTCCCGGCTTCTGATCAGCACAGCTCTGGCCTTTGCGGCCAATTGGGGAGTGAACCTCTCTCTGTGTAACTCTTTCAAATAAATAAATAAATCTTTAAAAAAAAAATGAGTTGCTTTTATCATCCTAGGTTCTGGGGTAGAGGGAGAATTAGACAAGACCCTTCACCTCAAGGAGTTTACATGCTAGAGCGAAACAGTTACTAAGAAAAAGTTCAGGCCGGCGCCGCGGCTCACAGGGCTAATCCTCCGCCTTGCGGTGCCGGCACACTGGGTTCTAGTCCCGGTCGGGGCACCAGATTCTGTCCCGGTTGCCCCTCTTCCAGGCCAGCTCTCTGCTTTGGCCCGGGAGTGCAGTGGAGGATGGCCCAAGTGCTTGGGCCCTGCACCCCATGGGAGACCAGGAGAAGCACCTGGCTCTTGCCTTAGGATCAGCGCGGTATGCTGGCCGTTGGAGGGTGAACCAACGGCAAAGGAAGACCTTTCTCTCTGTCTCTCTCTCTCACTGTCCACTCTGCCTGTCAAAAATAAAAAAAAAAAAGTTCAAAGTATGATGAATGCTATGAAAATGTATGTGTGACAGCGAGCTGAGACACTTCCTACGTACAGTGGTCAAGAAGGCATCTCAAATGACACTTAACTAGAATGACCAGGATTTAACTTAACAAAAAGTAGAAGAGGAAAACAACAGTTGTGGCCCATGTCGTGGCCCAGAGGGTTAAGCCACAGCCTGCAGTGCCAGCATCCCTAGAGATACTGGTTCAAGTCCTGACTGCTCCATTTGGGATCCACCTCCCTGCTAAGGTGCCTGGAAAAGCAGCTGAGGCTGGCCCAAGTGCCTGAGCTCCAGCCACGGTGGGCAAACAGATGCAGTTCCTGCCTGCTGGCTTCAGGCTGGCCCAGGCCAGGATGGGGTGCTGCCAAGGTGGGGAGCAAACCAGAGGATGGAAGATCTCTGTTTCTCCTCTATGTGTGACTCTGCCTTTCAAATAAACAAATCCCCCACACACACACACCCACACCAAAAAACCAGCTGGTGCTCAGATCCTGTGCTTAGAGCAAGCTGGCATGTTCCAGGAAGAACAAGGGGCTAGCCAATAGGCAGCAGTTGGGGAATAGGGAACTAGCCGGGGGTGAGAGGTCAGCAGGCCGGGTAAGAAGTGTCTGCATGGTGATGGGCTAGGAATCGCTCGGGGGGTTGTAAGCAAGGGGTGGGTACGCGATGTGATTCACGATGCTGCAGGTGCCCCTCTGGGTGCGCTGTGGACAACAGGCAGTCGGGGCAAGAGTGGGAGCTGAGAGCCGCGGTCACAAGGCAGCTGCTGTCGCTCGGGACCGGCTGCATCTCCCGCACACAGAACCAGACGCGCGCACCTAGCAGGTGAGGGGAGCGGCGGCGGCCCAACAAAAGAAACGTAAAAATGCCCCCGATCGGGGCTGGAATGCGGCTCCAGGCTTCCCTCGTATCCCAGCGGCCTCCCCGTGTGTCCGGCTCCCCATTCCTTCTCCCCCAGGCCAGTGCGGTGAAGCTTGAAGATCGCCAGCCTCGGGTTCGCGTCCAGACGCAGGTTCTTCCTGGAGGGGGCCCCGGGCGTCTCCCGAGCTTCACGCCCCCTTCACACAGCGGGAGGACTCCACCAGCGTCCGGCGGCGGCAAACACCCCCGGCAGCGCTCTCGCTCTGCACCGTCCCTCAGGCCGGGCCCACGGCCTCCGCGCCCTCGGGTGCCCTCCGCGCCCGCCCCCGCCCAGGTGGCCGCTCACCCGGATGCCCTGCAGCACCCGGACCCGCTCCTCCTCGTCCATTCCGAAGGACACTCTGCGGCTCTCGCTGCTCTCCGTGCTCCCCATGGCTGGAGGAGGGCAGGAAGCCGGCGGGCGGCCACGCTCCACAGCTCCAGAGCAACCAGGCAGACGCCGCGCGGTGGGCGTCCTGCGCTTCCCAGGACTCAGGCTGTCGCGGGGTGCAAGCCAACAAAACCAAATTTTATTGGCCGCCACCCGGAGATCGACCAATCAGATGGCGGCGGCTGCGCGATGCCTTCTGGGAGTTGTAGTTCTGCCGGTCCGAGGCCTCTTCCGTATGCAGGGAGCACCGTGGGGGCGTGGTGGTCAGACCATAGATGGCATGTTAGGCTGAGGTAGAGGCTGGGTGCTTTCAGGAGAGCCTGGAATGGCGGACTACCGAGCAGAGGAGGCATGGCCAAGGGCCTGCTTTAGAAAATTCACTCTTGAAGCAGAGATGAAGTAGGTATTCTGAAGCAAGAAGCCCACCCAGGAAGCTGAGGCGAACTTCTGGCAGTCCATGGCTTCATTTCTTCAGCAAACAGGCACTGAGTGCCCTGTTCCCACAAGTTTACGGTGTTGGAGCCGAAGCAAGCAAAAAAAAAAAAAAAACTAAACTAAACTGTGATAAACAGAAAATGGCGTCATGGTTCTGCCATAACGTACGTAACAGGAGTCCCTGAATTTGAGGGGTCCCAGCAACGTCACCGAGGAGGAAGCGCTTGAACTGAGACCTACGGACAAGGTGGGAGAGGAACTCCCCTGGAAACCCACACGCACCAGGGCCTGGCCGTGGGGACGCGTGAAAGAGGCCCACGGCGTGGCTGGACAGCAGGGAGGGAGCCGAGGGGAGCCCTGGCCGTGAGGTCGGAGGAGCGGGGAGGGTCTCGCAAGACGGGGTCGGGGTTGGGATGTTACTCTAGATGCCTTGAGAGACAGGCAGCAGTGGCCCTGAAGGTCTGAGGGACGTTGTCCAAGGAGCATAGATGGTGCGTGTTGAGTGCGTTGGACCGAATGTGGTGCTGATGCTTCTCCCCGGGACCTATGTGTACTGGTGCAGAGGACTGCCACTCGTAGCCACTACCTTACATGAGGCCCCCTCTCGTTCCTCTCCGTTGCTCAATGGCGTTGATTCACCAAAGTGACCCTGAGACTCAGCTTGGAATCTGGGGCTGAGAGACTCTAGCTTGTTTCCGGAAGCAGGAAGAATTATGGGCAGCCCCTTTTGGGCAACCTGGACAGAAGGGCATGCAGGGGAGAGGGTAGGGGGAGACACCAGTGAGATGCCCTGAGGCTGAAAACAGCTCAGTACAGAGAAGCCGGGAACATTCCCAGGCTGGGGTGGTTAGTAGAGGCCTCACTCAGGGTACAGCCCCATTTCCTCCTTCTGTGCGGGGTTGCATGGGGATTTGCTGCCAGCGGTTTGTTCTGGGAGTTCCCCGGGGGAAGAAAGTGAAGAAAGCAGGTCAAGGCCAAGGTGGGGGAAGCTAAGGAAGGATGCGTTCCTATCTGGTCTTGGGCTTTCCTGTGCTGGGGGGTTTTCCATAACTGAATCTCCTTAGTTGCTACTGTTCTGTTCAAATGTTCTTTCTTGGTGTTTCGGTTTTGCTAAATTGTATATACCTGGGACTGTGACCATCTCTTTTAGGTTCTCTAGTTTGTTGGTATATAATGGTTCATAGTGAAGACATCTATTATGAGATCCTTTGTATTTCTGTGATATCAGTTATAAAGTCTCCTTTCATTTCTAGTTTTACTTGGTACTCTCTCTCTCTTTTTTTCTTGGTCCGTCTAGCTAAAGGCCGTCAGCTCTGTTGATCTTTAAGAAACACAACTCTGAGTTTTGTTATTGTTCATTGTCTTGATTTCTGGAAATTTCAGTTATTTCTGCTCTGATCTTTCTTCTTTCCTTGTTCTGTCTTTGGCTGTTTGTCCTTTCTTTGTTGTTTCTTGAAGTATGAAGTTAGGTTGTTTATTTGAGATCTGTCTTTTTCTTCATGTAGTGTTTATCACTATACACTTCCTTCTTAAAAACAGTTTTGCTGCATCCTGTAAGTTTTGGTATATTTTGTTTCCATTTTTGTTGGTCTCCAGATAAATAAATTTCTCCCTTTTTTGATTCCTTCTTTGTCCCATTGGTGGTTCAGGAATGTGTTGTTTAATTTCCTCACATTTGTGAATTTTCAAAAATTCCTCCTATTGTTGATTTCTTTTTTTTAAAAATTTATTTATTTATTTATTTATTTGAAAGTCAGAGTTACACAGAGAGGAGAGAGAAAGAGAGAGAGAGAGAGGTCTTCCATCCGATGGTTCACTCCCCAATTGGCCACAGTGGCCGGAGCTGCACCAATCCAAAACCAGGAGCCAGAATTCTCTTCCGGGTCTCCCATGCCAGTGCAGGGGCCCAAGGACTTGGGCCATCTTCCACTGCTTTCCCAGGCCATAGCAGAGAGTTGGATCAGAGTGGAGCAGCCAGGACTCAAACCAGCGCCCGTATGGGATGCTGGTGCTTCAAGCCAGGGCGTTAACCCGCTGCACCACAGCACCGGCCCCCCCTATTGTTGATTTCTTTTTTTTTTTTTTTTTTTAATTTTTTTTTGACAGGCAGAGTGGACAGTGAGAGAGCGAGACAGAGAGAAATCTATTGTTGATTTCTAACAACAAACTATCCAGAAAAGATTATAGGAGTGGGCTGGCCGGCGCATGCAGCTCACTAGGCTAATCCTCCGCCTGCGGCGCCGGCACACCGGGTTCTAGTTCCGGTCGGGGCGCCGGATTCTGTCCCGGTTGCTCCTCTTCCAGGCCAGCTCTCTACTGTGGCCTGGGAAGGCAGTGGAGGATGGCCCAGTGCTTGGGCCCTGCACCTGCATGGGAGACCAGGAGGAAGCACCTGGCTCCTGGCTCCTGGCTCCTGGCTTCTGATTGGTGCAGCACGCCGGCCATAGCGGCCATTTGGGGGGTGAACCAATGGAAGGAAGACCTTTCTCTCTGTCTGTCTCTCTCTCACTCTGTAACTCTGCCTGTCAAGAAAAAAAAAAAAAAAAAGGAGTGGGCATTGTGGTGCAGCAGGTTGAGCCACTCTGCGCCTTGGGGTAGGCACATCCCATTTCAGAGTGTGCCTTTGGGAGTCCTAGCTGCTCTGCATTTCTGATCCAACCTCCTGCTAATGTGCTCAGGCCCTTGCCACCACCCACCCACCCACCCACCCACCCAAGAGTTCCAGGCTCCTGGCTTTGGCCTGGTCTACCCCCCGCTGGAGTGAACCAGCCAATGAAGGAATGGAGGATCCATCTCTCTTCCTCTCTCACTCCCCCCCCCCCCGCACCGTTACTTTGCCTTTTAAGTAAGCATATCTTTTTTAAAAATGATACCATTGACAATACCATCACAAGGAATAAAATACCTAGGAATAAACCTAACCAAGGAGTGGAAAGATCTGTGCACTGAAAACCATAAGACGATGAAAAGTGTTGCTGAGGACACTAATAGATGAAACAATATCTCCTGTTCTTGGATTGGAGAAATTAACATTGGTAAAATGTCCACACTGCCGAAAGCAATCTACAGATTTAGTGCAATTGTATTCAAAATTCCAATAGTGTTTTTCCCAGAAATTCTTCAAAAATCCTAACATTTCATTATGGAACCACAAACAACCCCAAATAGCCAAAGCAATCATGAAAAAGAACAAATCTGGGAAAATAACATGCCCTGATTTCAAATTATATTACAAACCTATAATAATCAAAACAGTGTGGTACTGGCATAACATATAGACATATAGACCAACAGAGCAGTAAAAAGGGCCCAGAGATAACCTCATGCAAATAAAGTCAACTAATCTCTGATGAGAGTGCCACACAGTAGGGGAAAGAAAGTATGCAAAAAGTGAAATTGGATCCTTAGGCCATATAGGAAAATCAACTCACAGTGGCTTAAAAGCTTAAATGTAAGATCTGAAACTATAAAACTCCTAGAAGGGAAGATACGGAAACAGTTACTTGACGTTGCTCTTGGCAATGACTCTTTCCAACATTACACCAAAAGCACAGGAAACAAGAGCAAAAATAAATAAATAAAAAAAAGTAGGGGCCGGCACTGTGGCACAGCGGGTTAAAGCCCCGGCCTGCAGTGCTAGCGTCCCATATGGGTGCCGGTTCTAATCCTAGCCGCTCTGCTTCCTATCCAGCTCTCTGCTATGGCCTGCGAAAGCAGTAGAAGATGGCCCCAATTTGGGAAAAGGGGGCTGCCTTCCATTTCCCACCCCGGGCACCTGAGGAAGATTCTTCAGAAAAAGGGGCATCTGTGAACCATCAGCTGTCCACACCATAGCAGCTCAGGGAGGCTCACCAGCTGGCAAACAAAATCCAAGTGAGGCCCTACTGACAGCCACTACCTGTTCCAAATATTTTCAAAGGCTCCTGGATGCCTGCATGGCTTCTACCACTGTAAATGGGATTCGGAACAATTGGAGAAAGGGCTGACACTTTCTTCTGGAGCAGATGATGAAATAGTTAACACCTTGAACTAATTCTACACAATAAAGGCCAGAGCCAAGGGGTGGTCGTAACACTACCTGGGCCTCACCTCCACGGTCCTGCACTGTGGGAAGTCCTTTGGGAGTCTTGGAATTCCACAAACGTAGAGTGGGGTTACACTGACAGCAGCACAGATGAGCCTCGTGACAGCCCTTGGTTCCATCGCCACACTGCACACGTGGGAAAATCACGGAGAAAATAAGTGGAGATGATGTAACATTAGACCCCCACAGTGGAATGCGGGTTTGAGTAGAGGCGGTGGCCTAGGAATGCTGAGGAAAGGAGGGGAGGAGAAATGGCTGTTTTTGAGCACCTTCTCGGTGCCAGGCGCCACGGAACGGGCACACCTGCTTTCCGCATGGTTAATCTATGACTAATGTATTGAGTCCTCAAAATCCCCCTGGGAGTGTTAGTACCCCCATTCTCAGGCCTGGGAAACAGAATTCCCTCCCCTTCGGACATGGCATGGCTAGAAGTAGCTGCACGGCCCCAGCCACCTCCAGGGGCTGAGCAGTATTTTCTCCCGGGAGGAGCAGGAAAGAGACCAACAAGTAAGCCCTAGTGCCAACAGCTGGCTGATGAGTGAACAACTCACTGATCCTGTATGGCTTCCTGCGAAGACCTATCTACGCAAAATATGCTTAGAACAACCAAGAGACTTCCCACACTAAGATAGCACTGAGGGACGACAGTCCCAGTGCGTTCCTATGGACAGATGTGTCATGACAACAGCCAATTCGTGACTTCCGCTGTACAGTAACCATACCCCATGGGTCTTCTGCCTTAGCAAGATGTGTTTCTAGGTGGTAAAATCATCACCCAGTGATGCTGGCGTGCACATGCCTTTGAAGGTAAATGGTTTGCCACGCTGTTCACTTGTCCCCGTTTCCATTTCACTGTGCACTGATTAAAAACTTCCTCAGGGCTAACGTTTGGAAACCACTGGTGAGGATTGGAGGCCTGGTGGGAAAAAAGGAGGTGGACTGAGGGCTGCCACTGTAGCTCACTGGAAGAGTGGGTGAGCCCACAGTCCAGACTCCAGTGAGGAGAAGGGCTTAAAGGAGCAGGTGGCGCCGAGCCCTTCCTAGCTCTTTGCTAGTCCTCGCCTTCCTGAACCTGGGGCTCAGCTGTGGGATGGGAGCAGTTGAGCCCCTTGTTCCCCTCCCTCCCCGCAGGCCTGAAGCACTGGAAGCAGCTGAACTGGAGATGTTTTTATGCTTGAAATTGCTGAGGTGACCCGTTGAGGCTTTTGCTCAGCTGGGTACAACCTGCGCGGATTTTGAGAGGCGGAAGTAGGAAGAAGCAGCAGAGCCAGCTCAGCTGGAGGAGTGGAGTTTGGAGAGAAGGAAGGAGATAAGATAGAAATTTGCTAGCGAGAGAAAATTTGGGAAGAGAGGTTATGGTTGAAAGTGGTAGCAATGGCTTCTGGCATCAAAAGCATAATTTTTCCCCCCCTGACATCAGTTATGTAGTTTATTCTTATCAACTACCATCTCCAGTTCTCAGACATCACCTGGGTGTCTTCCACATCAATTCTCACACTCCCAGGATTAGAGAAGAGCTCAGAGATTCGGGGCTCGATTGCTCAAGACTGCCCCTCACTTCAGATGCCAGCCACACATGTGGTGCCCAGACAAGCCGCATTTCCACCCAGCTGAGCACCAGTTCGGAGCTTCCCAGCACCTCCCTGTCTTAGGTTAGGTAGCTCACTAGACTCACAGAACCCACGAAAGTACTATACTTATGCCTTATCACAGGGATATAACTGAACAGCCAGATAGTGTGGTATAAATAGGTCAAGATCTTGAAGGGTCCCAGGCAGAAGCCTCCGCCCCCATGGAGTCAGGCTGTGCCACCCTCCTGGCACATGAACCTGATCCTCAACTCGGGAGCTCTCTGAATCTGTCCTAGACCTTTCATTGAACTTAATCTCTAGGCCCCCTTCTGCCCCTCCCAGAAGGTAGGGGGATGGATTGAAAGCCCCCTACCCTCTAATCCCAAATTTGATCTTTCTGGCTACCGGCACCCCCATCCTGAGACTGTCTAGGAGTCCCACTCTGAGTCACCCCATTAGCATAAACCCCAGTGTGCCCCAAAGGGGCTCATTATGAATAACAAAATATAGTCTTATCACCTAGGAAATTGGAAGGGTTTTAGGAATTCTGTTCCAGGAATTGAGCAGAAAGACCAAATATCTATTTTTATTATGCCACTGTGGCAGATGAATAGATTTTCTTCTTCATGATGTGACCAATTCTTCTCTTCCATCTCCAGGTTAATCTTCAATAAAAGGCTCGGCTGAGTCATTAGTGCTTTGAGTTGCATTAAATAGTTTCCTGCAAAAGTATTTGGGCCTGCTTCAAACAGTCCAAATAGACGCCCCGCCCCCAAATCCATCCTTGGACCCTTGCCAAGAATTTCTTTGTTAGAGAGCAGTGGACTAACAGGTGCTAAGGAGAGGATGGACGTGGGGGAGGATATGGACATGTCGGGGCCCAGGGTACAAAGAGAATAGGATTTGATGGGGAATTCTCGAAAGTTTGGTTGTTTCGCGAGGATGAAGGCCTTGAATGCCAGGTGCAGAGTTCTGCCCCAGAGGCATGCAAAGGAGAATTCTTGACTTTGGGAGCAGGGGAGGGATTTGCCCCGAGCTGTGCTGTGAGAAGCCCTCTCTGATGCCACAGTGGAGGGTCTCTGGAGCCGCCCTGGAGATGGTTGGTAATGAGGCTGCCCCTGAAAGCCCACCTGGACCAGATGAGGAGGGCCCATGTGGTGGTCTTCATCGGGCCTGCAGTCTTCGGGAGGTCCTACGTCACCCTCATCACTGCCCAGTCCCTAGAAGGGATTGTTGGTTTGGGAAAACGCCTTTCTCTGGCTTTCTGTTTCTCACGGCAGGCATATTTATTAGCATAACAGTCTTGCTCCATCCACACTGTGTGTTTCCAACAGGAAGTTGGCAGACAACAGGCGCTCCCTCTCACTACTTCTTTGAGGTCTATCTGCCAGCAGGAAGCACAGGCTCCCCCACGTGGTGGGCAGCGTGGTGAAGGTCTAGGTCCACCCAGGATCAAAGCCCTGCCTGTTGGCGCACACAGCATGGTGATGACACTCCCCTCCTGGTGCCAGCACACTGCCTCTGAGCGTTGCACCTGCCCACCTGGTCACCACGCTGGGTGGACGTCCCTGCAAAAAGGGACTCTGTCCTCATGTGGCACAAAGGAAATCTCTCCAGGAAGCTACTGCTTGGGACAGCATGACCATCGGGGTGACACGCCCACCTCCAGGCCGGGCCCTGCTGAAGGCTGCAGCATAGCTATGGCTACTTTCGAGCTGCCTGGGCTGGGTGTACGTTCAGTAAACCCAGCTCTGCCCGCGCCATTGTGGACGGTCCCTGTATTCAAGCCTCCTCCAGTACCCCATTGGAGCGGCCATCTGTTCGTGCCAGCACCGGACTGTCAGCAGGATTGCGCGTGTGCAGTGAGTGTGCCGTGTCTGCATCAGGGCATGTGTTGTGCAGCACATCACAGTGAATGGCTGTGTGTGTGTGTGTGCACGCCTGTGCGTGTGTCACTGCAGAAACAGAAGGGGGAGTCCAGACAACATTGTTCCACAGCGCTGTGCTCGGGTCCCCACCTGCTCGCCCTCAAATCCAGGAAATTCCCAGTGCGAGACAAAGCCTCCAGATGGAATGAATCAGCTGAAAAGCATAAGTGGCTCAAGCAGAAAGTCGGGATCAGCTTCCTTGGCCCCAATTTCCTCTTCTGCATTTCAGAGTTTTAAGCTTCAGCCTCAGGCCCGGATTTGACTATTCAGCCGAATGGGCGCTGCCGAACGGGCAGAACAGCCCAGGGTCAGCCAAGATTCTCTGCATCCCTGCAGCCTCCCCTGGGGCTATGCCAGGGAGAGGGTCACCCCCTTGTCATAGCACCCCTGAGCAAGGATGGCTGCGCGGTGGGGAGAGGCAGGGAACATGGAGGGCCAAGGTTTTCAGAGTGAAGACAGAGAAGTTGTCTCTGCGAAGCTGAACAGGCCACAGAACTCCCAGCGAGGGGGCTGAGGTTCCCAACAGCAGGGCTTGTGCAGCTCGGATCCCATTTCCCGTGTTTTGCACACACACACACACACACACATGCACGCACACACACACAAAGCTGTAATCTAAAAGGCAGGCTCAGGCTCAGGTGCAAAATGCTGAGCTTCTCCATTTGTTTCAAGCTAGGGAGGCTCTTGTCCTGCTCCCAGGAGGTGGCTGAAGCCCCCAGCGCGCGCGCACACACACACACACACACACACACCGCAGTTCCAGGCAGACAAAGCTCTTCAGGCACCAAAGAGCCCCCCCTGGATTTCACAAGTGGCTGGGAAGGGCAGGTGACCCGCTGCTGAACAAGCCAGTGTCCCCAGACCAAGGCAGAAAGGGCAGCAAGAAGAGCTTGGAGGTCCCCAGGCTGAGTGCCTGCCCTGCTGCCCTCTCCCGCCCTTCCCAGGGTGCTGTTCCTTAGCACCCAGCTCAGCTCAGCGGTCTCCCCAAGGGAGGCCTCCCACACCGCTCTCTTTGCTCCTGAAAAAATGACCACAGTCTGACTGCTTGTTGCATATTTTGTCTGTGGTCACTCAGCCCAGTCCTACATGCATGCATCCTCAAAGAGAGGCACTTCAGCCGGCGCCGCGGCTCAATAGCCTAATCTTCTGCCTGTGGCGCCAGCATACCGAGTTCTAGTCCCGGTCAGGGCGCTGGATTCTATCCCAGTCACCCCTCTTCCTGTCCAGCTCTCTGCTGTGGCCCTGGAGTACAGTGGAGGATGGCCCAAGTCCTTGGGCCCTGCACCCGCATGGGAGACCAGGAGAGGCACCTGGCTCCTGGCTTCATATCAGTGTGGTGTGCTGGCCACAGCGCGCCGGCCGCAGCAGCCATTGGAGGGTGAACCAACGGAAAAGGAAGACCTTTCTCTCTGTCTCTGTCTCTCACTGTCCACTCTGCCTGTCAAAAAAAAAAATTCTAACTTCATAACTGTTAGACAATGAATTTTGGGCAGGTGCTGTGGCGCAGTAGGTTAAAGCCCTGCCCTGAAGCGCCGGCATCCCACATGGGCGCCGGTTCTAATCCCGGCTGCTCCTCTTCCGATCCAGCTCTCTGCTGTGGCCTGGGAAAGCAGTAGAAGATGGCCCAAGTACTTGGGCCCCTGAACCCATGTGGGAGACCTGGAAGGCGTTCCTGGTTTCAGATAGGCACAGCTCTGGCCATTGCAGCCATCTGGAGAGTGAACCAGGAGATGGAAGACCTCTCTGCGTCTCTACCTCCCTCTGTAACTTTGTCTTTCAAATCAATAAAATATATCTTTAAAAAAAAGAGGCACTTCAGAGAAGAGGGACTGGGCTCGTTCTGTTCACCTGGTGTGGGGGCTGACACAGGTGTGGTATGGGGGCTGGCACAGGCGTGGTGTGGGGGCTGACACAGGCGTGCACCAGGAAGCTGTGAGCGGCTGAATGGACAAGTGAGTGGCCGCGTGAATAAATGCAGGCCCCCCAGGGGATGTCTGCTGCTTGTTTAGAGATGCAAGAATATGAGTGACTGAGAGTAAGGGTTCTGGGACTTGAGGGCCTGCCTTTTGGTCCTAGCTGTGCAACCTGTGTGACCAACAGGTTACTTAAACAAACCAGCAAAAACGATGTGCCTCAGTTTCCCCATCTATACAGCAGGGATAAGAGTAGCACTACCTGCAGGGTTGCTGTGGTTTTTATGAACTAGTGCTTGTGAAGGACTCGCAGCCAGACCTGGCAGAGAGAAAAGGCTCCGTTGTCAGCGGTTAGTGTCATCACGAGAAATCGGCCAAGCTGGAGTGTTTCTCTTTTATGGATGACGAAGCAAACCGAGGCTCAGATGCCGATTGTGACTTGCTGGAGGTCACATGGTTAAAGAGGCAAGATTTGGACCTTTGGACCCTGGTTCACGTGGCTTAGAAGGTGAAGCCTGTTTAGGGTCACACCCTTGGGCGTCTCGCTGCCCAGCCCTTGGGCGCAGACCTTGGAGCTGAGAGGAAAGGCAGCTGGTTAGGAGCAAACTTGTCTCTGGCACTCGGGGCCCCGTGTTCAAGAAGGGGTGTGGGCATTGGAGAAGGAGAGGGAGCCCTCAATGGGGAAACTGTCTCAGCAGCCGAGCTGGGAGAACCCCTCCCACTCCTGCCCCCAGCGTCCAGCCCTGCAGGCTTCCTTCAACCTGAACAGCTGGAATGTGAAGTTGTAGAGCCATACCTTGCCTCCCCACCATGAAAGGGACTCTTAGAGTTTGAGTTTCACGAATGTTTTAAATGTGCATGCACTTCAAAGGAATATTACACTGTGATAAAAGCTACAAATTGGCACATTTTCTTTGAGATCCCAGTGGTAAGTCCGGATGCCTACTTGGCAAAGTGATTTTTAAGCCTTTTGCAAACATTAGCCAGGAAAGGGAGGGGCCAGATGCTGGGATCCCCTGCGGACTCTGAGCTGCTGTAGGAGCCTCCTAATTGGAGCACCCCTGTGGGATGACCAGGATGAGGGGCAGGGACCGGATCACCTTCTCTGTATTTGAGGCCATACCCTGAGTCTAGGCTCAGAGCAGGGGCCACCCCAGAGCGTGGCTGGAAGTTTTACCCCATCTCCCACATCACCGCTTCTCAGGCTGGCAAAACAACACGCTCTAAGTAGACACCTTGTGTTTGCATTGAAAATAGAGCTAGAAGACTCCTCTACTGTGTCCCAGTGTCCCGGGAGCCCCCACGGGGCTGCCACAATGTTGTGCCTGTTTGCAGCTGTAAATGCACTCCTCCCCAAATGTGGCTGTGGAGCCCTCAAACAGAAAGGGAATGATAGAGGTTTGCAGAGAGATAGGTTGGCTCTCCGACACCAGCCCATGTGCACGGCAGTGGTATAGTGGAGCTGAAGAAAAGTCTCAGAAGAAATGGTTCCAGAGGACAGAGAGGGGACAGGCTCAGCTGAGCACCGAGGAAGGGCTGCCGGTCAGGAGGTTATCTGACGTTTTCTGGATGGGCCTGAAGCGGAAGTAGGGGGAGGGGAAGTTGATGGGATCACAGCATCTGAAAGGATCTGGGTGTTCACCTGATTATTTTTCCTCTCTTCATGGAGGGTGCAGGCTGAGCTGCCTCGATTGGCTCCCCTCTCTGTCCCTGGTATCCAGGGGGCACCCCACCGATGGATCTCATCCCCAGTGTTCCCAATGGAAGCCTGGGAAGAAGGGGACAGCTCTGGGTGGGGTTGCTGTTGCTTTTAATCCTGACGGCAGGCTGACGGAGTGAGTCTAGGTATCGGTCCCACGTCAGAGCCATGACCCTGGGGTAGGAGGGAACGAAGCTGCCCACAGCACGCAGCCGGAATTGGTAGGGGCCAGGAGGGAGGGACACCCTTGCACACCACTCTGCCACCTGCTCTGAGCATGCGTGGAGGGACACACCACTCTCCAGGGGGCGCTGCACGCCATGAGCAGCCTCCTGATGCAGCGGCACAGACCTGGGCCACTACCCCACCCTTCTCACGGATCATTACCATAAATGTAAACCCCACTGCCACGGACCCTTGTGAACATACGTCGTTGTGGACATGTGCGCGTGTTTTGGAAGAAAGATTCCTGGAAGTGTGGTTGCTCGTTCTAACCACATGCGCTTGTTAAGTCTCCATAGTTACTGCTAAGTTACCCTTCAAAGAGGCTGGGTCAATATTCCTGCCTGCCAACAATGGATGAGATTTTTACTTCTCCACACCCTGGCCAACCCTGGGGGTTACTGATATATTTTCTCTAGGATGATAGAGAAAAAAGATCCTGTTGTTTTTATTTGTCATTTTAGCTGTGATTCCCTGAATATCATCCCTAAAGTTGAGCATCTTCACATTTACCTGTCATTTATATCTTTTATATGTAAATCACCTTCTGATACAGTTTGCCCACTTAATTTGATCCCTTATTTGTTGACTTGATCTCTTTATTATTGATTTATAGGAACTCTTTGTATGTTCTGGATGTTACTCCTCTGTTTTATTTAGATAGTATAACTCTTTTCTTCTATTTACCACTCCTGTGTGATGATAAAAATAACATTAAAAATTTATCACGTTATGACAAGCAAGTTTTAAACTGTGGAATCAAGGTCTAAGTCATATTTGTTTGCTTGTGAACTTGATGTATTAATAAGGAAGTTTTTCCTAGTGAGATTATAAAATAGTGTATTCTTTATGTTTGCCTTTAAGTCATTTGTTATTTATCTTAATTATGCTATGGGATTATTCTATATAGGATTTTTTCAAATAGATAGCCAATTGCTCCCTCTCCATAATTTATGGAATGTTTTACTATTTTACCACTGAATGTCAAAAGCCAACTTTGTGATAAAATATTCATCAGTGTGTGCAGGGTCTGATTCTGGGTTTGTTTCTCTACCTTTGGATACTTCTGCAGCAATTCATCACCGATTTTCCTGCTAAAATTTTATATTTGGATCTCTGAAAGGGGAAGTTACCTTTATTTTTCTTTTTTCTTGGTTCTCTCTGGAAGTTTCCACTCCAGGCGAAAGAAATCCCCATTAACAGTCTTACTGAGATTACAAGCGGGAGTCCATTGAAGTTGCAAGAGTTGATTCTCTACGTCTTCTTGAGGCCACTCAGCCAACTTCGGTGGCTTTCTTTATATACTTCTTAGATATTTCCATTCATTTTCTTGCTAGAATTTTTTGGAATTTGTTGCTTTTAAGAATGAATTCGTTGCTCATTTCCTCTTCTAATTGGTTTTTGTTAGTATATAATTAAGCTATTGATTTTTCTATGCTGCTCTTACATCTGGTGGCTGCCAAACTCTCTTGTTGGTTTCTCAGTTGATTTTCTTGAGAGTTTTCCAGGCAGATGATCATCTGATCTGCAAATAATTCCAGTTTGTTCCCTTTTCCCATTATTCTTTCCATTTTCTCTGCTTATTATGATATTGGCTAGAACCTCCAATAAGATGGTTGATTAGAGCCGTGATCACAGCATTGTTTCATTTTATTTCATCATCAAGCATGATGATTATTGTAGCTTTCCAATGTCCTCTATCATACTAAGAAACTTACTTGTTAGACACTTTGTTGGGTTTTTCTTACATTTTTAACAAATAGGGATTTTTAGAGATTTAGGTTCACAGCAAAACTGAGTGGAAAAGACAGAGATTTCCCACTTACTCCCTGCCCCTATGCACATACTGCCTCCCCTCTATCAGCGTCTTTCACCCCCACCCCCCACATTTAAACATGTGCTGACATGTCATTATCATGCAAAGTCCATGAATTATATTAGGGCTCACCCCTTATGTTTACATTCTGTAGATTTTGGTAAACACATAATGACCCTCTTACAAGGTCAATATCCAAATAATTTTGCAACTTACTTCTATGGTCATTGCCCCATTTGTCCTTGAACCAATTTTTTTTTTATTTATTTATTTATTTTTTTTTTGACAGGCAGAGTGGACAGTGAGAGAGAGAGAGACAGAGAGAAAGGTCTTCCTTTGACGTTGGTTCACCCTCCAATGGCCGCCGCAGCCGGCGCACCGCACTGATCCGATGGCAGGAGCCAGGTACTTATCCTGGTCTCCCATGGGGTGCAGGGCCCAAGCACTTGGGCCATCCTCCACTGCACTCCCTGGCCACAGCAGAGAGCTGGTCTGGAAGAGGGGCAACCAGGACAGAATCCGGCGCCCCGACCGGGACTAGAACACTGTGTGCCGGCGCCGCTAGGCGGAGGATTAGCCTAGTGAGCCGCAGCGCCAGCCTTCCTTGAACCAATTTTAAGAACTTAATAGTTCACTTAAAAGCTGTCCATTTTGTCTAGGTATTTGAACTTGAGATAAAGTTGTATATGGTTGTCTTAAAAACTTAAAAAAACTTTATGTGTCTGTACATGTATCTCCCTTTTAGTTCCATTTCTTTGTTATATTAAACTATTGTCTACTGAAACATCTACTTTTTGCTGATCCATTGCTTTTTTTATTAATGTCTACTTTAGTGTTAGTCTCATCACCCTACTTTTTGGAATCAAATAATTTTTAATTATAATTTTTTAATGTATTTGAAAGGCAGTGTTACACACACACACACTCATACATACAGAGAGAGAGAGAGAGAATGAGAGATCTTCCATCTGCTGGTTCATTCCCCAAATGTCCACAAGAGCTAGGTCTGGGCCAGGCCAAAGCCAGGAGCCAGTAGCTTCATCCAGCTCTCTCGTGTTGGTGCAGGCACCCAAGCATTTGAGTCATCTTCTACTGCTTTCCCAGGCTCAACCTTCTATGCCACAGTACCGGGCCCAGTATTTTTTTTTCTAACAAAGGCACATAAGCTGTACTTTTTCATTAGAGTACTGCTTTGGCAGCAAAACACAGATTTTGTGATATGTGATATGGTACTACTATTATCATTCATATAGAATGGTGGAAAAGTGTATATTTTCTTTTTTTTTTTACTTGATAGCTATCAAATGTTTGTGTTAATCTTTAATTTATTGACTTTCAATCGAGATTGTGGTTTAAGTAATAGCAATTTTTGGAGTTTATTAAGGTTTCCTTTATGGCCTAGACTGTGCCCTTGGTGATCAAAGGAATATATAACCTTTGTTAGTTAAACAGACAGGTGTGTGTGTGTGTGTGTGTGTGTGTGTATGAAAGAGTGATTTATCAAGTTAATTAGATATTTACTCAAATATTTCTAATTATTTCTGTGAGAGTTTTGTTAAAATTGCTTAAGGATCTGATTTATTCTTGTAATCCTATCAGGTTTCTTCTCTATGTACCTTGATCTATGACTTGGGTACAACAAAAAAAGTCTCTGATTTGTTACCTAAAGGTTATTACTTTTTTTCAGTTTGACAGATCCCTCTTTGTGCTATTAAATGCTTTGATTTTTAATCCCATTTCATCAGAATTTGATGTTACTGTTCTTCTGTTTTTATTATTAGCATTTTTATTAGCTATATTTAATTTTTTCTGATTTTTTTAAATGTGTCTCACACAAATGGCATATCACTGGAGTTTGTATTTTTGTCCAACCACAGTCTTATTTTAATTAATGAGTTGAACCCATTCACATCTATTGTAACAATTGGCATTATTAAAATTATCCTTATAATTTTTCCCTATTTTTTATGTTTTTTAGTTGTTTCTATCCATTTTTTCTTACATTTTGTTATACTAAACTTGTTAAAATTTTTCACTTTTAAAAATGTATACTTAAAGTTTTATTTCAGGGCTGATGCTGTGGCACAGCGGGTTAATCCTCCACCTGTGGTGGCAGCATCCCATTTGGGCACTGGTTCTGGTCCCAGTTGCTCAACTTCTGATCCAGCTCTCTGCTATGGCCTGGGAAAGCAGCGGAAGGTAGCACAAGTCCTTGGGCCCCTGCACCACATGGGAGATCCAGAGGAAGCTCCTGGATCTTGCTTCAGATCGGCTCAGCTCCAGCCATTGCGGTCATTTGGGGAGTGAACCAGTGGCTGGAAGACCTTTCTCTCTGTCTCTCCTTCTCACTGTCTGTAGCTCTACCTCTCAAATAAATAAATAAATAAATATTTAATACAAAAAGTTATATTTCAAACACTATCTATAGTCTTATCACCCCCACAATAAATCAAACAATACACTTTTACTTGCCTTCATTGCATTTACCCTTTTTTTTGTTCTGTGGTTATTTTGTTTTCATTAAAATATAACACACAGTAACATGCCCAAGTATAAAGTATACAGCTTAATGAATTTTCCAAGGCGAACACACTCACGTAAACATCACCAGGTCAAGAAACAGAACACCTAGAGCACCCACGCCAAAGGCCTTTGTGGAGTCCCCTTCCCGCCATTTTCCCTCCACGTGAACCACAATTCTGATTTCCACCACACGTGTCAGTTGGTCCTGTTTTCAGCGTTCTGTAGATGGAATCATAGCATTTCTTCCTTTGTGTTTGGCTTCATTTGCTCAACATTTAGCCTCTCAAACTCACACACAGCCACATAGCAACAATACATTATTTCTAAAGGTTTATTTATTATTTATTTGGAAGGCAAAGTACAGAGAAAGAGAGAGGGAGAGAGAACCTACATTCACTGATTCACACCCCTAAATGGCTGCCATTGCCCAGGCTAAGCCGGGCCAAAGATAGGAGCCAGGAGCTCTCTCTGGGTCTCCCACAAGTGGCAGGGGCCCAGGTGTCTGTGCTGTCATCCCCTGCTTTCCCAGGTGCATTAGCCGGAAGGGTGATCAGAAGGTAAACAGCAGGCACTAGAGCTGGTGCTCTGATATGGGTTGCCAGTGTTGTAAGCGGCAGCTTAACCCGCTATGCCACAATGCTGGTCACAGTATTACCAGACGTGAGTGGAGTAGAGGGTCATGTCTTCACACAAGAAAGAATTGAGGCACGAGACAGACTAGTGGTAAGCAAGGTAGCAAGATTTAATGGGGTAGGCCGGCACCGCGGCTCACTAGGCTAATCCTCTGCCTTGCGGCGCCGGCACACTGGGTTCTAGTCCCAGTCGGGGCACCAGATTCTGTCCCGGTTGCCCCTCTTCCAGGCCAGCTCTCTGCTGTGGCCCAGGAGTGCAGTGGAGGATGGCCCAAGTGCTTGGGCCCTGCACCCCATGGGAGACCAGGAGAAGCACCTGGCTCCTGCCATTGGATCAGCACGGTGCACTGGCCACAGTGCGCCGGACGTGGCGGCCATTGGAGGGTGAACCAACGGCAAAGGAAGACCTTTCTCTCTGTCTGTCTCTCTCTCTCTCACTGCCCACTCTGCCTGTCAAAAAAAAAAAAAAAAGATTTAATGGGGTAGGGAAGCCATCAGAATGGATGGGCACCACTCCAGATGGAATCCGAGAGTGCCCAGCCATTCAGACTAGGGAAAGCAAGGCTACTTAGTTTAATGGAGAGAATACATGTGGTAGGCCAGGCGGGCATCTCAGCAAAGACCTGGGAGCTGACTGCTGAGGGCTGAAACACACCCGACAGAACGGTGGGCACCTCCGTCAAGAACTGAGAACGCCCAGTTGAGAGCAGTGCACCTGATGGGCCAGGTGAGTGTCTCAGGAAAGAGCTGAGTGTGCAGTCAGTACTCACACTGGGGCTTGTATGGGACCGGGGTGCACTTCTAACTGCCATTTCTTCTCCTGGACAAAGGGTTTGCTGGGTGTGAAATTCCTGCCAAGGCCTTATTCCCCGGTAGCTCATTTGGCACTGGGCAGAGAGGACTCTCCTGGGTGCCCCCTTGGGGAGAAGGCTGGGCCCACCTGTGAAGTCACTGGGGTAGGGCAGGACCTTGTCATGTGAAATTCTGGGCTGCTTCCAAGGTGCTGCCCAGGCTGCTGGAGGCTGCTGCCCTCCTTCCCCAGGTGCTTTGTTTTCCTTGGGCCCCCTCGCACCCCCCAGACTGATTTCTAAGGTTCTACCCAACCACAGCCGTACATTCCTTGTCTTCTGTCCTATTCTATCTTATGACTATTTCACAAGGTATTTTCTTGTGTTTTTTGGCATAAACACCTATGCCTGCCTTTTGGAACAGGATGGTGTGTGTATACAGTCTCCCTTGGTATCCAGAGGGGATTTCTTCAAAGCTTCACCCCTTGGATACCAAAACCCCCAGACTCTCCAGGCCCTCATATAAAATGGGATAGTATTTGCCCACAACCTGCATAATTCCTCCCATAAACTTTAAAATGTCTTTAGACACCTCTAATATAATACCTAAAACAATGTAAATGCCATGTGAGTAGTGTTATACTGAATTTTTTTAGTGAATGGTGACAAGGAAAAAATCTGTATATGTTGAGTACACACAGTTTTTTTTTTTCTGAAGATTTTCCATCCTTGGTTGGTTGAATCCACAGGCTCAAGTGAATCTAGCATTTGTGATGCTGTCAGTTTTCCAAGTAGCATACCCACATTATCATTTAAAGTTTCTTACCCACAATAGTCACAGCTTACGCGCTCTTTACAAATGACTTTTATGGTTTTATTTGATCAGCATTGTTTCTGGAACTCCTTCTCTTTTGCTTGTGTGCACGTCGTCATTTTTCCTTCTTGCGGGAGAACACTTCTTACTGTTTATTTTAGAAAGTGCAGGTGCTTTCCTGCCCGGAAGCGTCTCTCCTTTGCCCTTCTCACGAGTGACGGCTGCATCGTAGGCTCATGCAGAATCCCAGGTTCCAAGTGACTGGCACGCAGAACGCAGAGGCTCTGGCTCAGCGATCCTGGAAGTCTCCTGAGGGGCCCTGCCAATCCCAGCACCCATGCATTTCTTGTAGGTAGAGACAATTTCCTCTGTGACTTCTCGAACACCCCCTGCCCTCTCTTCTCTCGTCCTGCAACTCCCATTTGATGGCTGTTGCAGTTTCTCCCCCTTGCCCGGCCCTTTGCTTTCATCCTGTGCTCCGTGCTCCTTGTGCTGTCGCATCGTGTTCCGAGATACGCCCTCAGCTCGTCTTCAGATCACCGACTCGCTCTTCAGCTGCGTGCATTCCCTGTTCAGTCCACCTGTCAAGCTTGTTTTCCCTAACTTAGCAGTCAACTTTTCAGTATCCTTTAAAAAAAAAAGTCTTCTCTCTGAAGCCACTAATTATACTTATTCAAAGTTCTCAATTCCTATTCTGCTTTCTCTATTAAATCTGATTTCTCAGATACATTTTTGTTGTTGATGATTGGATTTGGCGACTGTCTTTCCTAGTGTTACTATTCAGAGAACATGGTGGAAAGACTTTCTGATTACTCATGCTTAGATTCTCAACTCAGTTCGCAGATTTGCAAACAGGCTGGAGCAGCTAGCAGTACTGGTGCTGCCGTGGAGACGGTTCAGAGGTGCTCACTTTGGTGTGTGTGGTTACGGCCCCGCCCATCTCTCCCCTTCCTCCCTCCTTCCTCTTCCCTCTCCTAGGCCCCCTTTCTGCTCCAGAACCATAAAGCATCCAACCTTCATTTACAGGTTGTTTCGGGGGCCCCTTGACGGATTCTTTGATGAGCCCTTATGAGTCAAAGCTGGGAGAGGCGTCCTCCCTGGTGGGGACCGGGAAAGAGGAAGAGGAGGCCAGGAAATGTCAACAGCCTTTGAATATGGCAAAGATTGAGACAAGAAAATAAGATTAACTGACCAATCCAAGGTGCGGAACTGGCACGGGAGAGAAAGGAACCGCGCCTTCCTTGGTGAAGAACCGACAAGGACACGGGTGAGTGTGGCCGGCTGCTGGGTCTGTCCAGGTGGTTCCTGTGGCCATGGCTGACCCTGCGGAGCCACTGGGGGATGCGGTGTGAACACCTTGGGTTGGTCCAAAGGCTTAGGTGGGACAGATAAAAGCTTCCAGCCCTAACCCCACGCCTGAGGGGGGGGTGGGGTGGGGGTTGGTGTCTTGAAATCCCACCGGTCTTTCTTCCCTGCAAGAAAAGCCTTGTGTCTTTTGATTCCCTAGGACTAGGATAAGAACAGGATAATCCCGGGTTCACAGACTTTGTAAGTCAAGCAAATTCCAGATCTGCCTCCAAGCCCATCCTGGATACGTTTGCAATTTAGGATTTCATTCTTGTGTGTATTATAAACATCTTGTCTGCCAGACCTAAGAAACTCCCCCACTCCCCCACTGGTTGATTTTTTCTCCGCAAGCCTGTAGATATCCTTCATGGTAACTTGACAAGAGAGAGGTGCTCTGAGGCCTGTTTTATAGGTTTTCTATTCTACAGGTTTGCTGCCCGTTACCAGCATCTGTCAGATTCATAAAGCAGCAGTATGCACGCTTTCCTGTTGGTTGATTTTATTTAGACACTAATTCTTGTAGCCCTTAAAAAAGAAGAAAGGCTAAGGCATATCTCCTCTCGGAAACTCCTCACCTGCTCCATACATCACAGCTTAAGGAGGAGCTGCGGAAATAATGTTGCACGACAAAGAAAGATGTAAATAAAACCACCCGGAGTTTAATAATCCACAATGACTGCTCTCCAAAAGGACTCCCAATGTCGGCGCTGTTGTCAGACACTGGAACACGCAGAAGCCAGCTGCAGCTCCGGCAACGACGTCTCTGCATCTGTGAGTAGCAGCCGACGCCTCTGCCGTGGAGGAATGAAATAGATGCCCCTAGCTGAAATGATTTCCTGCAAGTGAACAGGAACCGAATCCGGGAGGCCAACACACCGGCCCCAGTTTTATGGGGCCATTAGGCAGTCCCTGGGACAGAAGGGGAGGGAAGTGACCGCCCGGGAGATGGAACCTTGGGTGGGACCCTGCAGCACCTCAGCCCCCTCTGTCCCCTGCTGGTCCCGTTGCAGAGGTAGGTGCTGCTAGGAAGTCGGGAGCTATGGCGAGCTGCCCACGGCTGGACAGGCGCGCAGACAGGAGGCTGCCTCAAGGATACCTTCTATTGCGGTTACTCGTCCTGGGAACCCAGGCTGCAACCCGTGTGCACCTCTCCAGCCATTTCCAGGGGTCGGTGGGGGCCGGTAGAGAAGGGGCGGAGACAGAGACGTTGGGGCAAACCGTATCCCCAAAGGGCACCGAGGCTGACCTCTGCTGCTCCTTTGGTCCCTGAGAGGCTTCCTGTCCCCAGCTGTGGAAGTGGTCCCGCATTGTCCCTGCAGGCTCCTGGCCTCTCCCGCTCTCCCTCTCTGTATCCCACCCACCTCCAGCGTCTCTTGTCTCTCCTCACTTGCATTTCTGCGTCCCTCTTGACCACTGTGGGCTCCTCCAAGTCCCAATGCGTTGGGCCTCAGTTTCTTTGTCTGTCAAATGGGGATAAGCACAGGCGCCGAGAAAGAATCCGAGGGCCCTGGAGAGGCGTCAGCGAGGCCAGAGATGGCAAAGGCTCAGCACACCTTTGTCACAAGGTCACCTTCTAAGAATGGGGGTGGGGGGTGGGGCATGGAGCGCTCTACCGGCCGCCGGTTCCGCCGGTTCTCTCGCCAGCAGCAGGAAACTGCGGAGCAGGCCAGGAACCGGCCCAACCCTCGCCGCCGTGTCCACGGCGCGCATTTCTCACGCTCCAACCCTTTTTGTTCCGCGGCGCGTGTTCTCTCGGCCCTGGTCACGGAATAGTCCCCGTCCCCTTTCTGTTCACCAGGAAATCAAGGGGGACCCCGGCCACTGAAACCCAGCTCCCCCGGGAGCCTCTGTGGGCAAGGCTGACCTGCGCGGTGGCGCCCGGTGCCCGCGGGGAGCCGACCGGCCGTGGCCAGGAGGCGCGTGGCCGCTTCCCGGTCGCGTGCACGGGTCAGCGGGCGGCCGCGGCCGGGCGGGTGGAAAGGAGACCGCCGCATTGTTTGCTTCCCGAGGGGCGCCGGTGCCACCTCGCGGCCGCCGTGGGGAACGCACGCCGAGGAACCCCGCGTCCTGCCCACGGGGCCTCCTGCCCAGCAAAGCGGCGCCCTCCCAGCGCACCCCTGCTGGGGCCACTCTGCTGAAAGCTTCGGCACGCATTGAATTCAGCATGCATCCTCTGATGATGCCACACCCTGTGCTCGGCCCTGGGAGAGCAGAGAGATAATTAGGGGCTGCAGCAGAAGGACAGGCCCCGCTTTAGCTCTAGGAGATCCCGGGACCGGGTCAGAGCCCCCCGACCCCCACCCCGTGCAAGACCGGCTGAACTACCAGCCCCAGTCCGAATGCAAACCGCCGAACCGAGTCACCACGCAGAGAGGCCGGCTGCGCTCGTCTCGGGTTTTGCTTTCAGCCCTACTTGCTCCAGTTTGAAACATTCCGCCTCCTGGGCTTGCGACCCTGCCAGCCCAAACTGCTCACTGGACCGCCAGGGCTGTGCCCACAGGCATTTCCGGGACTGCCCCTCTCTGCAGAGCTTTCTGTAGAACCCAGAGGCCGAGGCTCATTTTCCTGCCGGGAGCCTCAGGGGAGACCTGAGAGGGTCAGGTTCCTATAAAAGAGGGGCTCGGAATCCCCAACCCCTGTTTCCCAGAAGGCTTTGGGTCCTGGAGCAGATTGCCGCGGCCGCCTCCTCCTTAGCATTGAACATCAAGGACTCCCTGTCGACAGGGGCAGGCATCTCCAAGCCAAAGAAAGCCAAGGTCCCTTTTGCACCTGTTCTCGAAAACAGCGGAGCCGACCTGCCTTCCATTTATATAACTTAAGGAGACTCCAGAGATAATAAGGCAAATCTGTTCCAAGGTGACTTAAGGTCTCCATTTGTAGACAGAGCAGCAGCTGGCATAATTCTAAGTTTCCGCCTGAGCAGGCACTTCCATTACCCTCGGAACCTCCATGGCTGGTTTCTGGAAAGATCAGCTCCAGCGAGGGGGGCGGGAAGGTGGCTGCTAGCGAAGCCGTCTCTGGAGCATCCGTCCGAGCCCTCTGCTGCCCCCAGGTGTCGGAGTGGGAGGGCGGATCCCGCCTCCAGCTTTGCTCCGGGGTTGAACGCGGCTCCCCGCTGCGGGCTTCTCTGGGCTGGGCGGAGCGCGCTGCGATCCCTCCGAGGCTTCTCCGTAGCAAGCGCCGCGGTGTCTGACACCCACGGGGAGGTGTACAGTTCTGATCTGGAAAGCGGTCCATTCGTGCCCAGGTCACCCAAGAAGAGAAAAGCAACCTCACATGGGAAGAGACACACCTTTAAAACTCCTTTCTTCTCCGTGGTGCACTGATGACAAAAGTAGCCCCAGTCCTGCAGCGCTGGGTCCGACCCGTGGCCTCAGAGATGCGACCGTGAAGCGCCTCCCATCGAGACGTGACCTTGTGACTGACTTTGATTGACAGCAGGTGGCGGTTCTGCTTCTGAAGCCAGGCCCCAGAGATCTGGGTGTTGCCTTTCTCTTGGACGTCTGGGCCACCACGGTGCTGTAGCACGGGAGACCTGGAGCCGAGGGAGCCGGCCAGCTTCCCGACATGCTCGAGAGCCCAGCTGAATTCAGTCAAGCCACTCAGCAGAGGTGCGGTCAGCCAGCCGCGGGTGACCTGTACCTGTGGCGCTCAGGGCTAGGAAAGCAGCCAGGCAGGAAGGGACCTTTCTGGACCCTGGGAGTGAACAGAAGATGGACCCGGCTTAGTGGACCTGCACCCCAAGGCGTGAGAGGCTGCTAGGGGGCTGCTGGACAACCTCTGCGTTTTTCTTGGACATTTCCCTCCTTCCCTTTGGGCTGAGCCCTCTCTAGGATCGCTGTCAGTCAAGGGCTTCCCTTCTCTACCCTCCTAGGACGGACCCGGTCTTTCCTTGTGGAGCGCCACCCCTCATGTGGGTGAAGAACGTCTTAGGTGACTTCCTGGGCAATGTTGTGCGCTAGGTGAACCTGAGTCCTTCCACGTCTGAACATGTCTTTTCTTTTTAAATTACTTATTTGAAAGTCAGTTATAGAGAGAGAGGGAAAGACACAGAGAGAGATCCTCCCCCTGCTGGTTCACTTCCCAGATGGCCGCAGTGACTGGTGCTGGCTCAGACTTGAAGCCAAGAGCTTATGCAGGTCTCCTCCATGGGCCGCAGAGGCCCAGGTACTTGGACCACCTTTGGCTGCCTTCCCAGGGGCATAAGCAGGGAGCTACACTAAATTCTTTAAACTCAATGGTGTGGACAACAGAGGTCCTGGCTGGGCCTTCAACGAATCCACGCAGGAGGCATCAGGTGCACAGGAAAGCGGGGTTTATTTAAAGGGATAGTGCACTTTCAGCTGTGAGTGCAGGCAAGGTGTCTCCAGGAAGGAAGCCGCTTCCCCCACCATGGGTGCGGCCACCCCTTTAAAGGGCGGAGGTGCTGCCCTCATTGAATATTCAAATGGGCAGGGTTTTGGATGGGGCTGCAGTACACGTGGTCATCGTGGTGTCTAGCGCCTGATGGGAAGTGAGGCGCAGGTGCTTGATGGGGAATGGCTGTGCTGAGTCTGCCGCCACGTGGGAGCAGCCCGGGAGGGGCGGGGTCTGCGTGGTGCTGGGCTGCAGCCCACAGGCCGCTGGCAGTCTCAGCTCCTCTGTGCTCACTGGCTGCCTGCCTGCTCACCGCACGAAGCCCTATGTGCTTCGGTTTTGGGAAATTGTCTTGTTATTTCACTGTTTCTGGCCCCCTTTCTCTGTCCTCTGCTTTTGGGGCTCCTAGCGTACTTTTGGTACCTGCGTGGCCTAGTTAAGTGTTCACCCCCACCCCAACGCTGTTTCTGTTTGGGAGCAGGATGCCTTGTCCTCAACAGCTCCCACTCCAGTGCAGCTGCCTGGGCTGCCTTCAGAACCTCACCAACCTCCTCTCAATGTAGTCTCTGTGCGGACACACCCAGCAGTGCCACGACAGTGCCAACCACCACAAAGGACAAAAAGGGAGCTCCCAGATTCCAAGCATTCGGCAGACCCAGAAAATTCATGAATGTCCCTGCCCCGACGACGCACAGAGTCCGCATAAGCGTTGCGGTTGCTCCACACTCGTGACTCAGCCCCCTGCAGGCTGTGGGTTCCCAAGCCCAGCGCCTGCTTCTCCCCGACCACAGTGTGTGCTGCTCACCCTCAGCTAAGGATTCGTCACTGGCTTGGATATCGGAGTATGGGGTGACAATTATATTACCAGGTGCTTATTAATACATAAGCATCGTGGGTTCTTGCCCAATATTCAGAGAAGAATTCTGGGATAAATGAAGGAGGCAGCATGAGAAGTTTTAAGTTTTTTATTCAGTGGGAGAAATGCACAGGAGAGTGAGGACCTTATCTAGAAGAGGGAAATCCGGGTTCATACCGAGTACCAGGAGCCAGCCACGTGGAGGAACATGCAGGCCAGGAAGCATGGGGCAGGTGGCCCGGATGTTATGTATTTCTGTTAGGCCGTCACAAAACACACCAAACACCGGAGTGAGGGAAAAGGTTTATTGGGGAAACTGCAGCAGACCGGAGGGGTGGGACGAAGAAGGGAGGAAAGGGAGAGAAGGAGACTGTAAGAGAGAAACAGAGAGGAAAGGAGCTAGCGAGGAGACAAGAGAGAGGAGAGAGAGGAGAGAGACGGGAGGAAGAGAGGAGTGCAGACGAGAGGAGCCAAGAGCCAAGTGTTCAGAAACAGGCCCTTTTAAAACTTTGCCGGAGGGCGTGCCGGGAAGCAGGAGCAGCGAATCCCATTAGGACGGGGGTGGAGCTTGGCACCGGTGGTTGGGCCATGTGGCCACCTGGCTTTCAGCAATGGCAGCGGGAACCGGGGAATAGGATGTAAATCAGGGTGCAGATTGCGCCATAGATAAAACTGCGCCAGTTTCCTAACACTGGAGGCACAGAGATGAAAGAGGCAAAAGACCAAAAAAAGGGCCAAAAAGGGCTGGGCCCACCATGTTCCAGGCCTCGAGTCCGCTTCCAAAGGGGAGTGGTTAATTACCCTGATTGGCAGGTGGGCACACAGGTGTGGCCAGGTAGGGGCATGAGGTCACACGGGGGCGTGGTATTCCAGCTCACAAACCTGATCAATTTTAGCCTGTATTCCCGCCTACAACAGCTCTGGGACACCGAATGGACAGGTCCCACCTGGCACTCATGGATTGATTTTCTGAGTTCCTTCCACATTCTCTGCCTTTTCACCTTTCTGTTCCATATTGTGATATTTTTTTAAAAAAGATTTATTTATTTATTTGAAATGCAGAGTTACAGAGAGGCAGAGACAGAGACAGAGACAAAGAGAGAGAGAGAGAGAGAGGTCTTCCATCTGCTGGTTCACTCCACAAATGGCCACAATGGCCAGAGCTGGGCCAGGTCAAAGCCAGGAGCCAGGAGCTTCTTCCTGGCCTCCCATGCAGGTGCAGGCGCCCAAGCACTTGGGCCATCTTCTACTGCTTTCCCAGGCCATAGCAGAGAGCTGGATTGGAAGTGGAGCAGCTGGGTCTCAAACCGGAGCCCATAAGGGATGCCGGCACTGCAGGTGGTGGCTTTACCTGCTATGCCACAGTGAGATACCTTCAGACACAGACACAAGCACACACATGTGTGATTACAGTTATTTTTGTACAAATATAATTTTTTCATATATATGTGAATACATTTTGGAAATAATACTTCAAATTCATTCATAAGAGTTTTTCCTGGCTCTTTTTCATAGCAGCCTATTCTTGTTGTACTTATTCAAAATCTTTTTTAACAGCTCCAAGGAATTATTCACTTACCATTCCCATGTAAACTGTACAATTCAGTGGCTGTTAGTATATTCACAGAGTTGTGCACCAAACACCACAATTAACTTTAGAACACACTTACCACTCATAGCAATGAGCAATGAGCCCTTAGCCATTACTCTCTAATCCCTCCCCACCCTCCACCCCCACAATGTCCTGTCTACCCCCACAGCCCAAGGCAACCACAAACCTGCTTCTGTGGCAACAGCCTCTGGCTCCAACATACGATTTCTGGAATCTGTCATCAATTAAGAACTTTTAAGGGATAAGAAATTATGAATTAGACTATCTCCTGTCCTAAGAGGTACACATGGAAGAAAAAGATAAACATTGCTGAAAAGAATGAAGAAGATATATATGCAAATATTAACAAAAGCAGGCCACAGTGATACTTGATAAAGATAGAATGTAAGGGTAAAAAGTAGGACAAAGAAGGCATTTCATGGCAAAGACTTAATCCATTAAGAGAGTGAGTCATCAATTTCTCTGTGCTTAACAACCTTGGAATGTTTTTATTTGTTAGTAATGCTTTTGCTGCAAGTAACAGCAAACACACCTAGAGCTGGCTTAGACAATGAAGGGCAGGCGCCAGCGCTGTGCTAAGCCTCCACCTTCCGTGTGGGCGCCGGTTCAAGTCCCGGCTGCTCCTCTTCCGATCCAGCTCTCTGCTATGGCCTGGGAAAGCAGTAGAAGATGGCTCAAGTCCTGGGGCCCCTGCAACCTGCGTGGGAGACCCGGAAGAAGCTCCTGGCTCCTAGCTTTGGATCAGCATAGTTCTGGCCATTGCTGCCATTTGGGGAGTGAGCCAGCAGATGAAACCCCCTCCCCCTCCCTCTCATATAAAATCTTAAAAAAAAAAAAGAAGGGCCTTCACTGGACCACAACAGCCCAGAGACAGCAGTGTTCAGTGAGGTCTGATCCGGGAGTTCAGTGATGCTCCTGGAGATACAAGTTTTTCTCTCTCCCAACCTCGCTCTCAGCTCATTTGTTCTACTACATGCAGTCTCTCCTCGTGGTCAAATGCTGGCAGTAGCAACTGGAATCCAATATTTCCTCACTAACAAAGTATCTCTCCTGGGCTAGATTTTTCACAGACCGTCCTACGTCCTGTGACCATGCTTGGACCAATTGGTGCCATGAGGGAAATGACAGGGACTGGTCGACTTAGATGTGGCTCACGCATAAGACTCTGAAATCAACTGGAGCAAGGGGAAGGCATTCCTCAAATACTTGAGATCCTCATGACCAGAGAAGCCATATTTTTGGTCTATAATGCATTTTATTTTTAAAAAGATTTATTTATTTACTTGAAAGTCAGAGTTACACACACAGAGAGAGAGAGAGAGAGAGAGAGAGTCTTCTATCTGCTGGTTCACTCCCCAAATGGCCGCAATGGCTGGAGCTACAGTGATCCGAAGCCAGAAGCCAGGAGCTTCTTCCTGGTCTCCCATGTTGGTGCAGGGGCCCAAGGACTTGGGCCATCTTCTACTGTTTTCCCAGGCCATAGCATAGGGCTGGATCAGAAGTGGAGCACCCGGAACTCGAACCAGTGCTCATATGGGATGCCAGCACTGCAGGTGTCAGCTTTGCCCACTACACCACCGCGCCGCCCATTATAACGCATTTTAAACTTTGCAGTAAAGGAGCAGCACCAACAGCGATACAAAGTCTTCTCCATTTGGAGATGTTGTATGCCTTGTATATAACTGCAACATTAAAGGGACAGTTAAAACCAATTAAAATTTTAAAACGGGTTTAAAAACGTTTATTAAAAGCTACTTATAAATAAATGACAATGAGAAGTAACATAAAAACTGCGAGGGGAGTCAACGCAGTACATAGAGGAAAATTCATAGTTTTATAAAGAACTCATCATTTGCAAAAAAAAAAAAAGTATAAAGATGATAAGGTCAGTTCTACTTTCTTCGTGTCCTCAAAATCTACCAAAAGAATGGAGAGTACAGTATTAGTTTTAGCAAAAGTGCGGCCCCCGCCCCGTGTCAGTCCTCCTCCGCCTCCGTTTTCTCGCCTGTGGCATGGGGCAGCAGGGCCTTGAAGCTGAGCACAGCCCTGAGGGCGCCGCTGCTTCCCCCCGGGCCGGAGACCACGGGCCAGGGTCCCTCCTGAGGGTGGCCGCAGCCTCCCAGCGCGGTAGGGAACGGGTCGGGGGCGGGACACAGCGCAGGGACCGCGTCTGAGAGCTGCACGGCTCTGCCCCGGCGGGACGCAAACTGTCTCCTGGACACGGACAAGTTCCCCCTAAGGAGGCTGGAGGGGCCTGACGACCACCTGGAGTGGAGGGCATCGCACAGAGGCCACCTCTAGGCGGCGTCACGGGGACTCGGCAGTCTCAAGATGCGCTCTCTGGCGACCCGCAGGGCGGTTAGCAAGTGGGCGGCGCCCGGGCGGCCTCTCCCCAGCGCGGCGCGCCAGGGGGCGGGGCCCAGGCGGGGGCGGAGCCATGGGCAAGGGGGAACGAGGGGCGGGGCGGGGTCGGAGGCGGGGTCGTCAGGAGCAGGCGGCACGAGGGGCGGGGGCGGGGCGGTGCCGGGGGCGGGGCGGTGCCGGGGGCGGGGGTGTGGCGCGAGGGAGCGGCGTGGGCCGGGCGGTGCCAGGGCGAGGCGGCACGAGGGGGTGGGGGGGTCAGGTGCGGGGCGGTGCTAGGGGGTGGGGTAGCACAAGGGGGCGGGGAGTGCCGGGGGCGGGGCGGTGCAAGCGGGCAAGGGGTACTGGGGGGCTGGGAGGGGCCGTGCAAAGGACGGGGCGGTGCCAGGGGAGAGGGTGTGGCGTGAGGGAGCCTGGTGGTGTCGGGGGCGCAGCGGCTCAGGTGGCGGGGATCGCAGGGGGCGGGGCGGCTCCGGGTAGGCGGGGCGGCGCAAGGGGGCGGGACGCCGGGGGCGGGACGCGGTAAGGGGGCGGGGAGCGCCGGGGGCGGGGCGGTGCAAGGGGGCGGGACGCGGTCAGGGGGCGGGGAGCGCCGGGGAGGGGCGGGGCAAAGGGCGGGGTAAGGGGGCGGGGCGGTTCCGGCGCGCGGCTCTTGGCCAGTGCGGGGCGTGGACAGCGTGGGCAGCTATCACGGCCCCTCAGCCGCAGTCCCGGCACCGCGCCTCAGCGATCGCCCTCGCCTCAACTCCTGAGTAGCCCCGGCCTGGCCGGGAGCGAAGTCGACGCCCTGGAGCCGCCTCCGCCGCCGCCGCCGCCTCCGCCACCGCCGTCGCGGGCGCTGGCCTCTCCCGGGCCAGGGAGGGTGGGCGTCTCGCCCAACCGCCGTCTGGACAGCGTCCGCGGCATGCCCACGTCCTCGCCTCCGGGGCGCCGCGCCCGCGTGCTGTCCCCCGGCACCAGCCGGCCGTCTTCCGAGGCTCGCGAGGAGCTGCGGCGCCGCCTCCTGGAGCTCATCGAGGGCAACCGGGTGATGATCTTCAGCAAGAGCTACTGCCCGCACAGCGCGCGGGTAGGCGGCCGGGGGCCGGGCGGGCCTCCCTGGGCGCAGGGCCCCTCCCTGGGGGCCTCCCGCCCGGGTTGCGGCCCCGGGTTCCCGAGTGCGTGGGGCGGGAACGCGGCGGAGTCCGCCTGCTAGGCCCCTGGGCTCGGTCGGACAGTCCAGGCCTGGCCCGCCAGCTCGCCCCGTCCCTCCTTGCGGCATGGGCACGGGGTGGAGGGAGAGGCGCCGGTAAGTTTTACTCCGCTCCTCGGCTGCTGTCCAGGGGCCTTGACTGCGCCCGTCAGTGGCCAGGGAGGTCGTGGGTGACCTCAGGCTCGTGGCACGTTTCCTTGGCCTCTCGGGGCCAGCAGGGGGCCCGGCCTGGTCTGGACAAATGTACTCGGGTTTAAAGACAACGCGGTTGGAAATGAACCTTTGGCAGAGAATCCCACCTGCAAGGTGGGAACCATCGGAGTTTTGAAATTTGTTTCATGTAATTAGGAAGTCTGAGGACGGATACAAACGTTGTGTTAAGCTCAGGAAATTATAGGCTGTAGTTTCATATTTGGACTTTACTCCGAGACACGGATTCATGCATGCACATTTTAATTTTTTAAATAGAGTTACAGAGAGAGGGAGATACAGAGGGAGTTACAGAGAGAGAGAGGTCTTCCATCCATCCACTGGTTCACTCCTCAATTGGCTGCAACGGCCGGAGCTGTGCACATCCAAAGCCAGGAGCCAGGAGCTAGGAGCCAGGAGCCTCCACTGCTTTCCCAGGCCATAGCAGAGAGCTGGATTGGAAGTGGAGCTGCTGGAACTCAAACTGGTGCCCATATGGGATGCCAGCACTGCAGGTGACGGCTTTACCCAGTACACCACAGCGGCGGCCCCACCTTCTAGTTGTATTTACAGGAGTCACTGTGTACTTACTCCTCATGTAGGATCTCGGTCCTTAATGTGTTGTACATTGTGATTTAATGCTATAACTAGTACTCAAACAGTATTTTTCACTTTGTGTTTCTGTGTGGGTGCAATCTGTTGAAATCTTTACTTAATATATACTAAATTGATCTTCTGGGGGAAAAAAAGCTGTCCTTTATAGAATTGCCAAGAGATGAGACGTGTCCGTCCACTGAAAAATCACTGTATTAGGCACATACTGTGTTGAATACATAAATAGTCTTAATCATTCTAGTCGAACCTCTGCTGATACAGAAAGTCCTAGGACACATGCTTCTCCATCCCGCGTGTGTCAGCACTTCCGATAACGTAGTCCCATTACATAATTTGACAGCTCTGATGACTGGATTTTTTAAAGACAAACGTTTGCCCTCCGTACTTGTCTTGGGGGCGAGCCTTGTGCCAGCGGGTGGCGTTAAGATATCTGCTTCTGCCTGGACAGCAGACCTTCCAGCACCTCCCTGGGTGTTCTTCTTGGCTGGCGGGGCAGCCTGCTTTCCTCCACGTATTTCTTTGTATGTGACCACTCTCTGAGCGGGCTGTGTGGTGTGTGCTCACTGCTGTGATTTGGATGCGGGTTGAGTGTGTCGCCGAGGTTGGTTCCCGGTGCAGCAGTGTCGAGACGTGGGGCTTTGGGGGAAGGTGGGTAGGTCCTGGGCACCAGCCTGCACGGGATCAATGCTGATCTCTGCTGAGAACGAGTGCCATCAAGCGAGAACGGTTGTCTCGGCTTTCTCTCTTGCTTGTCGTGTGATCTCCCACCATTATGGTGCCACCTGTCAGGGGGCTGTCATGTACTGGTACTATGCCCTTCAATCTCTAGACCTTTATCTGGTACCCAGCCTTGGGTTTACTGGTGTAGCAACACGAAACGGACTCAGACACCCACAATCCTCGTAAATAAAAAACCTTAAACAGTGCATTCCAGATAGGACCTTACTCTCACAGTCAGAAGGTGATATTGGGTCTTTGGCTGCTCGTGTCATTCAGCAAGTGTCGTTGGATGCAGCATCTGTCATAGGGACACAAATGTGAATGAAGCTTGGTCTAGCCTCCTGGGCTCTCGTGTGCAGAAAGAAGAACGTAGGAAAAACCAGCAGGGGTGAGGGATAAAACTGGTTTTCACGGAGGATCAGAACCATGTAAGAAAATTATATGTAGCCGGCGCCGCGGCTCACTAGGCTAATCCTCCGCCTTGCGGCGCCAGCACACCGGGTTCTAGTCCCGGTCGGGGCGCCGGATTCTGTCCCGGTTGCCCCTCTTCCAGGCCAGCTCTCTGCTGTGGCCAGGGAGTGCAGTGGAGGATGGCCCAAGTGCTTGGGCCCTGCACCCGCATGGGAGACCAGGAGAAGCACCTGGCTCCTGGCTTCAGATCAGCGCGGTGCGCTGGCCGCAGCGCGCCGGCCACGGTGGCCTTTGGAGGGTGAACCAACGGCAAAGGAAGACCTTTCTCTCTGTCTCTCTCTCTCTCTCACTGTCCACTCTGCCTGTCAAAACAAAAAAAAAGAAAGAAAGAAATAAAGAAAGAAAAGAAAATGATACGTAAGCTGGACTGTGCATCGTTGGATGTATTTGGGTAAGGAAGGGCATCCAGCTAAGGGATTAGTAAAAGCAAAGATAGGAGATGATAAAAGGGAGATAGTGTGACTGAACATGGGCTTTGTGGCAGGGGAGCAGGTGAATTCATTGGAAAATGGATGGAAGTTTAGTCTGGAATTTGAATTGATGATAAATGCAGGCTTAAGGATACAGCAAAGAGAAGTCATCTTAGACTTGTGAGCAGGGTCTGACTCGTGATTGAAATCTGAGTGTAGTAGGAAAATAGAGTGAGTGTAGAGGCAGCCGCAGTTGGGAAACCACAGGTGAAGCACAGCTAAGAGGTAATGACCTCAACTCAACAGTGAAGACGATGGCTGGAAACTGCACCCACCAACCAGCAGCTCCTCACGGCCTCCTGTCCGGTCCCTGGAGACCAGCTTGCTGCTTTCTGTCTGTTGATTTGACAGCTTCAGGTACCACATAGCTGCAGAATCATACCACGTTTGCCCTTTGATGCCTGCCTTATTTCACTTAGCATAACGTGCTCAAACTCAGGGTGCACCCATGTTGTAGCATGTGTCAGAATTTTCTTCCCTTTCGAGGCTGAGTCATAGGCCACTGTCTGTATATATAGTTTGGCTTCTCTGTTCATCCATAAAGGGACACTTGGGCTGCTTCCACTTTGGGGGCTGTTGTGAATAATGCCACTGTGGACATACGCATACTAATATCAGTTTGAGTCCTTGCTTCCAATTAATTTAGGTCTACATCTAGAGATAGAGTTGCTGGATCACAAGAGATTCCTGCCATCATTCTGTTTTCCTTGGTGGCTGCACAGTTTTACCTTCCCATCAGCAGTATGTGAGGTTTTACCTTCCCATCAGCAGTATGTGAGGGTCCAGTTTCTCCACATGCTCTCCAGCACCTGGCGTTGGGATTTTCACAGGGACTGATTTGGATCTGTAGGTTGCTTCCGGTACTGTTGATTCATTACAGATACAAAGTCTTCCAGTTCGTGAACATGTAACACCTGTTTAACGGTGTCTTTAATTTCTTCCAGCAACATTTTGTAGTTTGCGGTGGGAGTCTCACTTACTTGGTTGTTTATCCTTAATTCTCCTGCTGTTGCAAATGAAATTCTCTTTCTGATTTTCTGTTTGGATTGTTTATTGTTAAGATGTAGAAAAGCAGCTGGTTTTTGTGTCTTGATTTTTGTACCCTGCAACTTTTGCCAAATGTGTTTATTTTAACGGCTGGTGTGTGTGTGTGTGTGTGTGTGTGGAATCGTTAGAGTTTTCCACACTGAGGATCATATTGCCTGTGGACAGAGTGAATTTTACTGACTTTCCTGCCTTCCTGTTCCGGCTGGGACCCCCAGTCCTGTGTTGCACAGAAGTGCTGGAAGCTGGTCGCCTTGTCTTCTGCCCCATCTCAGAGAGAACGCTTGGCAGTCTTTGACCCTCAGGAGCGATGTGAGCTGTGGGCTTTTTCATTTGTGGTTTCAGTATGCTGAGGCAGTGTCCTTTGGTCCCAGTTTGCTGGGTGTTAGGATGTTCGGGCCTCTCTGCTCTCCCTCCTTTGTGGGAGGGAGTGGGGCCCAGGTGGCTGCCTCCTTGATCATGGAGGAGGGAGTGGTGTGAGGGTGAGTAAAACCCCCAAGATTTCTGTTACTTAATTAATTAATTTTTCTCTGATGGGCAGAGAGACAGAGAGAGGCAAAGGAAGAGCTCTCACCCACTGGTTCACTTCCCAGATGTCGGCACCAGCTGGAGTTAGGTCAGGCCCAAGCCAGCGGCTGGGAGCTCCATGCAGGGCTCCCACACGGGTGTCAGGGGCCCAAGTCCTTGATCCGTCACCTGCTGCCTCCCAGAGTGAGCATTAATAGGAAACTGGGATTGGAGGTAGGACCAGGGCTTGAGCCAGGCTTTCTGAAATAGGAGCATCCTGAATGGCATCTTTTTTTTTTTTTTCATTTTTTTTATTTTACATTTCTTTCTGCTAAGGTTTTCTTTTGGATGATAGGTTGTGTCGTACTTCCTTCCTCTTGTTCAACACAGTCTCCTTTAGTTCTGTGCACTCACTTATTAGCGATGGCTGCTTTGTTAAGTAGCAGGCCTTCACTCTCAGAGGAGGTTTCTATTCCTGTTTTCCTGGGGATAGGTTACACTTTGTGTTTCTTTGGCCGTGCGTTTTGTTGTTGTTGAAAATCGGGCATTTTGCGTGATAAATTTTAGTACCTTTGGGTACTGCGTTTGCTTGTTTATGTCCCTACACCGGAAGGGCTGGGTTACTTTAGGGAAGCTTAGTTTCTCCCCAAGATGACGCCACTCAGGTGCAGCGTTGAGTTTGCACAGCGGCCCTGGAGTGGCAGGGGCTCGGGCCAGGCCCTTCCCTGGGTGTGGATGTTGACTGTGTCTCTCCCGGCCCCACATCCGCGTCGTAGGCCCCACGAACTGCAAGCCGATTACTGGTATTTCTAGCAATGCCTTGGGTGTAAATCGCCCCACACCGATGCACTGAAATCTGAGGCCCTTTGCAGGCTGGTTTCCGAGGGAAGCCGGGGAGGGCTGTGCTGTGCCCTTCCCTTGTTTTCTCTGGCGGCCCAGCTCCAAAGGGGTCCCCAAGCTGCCTCTGCGTTGCTTCCACGGAACCCCGTTATTTTCAGGAGTACCTTTAGGCTTGAATGTCCCTCGAACTGACTTAGGGTCTGCCCATTCCCCTGCCCCAAAACTGGGAGTGAGGACAGAGACTGCTTCTCTGGGAGCGACACTGTGCTTTACGGGAGCAGGGTTCTGGACAGGGACATCGTCTCTTGTCCTGCTGGTCACCTATCCCAGCCCGGAACCTCATCTTCCAGGTGCGTTGGGGTGAGGTTGGTCAGGTTCCGCATATTTTCCTTAGATCTCTGAGTGGGGGCTGGGTGCGTGAAGAGAGCTCCTGTGTTGCTGGCCGTGCTGGGCAGGAGCATAGCCATCGTCATCCACGGCTGATGGTGGGGTATAAGGCTGGGGCATCTGTTGACCGGGAGCTCGGGGCGGAGGGCCTGTGTTCAAGGCCACGTCCACTCGAAGTGGAGCTCCTGCCAGGCTGATCTGGGGCGGGACAGGGCAGGGCCGGCCAGGGTGCAGGCTGTGCCTCCCATGCCAAACTCTCCCAGTTCTTACTGAGATTTAGTAGACTTTGTTAATTCAATGTTTTTACTTTCCTGAATCCCCTTAGGAAATGTCTGGAGACTTTTAAGTAGTTGTTTATGAATAATTTCCACCAGCTGTGGATGCTTCGCCAGGGTTCTGTCTTGAGGGCTGAGGGCATTAGTGATGTGGTGAGAAGTGGGTTTTAAAAGGCCACTGCGCCTGCAGTTTTCAGAACTGGAGGGGACAAAGCTGATGCAGAGAGAACTCTGAGGATGTCGCCGAGAAATTCCAGTGGGGAGTGTTGGTGGCTGCAATTAAGATAGTGGAAGCAGGAAGATGAACCCGTAATCAGGTGGCTGGGGAATTCGTGTGGGGTGGGTAAGTGTTATCTGAGCGAGAGGCATTGCAATGGTGGCTAATCAGAGCTTTGCAAGTTGTTAAAATGCAGAATCTGTCCAGTCTGGATTCCGTGTGCCTGCGTACATCCTGGGAGATGGCCGCCCTGCCTTTCCTCGCAGCTGGTGAATGGTGCTGCGGTTAAACTGTGAATTAGTTCCCCCTCCCGGAGGGCAGAGGTGTACCTTGTTCATTGGTTCATCTCCATTAGTTAGGACAGCGAGGACCCAGTGTAGGTGTTTGGTGGCTAAAAAGAGGGTGAATGATTTAAGGACGGTTGAAAGGAAACATGGAGGAAGAGCAGTGTGCAAGGAGGTGAGCTGCGTGTGGGATAGCCAGGTGCCCGTCTTGGGTTCAGACGAGAGACTTGGGTGAATGGTATAGATTTGGGAGTCAAAGGGAGACTGATGATGTTTAAAAGGTGGGGTGGGGGGCACAAGGAATAGGCTGAGGTTCTTCTGGGACAACGTGTAGAGCAAAGGAAAAACACCTGAGACTAGAACTCAGGTTCATAAGGAAGCTTTATTTTGGACACTGCTGTCCCTCTTCCCACATTCCTAACTGTTGGATCTTTTGTGAGAGTGAAACTTGGGAAATTTTCGTTACAGGTTAAAGAGCTCTTTTCTTCTTTGGGAGTGGACTATAATATCCTGGAACTTGATCAAGTCGGTGAGTAGAGCCTTTGGTACGTGCTGTCTGTGGTAAACACCAGCAAGGACCACTTTCCTTTTCTCTGTCCTGCTTGCGTTGCTCTGGTCTCTTCGGGTTGGAGGAGCCATTTTCGTCTGCTTTCAACCAGGCAGAGAATGAACCTTTATGACAAAGAATTGACGTAAACTTTCTGGTTTCTATGTTTCGCATGTTGGAGGGAAGGGAGTGAGAGGAAGATGTACAAGATTCTAACCTGGAAGTACGTGAGGCACTTATGACGTAATCTGCCAGCTTTGTGGCAACATAGACTAAGCCGTAGTAGATGGAAAAGATTCACTCCTGTTGCCTGATTTTGCTACGTTAATATCTTTGGGTTTTGAATCCTTGGTACCCAAACATCTGATATTTATTGTACACTTCATGCATGGTGAATAAAAATGTCTCTCTGCCTTCAGAGAACCTCACTGCTTCATTATTTGTTTAAGTTTTATTGGTTTATCTTTATTTATCTGAAAGGCACAGTGACAGCACATACAGTGCCCTTCCATCTGCTGGTTCACTCCCTCAATGCTCACAACACCTGGCCCGGCCAGGTCAAAGCCAGGAGCCTGGAACCACACCTAAGTCTTGAGTGACAACTCCCCAAGTACGTGAGCCATCACCTAATGCCTCCTAAGATGTGAATTAGCAGACAGTTGGAGGCAGGAGTTGAATCCAGGTACCCCGACATGGGATGTGGGCATCCTAAGGGGTGACTTAGACTCTGTGTAATAATGCCATTTGGGATATGAACCAACAGTTGGAAGATATCTCGGGGCTGGCGTTGTGGTGTAGGGGGTGAGGCCACCACCTGTGGTCCCGGCATCCCATAAGGGCACCAGTTCAAGTCCCAGCTGTTCCGCTTCCAATCCAGCTCTCTACTGTGGCCTGGGAAAGCAGTGGAAGATGGCCCAAGGCCTTGGGCCCCTGCACCCAGGTGGGAGACCCAGAGGAAGCTCCTGGATCCTGGCTTCAGATCGGTGCAGCTCAGGCCATTGCGGCCAACTGGGGAGTGAACCAGCAGATGGAAGACCCCTCTCTCTCTGCCTCTCCTTCTCTCTCTGTGTAACTCTGACTTGCAATGGCCGGAGCTACACCTATCTGAAGCAGGGAGCCAGGAACTCTATCCAGGTCTCCCACATCCCGGGGGTCCAAGGACTTGGGCCATCTTCTGCTGCTTTCCCAAGCACATTTTCAGGGAGTTGGATCAGAAGTGGAGCAGCCGGGACTTGAACTGGTGCCTACATGGGATTTCGGTGCTGCAGATGGCAGCTTAACCTTTTCCGTCACAGCATCAGCCCCAATTAAGGTCTTCTTAAGTAGTCATGGTTCAGTTTAATTTTAGAGATGGAAGGTAAGTTTTGGATTTTGATTGATCATACAGAGTTTTTAAAAATAAAATTGCGGAAGTGTTTTCTGGCTTATTACTGTTACAGCAGATTTTATCTTGATATTTGTCCTCAGCTATTTGTCTTGGCACAGTCATTGAGCTATATATCAAAGTATTCATTTAGGTGGGTTTAATTTTAAAAGGAATAGGTATATTTTTCGAAAGTATTTATTTGAAAAGTAGAATGACAGAGACAGAGAGAGGCATATCTTCCATCTGCGGGCCTACTCCCCAGATGCTCACAACAGTTAGGGCTGCACTAGGCTGAAGCCAGGAGCCGCAGCGCCATCCAGATGTCCCACGTGGCTGGCAGAGACCCAAGGACTTGAGTTATCACCTGCTGCCTCCCGGGATGCATTAGCGGGAAGCTAATTGGGAGCAGCATAGCCAGGATTCAAGCCTGCACTCCGATAGGGGACATGGGCATCCCTGGTGGTACCTTAGCCCTCTGTGCCACAGCGCCTGCCCATGGTATTGGTAAAGTTTCCTTTGAAAGAATGGCTGTTTTCCCTTGTTGAGTCATCATTTCATAAAGTTGCATAACTCACTGTGGGTGTGTACGCGTGGGCATTTAGGTCACTGGAACACTACAGTGCAGCTCACAGGTCTGGAGTCATTTTCAGTGTTTTTATGTTGGTTGTTTTATTCTTCAGACGATGGAGCCAATGTCCAGGAGATGCTGTCAGAGATTACCAATCAGAAGACCGTGCCCAATATTTTTGTAAATAAAGTACACATGGGCGGGTGTGACCGGACGTTCCAGGTACTAAAAGCATTATCTAATCTGCAATGAGGTTCACATTGTGCTTTAAGAACTATTGAAAAAAGGGGAGAAAATGGCTTTTAGGAGTCTATTTATTTGTCTTCTAATAGTTACAAAATTTGAAAGCGGATAAAATGGGTGTCAGATAATTTTGGATTACTTAAAGGGAGAGGAATTACTTAAAGGGAAACTTTTCTGCCAACGTGAACTTGACCAGCTAAGAGGGAGAACAGTGCCCAGTGGCTGGTGAGAGAGAGCTGAGGGCTGTTCTCCCAGGAAGGTGCCTCAGTGCACACATTCTTCCCGGGGGGCCTTGCAGTTCCTGCTGGGGCTGCTTACCCTCGGGCTCTTTGCAGAGGCCCGGGCCTTCTGATTTTTACTGACTCCTAGATGCTAGATATGAACAGGAGCCCTTTAGTTAGGTGGTAACCAGTAACAATGGATACTGATTTTTAAAAGGCCCTTGTTTTACAATGGTTTTGTTAAAATTCTGTTCTTTTGCGTGCTTGATATGTGTATGCGAATGCTAGAAACCAGTGGTTGATTTTATTTTAAATTTTGGATAACAGCTACATTTTTGGAGAAAATAATTACTGACTGTATTTTTTAAAATTTTTTTCAGTTTGATTTGATTTGATTATTTTTTTTAAGATTTATTTATTTGAAAGTCAGAATTACACAGAGAGAGGAGAGGCAGAGGCAGAGGCAGAGGCAGAAAGAGAGTTCTTCCATCCACTGGATCACTCCCCAATTGGCTACAACAGCCAGAGCTGTGCCAATCCGAAGCCAGGAGCCAGGAGCTTCTTCTGGGTCTCCCACATGGGTGCAGGGGCGCAAGAACTTGGGCCATCTTCCACTGCTTTCCCAGGCCATAGCAGAGAGCTGGATCGGAAGTAGAGCAGCCGGAACTAGAACTGGCGCCCAAATGGGATGCCGGTGCTTCAGGCCAGGGCGTTAACCTGCTGCGCCACAGCGCTGGCCCCTGACTGTATTGTTAATCTGTGGTCGGCATCATTACTTAGTAACTGCTGTGACACAGCTTGCATGGTGCTAAGTATTGTCATGATGGCCCCTGCACACCTGAAGTGCTGGTCTTGCTGATCCTAAGTGGGAAAATGCTGTCAGAGACTGCAGGTGGAGATGCCGGCGTCGCAATTCCATTTCGGGACTGGAAGGTGTTCTCTCGGATGCCGGAGCCGTAGGAGATGAGTTTTCCTGAGCACACCTTACTGTTGGGAGGCCACAGGAGTCTTTTTCAGAATATCCCAAGAGCCAGCTTGCGCATCTCTTCTGCAGTGGGCCCTGTGGCACCTGCGGAGTCCCCATCCCCACCTGGAACCGGCTGTGCTTCTCAGAAAGGCCTGGTGCAGGCCTGGTATTTGCAAAGGCAGGGTACTGGGATCGAGCAACTGACGTGGCATAAAGAAAACTCCTGCAAACTCACACACTGACCTTGTAACCTCATCTCTGATACTCCAGAGCACGTGGAGGGCCCCGCGAAGAGAAAACGCGGTGCAGAGCAGCCCCTGACCATGGCCGCAGGAACCAAGCAAGAGGCCTGCGCTGGGCGGCAGCTCCACCGGGACAGCTCCAGTTTAGATCAGTGCATGGGAGACCGTGAAACACATTGCTGATGCGGCGTGAGGGCTGTTTTCAGATTGAATGAGGAGCTTGAAAAGTGATTCTTGGTTGTTTTATTGCTCTTGAGAATAGTGTGTTGACAATTAAACGAAGGGAAATGACCTTGCCTGACAAACACAGTGCCAGGACCCGGTGCGTCCCTTTGGCCCAGGCCCAGCCGTCAGGTGATCGCTCAGAATGGACAACACATTTGCGTGTTGGAGCTGATCTGAGTAGCATCCGATGAATGTACAGCACAGCTCAGGTGGATTATAGATCATTTCTCAGATTTTTTTTTCTCAAAGAAATCCGTGCTGATTGCACACGGGATGCAAATAAACAGCTTTAAAACCATAACTCATGCCGCGTTCTTCCCTGTTTTCACGACACCGCAGGCGCACCAGAGTGGTTTGTTACAGAAGATTCTCCAGGAGGAATCAGCCTACGAGTACGACCTCATCGTCATCGGCGGAGGCTCGGGCGGCCTCTCGTGTGCCAAGGTACGGCCAGGGACCACTCGCGATCGCTTTCCCAGGGATCACCATACGCGGTTTTCCCTGATTTTCCCAGTGATCTGATTTTCCCTTTGATTGAAATAGCTGGTTTAATTCAGGGGAGAGAGGTTGTTATCACACAAAAGCAATCTGTTTTTATTGAAAGGAGAGAAAACCTTGGGGGCGTGTCAGGAAAATGACAGGATCCTCACATCTCTTTTTCTGGTTTTTTGTTTTGTTTTTAGGAAGCCGCCATTCTGGGGAGGAAGGTTATGGTGCTAGATTTCGTGGTCCCCTCCCCTCGGGGCACGTCCTGGGGTAAGTGCCGCTTCCTGGTGGTGGCTCTGCTCGGCACACACGTCGCCGCTTCATGCTCACAGCCGCTGTCCGAGGTGTAGTTAGCCTGGGAGGTCATGCTTAACAAGTGGTGATTCTGGAAAAATAACATAAAAATAATGAAAGGAGATTTTTCAGAAAGGAAAAAATAAAGTTTCCCGCCCCGTTGCTGTAGCGTTTTCTCATGTTTTCAGAGTCCCAGTCCGAGCATGAGAGCGGGCTGTGTCCTGTTCAGTGAAGTTTATCCGTGTTTCTGTCCCGGTCTTGTGATCGACTTGTAGTGGCTGCACTTCGGTGGGTAGGCTTGGTGTGGCATCATCGGTATCGTTTGGTTTAACACGGAGCACAGAGCTGGCCCAGGCCCGCGCCCCGGCTGCTGTGCACACCTTTCTGTGGTTATTTTGTTTTTCCCCACAGTGAAGCACAACACAGAGATCTTTGCGCTGGAGATTTTTCTCTTTGCACTTCAAATGCATCTCCCCTGCCTCTGTATCTCCCCACCTCTGCTCTCTTTAATACCCCGAAGTCTCTGACCCTCCGGCCTCTGGCTGGGCGTGGTCATTCTGGGGAAATGGGAAGGGGAGAAGACAGGAGAGTGGAATTGGAGTCTTCCGGCCTCTGCTGGGTGGCGGCAGGTTGGCACCGTCCTCCCCGAGGGTTGGCACCGTCCCTGCTCGCCGCGCTCACTCGGTCTCCTTGCCCCTTCCCATGTGCCCGCCAGGGTTCCGCGCCTGTCCCTGGGTCAGGCTGCTGGTACTTCTGTGCTTGCTTTGCCTCCCACCCTTTGAATAGTTCCTCTCTCCTCTGTCTCCTCTTTCCTGCCAGAATCCTGAGTGATAGGATGTGAACATCGTTTTTTAAAATTCAAACTAACACTGAAAGTTTTTGGCTGGAATTTCATATAGGAAAACTCACCTGGCCAGTGCCACAGCTCACTAGGCTAATCCTCCGCCCACGGTGCCGGCACACCGGGTTCTAGTCCTGGTCGGGGCGCCGGATTCTGTCCCAGTTGCCCCTCTTCCAGGCCAGCTCTCTGCTGTGGCCCGGGAGGGCAGTGGAGGATGGCCCAGGTGCTTGGGCCCTGCACCCATATGGGAGACAAGGAGAAGCACCTGGCTCCTGGCTTTGGATCAGTGCGATGCGCCGGCCGCAGCACGCTGGCCGCAGCGGCCATTGGAGGGTGAACCAATGGCAAAGGAAGACCTTTCTCTCTGTCTCTCTCTCTCTCACTGTCCACTCTGGGCCTGTCAAAAAAAAAAAAAAACAAAAAAACAAACAAACAAACAAAAAAAAACAAAAAAAACAAAACTCACCTACCTTGATGCTCCTCATGGTAGTCCTGGGGGAGGGGGGTGTAGCCCCTGTCCTCTTCCATTCCCCTGTCCTCTTCCCTCCTCTCCTCCTCTCCTTGGCCCAGTTCTGACCGGAAACGATCCACCTTCTCTGGTGCACCTGGCAGAGACTGTGAGCACAGAGGAAATGTTTGACTTGTGCCCTGGGAGGGGACACTGGTGTACAATTTGCTTTGTGTCAATCAGGATTCACAGGGGATGTCACCAGGCAGCTTGCAGGGACCCGAAGATTGGTTCAGAGGAGGAGTCGGCGTGACAGAGGGTGGCAGGCTAGAAGCCGAGGTTCTGGCCCTGGGTGTGGTGTGTGCACATCCAGTGCCTCTAACCCGGGTCTCACCCCTTTGTGGCTCAGACTCAAGTGGAAGTTGTGGACTCTGTCCCCAGAAAACTCTTCACGTGCCCATATTTTTGCCTATCGTTGGGTTTTCTTCATGGCCCTTGGTTAGGAAGTCTGGATTGATCAGTTGTGTGTTATTTTCAGGGTAAGAGTTGTCCTCCTCATCACCGTTCCACATGTTTTAATAACCTTGCACAGGTGTGGGCAGCTGTGCACACCCGCGTGTGCACACGTGCAGGAAAGCTCAAGTCTTGTTCCCTCTCCCAGGGCTCGGGGGCACTTGTGTGAACGTAGGCTGTATTCCCAAGAAGCTGATGCATCAGGCTGCCCTCCTGGGGCAGGCGTTACGTGACTCTCGGAAGTTTGGCTGGGAGTACAGTCAGCAGGGTGAGTAGCGGGGCAGAAGACACGGGTGGGGGGAGAGGGGAAAGAGGGAGTCTCTGTGATGCAGATTTGCCGCGCCTGCTTTTGTAGCTGAGTCTGAAGTTCATGTCATAAACACTCGCTGGGAGCCAGCTGCAGGCCACTGGGGCTCCGAGGACACAAAGCCGGACCTGCTGTCCGAGAGCCCTGCCTGTTTCAGTGACACCAGCGCCAGCCGCTTAGTAGCGCGCGCGAGATAGGGATCCCTAGTTGCAGATTTCTTTCAAGTATCAAGAAAACGGAATACTGAGGAGTATTCTTCTGGTTTTATCTGTTATGATGATAATATTTTCCACTGGCTCAGTGGTAAGGTGGATCTTTGGTTAATGAAAGGCAGGAAACAGGCTCCTCCAACAAGCCGTTCCTGCCCGGCTCAGGTACAGACAGGAGGGCTTCCGAGCTGCTGCTCCCAAGCAGGATGAGGTCTGATGGGGGAGACAGGCAGGGAGTCCACTCAGCACTGTGCTGGGGTCCTTCCAAAAGAGTACACAAAGTGCGTGTTACACACTGCACGGGACTGCAATCGTTTTGCACCTAAATGAACCTAAATAAAGTCTCTTTTAACTGCATTTCCCATAAACTTTTCAAAGTACCCTCATCACTTACTGTGCTGTTTTGAGCATTGCCTTGAGTGCATCTGATGCAGCTTTGTGAGTGCAGGGAAGGATCAAGGAAAGCTTTGGGCACAAGGGGGACCCGAGAGCTGTGTCTTAAAGGCCACAGAATGGGACGTTTAAGGCTGGAAGAGGACAGAAAACCTGGAGTGTTGGGTGGAGTTGATGAGGGAATGTGGTGAGGAATAGTGGGGGATGCTGGGAGAAAAAATGCCATTGGAAACATGAGCAGGTCTTCAGGGCCCTCCAGTGCCATCTTTTTTTTTGTTGTTGTTGACAGGCAGAGTGGACAGTGAGAGGCAGACAGAGAGAAAGGTCTTCCTTTGCCGTTGGTTCACCCTCCAATGGCCGCTGTGGCTGGTGCACCACGCTGATCCGATGGCAGGAGCCAGGTGCTTCTCCTGGTCTCCCATGGGGTGCAGGGCCCAAGGACTTGGGCCATCCTCCACTGCCCTCCCGGGCCACAGCAGAGAGCTGGCCTGGAAGAGGGGCAACCGGGAAAGAATCCGGCGCCCCGACCGGGACTAGAACCCGGGGTGCCGGCGCTGCAAGGCGGAGGATTAGCCTATTGAGCCGCGGCGCCGGCCTCCAGTGCCATCTTCAGGAGATAGAGTTTGCCCCCTGCTGAGAGCTGTTGAGTTTAAGCAGGAGAGGAGCAGGCATTCCAGTCTGTATTATTCCAGATCCTCCTGTGGTACCCACAAAGGCACCTAGAAAGCAGAGTAGGGGTCAGGGGAGGGGCATGAGGAATGATGGAGGCCCGTGCGGAGCTGGATTTAGAGAGACTGAAGGGCGTGGCCCTGATGGGACGCAGTACAGCTTGCATGTGGAGTGTGGTTCTCCGTCTTGGCTGTGTGTCGCACGCCGTGTGGGGTTTTAAGAAATTCTGAACAGCCAGGCTCTTTGCACAGAGCGTGTACAGGTTTCACTGTCGCAGCGGGTTCTGATGCTCAGGTGATTGTGACGGGCCACCCAGGTGACGGCATGGCAAAGGGTGAATGGGAAGAAGGCAGAGGGGCTGGGTGAAGGGGAGCGGAGCTCCTTGAGGTCGAAGGCAGCAGCAGCTGTGGGTTAGTGGCTGGGCATGGTTCAGTTGAGGTCCTGAGTAGAGGCTGGGTGCGTTTCCCCAAGCCCATGGGGTGCTGTAGATCAAACTAGCACCAGTGGGTGTCCATAAAGTGCGGCCTCTCCTTGTGGCGTTTAACTCCTGGGTGGTCTTTCACAGCCGAGAACCCTGTCTCTGTATTAAGTGAAGAGTCAGACAGGGCTGCGCACCGCCCCCCGCCCCACTTCCCGCTGATATCTGCATTGCTGTAGTGCGTCTGGCCAGTGCATGCAAAGGACAAATAGGTAACAGAAAGTGCACGCATTTGAAAAAAGTTATAAAAAGATTGAAAATTTATGATGCAAATTATATACAATTATATATGGTAGAGCTGGAACATATAAGATTGAACCAAGAAATTCTAGACTTGAGTTGTTGATTGCTTAGAAGGTAAATATATAAAAATCAATAGCGGCCAGCACCGCGGCTCACTAGGCTAATCCTCCGCCTGCAGCGCTGGCACACCAGGTTCTAGTCCTGGTCAGGGCGCTGGATTCTGTCCCTGTTGCTCCTCTTCCAGTCCAGCTCTCTGCTGTGGCCCGGAAGTACAGTGGAGGATGGCCCAGGTCTTTGGGCCCTGCACCCGCGTGGAAGACCAGGAGGAAGCACCTGGCTCCTGGCTTCGGATCAGCGCAGTGCACTGACCGTAGCGGCCATTTGCGGGGGTGAACCAATGGAAAAAGGAAGACCTTTCTCTCTCTCACTGTCTTAACTCTGCCTGTCAAAAAAAGAAAAAGAAAAAAATAATAAGATGTAACATGATATTCATAGACTACCTTGGAATAAATTCAACCAGGAAGGTGTAGGATATATAAGGAAAGACTACAAAGGCATGGCAGGAATCTAAGATGTTAGAGGAGATAACTTTAGATTGTGGAGATATTTATCTCAAAATTAGTGTGCAGGTTTTATTTAAGTCCTAGAAAAATCTCAGTGATTTTTACTTTTACTGTTTTTACAGTGGTTTTTACTTTTTTTACTGTTTACTTTGTGGTGCTCAACTGCTTATGTGATGTGAGTCTAGCTAAGGGAGACTTGGCCCCTGAACCTGTGCGTGTGTCGCGTAGTAATGGGAGTGACCGCTGTAGATGGCAGCATCGTGGGCAGCTGTCGCAGGCTGTGTCAGAGAAAGGGCCACCATCCTTTCCCCTGGCTGTGCTTCCCTGTGCCCGGGGCCTCCTCCTTTCTAGGCCGCTCTCTTCCCTGCCCGGTACCATCCACGTCCCTGGGTGAGTCGGGGCCACTTCTTGAGAGTCGTAGTTGGCGTCAGTCTCCAGCTGTGACCCTCACCCTGGGGTTGCTGCCCTGTCCTAGGGATCTCGTCCAGTTCCTGGGGAACCCCAGGCCCGTCTCTGTGTCTTGTGGACCGAGCTGCATGGAGTCCGTGTGACCTTCAGAATGCACCGGCAGTGGCAGACAAAGGCTCTTGATTTTTGAAACAGCCGGATGTGGCTTGCATGTGTGCGGATAATTTAACATCACAAGTACACCATGCTTACTCCTTCACCCCCTGGTTTCTTTTCAGTGAAGCACAACTGGGAGACCATGACAGAAGCGATTCAGAACCACATTGGCTCTCTGAACTGGGGCTACAGGTTGTCTTTGAGGGAGAGGGGCGTGACCTATGTCAACTCCTACGGAGAATTTGTTGAACATCATACAGTAAAGGTACTGTTTGAATTTCTTGTCCTGTTCTTGCCTTCCCTTACTGCTGCCCGTATTTCCCACGAACTAGACTTCACATCGCACCTTACGGACTTTGGCTAAGACGTAAACGCACACGCACACACACACACACACACAGAGCAGTACACGCATGTGCATTTCCCTGTTTGTTGATTCCACATATCTGGGTAAAGGGAAGAAATTGTGTTTTAAAGAACTCTTAAAGTTATTATTTGCCTTTGGTTTCATTATCATCTTAGAGGAAGTGTTTCAACAGTTCAAAGCCAATAAAATCTAAAAGATCAAAGTGTTAGCAGTGAGATTTTTTAATAAGTGAAACTTTCTTTAGAACTTCAGCATTTTCTGTTCATAAAGCTTTGATAAAAGCAGTATCAAAATCAGTGTGTTGTGAATTCATACTTATAATGTTTAAGTATACCACAGAAGATGAACACATGAGGAAAAAGAGATCTTTTTGATGAACACAAACATTTTAATCGGCGTTAAGAAGGACAGGCAGACCTTGGGCTCAATGTCTGCTTTATTTTATACTTTGCTTTGGGAGCACAGTGAGATAATGTTGACGGATTTGGATTGTTGGGCAGCCAGCTATCTGAATTTAGAAAGGTGTGAAATGTCCATTTAAAGCTTCCCTTTGGGACCCTTAGATGGGCCAGGTTGGATTCCATTATTCATGTGAAGCACAGTAGAAATCCCAGTTGCTTACTGTTCCTCGAAGTGCAGTGTGCCTGGCACAGATGGTTGGATAAGCCGATCGCTCCCTGGCCAAACCCGCTGCTCTGTCTGTGGTTCCCCAGCGTCTCCCAGGTGCTGGAGCTGCAAACTTGAGGCTCCTCCGTCTCACCCCACAGCACGCGCTTGCTTGTCTGTTACAGGACCTTAGCAACAGGTCCCTCTTTTCGGCACCGCTGCCAGCCGTGCCAGCCCACTTGTTTAAACACTCTCATTGGCATCTGAATTTGTAAAATGGAGTGACTTCTGCATCCCTCGTGTACTTACAGGTGTGAACAGTCCTGGTTGGTTTCCCATTGGCTGCATTTTCTGGGTGCCAAGTGAGGAGCTTTACCTCTGGCTCTAGTCTGTCTGCTTCATGTCTCCTTTGCCACAGACCTGCTCTGCGGTCACTTCCAGCCCCTGACCCCAGTCCCCAGCTCCTCCGGATCCGGGTACTGTGCTGTTCTGTCTCCCAGGTCTCCATCCTTTCCAAATCATTTCTTTTTTTTCCTCATTTCCACGTGAAAACCTCCTTGATCCATATTTTGTCAAGACCTTTGTTTTCTGCATTATGTGCTTATCACAGCGCATGATTGTTCACGTGTCCAGGTGTCTGATGCTTTGTAGTGTTTGCTGAATAAGTGAAATTTCATTTTCTTTTTTTCCAGGCAACCAATCGAAAGGGACAGGAAACTTACTACACTTCTGCCAATTTTGTCATAGCAACAGGTGAAAGACCACGATATTTAGGGATCCCAGGAGATAAGGAATTCTGTATTACTAGGTAAGATTTAAAAGACCATTTTAACTCTAAGCGATTGCATTGTGTTTCAGTTTCTAATTTCATTTGCTCCCTAATCCCACAAAATATTTGCATTGATGACAGATGAAAGAACACACAGTACAAGAAGCTCAGGAGTTTGAAATAGTCATGAAAGAAAGAGAAAGTGAGGTTAGGGAAATCATAAGGCCAGTGGTAAAGTTTGTGTACCAGAGTATGCCGTCTGTTTCCAGGAAATATCTGGAAGTGGTCTGGAAAGTTGGCCCTGAATTTCCTGTAGGCCAAAGCAAAGAAGTAAACTCCACGAGCTGTAGGGTTATGTGTGCACCTGATAGAATGGAGCAGAGGTTCCCAGGCGTTTTCCCTGGATGGTCACGCAGAAGGCACTGTATCATGCACTACAGTGACTTGGAGACCTTTCTGAGCAGACATTTCAAGAATATTTTTCTTTTCTTTCTTTTTTTTTAAATATGTATTTATTTGTTTGAAAGGCAGAGTCACAGAGAGGCAGAGGCAGAGAGAGAAGTCTTCCATCCGCTGGTTCTCTCCCCGAATGGCTAACATGGCAGGAGCTGGGAGCTTCTTCTGGGTCTCCCATGCGAGCACTTCGGCCGTCTTCACTGCTTTCCCAGGCCGTAACAGAGCTGTAACGGAAGCGGAGCAGCCGGGACTCGAACTGGAGCCCAATTGGGATGCCAGCACTGCAGGCAGCAGCTTTACCCACTCTGCCACAGCGCCAGCCCCAAGAATGATATTCTTCATTGCACTCTTGTTCAGCTGAACCTGTTTGTCCACACACACACACATGCATCCAAAGTAAACAGCCATTTGTCTTGTTGCATTTAATGTAGTTCAGTGTTTTCTGTTTTAGTTTTTTGTACCCTTTACTTGTGATCTAATTTGATTTTGGGAAACTTAAGGTCTACTTGCTTCTGCCCCTTCTCTCCACCCTAGACTGAATCACACACTTCAGAAGCTTTTTCTCTGAGGGTTTCTTAAGCTCCCCTGATCGCAGTTCAGCTGCCGAAAGCCCCTTCTGTACTGAAACCCCAAAAGTGCATTTCCTGTTTATTGCCTGCAGTTTCTTTTTTAATTTTATTTTTATCTTTCAGTGATGACCTTTTTTCTCTGCCTTATTGTCCCGGCAAAACGCTGGTAGTGGGCGCCTCTTACGTGGCGCTGGAGTGTGCGGGGTTTCTGGCTGGCCTTGGGTTAGACGTCACAGTCATGGTGCGCTCCATCCTTCTGCGAGGCTTTGATCAAGAAGTGGCAGAGAAAGTGGGCTCCTACATGCAGCAGCACGGTGTCAAGTTCTTAAGAAAGTTTGTACCTGTGATGGTAAGTCTGGGTGACGCTTGCAATTCCTTTATTTGCTTCCTTATTCTCTCTCCGACTTTTTATTTTGCCCCTCCTTACTTCATTTCATCGGTCTGAACTCAATAGTGCTGAAAATAGGGTTTCCACCCCAGATGTAGGAAGCTGGCCTCACGGGCCTTCCATCCCCCCAGGTGATGGAGAAGCTGGTGCTGCTGTGTCCCCGGGCGGGGGGGGGGGGGTCCCTCTTCTCTCACTGCCTCTCAGCTGTCCTCGGGGGTTGCCTTTCTTTTCTCTTATTCCCATCAGGATTTCTCCTCTTGAGACAAAGAAGCCTTCCCGGTGCCCCTTGTCCAGTGCTTTCCTGGCTGGGTCCCCGTTTTTCTTCTCTTTCCCGCACCTACTCCTGTCTCTGTGATTTCCAGTTTCTCCCATGCTCACGCCAGTTGTCAGCCACTTCCACTCCAGCACTCTCCTGACAATGCTTGCTGGGTTCTTAGCAGGCTCCCTGTTGTCAGATCCCACGGTCACCTCTCTGTCCTCGGCCTGCTGAGCTTCTCGGCAGCCGGCAGTGGGACCCACGGCCCTGGCCTGGGCCTGGGGCGCCCTCTTCCCTCTGGCCCATGTGCCCGTGGTTCTGGCCCTGCACTGCTCCTCGGCGCGTCAGCCCCAGCACCTGTTTGTTTCCCCCCAGTCCCTCCTGGTTTCGTTCTTGTTCACCTGCGTGATCCTCTTCAGGCCCTCAGTTTCAAGTGCCATCTAAATGCTAATGATGCCGACTTCTAGCTCCCGCTCAAGCATCTCTCCTGATTCACACTCATTTATACAACTGCCTACTGGAGAGCACCACTTGAATCCCTCATAAGCATTGCAAATTTAACAAGATAAAAATGAAACTCAGCGTTTCTACCTTAATGTAGTCCCTTGCTAATCTACCCGGCCCATCTCAGTCCGCAGCGAAAGCCGCCGCGGTCCGCACAGTTTGTGGAGCCCGCACCCAGGAAGCTGCGCTCATCTCCGGTTGTGATGCCTCCACGCTCAGCCAGTCCCTTAACCATTACTACCTCCACAACGTATCTTGGGAGACTGCCGCCTTCTTTTTTTTTTTTTTTTTTTTTTTCGGTTTCCATCTTGTCCCCAAACCTTAAATATACGCACCACGTATGCATACCCAGGTGTACGTCCACACACTTAGGCCCATTTGAGCCGCTTGTGTTCTGTCACCTTTAGAGAGAATCATCCCGTGATTTATCCTCGACAGGTTCAACAGTTGGAGAAGGGTTCACCTGGAAAGCTGAAAGTAACGGCTAAATCTACGGAGGGGCCAGAGACGATTGAAGGCGTGTACAACACGGTGAGTTTTTCTTTTATAAGCAGCAAGTGACTGGACACACGCATCAGCTAGCAGCAGTTTAACTTAGTAACATATTTTTTGTTCTTTGTAAGACTATGATAGGTATGGAAGGTAGTTGGCCTACTGACATTTGATTTTATAGGATACAAAAAGAATATGGTGAAATATATATGTATGTAACAGCACAGCAGAACAAAATCTGGAAGCATATTTATATATATCCACCTGTTATTAGTGCTTCTGAGGAATTAGGATTTTATATTTATATGAGTATTTAACAACAATAAACCTGTTTTTTTTTCAAAAACAAATAATTAAAAAATCCCCCAGTAATGTGAACAGCACAAGGGATCTTTTGGATGCCAGTAATTATTTTGTAATTAGTTGTAGTCCTTTTTTTAAAGATTTTTTTTTTATTTCATTGAAAGGGAGGGTCACAGAGAGGCAGGAGTGAGGGGAGAGGGAGACAGTCAGAGTCAGTTTTCCATCCGCTGGTTCACTCCCCAATTGGCCGCAACAGCTAGAGCTGAGCCAATCCAAAGCCAGGAGCCAGGAGCTTCCTCCAGGTCTCCCATGCGGGTGCAAGGGCCCAAGGACTTTGGCCATCCTCTGCTGCTTTCCCAAGTCATAGCAGAAAGCTGGATGGGAAGTGGAGCAGCCGGGACTCAAACCAGTGCCCACATGAGATGTTGGTGCTGCAGGGGTGGTCCTACCCACCACACCACAGCACGAGCCCAGTTATAGTCTTAAAAGCTATTTTTTGTTTTATATACTCTTTATATACATATTTTGTCAGTTGAAAAAGAAAACATAGTATATGAGTGGGAAGAATCAACATGCTGAAAGGTATAGAACAAAACCAAAACGCAGCAATCAACCTTGTTGAGATCTTAGGACTGCGTTGGATTTATAGATCAGGTGGAGACACTTGACTTCTTTGCAGTATTCAGGGTTCTGATCCATGAACATGGTACATCAGTTCATTAATTTAGATCTTCTTTAATGATTAATTCCTGACAGAGTAAATAGATTTCTCCACAGACATCGAGAACATCTGTTAGATTTATTCCTGGGTACTTTGTATTTATATGTAGTTACAAATGGTATTTTGGAAAAATGTCATTATCTTTACCTGTTGCTGGTCTATAGAAATTCCACTGTTTCTGTGTTTTATAGTACTCAATAATTTTGCTGTATTCTTATTTGAAAATTTATTCATAGGTTATCTTGGATTTCTTGTGTACATATTCATATTATTTAAGAATAATAACTCTTGTTTCCTCCTTTCTACTGTTTCTCTCTCTGTCTCTTTGAATTTTTTTTGCATAAGTGTACTAGCTAGGACTTCCAGTGAAGTGTTGACGAGAAATGACAATAGCAGGAGTTCTTGTCTTGTTCTCAATATAAAATGGGAAGTTTTCAGTGTCTTGGTATTAGAGTAATATTTTATGTAGATTTCAGTCAAATTAAAGTAGTTCTTTTCCGTTATTTTGTTTGTTATTATGTTTTTTTTTTTTTTTTGCCTACTTTACAGTCACTAATGCATATTTATTTCTAACAATGTTTCTTTTGCTGGTGTTCATGATGAGTTTTTTTCTTTAATCTGTTAACATAGGTGTGGGGAACATCTGGCCTGTGGACCATATGAGGTCTGCAAACTCATTTGGTCTGGCCCTGCCAAGGCAACTGCAGGCAGGATTCAAATTTCAATAAATCTGTAGTAGGCTAAATTTTAAGTTGATAATCTTGAATGGCCTGCAAATGATATTACAAGTATCCACATGGCCCTTGGCAGGGAAAAGTTTCCCACCCCTGTGTCAATGGGTTAAGTTACATTGATTTTCTAATGTGATATAGATTTTGTGTTCCTGGAATAAACCCAGCTCGGTGGTGTTGGCTGTGGTTAGTTAGATTTTTTTGCGTTTATATTAGTGAAAGGTAAATGGCTTATAATTTCCATTCATATACTGAAATTGTCAAGTGTAAGTACAATGGTTATTCTAGATGAAGGTAGTTTGGAGTATGTTTTCTCTTTTTGTATTCTCTGACAGCGTTTGAGTAATATTAGAATTTTTCTTGGGCACTGATCCAATTTCTTTAATGGTCAGAAGGCTTTCAAGGTTTTCTGGTTTTTTCTTGAGTCAGATTTAATCAGTTTTTTTTTTTTTTGTAAATTAGTTCATCTCATCTAAATGTCCATATATTGGTATGTAAAGCTGTTTGTACTGTGTGACTTTGTCAGCTCATTGTGTGCTGAGACATAATTTCTAGGTCGTGAAGTGCACAGGTCTTGGGTATGCAGTGCTGTTTTGACAAACACACACGTTTGTGTAAGGCGCACTCTTTTAAAAGTAACCGAATGCTCCTGTGGTCTGGAAAGCTCTCGGGCCCCTTCCCAGTCCCTGGCCCCGAGCAAACGCCATTCTGGTTGTGTCACTCTGGGTCTGTTTTGCTTATTCTGCGCGTCACATGCATGGACCAGTACAGGGTGCGCGCTCCTTGCTGCCCCACTTCTTTGGTCAGGCGGATGTCCTTAGCGTTCGTCCACGTTCTGTGCGTCAGTGGTTGGTTCCTTCTGTTGGACTGTGAGTAGAGCACCGTTTGCTTATGCCTCTTCCTGTGGGTGGACACCTACGCGCCTTGCAGTTGGGATATTGTGATCACCACTGCTGTGAAGATTTCCGCACTGAAGCCTTCTGTGGACATGTGTTTCAGTTTCGGTTGCATAAGTACCTGGTGGTGAAGTTCCTTGATTATCAGGTAGTTTCTGAGTTTAACTTTTTCAGAAGAGATTGCCAGTTTTTGGATGCTGTTATCAGGGCTGATGTTGTGGTGCAGCAGGTTAAGCCAAGGACCGCCACGTTGGCATCTCTTACCAGAGTGCTGGTTCGAGACCTGGCTGCTCTGCTTCCCATCCAGCCCTGCTAATGCACTGGGAAAGGCAGCAGAGGATGGCCCAAGTACTTGGACCCCTGCCACCCAATAAGGGAAATCCAGGTGGAGTTCCTGGCTCCTGGCTTCAACCTGGCCCAGCCCTGCTGTTGTGGCCTTTGGGGGAATAAATTAACAAATGGAGGATTTCTCACTCTCTTTTTCTTTCTCTTCCTCCTCCCATCTCCCTCCTCCTCTCCCTCCATCACTCTGCCTTTCAAATAAATAAAAATAAAATTCAAAAAAAGATGATGGTATGTATCACTTTATACCCCAGCCAAGCTTGAAGTTTTCACTGTTCCACATCCTCACCAACCTCTAGTGTTGTCTGGCTTACTCATTTTAGCCATTCTAGTGGATGTGTAGTGGTATTTTTAAAAATTAATTTATTTATTTGAGAGCCAGAGATACAGAGAGAAAAGGAGAGACAGATCTTCCATCTGCTGGTTCACTCCCTAAATGGCCAAAATGGCCGGAGCTGGGCCAGGCTGAAGCCGGAAGTCATGAGCTTCTTCCAGGTCTGCCACCTTGGTGCAGGACCCAAGGACTTGGGCCATCCTCTGCTGCTTTCCCAGGTGCATTAGCAAGGAGCTGGATCAGAAGCAGAGCAGCTGGGAATTAAACCAGTGCCCATATGGAAAGCTGGCTCTACAGATAGCGGCTTAACCCACTAACACCACTGCACTGGCTCCACCTGTTTAATTTTTTTAAACTTTTATTTAATAAATATAAATTTCTAAAGTACAACTTTTGGATTATAGCAGCTTCCCCCCCCCATAACCTCCCTCTCACCCGCAACCATCCCATCTCCCACTCTCTCTCCCATCCCATTCTTCGTCAAGATTCATTTTCAATTCTCTTTATATACAGAAGATCAATTTAGTATATATTAAGATTTCAACAGTTTGCACCCACACAGAAACACAAAGTATAAAGTACTGTTTGAGTACTAGTTATTACCGTTAATTCACATAGTACAACACATTAAGGACAGAGATCCTACATGGGAAGTAAGTGCACAGTGACTCCCGTTGTTGACACTCTTATTTATAACGTCAGTAATCACCCAAAGCTCTTGTCATGAGCTGCCAAAGCTATGGAAGCCTCTTGAGTTTGCCCACTCCAATTTTACTTAGACAAGGCTATAGTCAAAGTGGAAGTTCTCCCTTCAGAGAAAGGTTCCTCCTTCTTTGATGGCCCATTCTTTCCACTGGGATCTCACTCACAGAGATCTTTCATTTAGGGTTTTTTATACTCTCATGGGCTTTTTAGCCAGATCTGAATGCCTTAAGGGCTGATTCTGAGGCCAGAGTGCTGTTTAGGACATCTGCTATTCTATGAGTCTGCTGTGTATCCTGCTTCCCAGCCATCCCACTCCTTGGAATTTACCCAAAGGAAATTAAATTGGCAAATAAAAGAGCTGTCTGCACCTCAGTTTACAATATTGCAGCTCAATTCACAATAGCTAAGACATGGAAGCAACCTAAATCCCCATCAACAGAAGGCTGAATAAAGAAATTAATGCTATATGTACTCTATAGAATACTATACAGCAGTAAAAAAAAATGAAATCTGGTCATTTGCAACAAAATGGAGGAATCTGGAAAACATCATGCTGAGTGAAATAAGCCAGTCCCAAAGGGACAAATATCATATGTTCTCCCTGATCACTGGCAACTAACTGAGCACCTAAAAGGAAACCTGTTGAAGTGAAATGGACACTATGAGAAACAATGACTTGATCAGCCCTTATCCTGACTGTAGAGGAACAACTTACTGCTTTATTCCTTTTAGTATTTTTTTTTGTTCTACTTAACACCTGTTTAATTTTTTTTTTTTTTGAAACAGGCAGAGTTATACAGTGAGAGAGACAGACAGACAGAAAGGTCTTCCTTCTGCTGGTTCACCCCCCAAATGGCTGCCATGGCCAGCGTGTTGTGCCGATTTGAAGCCAGGAGCCAGGTGCTTCTCCTGGTCTCCCATGGGGTGCAGGCGCCCAATCACCTGGGCCATCCTCCACTGCACTCCCGGGCCACAGCAGAGAGCTGGACTGGAAGAGGAGCAACCGAGACAGAATCTGACGCCCATGCGGGACTAGAACCCGGGGTGCCAGCGCCGCAGGCGGAGGATTAGCCTAGTGAGCCACGGCGCCGGCCAACACCTGTTTAATTTTTAAAAGCTTCTTTTGATGAGCAGTAGTCTTACAGTTTTTGTGACATCAGATTTATCTGTTTTTTCCCTTTATGGTTAATGCTTTCTTTGTGCTCTGAGAAGTCTTTACTTACCCAAAGATCATGAAGATGCCCATCCATTTCCTCCTGAAGCTTTTGTAAGTTTTGTGTTTGAGTCAAAGTTCTTTTTCTTCCTCGTGGTTACCCGGAAAGACTTCCTTTCTCCACTGAATTGCGTTGGTGCCTTTGTGGACATCATTTGGCTGTTTGGCGGGGCTTCTGTTTCTGCATTCCTTTTTTTTTTTTTTTTTTTTTTTTTTTTTTTTTTTTGACAGGCAGAGTGGACAGTGAGAGAGAGAGACAGAGAGAAAGGTCTTCCTTTGCCGTTGGTTCACCCTCCAATGGCCGCCGCGGCCGGCGCGCTGCGGCCGGCGCACTGCGCTGATCCGATGGCAGGAGGCAGGTGCTTATCCTGGTCTCCCATGGGGTGCAGGGCCCAAGCACTTGGGCCATCCTCCACTGCCTTCCCGGGCCACAGCAGAGAGCTGGCCTGGAAGAGGGGCAACCGGGACAGAATCCGGCGCCCTAACCAGGACTAGAACCCGGTGTGCCGGCGCCGCTAGGCGGAGGATTAGCCTAGTGAGCCGCGGTGCCGGCCTCTGCATTCTTTATTCTGTCCCTCGACCGATCTCTCTGTCCTTTCCCCATTACTGCGTCATTCCCGTTACTGACATTCTATGACAAGTCTCTGATCAGGTAAAGTAAGTCCTTCTACTTTGTTTAGGACCTTTGCATTTCTATATAAATTGTTAAAAAGCAGCTTGTCACTTTCTTTAAAAACATCTTGGGGCCGGCACCATGGCTCACTAAGCTAATCTTCCGCCTTGCGGCGCTGGCACACCGGGTTCTAGTCCCAGTCGGGGCACTGGATTCTGTCCCAGTTGCCCCTTTTCCAAGCCAGATCTCTGCTATAGCCCTGGAGTGCAGTGGAGGATGGCCCAGGTCCTTGGGCCCCACACCTGTATGGGAGACCAGGAGAAACACCTGGCTCCTGCCTTCAGATCAGCGTGATGCGCAGGCTGCGGCAGCCATTGGAGGGTGAAGCAATGGCAAAAGGAAGACCTTTCTCTCTGTCTCTCTCTCTCACTGTCCACTCTGCCTGTCAAAAAAAAAAAAAAAAAAAATCTTGGGATTTTTGGTTGCGAGTGTATTTATTCTGTGGCTCGGTTTGGAAGAACTGACAGCAATATTGATTTCCCGATACGTGCACTTCATATATCTTTCCATGTATCTGTAGACCTTGGTTTCTCTCGGTGGTGTTTTATAGTGTGCTGTAGAGCTCTTCACATACTGTGCTAAATTTATGTTTCAGTATTTCATGCTGTCTAATCTAGTGTAAACAGGTTTTTAAAAATTCTAATTTTCACTGGTCTGTTGCTAGTTATAGGAATACAGGTGATCTTTTTGTGTATTGACCTTGTAGCAGCTTCCTAGGATTCTGGTCTGCCGATGAAAACAGTCGTGTTTCTCCCCTCCAGTCCGCATGGCTTCGTCTTTGCTTTGCCTTCTGGTGCAGTCCTCCAGGGCAGCGCTGAGTAGAGATCGTGAGCCGGGCCGCGTCTGGTTCCTGACCCCAGGGGTGGAGCATTGGGCTTTCACCACGGCGGGGCTGTGGCCTCTCGTGCGGAGGGGGAGTTTTCCTGTATTCTTTGTGCACCGGGGACCGTGCTGAATTCTGTCAGGTGCTTTCCCTGCGTCCCTTGAGATGGTTGTTTTCTCCCTTATTTTGTTAAGATGAATGCACTCCCATTGGGTTTTGTACGGTAAACCAACTTTACTGTGAGGACAGACTCTACTTGGTCTTGATCAGTTATCCTTTCTGCATGTTGCTACATCTGATGTGCTAATGCTTCATCAAGGATGCTACATCGGAGCTCGGGAGGAGTGAAGGCTTGGGATTTTCTTTTGTTTTAATGCCCTTGCCTGGCGTTGGTGTCAGGTTTCTACTGGCCTCCCGTGAAGGGGCGGAGAAATGCTCCTTTCTCTTCCGGAAGAGTTCGTGTCCCCCTAGTCGTGTTCTTAGTTCCAGGTTCATATACTTTATCAGCGTAGCCCTCTGGGCCTGCACTTAGCTAATGGAAGCTTACAAACTGTGAGTTCAGTTTCTTAATGAATATAGGGTGCATTCATTCAGTAGGCTGCTAAAGTGAAATACTGCAGATGGAGTTAAACAACAGAAATGTGTTTTCCTACAGTTCTGGAGGCCGGAAGCCCAGGATCAAGGCACTGGCAGGCTGATGTCTTTCGAGGCCTCTCTCCGTGGCTTGCAGATGGCTGCCTTCTGTGTCTGCATGTGGTCTTCTCTCTCTAATGAGCCAGTGTCCAAGTCGGACACCACTCAGTCCTGTTAGACAAGGGCCCGCCCATATTTTACCTTTCCTACCTCTCTAAAGGCCCTGACTCCAAGTCAGTCACACTCTGAGGTCCTTGGGGTTAGGATCTCAGCATGAATTTTGCAGGGACACAGTTCAGCCCGTAGCATAGGCTTATTCAGGTCCTTGTGTTTAAGTTTAGTAAATTGCCTCTTACAGAAAATCCACTTCACCTGAGCTGTTTGTGAGTTACCCTTTGAATGTCTAAATAACGACGTGCCCTCTCTCATTCCTGATATGGGTGATTTCTGGTGTTGATCTCTTTGAATACAGGTTCTGTTAGCTATTGGTCGCGACTCCTGTACGAGGAACATAGGCTTAGAGAAGATTGGAGTGAGAATCAACGAGAAGTAAGTACGTGCAGGATCGTTGCCCGACTGCCGCGCAGAGCAAAACTCTGCCGCACATCGTCTCTGAAACGCTCATTTACTTACTCAGATGTAAGATCATTTATCTTACAGTAAGTACTGCGCTCCCTCTGTGTTATCAGCGTCTTGATTCATCAATCAGTAACTCTTACCATGTGCCTTGAAGAGCTTCTGCACTAAGTAGTGATTTCAAAAATGGTTGTGCAGATGGATTTGCCTGCTCTCTGTGATTTAAGTGAGCTTCTCTGATCTGGACCAGCATGGAGAAAGTCCCAGATCTCTCAGAGTGACTGGGAGAAGGTTCTGGAGGTATCCGAGGCATCCAGAAAGCCACAGTTTCCCCAGAGCTTTTCTTTCGGGGCCACGGAAACTCTTGCTACGGGAAGCCGTCGGTACTCTAGACAGTTGACAACCCAAGGTGCATGATTTCTGAGAGGGAGCTCTTTTCTCTGGGCAGTTAGTCTGTTGGGGGTAATTTCCGTCACCCAGCAGTGTAATTTGTTTTTGTAAGTGTATTTGTGTTCCCTCAAAAATGAATAGGAATGGCAAAATACCGGTCAATGACGTGGAGCAGACCAACGTGCCCTATGTCTATGCCGTCGGAGACGTGCTGGAAGGCAAACCGGAGCTCACTCCCGTGGCCATCCAGGCAGGCAAGCTGTTGGCGCGAAGGCTCCACGGGGCGTCCTCAGAAAAGGTGAGATTGTCGGGATTGTTGTTGAGGTAAGAGCTTGATCAAAACCCTAGTGGAAAATACCAGCACAAGACAGACCCGTGTGCTTGTTTTCCAAGTAGAGTTCCTCAGAGCTGACATTTGCAGTTGGCTTACTAGTAACTGATTTTAAGTCGATAGTTTCTGAGCACCTACTGTGTGCAAGTTGCATTGGGTGATATACAAAGGATGGGCCACAGTTGCAGCCCCAGATCTTAGCCAGGTAGGCGGGCACAGACTGATCTTCAGAGATGTTTGGGTGCTGGAGTGTTGCAGGCAAATTGCTTTAGGCTCCAGGAAGGGACACTTAGTTCTAACTGACGGCGTGGGAAGCGGCTCCAGGTGTGGACTGTTGCACTGTAACAGCGTGGCAGGAGCTCTCAACATGGACCGCGATTCTAGGCCTGGCTTCAGTGCCTCCCTGTGAGGTGAGCCTGGGCAGTCAAGTGCATCACCTGCAAGGCCAGTGGCATGGGTCTCGTGACTTCCACTTCTCATGTTCTTTGATCAAGAATTTGGGAGGGGTTTTGTAGGAAGAGTAATTCAGAGCTGAGGAAGCCAAGGACTTCTCCTGTGGGTGGATAACTCAGGTAGGGCCCAAGCTCCGCAGTGTGGGTTTGTTCTGAGGTTCTGTGCAGCCTTGTGGGAGTTCGCAACCCGGGAGGTGCTGCTCTGTTCTTTGAGGAGTGCAGTGGCCGTGTGGAGGAGTGGGCCGCTGAGGGGCACCTGGGGCGGGGCTCACCTGGCGCCAGCAGGTGGGAGCCAGGAATGCTGAATGCACTGTCCCACACGAAGAGGGGTCCCCTACAGAGTGCGCACACCGTCTGCGGGTGTCTCTAAGCGGAGCAGCTGGTGATTGGAAGTTGTGAGTCAGGCTGGAAAGTGAATTTGGTGCCAGACGTTAGAATTCTCAGACGCCACCATGAGGAACTGGCAGGGCGTTCTCTAGTGTGAAACTGTTCAAGATGTCACCTGCCCCAACTGCTTATTCAGAAACATGCCATACCACGGGGTTGGGAAGGTATCACACGTTTCACTCAGCCCCTCCGGGAGGGACGGTCACCATCTTGGCTCACTCTTTGCTGAACACGTGGGTGCCCAGTGCAGATATATATATATATATATATATATATATATATATATATATATATATATATTTGGTGGTGGTGTTGCTCAAGTGGCAGACATCCCTGCGTTTTGCCTTCACTGCTGTGTCCTGTATCTCCTAAGTAGCAGGATGTTCACCTCTGCAACCCCGTGTGAGAGATTCCAGAGGGGCTGGCGCTGTGGCGCAGCGGGCTAGAACCCTGGATCCCATATGGGTGCCGGTTCTAATCCCGGCTGCTCCTCTTCCTATCCAGCTCTCTGCTATGGCCTGGGAAAGTAGTAGCAGATGGCCCAGGTCCTTGGGCCCCTGCACCCGTGTGGGAGACCCGGAAGAAGCTCCTGGCTCCTGGCTTCAGATTGGCACAACTCCAGCTGCTGCAGCCATCTGGGGTGTGAACCAGCAGATGGAAGACCTCTCTCTCTGTCTCTAACTCTCTCTGTAACTCTGTCTTTAAAAAAGAAAGGAAGGAAGGAAGGAAGGAAGGAAGGAAGGAAGGAAGGAAGGAAGGACAGACGGGCAGGCGATAGATTCCAGAGAGAGGTGGGATGTTCAGATTTCCTTGGTTGCCCGTGGAGTGTGTGTGTGTTTGGATTCACACAGTTGGTAACTCTTGACTGTCACAGGCTGATGAAGTCCCTCCCCCTGCCTTTGGCTTTTCCTGACACTGATGTGTTGACGAAGCCACACTACTGCTTTTCTTGCAGAATGGCCCATGTTCCAAGTTTCTTTCTTCACAGATTGGTTGATTTATTTGGAAGGCAGAGTTGGAGAGGGAGGTAGGAAGAGAGAGACAGAGAGAGGGAGAGGGAGAAGGAATCTTCCATCCACCGGTTTACTCACCCAGTTGCCAAGTCTGGGCCAGGCTCCAATAGGAGCCCAGAAATCCATCCAGGTCTCCCATGTGGGTGACAGAGGCTGAGTGGACCGTTACCCACTGCATTTCCCGGCATGTTAGTGGAGAGCTGGATCAGCTGGGACTCAGGCAGGTGCTCCGATACCGGATGCTGGCCTTGTCAGAGGCAGTGGCTTAACCCGCTGTGGCACAGTGCCAGCCCCCACAGTCCGAATTTCTCTGATTATTTTCACATGATGCTGTCTGGTAGAGTATTTTTGGCATGCCTGCTCTGTAAGGAGTGTTGTGGGCCGCTTACTTCATCCCTCAGGTGCTTGGTAAGGTCAGCATGAAGACCTTGTGGACACGTGAGGCTGGTGTGTGAGGGGCTCTGCCAGCATTTATGTGTGGAGGCAGCAATGGCTCCACAGGCAAAGCAGAATTATCCCATCCCAAGGCACATAGCATTTCTGGGCTCTGTTGATAGCACTGTTGCCGGATGCTTTGAGAAGCTAATCATGGTGGCCGTGCCGAGGGGAGGTTAGAAGATGGAGTAAGACATGTAGAGGACAAAGAAAAACGTTAAAGGTACAGGGCTGAGAGGAAGCCAGATGGCGGGGTAGTGTGCAGTCAAGTTCAGGTGCAGGAGATGGTCTAAGATGTGGAGAAGAATTTTTAGCAGAAACGGGGTGTGTGGGGGGAAGTTGAGCAGCTTCCTGTTGAATTTCCTTAATCGACATGAAACAGGAGCAAAGGCGTCGTTGAGCATGAGGCCTCCCTGTCAGCCATGGCACGTGGGGTCCACTCCTGGTCAGTAAATGGATTCTCAGTGAGCAGCACCCTGAGGGCCCAAGATGTCAGAGAGTGCCGAGGCAGTCCCCGCGGGAGGTGATTCTCTCCACCACACTGGCAAGAACGAAAAGAAATGCTTAGCTTGCCCAAGGCTTCTGGGTAGGCAGCCCTGACGTGGTGTCAGAGCATGAGGTTGAAGAGGGTAGGCTAATGGGGAAGTTACTCTGTGTTGCACACAAACTCCCTCATGGATGAGGGATACCTGGTGCTGATTTCTGTTGTTTCTCTCTGGGGTAACAAAGAAGAGAAACTCACTCTCATTAGACAAATTGAAGGAGTTTATTATTGTAATCAGGATTAATTGGTGGCATCACACAGGGACTTAGAATAAGAACCATGCTGGCGCTTGGCCTTACTGTGGTCAGAGCGTGGGGAGGGTCTGGCACCCAGCTGCACAGGTGGAGGTGTTATACAGATGTGCCTGTCACGTGGCCTGTCTCACCTACAGCCCTGCAGGCATGTTTCTGCCTCCTGAAAAAACTCTGGAAAATTCTCTTTGCTTCGAGTTCATTTTCCTGCAGACGGAAAAGTATGGCTGATTCAGCTCACCATTTTTGCCATCCCCCAGACTTCCGGCCAGTGCACGTACTGGTTCTCTTGGGGTTAGGTGTCTCCCCAATTCAGTCACTCGTAGCTGTTGGCAGGGCCTGGGGGGACATACAGTGCTGTGGGCAATGTTACCCTTTGAAGAGGGGCAGGCAGTTGCCACTCTGTATGCACATGGTTTTCACAGGGTCTTCGCTAATGGACAGTGGTCTCCCTGAGCCATGGTTTTGCTTCCTGTGGTTTCAGTTACCTGCAGTCAGCCACTGTTTGAAAATATTAAATGGAAAGTTCCAGAAATAAACAATTCATCAGTTTTCAATGGCGTGCTCTTCGGAGTAGTGGGAGGAAATCTCATGCCATCTTGCTCTGTCCCACCTGGGGACGAATCGTTCCCTTGTCCAGCCCATCCAGGCTGTGTCAGATCCCCAGCCGTTGGTCACCTGTAGCCATGTCAGTCAGCAGAGAAGCTGTGATGGTTCAAGTACAGCAAGGTGCTTATGTCCAGTGACCTTGTTTGAGAGGAAATGCCCACATTCACATAACTTATTCCAGCATATTGTTGCAGTTGTTCAATTTATTATTAGTTATTGCTGCTGACTTCTCATTCTGCCTAATTTGTAAATTAAGCTTTATCATAGATATGTAGGAAAAACTCAGTGTACATAGGGTTCAGGACTACCGGTGGGTTCAGCCATCCGCTGAGGGTCTTGGCTCCTGTGCTGATGAGCTGGGACTGCTGTGTTCAGCTGGGGAGTTCAGGTCTCCGTTGTCACAGCAGCCTTCAGGGCTCTTGGGCAGCAGCGCCCCCTGCAGCCGCTTGCTTTGGCACAAGTGGATGGATGAGCTGACGGAGGGCGGCTGCCTGGCTCGGAGCGCGCGGTGCTCCTGCAGTTCTGTTCTCTGGCTCAGTCCGACAAGGGCTAGGAAATGCAGGTCTCTGGAGAGGACCACACTCACCCTCGCTCCCAGGGTGCAGTGTGCCATCTCCCCTCGATGGCCAGGGACCCTCAGGCCAACACTTTAGAGTCACTTACTTGCCTAAACACCTCTCAGTGGCATAAAGACTGTGAACGGGCCAAGGTGCAGCTGCCAGGGCAGTAGCACAATCCAAGGACCAATTCAAGCAGACTCAGAGATGTTCCAGGAGAGCAGAGTCCAGAGCCACGGGGACCGGGAGAACATCGTGGGAGAGTGTTTGGGACGGCTCGGCGGCCCCACTGCCACCTCTTCCTCCTGATTTGCAGACGTCAAGGTCTGGCCCCGGTAGGGTCTTCCCCACTTGTGGGCAGGGGCCCGGGTATGGTGTCAGGGGCTCGGCTCTCGCCTCCCTTGGTGTAACTGAGAACTTCTGTGGCATTGTTGATGTTGTCAGGATCAGTTAATACTGAACTGGGCTCACTTATTTTCCTTTTATAAATACGTGGAATATAGATTTTTTAACTGAATAATAAAAGCATCACAAAATGAAAGTATGTAATCTGTTTATCTTCCAGTGTGATTATTTTAGCATTCCAACAACAGTGTTTACTCCTCTGGAATATGGTTGCTGTGGATTATCGGAAGAGAAAGCCACTGAATTATATATGAAAGAGAATCTAGAAGTAAGATTGAGTTTTACTGTTTCCTTTTTAAGAATTTTTAATCAACTGTTGGTCTTGGCGGTCACTTTTTATTTGTGATTTTGCAAGTTACTATAATGCTTATCTTGTTTTGGGAGAATTAGAAATTAATTTAAACTCCAGCTCTCCAGAAAAGTAATAAAAAGAGTAAGTCGGGGTGGTGTCCTTGTACCTGCGTTGCTGAGGCCAGCAGCTGGGGCGGTCACATCACTGCAGCTGCGGGAGACTGCCCTGTTGTGGGGCTTAGGGTGGGTACGGCACGTCTGCCTGTGTGGACTGTTCAGATTCTTTATTTCCACAACCCACTCCCTAACCTCATTCAACCCTAACCTTCAAAATGTGCTTGTGCGTTTTATTTTGGTAGGCAGTTGGATTGGCTTTTTTCTTTTCTTGTCTTGTTTTTTTTTTTTTTTTTTTTTTTTTGGTCCACCATCCCAGTGTAGGAGAGGATGGGGAAGTAAAGAGTTGGAGGATTATTAATGCTTGATATTTTAAGTAAAAGAGAATGGAAGTCTCAGTTCTGTCCCTGGAAGGCATTTTCATTATATGATTTAATTTATTATTAGGAATTTCTTTAAACCACAGCATTGATATTCCTTAGTTAAATGGCCTAAGGACTTGTTGAAATTCATATTTACAATTCTGCTGTTGGGAAAATGTATGATTAAAACTTTATAATGTTATTTCAGATGGTTTTTGAAATTTACATTTTATAATGCATTATTTCATCAGTCTTACAATGAACTTCTCATAATAATGAGCCATCTCTTTTGGGTCTTAGAAAATTATTGGTAATAATTGCATATTTATCACTCATTTTAAAATGTTTAAGAGGGGTCAGTATTGCAGTGTAGCAGGTAAAGCTGCCGTCTGCAGCACCAGCATCCTGTATGGGTGCTGGTCAAGTCCCAGCTGCTCTACTTCTGACCCAGTTCCCTGCTAGTGTACCCGGGAAGGCCGCAGAGGATGGCTCAAGAGCTTGGGCCTGGCTGGCGCTGCAGATCACTAGGCTAATCCTCCACCTTGCGGCGCCGGCACACAGGGTTCTAGTCCCGGTGGGGGCACCAATTCTGTCCCAGTTGCTCCTCTTCCAGTCCAGCTCTCTGCTGTGGCCTGGGAAGGCAGTGGAGGATGGCCCAAGTGCTTGGGCCCCTGCACCCACATGGGAGACCAGGAGGAAGCACCTGGCTCCTGCCGACCGTAGCAGCCATTTGTGGGGTGAACCAATGGAAGGAAGACCTTTCTCTCTGTCTCTCTCTCTCACTGTCTAACTCTGCCTGTCAAAAAAAAAGAAGAAGAAGAAGAGAGAGAGAGCTTGGGCCTGTCTCAGTCCTGGCCATTGTGGCCATTTGGGGAGTGAACCAGTGGATGGAAGATAGATCTTTCTCTCTCTCTCTCTCTTTCTGTCTCTCTCTTTCTCTAAACCCCACCACCACCCTCCTAACTGCTTTTCAAATAAATAAATAAATCTTAAAAAAAAATAAGTGGTGTGATTAATGAGAAGTTCAGGTGGAAAGGCAGGCACACGAGGGGAAGAATGTGCGTAAGGCCAGACCCCACATAAAGGGCTTTCTATGAAGGAAGGTCTCCAAGTGGCATTGAAGTCCTTTTCCTTTTTTTTTTTTTTTTGACAGGCAGAGTGGACAGTGAGAAAGAGAGACAGAGAGAAAGGTCTTCCTTTCGCCGTTGGTTTACCCTCCAACGGCCGCCGCGGCCGGCGCGCTGCGCTGATCCGATGGCAGGAGCCAGGTGCTTTTCCTGGTCTCCCATGGGGTGCAGGGCCCAAGCACTTGGGCCATTGAAGTCCTTTTCCTAAGACTTGTTACATGTTAACCCACCTATTAATTTATTTATCGCATTTTGATAGAACTAAAGAGTTCACTTTTAATCCTTTTTAAAAGATTTATTTATTTATCTGAAAAGCAGAGTTGAGAGAGAAAGGGAGAGACAGAGAGAGGTCTTCCATCTGCTTGTTCACCCCCCAACATGGCCACAACAGCCAGAGCTACCTGATCCAAAGCAGGAGCCAGGAGTTTCTTCTGAGTGTCCCACATGGGTGGCAGGGGCCCAAACATTTGGGCCATCCTCTGCTGCCTTCCTGTGCACATTATCAGGGAACTGGATCAGAATCGGAGCAGCCAGGACTTGAACTGGTGCCATACGGGATGCTGGTGTAGCAAGCAGCAGCTTTACCCACTACGCCACAATGCCCGCCCCATTTATTATTATTTTTAAAAATTTCTGTTACAGGTTTTGAGGAGGCCTCTCAAAGATACATAAATAATAGTTTTGTTTAAAAAAATGTTTATTTATTTGAAAGAGTTACAGAGAGAGAGAGAGAGAGAGAGAGAGAGGTCTTCCATCAGCAGGTTTATTTCCCTAACAGTTACAATGGCCAGGGCTGGGCTGGGCCGAAGCCAGGAGCCAGGAACTTATCTGGGTCTCCCACGTGGGTGCAGGGGCCCAAGCACTTGGCCGTCCTCCACTATTGCAGGCACATTTCTCAGGAGCTGGATCAGAAATGAAGCAGTGGAAACTCGAACTGGCGCCCATATGGGATGCCAGCACCACAGGTGGTGGCTTCACCCTCGACGCCACGGCACCTGCCCCCTATATACAGTAGTTTCTGAAGTGAGGAAGTCAAGGTGAAGAGAGAATCAAGGTAGAAAAATCTAAGATGATGGTGGAAGAAAGGTGAATTTGTTGGTTCACAGTATTCATGCCATAAGGTCCTGCCTTGAGATTTAGATGAAAATTTAATTTAATTCTAAGCTTCCTGCTATGTGACACAAAGAGGGAGAACTGATAGTTCTTCACGGTATTATGAAAGGGATATTGTGATATGGTGAATAATGTCCTTAAAATATCCCTTTGGCAAATACAAAAATGCGTTTTGTGCAAATGTTTCTTATTAGGTCCGGAAGTGCCTGTGGCGCGGGCATAGTGTCAGGGTACAGCTTCGAAAACAGCAGAGACTCCTGAGGGCCAGAGCAGGGCTGCGCTTGACTTGGTGGCTTGACTGGATTTAGGATTTTCGGGTATCTGGGAACAAGGTATTAGCCTGATTTCCGTGAATTCCTGATGAGACCTGGTTTCCTCGAGAGCACAAACCGTGTCCACGGGTCCTCGAGCCTCATGCTGACTTTGCCCTGCCTGTCCCTGGCAGTTAGTCCGTCGCAGGGAGCCCTGGCGGTTGTCCCTCAGCTGTGTCTCCTGTCTGTCTGCTTGCCTCATTTCTGCTCGCGCTGTCCTGTTCAGATCCTCCAGTCTCTTGTCAGTACCAGTCGGATAGCCTTCCTGGTGTCTGCTTCCGCTGTAACCCACTGCAGTGCATCAGCACACAGTATCCAGGGTCATAGCTTAAAGCTCTTTCGTGGTTCCCAGTGTGCCTACCGCGTGGCCGGGGCAGGATATTTGTCGTTGGAGCGTTCCTGCTGCGTAACCACCCGACTCCTGGCGACCATGCTTGCCACACTGTTCTCCGCCCCGGTCTGCCCGGTTTGTTGCAGACACTCAACAGATTCTTCCCCGTGGCGCAGCCTCTGTGTTGCTGGTTTCCTCTGCTTCCTGACTGCTGTGGTAGGTGAAAACAACTCTGATCCACATAGCTGTGACACCAGGGAGAAATGACCAAAGGAGACAGATGAAAACGCACACTGCAGTCTCGTATCTGATGCTGCGACTTGGGAGAAGAGACAGGGGAGGGAGAAAGGTGCCAGGAGTTCTTCCGAGGGGAGCAATGCAGGTTTTTCCCCTGTTGCATGGAAGGAGGAAGCAGCAGAACTGTGCCCAGGCACTGACTGTTAAGGACAAATTGAGAACCAGAAACATGTTATCACTGAACCAACAAACTCGCCGAGTCTCAGGACACACCAGCTGAGTGTAAAGGTGATGTCATGGAACAGGTTGAGGTAAGTATGTCTTCATGTGGAAGAAAAACACCAGAGAAGGAAGAGGATATGTACACATATAATCCAACATAAATATAATTCATACTCCTCAGTGGAGAACTTGCTGGTGTAGAAGCAGAATTCTGAGATATAATAGAAGAAACGTAGCCCCATAATGCAGAACTGAATATGAAGATTGAAATAACTTCCCCTCTGTTAATATAAGAGTGGGAATAAGAGAGGGAGGAGATGTACAATTTGGAACATGCTCAAACTGATTTGCCCCAAACCGTAGAGTTAGAAATGTGCCAGGGGATTCCAATTCAATCCCATCAAGATGGTATGTACCAATGCCATCTCACTAGTCCCAGTGATCAGTTTCAGTTCACAATTGATCATACCTGATAGGTCTAAGAGTCAAAGGGATCACATAAACAAGACTAGTGTCTGCAAATACTAACTGATAGAATTAAAAAGGAGAGAACAATCCAACATGGGAAGCGGGATACACAGCAGACTCATAGAATGGCAGATGTCCTAAACAGCACTCTGGCCTCAGAATCAGCCCTTAAGGCATTTGGATCCGGCTGAAGAGCCCATGAGAGTATTTTAGGCATGGAAAGCCAAGACACTCTGGCAAAAAAAAAAAAAAGAAAGAAAAAAAACACAACCAAACCTAAATGAAAGATCTCCGCGAGTGAGATCCCAGTGGAAAGAACGGGTCATCAAAGAAGGAGGTACCTTTCTCTGAAGGGAGGAGAGAACCTCCACTTTGACTATGACCTTGTCGAAATAAGATCAAAGTTGGTGAACTCAAAAGGCTTCCATAGCCTTTGCAACTCATTACAAGAGCCTAGGGAGATTACTGACGCCATAAACAAGAGTGTCAATTTGTTAAGTCAACAACAGGAGTCACTGTGCACTTACTCCCCGTTTGGATCTCTGTCTTTAATGTGTTGTACAATGTGAATTAATGCTATAACTAGTACTCAGACAGTATTTTACACTTTTTGTTCTGTGTGGGTGCAAACTGTTGAAATATTTACTTAATATATACTAAATTGATCTTCTGTATATAGATAATTGAAAATGAATCTTGATGTAAATGGAATGGGAGAGGGAGCGGGAGTTGGGAGGGTTGCGGGCTGGAGGGAAGTTATGGGGGGGGAAGCCATTGTAATCCATAAGCTGTACTTGGGAAATTTATATTTGCTAAATAAAAGTTAAAAAAAAAAAAGAAATAACATCCCTATTCGAGGATAAATTGATGTGGATTGATTGACACAAATATACCCTGATCGAGTTATTGATTCTCGGGAGTCCAGGCCCAGAAGGCCAGTTGAGCACTGTGGGTGAAGAATCAGACCGGTTGCGCTGTTTTGATAGCAGCATTCACTGGTGAGGACAATGAATCGCGTCTGTAAACTTGGGAAGGAAAAGTTTTAAAAATAAACTCAAGGGTGGTGTGTTAGTCTGTTCAGACTGCTCTGACAACACAGTAACTAGGTGGCTCATAAGCGATGGAAATGTATTTCCCACAGTTCCAGGGACTGGGACGTTCAAGGGAACGGTGTGTGGGACATTGGTGAGGGTCCACTGCAGCTCTATAGACGGCCATCTTCTCAGTGTGTCTACACCCGGTGAAAAGGGCAAGGCAGGTCTGAGTCCCCGTATGAAGGCACTGACTGCATTCCTGAGGGCTCTCACCTCATGACCTAGCCACCCCCAACGTCCCCACCTGCTGCACCATTGTCTCCCAGGCTGGTGTTTTACCAGGGGTCAAAGACGCTCGTCCCGTGGCAGATGGGGAGGACAGGAAGGACGCAGACGGAGACACAGACAAGAGGTGCGCAGCAGCACGCTGAAGACCTGCTGGAGCCTGCGACACATGTCAGCGTAGCTAGACGTTCCCAGGTTGCTGGCACCGTGGAGGAGGGAGTGGGCAGACGGGGCACGGGGCCGACTCAGGGAAAGCCGCTGAAATCCGCGTTAGAGACGGCAGAAACCACTCTGCGGGGCATTTCCTGCACACTGGCCATGTCTGGAAGGGGCTTTTCTGGGGAGGATTAAAACCAAGGTCTCCCAACCAGGGGGCACTAGGCACAGCAGGACTCATGGGTTCTATTCCAGGGGTCTTTTTTAAAAATTAGTTGATGTATTTATTTGAAAGAGTTACAGATAGAGAGACTGAGATACGTATGGAGAGATCTTCAGTCAGCTGGTTCACTCCCAGATGGTCACAATGGCCAGCACCGGGCCAGGCTGTAGCCAGGAGCCAGGAACTTCTTCTGAGCCTCCCACACAGGTGGCAGGGGCCCAGCCACTTGGGCCATCTTCTGCTGCTTTTCCTGGGCCATTAGCAGGAAGCTGGATCGGAAGTGGAGCAGCCAGGACTCAAACCAGTGCCCGTATGGGATGCTGGCATCACAGTCAGCGGCTTTACTCACTACACCACAGTGTGGGCCCCAGCACAGCTTTAAATGGAGAAGAAACAGCTCTCAAAACTCTGCCAGTCATCCCTTCACCCTTGCTCTGGGCAGAGATCGGTTAGAGTTTTGTTTCCAGGGGGCTCTGAGAAAATCTTCAGGGAAAACCTAAATATGCGCAGCAGGGGTCCCCAGCGGAACTTCCCCGGTTAGAGTGTGGAGCTCAAAGGTAGTAAGGCCTGACCTCAAGCTCAGAGTTTGCAGACACTCTTTTTCTTTGCAAATTTAAAAAAAAAAAGAGTTACAATTTACTTATAGTAAAATTCATTGTTTTATGGTTTCAGAAAACACAGTTGTGAAACGATCATTGGAATAAAGGTTAAAAAAAAATTCCATCACTCCCAAATCCAAATATCATTTTAATTCCCAGCAGTTAGGGGCCAGTGTTGTGGCATAGCAGATTAAATCACCACCTGCATTGCCACCATCCCACATGGGTGCCAGTTCAAGTCCTGGCTGCACCACTTCCAATCCAGCCCCTTGCTGTTGGCCTGGGGAAAGCAGCAGAAGATGGCCCAAGTCCTTGGGCCCCTGTCACCCACGTGGGAGACGAGATGAGGCTCCTGGCTCTGGCTCTGGCCTGGCCTGGCCCAGCCCCAGAAGTCTGAGACGAAGGTGTCAGCAGGACTGTTTCCTCCTAAGTTCTGAGTGGGACAACCTGTTCCTTGTCGCTCTAGCTTCTGGCGGTTTGTTAGCGATCTTTGGCCTCCTTGGCTTGCAGAGCTCTGCCTTCATCTTCGCACAGCATTCTGCTTACCAGTGGGTCCTCCTCCAAGGATACAGGATGGTCGATTCTACCACAAAGACGCAAGTTCAGAATCTCCCCCTCTTTATAAAGATAATCATATTGGATTAGGAGGCCCCCTACTCTAGTATGACCTCACCTTTGTTAATTACATCTGTAGTCACTCCATCCCCCTACCCCCACATCACATACCAAGTCTAGAAATTCAGCATGCGAATTTTGGGATGACACAATTCAGTTCACAACAGTATATAAAGAAATGGGAAACCATGGATAAAAATTATCCCACACGGGGTCCGAACATTGGAATTTTTTGTGATTTACATTAACCCAACCATCTGAAATATGTTCAATGAGCCAAAGGAAACTATGGTAACACACTGAAGGGCACCGGGAAGATGATGTCTGAACAAAATAAGAATATCAATAAAGAAATAGAAATGATGAAAAGCAACCAAGTAGGAGTTCTGAAGCTGAAAAAATATAATAACTGAATTGAAAAACTCACTTGAGGGGCTCAGAATCAGATTGGTGCAGGTTGAAAAAGGATTAATGAATTTGGGGTCAGTTGGAATTACCCAACCTGAAGAGCAGAAAGACAAAAAGAATAGAGAAACATGAAGAGAGCTTTAGAGATCTGTGGGAAGAGCTGTCCCTTTTCCCATCTAGCTCTCTGCTGTGGCCTGGGAAAGCAGTGGAAGATGACCCAAGTCCTTGGGCTCCTGCACCCACGTGGGAGACCAGGAAGAAGCACCTGTCTCCTGGCTTCAGATCAGTGCAGCTCCGGCCGTTGCAGCCAACTGGGGAGTGAACCAATGGAAGAAAGACCTTTCTCTCTGTCCATTCTCTCACTGTCTGTAACTCCGACTCTCAAATAAAATCTTTTAGAAAAAGGCAATAAGAATTAAAACAGTAATTATAAATATGCTAATGAGCACATAAGGGAGTTTTAAAGTGTCCATGAAAATATAATTATGTTTAATTTGAAATTTTGCAAAAAAAGTTTCATCTGCTCATAGTTTTTTCAAAATACACATTTTCTGTGTACTTTTTGAAGCTTCCTCGAACATTATATATAGTTGTAATCTGACAATGATGATATAAAGAGAAGGGACAAAAACGGAGTCAGTAGTTAGATTTCTACAAGTTAAGGATGTTAATTGTAATCCCCAAGGTAACCACTGAGAAAAAAACTCTAAATATAATCAGAAAGGGAAAGAAGGGGATAAAAAAAAAATGGTACAAAAAATGAACTGAATGCTAATGGAGAACTTGAGCACCAAAATATACTCGCTTTCTTTTTGTTATGATTGCGTGAATATCATTTTCCCTCTCACTTTCCATATATGTAATCTTTGTTACTACTTGCATGGAATATCATTTTCTGACTTTTTAATTTCCATATTTGTAAATTTGTGTTCTTATATCTAAAGTGAGTCTCTACACATGTATAAATGGATCCACAGTTTTTTTTTTTTTTTTTTTTTTTTTTTTTTTTTTATCAAATCTGACCATCTCGGGGCAGCGGTGTGGCCCAGCAGTGAGCTTCTGCCCAGAGCGCCAGCCTCCCAAGTGGCAGTGCCCGTTAGAGTCCCTGCTGTTCTGCTGCCCATGCAGCTCCCAGATAACGTGCCTGGGAGGCAGGAGATGAGAACCCAAGTACTTGGGCCCCCGCCTCCCGCCTGGGAGACATAGATGGCGCTCAGGGCTCCTGGCCTCGGCCTGAACCGAACCAGCCCTGGCCAGCTGAGCCGTGAACTAGTGGATCAAGATACTCATCATTCCTTCATTCTCTCCCTCCCTTCCTCCCTCCCTCTCTCTCCCTCCATTCTCCCCTTCAAGTAAATAGATAAACATTTTAAAAACCATTTTTCACTGCTTCATGGAAGAGCTTTGTCTTTTTACATCTAACCTGATGACTGATAAGAAGGGATTTATCTCTTTAAAGAGCCTATCCAGAGTTATTACAATCAGAGGTATTAGAGCTGGATTTTAGCAAATGAATTTTGGTGAGGAAAGGACACAGTTGAGCCCTTAATAGAGCTAATAAATGTATTCAAAGGTTATAAAACCAGTACACAAAATCAGTTGTATTTTTATGTACCTGCAATGAACTGTCCTGAATGAAACACAACTGCATTTACAATAGCCTCACAAAGAATAAAATATTCAGAAATAAATTTAACTAAGAGACGGAAAACGTATACAGTGAAAACCATGAAATGTGGCTCAAAGGAATTTTAGAAGACTTAACTAGTTGAAACGGCATCTCATATTCATAGATTAGAAGAAATAATATTATTGAGATAAAGGATTAAGTTAGGGTTAATACACAGAAAATTAAGTCTGCTCAAGCAAAACATCTTTAATCCAATAGAGAATAGGAAATTGTACATGAGAGTAAGATTATCGTAGTTGACCATGTGCCTCTCCTGTGAATGGCCTGGTTTTTAAAGGAATAGCTTTACCGAGTTCATAGCTTACATATGTGCCGTTAATTTATTCCTTAAAGCACATCGTTCAGTGGACTTTAGTGGATCCTTAGTGTGGTGCCTGCCTGCTCTTGTGGGACCAGCACCCGTGGACCGTAGAATGCTTGCATGGCCCCACCCAGAATCCCTTCCTGTTTCCCTGCACACCCCAGACCCTGGGCTCCCGCCAAGCCCTAAGCAGCGAGCGGTGTCTGTAGATCCCGAACTGAGATTGCATACAGATGGACTCATTCACTCCATGGTCTTTCGGGGCTGCCTCCTGTCGCTTAGCGTGATGTCTTCGAGGTTCATGCGTGTTGTACGTGTCAGTACTTAATTTCATTATACTGCTGGATACTATGACTGTGTAGACCGTATTGTGTTTATTCCTGGGTGAGTTGGGCCACCGGTGGACGCTGGAGCTGTTTCCACTTGTGGCTGTTGTGAATATTGCCACGGTGCGTGCTCACGTTCCAGGCCTTATGTGGACGTGTCATTTCTCCTGCGTGTGCAGGCCTGGGACTGCTGGGTTCCAGGGCAGCTGGGAAAAGCTAAGGAGCTCCTGGAGACACCAGGAGCCGGAGGAGGCCAGGAGGGGTTTTCAAAGCATCGGGAGAGACGGTGGCCTTGCTGACACTTGGGCTTCTAATTTCTGACTTCAGAATGGAGAGCCTAAAGTTTATTCTAAGCTACCGTCTTTGTGGTGATGTTTCGGGGCAGCCTAAGCCAACTAATGCAGCCTCCCAGTGACGGCTCCTGGTGGTTTTTATTTCGAGCCTCCTTTTGTGCGCTTACTGGCCATTTGTGTATTTTTTTTTAAAGAAATGTCTGTTTAGATCCTTTACTCTTTTTGGCTAACTCGCCTTTCCTCTTATGATTGGTTTAGAAGTGTGCTGTGCTTGTGTGTGTATTTGCCATACAAGTCCCCAGGGCACAGAAAATTTACATTTGTTGTCATTTTCTGGAGCTGGTCTTTTCGCATTCTCGATGATGTCCTTTGAAGCACAGGTCATTAATTTTAATGAAGTACAATTCATCTAAGAGTTTTAAAAACTACTTTTAACTCTTGGATTTCAGCGTGTGTGATCCATCTTGAGTTCCTGTTAGCGTCTGATAAGAGGTAAGGGTACAGGTTCACCTTTGCTTGTGCCTTCCCACTTGTCTGTGGGTAGCTTTAATGTGGTAGAGACAACACTGGCAGTGTCCTAGAAGAATCTAACTATGGGGGGCAGGGTGGGGGATGGGCAGGAAGGATGCCCAGACCGTGGTGGGCTGGGAAGGAAGCAGAATCAGTGTCCTCATCTCCCAGAGAGCCACGTGGCTGAAGAAGGCGCAACACAGAAGTCAGGTGGTAGCAAGCTAGCTGTGCTTTAGGGGCCCAGAGGTACACAGGGTGCCTAAAGAATAAACATGGTGAACGTGGTGACCTCGGTGAGGATTGAAACAGATGGACCAGCAATCACTGGTTTTCACAGCCTACTCTCAAAACTTAGGTCTAATTATTGTGTGCAATTTGGTAAGATCTTTTTAGAAAGCACCAAGCAATAATGGGAAGACTCCGGATAAGGAGAGGCCTGAGAGAAGCCCTAATTAGATACTCGGGTGTGTCACAGTGTCGCAGCAGTTACAGGTGTGCCGTCGAGGCATACAGGTGTGCCAGAAGGTCGGTGGGACAGAGGACGCGATCCAGGCACGGACGGAAATGCTTACACGAAGTAGCGTGTGCTAGAGGGAGGATTCTGGATCAGTGTGGAAAGACGGGTGACTCCCTAGAAGACGTTGGGATAAGTAGGTCGGTGTTCAGTGGGAAAACCTGGTTGGATCCAGGCTTCATGCCTGGATCATGAAACAAGGGGTTAGAGACTTAAAGTACAGTTGTCGAAGCGCTAGAAGAAAAAAAAAAACACCTTTAACAAACACTGGGAAAAGAGACAGGAGATGGGAGGACGTATGTGTGCCCACTTTCCTCTTGTTTATGGCATGAAGGGATATAATAGGACGCGCCAGAAATAGACGCTTGCCATTTCTGATGTGGCCTTTAAAGGTTCACGGGTTCTCATCATCTCCTTTGTTAACCCTAGAGGTGTATTTTTAGGAACGGATCTCCTGAGGTAAAGAGACCTTTATCTCCTGGTCCATAGAGATGACAAAGTGTGTGTTAAGATGAGTGGAAGTCTTCCTCTTCTGTTCAGTACAGTGGAGTCTAATCTTTTTGTTATAAGTAACTGTATGTGATACCTTTGTAGTAAAAAATTTTATTTTTACTGCGCATGTATCAGCAATCGATGTCAGTGGGATTATTTTATAAATGTCAAGTTAGCCGTTGTGGATTGTAGCTCGCCAAACGTGGCCTCCCGCGTGGAGTGGTTCAGAGGAGCGGCACTGGGAGCAGGGCTGCCTTAGGGGACAGGGCCACACTGAAGGGGCTCAGGGGTTCTCTCGAGGCACCGGCCCGCGGCCTTGGGGGCCGGAACCGGGAAGGACGCGAGCCTTGCCCTGAAGCAGCGCAGACGGTGTCCTGTGTCTCTCTGAATCACTGGCCCTGTGTCACTTCTCTTCGTAGGTTTTATTTGAGTAAGGACATCGTAGGCAAGTGGTCAGACTGTCGGAGGCACGGTCTCGGGCTTCAGCCCACACAGCAGCTTTGTGCATTGCTAGGACTCTGTAAACGTTTGAAAACTGAATTCTGTTAATAGATTTTTTGTTTGTTTGTTTCACTCCAGCTGAGCCAAACGGAGGTCAGCACGTTAGTACAGCTCTTCCCGGGCTGCGGCCAGCAGCTCCCGTCACAGGCGTGGAGTTGGGATCATTCATTGCAGATGGAATCTCTGCAAGCTGCTTAGAGCCTGCTGCCTTCAGAGAAGTGGAGAGCCTGTCCAGCAGAGGGTTCCGTCTCCGCTAACCTCGGCCCTCCCTCTCCCCTCTTCCAGGTGTATCATACTTTGTTTTGGCCTCTCGAATGGACGGTAGCCGGCAGAGACAACAATACTTGTTATGCAAAGATAATCTGCAACAAACTGGACCAGGTATGTAATCCCTGGAATTTTAATTGTAGCTTTTATCCCTACTTATTTGGATTTTAATAATTTCTTGAAAGATAACTTTTCAGGGCAAGATAGAAGTCCTTCACATGGTTTTCTAGTAGATGTATCTGCAGAGGCTACAGAGGGACGGTTTGTTGGGGTTTACCAGTGCTCTCTCCATGTACATCACTGGAAGTTGTCACTCCCCAAAGCTGTCTTTTAAAAAAGTGTGATTTATCTATTTTTATTCATCTGAAAGGCAGAGAGACATAGAGACAGACAGAGAGCCCCCATCTGCTGGTTCACTTCCCCAAATGCCTGTGACAGCTGAGGCTGGGCCAGGCTGAAGCAGGGAGCCCAGAACTCCGTGCGGGTGGCAGCATCCGATTACTTGAGCCATCACCACCGCCTCCCACATCAGGAAGCTGGAACGGGAAGCGGATCTGGGATTTGAATCCACCCAGACGGCTCCCATACAGGACGAGTTCGTCCCAGGCACCGTCATAACCACTGCACCCAGTGCCTGCCTTGCCCCCACCATGGCTATTGAAGCAGCTGGGTGGTTTGGAACTGGGTAATCTGTGAAGATCTTGGTCATGTGAGTGCCACGTGTGCCCGAAACATGGGTAAAGAGACCCTGGGACTGGACCTCAGACGTGGGGGCACTGCCTACAACCTGGGAGCAGCCACATCTGTCTCCTGCGGTGGCTCCACCGGCCAAGCCCCAAGTTGTCTCTCTTGCGCCAGTGGGGCCCAACAGCCATGTACCAGAGCCCATAGAAAGAGATGCTTGGGGCTGGCGCTGTGGCGTAGCAGGTAAAGCTGCCACCTGTGACACTGGCATCCCACATGGGCCCTGGTTCGAGTCCTGGCTGCTCCACTTCTGATCCAGCTCCCTGCTAATGCACCTGGGAAAGCAGCAGAAGATGGCCAAGTGCATGGGTCCCTGCACCCATGTGGGAGACCCAGAAAAAGCTCCTGGCTTCAGTATGGCCCAAGCCCAGGCTGTTGTGGCCATTTGGGGAGTGAATCAGCAGATGGAAGACCTCTCTCTGTCTCTCTGTAACTGTGCCTTTCAAATAAATAAAAATAAATCTTAAAAAAGGAAAAGAGGCTCACAGCACATGAGATTCTTAGGGATTGAGCTGAGTGCTGAGGAAGCTTCCCATGAAGGCAGCAGCAAGGGGCGGAGAGGCTGTGGGCAGAACTCCCTCCCCTCCTGCTGCAACTCGCTTGCGACTTGCTATAGAAAGGAGGCCGGTGGAGACGGCAGTGTGAATGCTCAGCTCTTGTCGCCTTAAGAGTTCGTAAACGGTCTTGGGAGGTAAAACCTCAAAACAGGTCAAGGTGAGCAGCAGGAGGTGACACCGACGTGCAGTTCACCACGTAGCACAGCCGTTCCCTAGTTTAATTCTCACCTGTCTTTGTGTCTCTGGTCCCCGTGCAGCTGGAAATGGGTGTCACAGCCATCAGCACGCGCTCCATGCCTGCATGGCGAAGCCACTCGGGGCATCAGGACTCCCTGCTGGGCGCAGTTGCTGGGTGCGGGGCGGTGCAGAGCCCCAAGGGGCGTGTTGGTCCCAGTTGCTGGGTGCAGGGCGGTGCTGAGCCCCGAGGGGCATGTTGGTCCCAGTTGCTGGGTGCAGGGCGGTGCAGAGCCCCGAGGGGCGTGTTGGTCCCAGTTGATGGGTGCAGGGTGGTGCAGAGCCCCGAGGGACGTGTTGGTCCCAGTTGATGGGTGCAGGGTGGTGCAGAGCCGCGAGGGGCGTGTTGGTCCCAGTTGATGGGTGCAGGGTGGTGCAGAGCCCCGAGGGGCGTGTTGGTCCCAGTTGATGGGTGCAGGGTGGTGCAGAGCCGCGAGGGGCGTGTTGGTCCCAGTTGATGGGTGCAGGGCGGTGCAGAGCCCCGAGGGGCGTGTAGGTCCCAGTTGATGGGTGCAGGGCGGTGCAGAGCCCCGAGGGGCGTGTAGGTCCCAGTTGATGGGTGCAGGGCGGTGCAGAGCCGCGAGGGGCGTGTTGGTCCCAGTTGATGGGTGCAGGGTGGTGCAGAGCCCCGAGGGGCGTGTAGGTCCCAGTTGATGGGTGCAGGGCGGTGCAGAGCCCCGAGGGGCGTGTAGGTCCCAGTTGATGGGTGCAGGGCGGTGCAGAGCCGCGAGGGGCGTGTTGGTCCCAGTTGATGGGTGCAGGGTGGTGCAGAGCCCCGAGGGGCGTGTAGGTCCCAGTTGATGGGTGCAGGGCGGTGCAGAGCCCCGAGGGACATGTTGGTCCCAGTTGATGGGTGGGTGCAGAGCCGCGAGGGGCGTGTAGGTCCCAGGTGATGGGTGCAGGGCGGTGCAGAGCCCCGAGGGGCGTGTAGGTCCCAGTTGATGGGTGCAGGGCGGTGCAGAGCCCCGAGGGACGTGTTGGTCCCAGTTGATGGGTGGGTGCAGAGCCGCGAGGGGCGTGTAGGTCCCAGTTGATGGGTGCAGGGTGGTGCAGAGCCCCGAGGGGCATGTTGGTCCCAGTTGATGGGTGGGTGCAGAGCCGCGAGGGGCGTGTTGGTCCCAGTTGCTGGGTGCAGGGCGGTGCAGAGCCCCGAGGGGAGTGTTGGTCCCAGTGGATGGGTGCAGGGCAGTGCAGAGCCCCAGGGGGCGTGTTGGTCCCAGGGGCCCGATGCCGCTGGGGTGGACAGGTTTGCAGCCGGGCTCCCAGGGCTGGTGGTGCTGCGGTCTGGTTACATTCCCATTCTCAGTGCCAAGTGCGTCCTTTGGGGCTGACACCATGGCTGTGGAGGGCAGCCTTTCCAGCGGAGCGCGGAGAGGCGGTCGGGCCGACTGGCGAGAGAGAGAGGGAGTGGACTTGGGGTCCGGCTGGTGGAGCCACTGCTGCGGGAAGCAGACCGCGCCTGCTCCCAGGCTGCAGGCAGAGGCCCCGGCCCCAAGGCACAGTCCCAGAGTTCCTCCCCCATGTTCCAGCACCCCCTCCTGCCACCTTCCACTCACACCCTCACCTGCTGACTGGCCTCTGTTGTCCTCCATCGAAAGGTCCATTTCTGAAGTCTGCCCCTAGTCCTTGTGAAACGGAGACACTGTTTTACTGCAGATAAGGCCGTGTGGCGTCCCCGGCCTGGCACGTGCCTTCCCCGGCCTGGCACATGCCTTCATTTTCAGTGGTCAGTGGAGGTTTGCCCCCACATCTCCTCCCTTTTCTCTGGGCTGTCTCTCGCTTCTGGCCTGCTGTGGCATGCATGGGGGTCCTGGGAACGCCCCTTTGCACCTGTGGCCCAGGAGGCCTCTGCCCAACTCCCTCCTAACAACCTGCTCTTGGAGCTGTGAGTGGGTGCTAGGCAGGCGTGTGTGAGGTTGTGTGTTGTGAACAGTGGCTGTGTGTGCAGAATCCACGTGGACAAAGTTCCACTAGCCTCGGCCTTCACTGCCCCTTTGAATACTCTATCTGTTGTGCACCTGTACTACTGAAAATCAAACACAGAGTCTGATGAAAAGTAATCGACCAAAGGCCAGCCTCAAATGTGCTGCTACCTTGAAAATGGACCAAGCCCCAGCTTCCGTCTCAGAGGGTCTGCAGATCATGTCCCCGGGTCCCTCCCTGCACGCAGTCCCAGGTGACTGTGCCACGCTGGCCACTCCCTGACCTCTGCTCAGGGCTGGCAGCAGGCCTCGCTCCCTGGGCGGGCAGTCTCGTGTATTTCCAGAAAGACCTGCCACCTTAGAAGTATCCCAGCGTTGGACTTTAATTCAGATTGGTTATGTTGTTGTTAGCACCATCTCAGCATAATTTGGAAATTTACATCACACTAATGAACTCCTTCATGCAGTGGGTAAATTGCTTGTTCTAGTAAATTTGAGTGCAAATTAACTCTGGATGTGCATTTACTGGCTCATTTAGCAGATTGTGTTCTCTGCCGAGTTCAACCTGCGAGCTCTTTGTCTGTCCTCCACGCTGTCCCTTCCGCTGTGCAGCTGCAGCGAGTGGGTGCCGAGGCAGACTGGTAACCTCCCGGGTCCTCTCTGCTTTGTTCCCGTGTTACAGGATCGGGTGATAGGGTTCCACGTGCTTGGACCCAACGCCGGGGAGATCACCCAGGGGTTTGCAGCTGCCATGAAATGCGGGCTCACGAAGCAGCTCCTGGATGAGACCATTGGGATCCACCCCACCTGCGGCGAGGTAGGAACCAGGAGGGCTTCAGAACTGGCTTCAATTGGTGTCTTTTCAGACACAGAGGAATTTTGAATCGCAGCTGCTGTGTGGGTTTTACAGGCTAGCTCAGAGGCAGCGTTCCCAGTGTCTTCTTAAAGCGTCGCTGGCCTTTAAATCTGCCTGTGTCTTGTTTCCTTCCTTGCGAACAGGTATTCACCACTCTGGAGATCACCAAGTCCTCGGGCCTGGCCGTCACTCAGCAGGGCTGCTGAGGCTAGTTAGTGCTGCCGCCGCGTCGTCCTTGTCACGCTCGCCTCTCTCAGCGACGGGCCGCGCTCTCGACCCCAGCCCGAGGCGGTGCGAAGGTGGACAAGGAGACGGGACAGCAGCAGGTGTCGCCAGCCCTACCCTGCCGTTTGGAGAAGCAGCGCGCTGCTGCCTTGACGCCCTGGCTCGGAACCCGCCGTCGGGTGAGCCCCGGCCGACTCTCCTGCAGGTCTGGGTCGAGCCGCCCCTGCAGGGCTCTGGAGTGGCACCGTTAACCCAGCTCCCCTTTCTCGTTCCTAGCGTCGTTACTCCCTTGTTGTTGATGTGAAAATATACTACCTATTAGGAAACTGTGCGGTGGCGACTGTCAGTGTGGGGGCCCGGATGGCGCCCGGGCTTGCGGGGGAGTGGGGTCTGTGGGGGTGTAGGGGCAGAGGACTGGGGTGCCGTGGTGGCTAAGGCACCTGCTGCGCTGTGCGTGCCTGCTCCACCCTGGCCCGCGTTTCCTGATGGTGATCACCAGACCAAACAGCAGCTCAGGCAAGGAGGAAAATACTCGAATTTCTCGTGTGGGTTTTAACAGTGAGCTTTACAAAAGCATTCAACGCTTAGTAAAGGGGTCCAGTCACAATCTGTGTGATGGGAGCCAGGTTCAGTCAGCGAGCAGGTGGTACTGAGAGGCCCTGTTTGATTTACAGCCGGGTCGGCGTGCACGGCCCTTGGAGCTGGCCACACGGGAGCTGGACCCCAGTTTCCAGGAGGCCTTGCTCTTCTAGAGCGACACCTGAGCCTGTCAGCCCAGCGCCATAGGCCTGGCCAGTTCAAGGTCAGAATTTTGAGGCACAAAGTTTTCTTAAAGGTTAAACCAGCGAGCGATTGGGCCCTGGCATCCGGAGAGAGGAGCTGTGCCCCTGGTGGCAGGAGGTGGAGCCCAAAGAAAACTGACCAGAGGTTCAGCCACTGGGCAGAGAGAAATCCAGGTCAGAGGTCAGGCAGGGTAGTGTGCCAGCTGCCACTGAAGCCGGAACAGTGCAGCGGGAAATGGGATGGTGCCAGGGAGTGGGGGTGGGGGGGGTTAGTTAAGGACCCCGTGCTCTGAGCCCAGTGGTGTCGCAGACTGAAAGCAGTGGGGAGGGGCTCCGCAAGGCGCTCCCAGCGTGGATGAAACACTGGGTGCAGCAGGAAAGTTGTTCCGGGGGTTGCTGCATTTCTGAGGGCCACCGCCCCCCCCCCCCGCCCCAACACACTGGCACAGAGCCACGTGTTCCAGGATTCCAAAGGAAATGAACCAGAAAGCTCGGAAACCTTGAACTTGGGCAGCCGTGCCCCAGGTGGAGTTCCCTGGTGAGAAACCTGTGTGTAGCACTGGGCCCCGGGCAGGCTCCATCCGAGCGGAAGGGCGAGGGAGAAGGCAGCTGGCCCCGGAGGCGGGCGGCCCAGCAAGAATCCCCCCAGGACTCGGGAGCTGCCGGCCCAGCTGCAGAGCGCAGGCAAGGCTGGTGGCCTCTGCGAGGAGGGGAGAGGCTTGCACACGACGTGCCCCTCGCTGCTCCCTCTCACCTCCTTCTGTTCCTCCTTTGTTCCTTCTCCCTTCCTCCTTTCTGCTCTCCTGGGATAAAGGTGACCGCTGTGTAATGGGCAGAGATTAGTTTTGGCTGGAAGATGAGACTTTTACATCTAATAACGTAACAGCCACTTCCAGACCTTCAAGGACAAAATGACACCCTCCACTGCGGTGGAGACTTTAGTACACTTGTGTGGTTCACGAGAGCAAACACACACACGCGCACACACAGACACACTCGGGACCGACTGAGATTTCAGCAGTACAAGGAATAGCCGTGATTGAATGAGCTTAGGAAGATGGTTCGGCAGGAAAACATAACTCCTTGCAGTGGCAAATTCACCCTGTACCAGGCCAGGAGGGTTGGCAGATTCCAAAGGCTTGTATCGTCATTCAGTCAGAGGATTGAGCTGCGTGGGCCGTGCTGGGAACGCCAGAACGCTGAAAAACCCATGCAGTACAATGGAAAGTGGACTCTAGGGGTGGCGGAGATGAGGCTGCCTAGGTTTCAAACCAGGATCCGGTGCACAAGAAGCCGGGAACTGGATCCTAGGCTCTCAGGAATGACCCGCTCACGAAGGTCTGGCCCCATGCCTTGCTCGCGGTGACAGGATCAGTTGCTTGACTTGGCCGATTCACTTACTAAGGGTGGACGTCATTGCTTGTTTCACAGACCTGAAAGAATTGAGCAGCACCAAGTTCCCAGCGTCCAGTGCATCAGGGCAGGGCCTGGCTTCTGAGAGGGTGAGCCAGGGCTCTTTAAGGGACGCCCTTGGAGCCACACAGCACTGGGGCTCGGCAGCGGGAGGAAGAGGTGGCCTCCCAAGTTGGCTCCCCAGCTGCTGGTAGTCCGATCCCCGTGTCCTCCCGTCCCCCATCCACCAGGTTGGCCTGTGGGACGGGAGCGTAGGGCGGGTGATGGCCTGTGCCGTGTAAGATCAGGTCCTGAAACTGCACCTTCCCTGTCAATTGCCCTGGGGGAAGGCAGTGGTGGTGTCAGGAGGAAGCTCAGGCGCAGAGCCCCACGTGTCAGCAAGAGACAGGCGTGCCGGACCCCTGCCAGTGAACGTGGGAAAAGCAAGACTTCAGCCAAGCCCTCCCCGGGCCAGCACCCTGACCACGTCCTTTGAGAAACTTTGAGCTAGAACCTTCCAGTTTGGCTGCTCCTTGCTTCCTGGCCCTCAGAAACCAAGAGAATGCGCCTTTTTAAATTTAAGCTTCTAGTAGTAACTCGGTGCATTTTTTTTTTTTTTTGACAGAGTGGACAGTGAGAGAGAGAGAGACAGAGAGAAAGGTCTTCCTTTGCCGTTGGTTCACCCTCCAGTGGCCGCCGCGGCGCGCTGATCCAATGGCAGGAGCCAGGTGTTTCTCCTGGTCTCCCATGGGGTGCAGGGCCCAAGTACTTGGGCCATCCTCCACTGCACTCCTGGGCCACAGCAGAGAGCTGGCCTGGAAGAGGGGCAACCGGGACAGAATCCGGCGCCCTGACCGGGACTAGAACCCGGTGTGCCGGCGCCGCTAGGCGGAGGATTAGCCTATTGAGCCACGGCGCCAGCCAATAACTAGGTGCATTGTAATAGATGACTAATATGCTTACTAGGTAACATTAAAATTGTTAGTCCAGATCGGCTAAGTGCAGTGCCCTGGGTGACCGTATTCCTAGGACAGACAAAATAAACCTGAACGTAACTCGGGAGGTCAACAGAAAGGGACTGGTGCTCAGATGGGGGTGGGACTCACCTTGTCATCACTGCGAGGACACCGTAAGCAGGGAAGCCGGCGGGTGGTGTGGGGGCCTCGCTGCAGCACCTTGGAAGCAGAGGCCCCGCTAGCGTCCCAGGAGCACCTGCACTCGTCCCAGCTCGTGTGGAAGGTGACCAGGGAAGCACACGCGTCACCCCGGGGCTGTGCTTGTGAAACATGACACCGTGTTGGTCTCTGACGTGGCAGTGAGGGGAGGGTGCTCAGCCCTCGGGGAGGGGTGGGGCTGGAAGTCGTCATAGGGATATGTAAATGAGACTGTCGGTGGCCTTGACCTTGACCTTCAGAACTGAGCGCCCATGCTGGCGTCCTGCTGCTGTGGTTTCCTCTTGGACCATGGGTCTGTGTGACCAGGCCCCTCTGTCCAACAAGAAAGCCTAGGGGCTCCCTTTTGGGGGGCCACTGGAAGTCAAAACTGGGAAAGCCCCAGCCCTGACCCCTCAACACCGTCAAAGGCCTCAGTCCGCTCTGCTTTCCTTGTTCTCTGTGGCCATCCGTGCACCGGCCTGGGAAGACCTGCTCTCCCGGAGAGCCTCAGAAGTGGGCAGCCGGTCTGTCCGTGGCCTCCAGGGCGTGCCGGCTCAGCAGTCTGGACCACGGAACCACACTGGGTGCAGGTCCAGCCTGTTGTCTGCAGTGGGCACAGTAACCGGCACCAACAAGCAGGTGTCTAGGTGACGACTTAGCCCCTGGCGTGGTGAGGGACCACAGAGGCGTGGAGCTGGCTCTCTGGCCTGGCCCCCCACCGGCTTTGCCCGTGCTGGCGGGTGCAGAATTGGCACCACTGCTTGCTTGTGCTGAATTTCCGGAGTTTTCCAAGCCTCTGCTGAAGATGTAACTGAGCCCCACGGGACATTTCGATAACTGATATTTAGGGAGCGGAGTGTGGATCGGAGAGCTCCGTAAAGTGGTCCCAGGTTGTGTGTCTGTCCAGGTCTGTCTGTCTGTCTGAGGTCGAGGGGTACTTGGGTGCTCCAAAAGTCGATGGAATGAAGGATCTGATTTTGGTGCAGAAACCTTTTGAAATCAATGCGCGTGAGGGGGTCACCAAAAATTCATGGAAAATGCATGTTGAGTCCCGAGATGCGGTCTCAGAATTTGCCCGTTCGTAGGCTGTGGTTCCCTGGTTAACCCAGGGTGCATCTCAGTGGCACCGACAGCAAGGCTTAAGCCCCTGGCCCCAGGGTGGTGCTGTGTCGTGTAGCTAGCATCTAGGCAGAGGTGGCCGGGGCCAGTGTCCCATGCTGCTGGCAGCTTTGTGGTGGCTACTTGAACCCCTGCTTTGGGCTCTTCTGGGTTGTACCAGGTCACCCAGGTCACCCAGGTCAGCTCTCGGAACTCTGTCCATCTCCCTCCCAAATTCAGGTAGATGCTTGGCTGCTGAACCTGGGGAGCAGTGAGTTCCATCCCGCTTGTCGCTTGTCGTACCGCCTGCCGGGGGGCAGTGGGGAAGTGCATATTTATTGCCACTTTCTGGGGCAGGTTCCTGCCTTGGGGTGAGCGCAGGGCGGCGCTGGTGCGCTGGGCGATGTTACTGTTCCGGTGAAGTCTCTGTGGGAGGCCGGGGAGGCTGTGCACTGGCAGTGGGGTGTGGGACAGCCCTGGACTTGTCGGGCGCCTGCTCGGGGCAGACCTGCTGCGGCTCCATGGCCCCAGACCATCTTCTTCCAGCACAGAAGACCCTTGCGTGTGCTTCCTCTGCGTGAGGTTAATGGCCACAGACCACTGCGTGTGGCAGTTGCTGGTGACACCAGGGAGGAGGTTGTCCGCACTGTTTCACTGGCTCTCGCCACTTTTAAAGCAGACGCGCAGCCGGCAGCCTGATGACTGTACAAGGTGGTGCGCCCGTGAATTTAACTTCAGGTCAAAGTCAGCGAATCCCTTTAATGTCGCTGACGGCCTTAACTAGTCCATGGGCTAAAAGCTTAGCGTGATCAGAGATCCTTCTGGGTTTTAGAAGTAGTACGGACAATGCCCTGAGCTGTTCTGACCGTGGCCAGCCACATGCAGTCGCAGGACTCAGCTGTTCCCCAGTTGGGGTAGGTGTCCAGGGACCACGCCCATGACCCCGTCTACTATGGAACCAGTGCACACTGCACGTGCCGTTGGGTCCCGTCCGCTCCTCAGGAACTCTGAGACCTCAACCTGTGTCCCTGCCACTCTCCACCTGGCTGGCTGGGCTACCTGTCCACCTTCTCCCCAGCAAGGCCGCCCACGTCTTCAGAGCAGGAAGTAGGACACACATGTACATATCTCAATTTCTAGAAATTGGCGCGGTAGGTTAATCCTCTGCCTGTGGCGCTGGCATCCCATGTGGGCACTGGTTCGAGTCCCGGCTGCTCCGCTTGGATCCAACTCTCTGCTATGACCTGGGAAAGCAGTAGAAGAGGGCCCAAGTCCTTGGGCCCCTGCACCTGTGTGGGAGACCTGGAAGAAGCTCCTGGCTCCTGGCTTCAGATCAGCACACTCCAGCTGTTGCGCCCATTTGGGGAGTGAACCAGCGGATGGAAGACCGACCTCTCTGCCTCTTCTCTCTGTGTAACGCTGACTTTCAAATAAATGAATCTTTAAAAAAAGAGAAATTTATGCCAATTTTGAAACATTCTCAAGTGTAACCCCTCCCCACATCTCCTGCATCCGTTGCTCTCGCTGGATTCCAGGGACGGATCGCCATCGGCTTTTTACAGTCGGATGTCCCCCAGGACCCCGGTTGTTTTCTCTCTGTCTCTCAGTCGGCTGTTAACTCGTCTTCAGGTTCACTGATTTCTTCCTCTGCTATACGCAGTCTGCTACTGGCCATCCACTCCCCCCCCACCCCCACCCCCACCCCCACCCCCCAGGGCGTTTGCTTCCCAGCTCTCCCGCCCTGAGCTGCAGCAGAGGTTCGGGTAGGTGGTGCCGACAGACAGCCGGGGATCCCAGGCTCTGATCCAGCCCCTTCCCCTGTCCCTGGGGGGGGTGGGGGGGGTGGGGGTGGGGGTTCTTCTACCTCCTGCCTCAGGGGAAGCAGCTTGCAGGTCTCAGGGCTGTTTTTGTCTCTGTTTGCATCCTCAGCTCTTTGGGGTACACTTTGCAGCTTAAGCAGAGTGTTCTTTCCCTTGGAGTAGGATGGGTGATTGCTGGTGACTTCATTCTGTAGTCACTTGCCAGAAATAACCCATCTCCCCTGTGCTGCTCCACAGAGAGCCCCGTGCTGCCCTTAATCCCGCCGCCCCCTCCCCCCAGGACTCTGACAGTGACCTGGGCGGGGAGGACCCAAGAGGAGGTTTCAGTGGAGCCCTGGCTCCGGCCCCACCTTAGGGGAGCAGGACAGTGTTTGAATTTCTAATGCTCTGTGTGGCTTTACTGAGCACCTGTCGCGATTTCCCGTTGGCTTGCGCTCTGCTGCCCCCTAGTGGAGGAGCGTGCAGTGACCTCCCTGTGGGTCGTCTTCCTTTCAGTCCGCAGAGAAGCCAGCTGGGAAGCCATCAAGCAGGAAGCGCGGTTTAGACAAGGGAGCATTTATCTCCAAGCTGGTGTTCCTCAAGCGAAAGACTATTTCCATAACTCGGTGGAAACATAGTTTCTAGCGTATTTTAAAATTATAATATTCACCTTGTTTTCCTGTGTACAACTTGGTGATCTTAAATACATGAAGTTGGGTAACCATCACTTCCGCCCGGCGGTGGGACACTTCTGTCATCCCCCAAAGAGCCCTCGCGCCCACTGCCAGTCCCTGTTCCCAGCCCGCCCCGGGGGAAGCATCAGACTGGTTTTTTTTTTTTTTTTTTTTTTTTTTTTTTTTTTACAGGCAGAGTGGACAGTGAGAGAAAGGGACAGAGAGAAAGGTCTTCCTTTACTGTTGCTTCACTCTCCAATGGCTGCTGCGACCGGCACGCTGCAGCCAGCACACCGCGCTGATCTGAAGGCAGGAGCCAGGTGCTTCTCCTGATCTCCCATGGGGTGCAGGGCCCAAGTACTTGGGCCATCCTCCACTGCACTCCTGGGCCACAGCAGAGAGCTGGCCTGGAAGAGGGGCAACCAGGACAGAATCTGGCGCCCTGACCCGGGACTAGAACCTGGTGTGCTGGTGCCGCAAGGTGGAGGATTAGCCTAGTGAGCCACGGCGTTGGCTAGACTGTTTTCTGTGTATACAGCTTTTCTGTTCTGGGCACTTCACACAGAGGGAAGCATACACGATGTGGCTCCCTCACTTGGCACCACGGTTCCCAGGTTTGTCCCACGCCGAGGCACGTGGCAGTGCGCCCTTCCTACCCCTGGCTGCCTAACGCTGCAGTACGTGGAACATTGCACGCACCTCCACCTGTCGGCTGACGACACGGGGAGCTTTGTACTTTTTGGCTCTCACAAGTAGGATCTGGTAAGATCTTCATGTACAAGTCTTTGTGTCAGCATACGTTTTAACTTCCCCGCCCCCCCCCTCCAAAAAAAGAGGAATTAAGGGTCTTTATAGTTGGTTTACATTTAACTTTTAAATAAACTTCTAGGGGGCCAGTGCTGTGGCACAGCAGGTAAAGCTGCCGCCTGCAGTGCCACCAGCCCATATGGGCACCGGTTCTAGTCCCGGCTGCTCCACTTCTGATCCAGCTCTCTGTTATGGCCTGGGAAAGCAGAAGTAGACGGCCCAAGTGCTTGGGCCCCTGCACCCACATGGGAGACCCAGAAGAAGCTCTTGGCTCCTGGCTTCGGATCAGCACAGCTCTGGCCGTTGCAGCCATTTGGAGAGTGAGCCAGCGGAAGGAATCAATCTCTCTCTCTCTCTCTCTCTCTTCTCTGCCTCTGCCTCTCTGTAACTCTGCCTTTCAAATAAATAAATTCCTTTAAAAAAAAAAAAAGTCTACACTGTTTGCCAGGGTAGCCATACCATTTCGTGTCTCCCCCAGCAGAGTGATCCTCCCAGTTTCCCCACACCCTCAGCAGTTCCTTATATGAGGCGTCTGGTGGGTCTGAAGTACCACCTACTGGAGGTTTTGGGTTGAATTTCACTCCTGGAATGCCTAGCAGCATCGAGAATCTCCTATGTGCTGTTAGCCAGTTGCATATGTAACTTCTTGGGGGAACTGTCTGTCCGAGGCTTTATTTTTTTTAAGATTTATTTATTTATTTGAAAGAGTTATACAGAGAGAGGAGAGAGAGAGAAAGAGAGAGAGGGAGGTGTTCCACCCATTGGTTCACTTCCCAATTGGCTGCAATGGCCAGAGCTGGGCCAGTCTGAAGCCAAGAGCTAGGAGCTTTTTCTGGGTCTCCCATGTGGGTGCAGGAACCCAAGGACTTGGGCCATCTTCTACTGCTCTCCCAGACCATAGCAGAGAGCAGGATTGGAACTGAAGCAGCCGGGATTCAAACTGGCACCCATATAGAATGCCGGCACGGCAGGTGGCGGCTTTACCCGCTACGCCACAGCACCAGCCCCTGTCCAAGTCTTCTGTCCAGAATTTAACTGGGCTGTTCTATATTATTGGGAGTTACAAGAGCTTTCCGTATCCCTTGGCTGCCCGCTGCTGCCGGACTGGTGGCACCTAGCATTGGCTCCGAACGGTAGTCCACTGTGTCCCCCGGAAGCCTCAGACCACTCTACTTGGAACTCATTTCTGGGAGCTTTAGAGCAACTCTTGGCTGGTTCCTGCCAAACTGCTCTCCTTTTGTTCCCTTTTAGGAGTGGAATCTCCGTGCCTAGCCTTGTCTGGGCACGCAACGCCGGCTGGAGACCTTGGCAGCTGGGTGTCTCCAGGAGACGTGACCTGGGCGAGTGGCACCGCCGCAGTGCAGGTGGGGGGCGGGGCTGTCTCGGACCACACAGCTCACAGGTGAACCAGGTGGAAGGACTGGGGTCTCCAAGGGACCTCGCTGAGCTCCGCTCTGGCCACTTGCCTGCTCATCTTTAGAGAGGAGTGGGGGCTGGCAGGCTCTGTGGCCTGGGGCTGACTGTGACAGCAGCTGAACACTAAGACCCCATGTTGCTGTGCTGGCTTGGGGGGAGGTATTAGGCCAACCCCCTGTGTTTAAATGACAGTGGAGCCATCGGCATCTCTTGCTGCTGGGTTGGATGTACTGTAGGCTCCGGCGTCTTCCCTCCGAGGTGGTCCCTGGGCATGGTCCCTGGCCCTGGCACCCACACGGCTCCTCTGCTACGGGCTTTCTGCCCGGGAGCCAGCAGTTTCTCAGACCACCAGCAGCACATGAAGCGCACATCTGGTGCAAGTGTCCACAGCTGGACAGCGGCCACGCTCAGAAGACAGCCCACTGGGTCCCAGCCCTGCCGCCCACCCCTTCCTCTGGGGCGTTGTCTCCTGCAGCCGCCTGTCTCCCTAGCCCGGGCGCTGCCCCCCCCCCCCCATAGTGATGAGGCCAGGACTCGGGACCAGGGGATGCGGCTGCACTGCTGGCCCCGTGACAAGGCCTGTGCCACGCAGTGCAAATGCAAACCAAAAGAAGCCAGCGGTGTCACATGTCCCTGCTCCTACGGTCACAGGGCAAATCCCAGGCGGGTGGGACGCTGGTGTCCGTGGGGTCCCAAATGAACCCCCCACCACAAGCAGCTGTCCATTCTCCAAGGTGAACTGGGTCTCTGTTTAACAACAGGCAATTTGAGTTTTCGCTTTAATGGACTTACAGGTCCGACTAAGTCTGGGGCAGGATTCAAAGTCCCAAGCGTTGGGGTCCCTGTGCCCTCAGCGGCCTTGACGCTGACAAGGGGGGAGGGTGCGCTAGAATTGTCCGTCCACTGCTGCTTGTTCCCTCTTGCCACCACACGATGGCACCATTCCACTCCATCAACTCAGAGCGGCTGGGCCTGGCTGAGCCTGGAGACCACCGAACGCGTCGGGCTCGGGCTCGCCCGGGGACACAGCTCTGACCCTCTGACCGCTGCACCACGCCACGCCTTTTCGTCCCGCGCTCTGAGAGTGGGGCAGAATTTCTTTATACCTGCACCAGGATACTCCGAAAGGCTCACGGAAAGTGGAATTAAAGGATGAGTTTATTTTAGTGCAAAAGTTTTGAGATTTGAAATGCAAAGTTTCTTTTTTCACGAGATGAATTTTTCACGAACGTTTGGAAAACACCGCGTAAGCATGGACTGCATTTTTAATTTTTTTTGCATCAAAATGAATTTATTTAATTCCATTTCCCCACGTTTTTCAAAGACCCTTGTGGTGCCACTGGAAGTTCTGGCCAGAGCAATTAGGCCAGAAAAAGAAATAAAAGGCCTTCAAAGTGGAAAGGAAGAATTAAAATTATCTCTGCTCACAGGTGACAGGTAGAAAACTCTAAATAATCCACAACAATCCTGTTGGTCCTAATCAAAAAGATCAGCCAACTTCCACGGAGAGAGAGGCTGGCGGAGGTGTGGCGCAGGTGCAAGCGGTCACGCCCCTGGCCCCGCCCCTGCCCCCGCCCCTGCCTGCCTGCGCTGCACTTCGCCCCTGGCCTCACCGCGCATGCGCGCAGCCAGGGCACTGTCACCGCTGGTCACTCTGCACTGCTATAGTTACAGGCGCCTCCTGGCTTTTTTTTGTTTGTTTTTCAAGGTAAATTTTTTTCTTTCTTAAGAAAATTAACTTACTTGAGATGCAGACAGACCACTCCCAAATGCTGGTTCACTGGGGCTGGGCGAGGCCCACGCCAGGGCTGAGCGTTCAGTCCAGGTGTCCCACATGGGAGGCAGGGACTGGGCCCATCTCCTGCTGCCTCCCAGGTCTGCACTGGAAGCCGGGCGCCGCGCTTGCACTTGACCCTGGCACTCCAGTGCAGGAGCCAGGCGCCACATGCTGTTCTGACGTCACACACTGGGACTTCTGTGTGCACCCTCCTCGGTCACTGGGTTCGGCAGAGACCTCCTAGCCCTGCCCCCACCCACTGCCATGGTCATCGGCGTTGCTGCGAGTGTGCCAGTGACACCTGTGCCGACCCCAGACCTCACCCATCTGAATCTCACACCCAGGCACGCAGTTGCCTAAGTGAAGGGACGTCTCAGTTTAGGTGTCTCAAGGGAGGCTCAAGGTCAACTGGACCATGCGGAAGCTGTGGTCTCCCGTGGCTTGGGCCAGCCCCATCTAGCAGCAGCAGAAAAACCTAGGAATCCTCTTTGATGGCTCCTCTGCCCCCCATAGCCTCTGCCTCCATGCTGGGTTGATTTTATCTCCTGTATGACCCTTAGATGCACCCTCGCCCTCTGTTCTCCGTCAACACCATGATCCAAGGCACCGCTGGGACACCACCACCCCGTGCCCCAAAGACCCCTGGGAAGTTCTCGTCTTGGTTCTCTACAGCTGCTGGGCTGAAGGACTCAAATCCTTTTAGTGATGATGAGGTCAAGGCCCAGAGAGCATCGTCGTTTGCCCAGAGCCACACAGCGAGCCGAGAGGAGGCCGTGTCTGCACCCAGCTCCCACCAAGAGTCTGGACCCCCTCTACTGAGCAAACGCTCAATGTCTGGGGCAGACTGAAGGCTCAGGGATCTGGGCCGCCTGCTTGAAGTTCAAGTTCCCGCGCAGCCCTGGTTAGGCCACCTGAGACATCCCCAGAGTCTCCCGGCAGCTCTGGCCTCTCCTCCAGGCCTCTGCCCGAATCTTGGCCCCGTCCCCCTCTCGGTCTGTTTCTAACAGCAGCAAGGTGGGCTCCCCAGCCAGCCCTGCTTTTCTGGGCAGTGGCACTAGGTCCTCCGCAGTCCCACGCTGGTGACACCTGCAGCGTCCCCCCCCCCCCCCGAGAGGGACCGCGCTGGGGCAGGAAGGGCTGCCTCGATGCTCAGGTGGGCTCGGCGTGGGCCGCGGTTCCTGCTCCCAAGCCCCACCCAGCCTGGGCTCAGGCAGAAGCCAGGCTCTGGGGAGGCCTGTCCTGCTTCTGTACCCGGAGCCCCAGTGACCACGGGCACCGCAGTGTCCATCTCGGGTGCTGCCTGCAGGGGCCCTAACCTGGCACAGTATGCTCCTTGTGTCTGCACTCACGCTCAAGGTCAAGGGCCCTGGCCCCCTCCCCGCCTGGGCCTCCTCCAGAGACAGGGAGTGGTCTGGACCTGTCCGTCCCGAATCCACTTCCTGCTCCGTGCCGTGGGGCCTGGCAGCCCAGCCGTGAGCCACCTTTGTGTGGCCCCAGCACCGGGGGTGCTCTGAGCGTGCGGCAGCCACAGCCACACTTGCCCCCCGCAGCCGCCTGTGAGGCAGTGCTAATGCTGTCCCCTTGCAGATGGGACAGAGAGGCTGAGTCACTTGCCCGAGGCCGCAGGAAGGAAGTGGCAGACCGAGCCTGGGAGGTGCCGGAGCCCAAGCCCTCACCCTGGACCACACCGTCCGTCCTGGGCCCGAGCCCCCAGCCTGGCGATTCCCGGGGCTGCGGCTGAGGCTGCGGTCAAGGCCAGCCAGCAAAGCAGCTTGTCTGCAGCCAGCGTTTCCGGCCATCTCTTCTGCTCACACAGCCTGACGCGGGCAAGACCCTGGCCATGAAATGGGTCCCTGTGCACACAGAGCTGAAACACCTGCCAGCCGGGGCCCACAGGGCCGGGAAGTGGGGCAGGGTGGGGGGCTTACAGCTGGAATCTGTGCCCCAGGGGTCCGCAGCTGCCATGCCCCCGATTGTGACCTCAGAGTCTTCTGATGTCGCAATGAGCCCGTGGGCCCTTCCTGACCTGGGGGGGGGGGAGGGGAGCTGGGGCAGCGGCTCCGTGCTGGCAGCCAGGACTATGGCCCGCGTGGGCCCGCCTGCCACCACACAGCACCCGGCACCCGCGGCTGCAGCTCTCACGCTCGGCCTGTTCTGGCTGGAGGATCCTGACAGCCCTCGGGCTCGCGCCTCGCTCTCAGACTGAGGCGGCCCTGCCCAGCTCGGGGGGTGGGGGGGCAGCAGCTCTCCCAGCCCGTGCCTCCCGGGGCAGGAGCAGTTCCAGGGCTTTCGACTCCAAGCCCTCGTGGTTGCTAAGGCCAGGATTCTGGGAGAGCTGCCTGGTGAGTTCCGGCCGCCTGGGCCGGGAAGAGGCTTCCAAGTGATCAGATGGGGTAGAGATGATGGGGATGCAGGGGTCAGAGGTTAGAGGTCACAGGGTGCCCTGGGCCCTGCAGTGGCTTCGCTGCCCCTGGGGGAAGCAGACTCGGCCAAGTCCATTTACAGAGAGGGCCGTCCCCAGTCCCCACGCGTTGGGGGAGGGTAAGTGAGGATGGGGTGAGTGAGAGGGGTACCTCTGCCTCCTTTGGTCCCCAGGCCCCCATGTCCTTGGCCCAGGGCTGCCTGAGGCTGAGCGGCCTGACAGTAGGGGCACAGCCCGCCCACCCTGCACCCACCTGTGTCCCCCTCGTCACTGGGTGCAGGCAGAGCCGCATTCAAACACCGCGTGGTGATGGCAGGTTCTGCATCAGGTGGAGAAAACGAAGCAAGCTACTTGGCACTGGGCAGACGCAGCCCAGGCCCCAGAGCCTACACGTGGTGACCACCCCACTGCCCAGCCTGACCCCGGGCCCTCCCCGAATCCTCAGGGAAAAGCCAGTGACCGGCTGCGCGGGGTCTGATGGGAGCTGTGGCTGCGGGACTGTGGGTTCAGGCCCAGCGGAGGGACCTGGGTGTGCTCAGAACGGCCAAGGGGCTGGGGCCACAGGCTGTGTGGGCCCTCAGTAGTCTGTGCTGGGCGAGAGCTGCAGCCTTGGCAGAGCTGCACGTGGAGGGCCAGAGCCTCAGGGCCCAGGGTGACCTCTTGGTGGTGCCAAGGGACAGGTCACGAGCAGGTTGGCGGCGCTTCTGGGGCAGCATAAGGGACTCCTGGGTGGGCCGATCTTCCAGAACTAAGATGGCGGTGGGTATGTTCCAGCCCTCAGAGCCTGTGTCCAGTGCTCCTCTATCTGGGCCCGGGGCCCGTCTATACTTGGAGCAGGCAGCGTCACAGCTGGTTCTCCCTCCTCCCGGGGGCAGGGACCCCTCTGCCAATGGTGGAGCTTCCTGCAGTCCCACGTGGGCTGTGCTGGCGGCGGCGCCATAGCTGGGGCAATGAAGATACATTAACACAAGTCAGCAGGCGAGGGACGGGCAACGCGATGGTGAATTTGACTTGCACGTGCACACACACAACACTTGCACATTGCACACTCATGCACACTCACACGTGGGCACACTTGCCCCTATGCACGCTGGCACACAGGAGCAGGTCTAACTGGCTCCCTGGGCCTGCTCAGCCCACGATGCAGGGCCACCTCCTGTGTCCACCATGTGGGTGAGGACACTGTGTTCCTGGGGGAAGCCCCTGCCCTGCTCTCCTGGCCCCTCTGTCTTCCAGCCATGTCTGAGAGCTGGGCCTCAGCCTAGCCCACCCCGGGATGGACTTGAAGGCCCCCAGGAAGCCTCGTCAGCTAAACAAGTCCAGGACCAAGGCCCAGGAGAGATTTGCCAAAAACTTTCCATATAGGTACGAGGTGCCCAGACTCCTAGGCCAAGCCCTGCTTCCGCAGGATCCCTGGGAACATGTTCTGGGGGGACAGGAGTGGGGGACATCTCTGATCCACAGGGAGCCCCCCAATTCCCCCTGTTCTCTGTGCCCACCCACCACAGGCTCTCTTGGTTGTCAGAGCCCAGCTCTGAGTCGCCGAAGCCCTGGGAAGCCAAGAGCACCCCTCAGAGGGAGAAGCTGCCCCTGCAGAAGAACCTCGTGCCCACCAGGTCCATCCCGGTGCGAGGGTGAGCTCCCACCCCAGCGGGGCCCTGGCTCGCCTGCGTGCTGCCCGGGTTCCCGCCCCAGGCTTGGCAAACGAAGTCCACGCCACCCTCCCAGTGTGCTCCACTCCAGGCGCTTCCGGGCGAGGCACGCGGGGCCTGGGAGGCAGCTCTCAGTGGCGCAGGGGGCCAGAGCAGGCGAGGCGGCAGCTTGCAGGCCTCGGGACAGCCTGGTGGGTCGGGCCACTCTCAGGGCCCTGGCGCTGGTGGGAGTTTCTGCTTTGGACACCTGCAGACTCGCAGCTGCTCTCGTCGGGTGGAATCTGAGACCTGAGCCTGGGCTCAGAGATGGGGGGCAGAGGCATAAGGATTCAACGTCCCTGCACACCAGGGCACCCTCGGGAACATCCCCCAGTGGGATGCACCTCAGACTGTGCAGGCTGCTGCTTGTGGGCACGGCACGGTGGGCCTGGCAGAAGGGACTGTGAGGTCCCGGGTTCTCCCGTGGCCCCTTGGTAAAGGCCCCGCCCCCAGCCCTACTCCAGGGCCTTGGCCCCTCCCTCACGCTCTGGTTAGTGTTAAAGCTGGCAGGGCCTCAGAGCAAAGGGCAGGGTCACCAGGGTGCAGTCCACGCCCCCCTTAGAGAGGCCGTGTAAACACGCATGGACACACACACACGCACACACGCACACACACACACGGGCTTGCCCTGTTCATGTGCAGCCCTGCCCCCTCCAGGCTTCCTGCCCCTCCCTCCGTGGGCTGCCGGAGCACGGGAGCCCCAGGGGGCTGAGCTGCCGAGGCTGGGGTCTCGGGTTCCACCTGTGTACCGGGGAAGCGGCAGAGAGTCGGGGCGGGGGCTGGCGCAGTCCACCTGTGCCGGGACCAGGGAGGGAGGCTGAGGTTGGCTGGGAGCAGACCCCCACCCTCGGGAAGGACAGTGTGGAGCCCCACACTGGGCAGGGAGGCCTGGTAGGGTGGGGAGGGTCCTTGGGGTGCACCCAAGTGGGGGCTGGGCTAAGGAATGTGTCTAGCGGTTGTGGGCTGCAGTCAGGGGGGCTGTCGCCAGCACTACAGGCCTGGCTGTGAGGACAGGAGCTCGGACAGGGCTGCAGTAGTGGGGTCCCTGTCAAAGAGCAGCAGAACTCCCGTGGGAGGCAGGGGAAGACCCTCCACGCCACCCTCCACCCGACCAGAGTCAGAGAACAGCGCCATCTAGAGGACATGCAGTGCTGCTTCTGGGATGGGCCACCAAGCATGCTACAAGCCCACCTGGTGAAGGGCAGGGCCTGGGGGCTAGGGAGGGGATGTTGGGATGGCTGGTGGAGCAGGTGGAGGAGGCGGCTTCCTGGGCCACCGCTGGCTCCGTGTGGGAAAGGCTGGGACGGGTCTGGCCGGGGGCCGATGGTGGCTGGAGCCCTCCCAGCTGCGGCCCCGCTCACCCCCTTTGGTCTGCAGCGGCTGCCGCCAGCAGAGCCCCTGAGAGTCAGCTGTGGCTCTGTGGTCTCCTCTAGGCTCGGTGCTCCCGATTTCACAGGCCCGCTGGGCTCCTGCCTGCCACCATCGCCGCCGCTGCAGCCCCGGCTGTGTAATCTTTGGGAACTCAAGTTACTCCAGTGTCGCTTCCCCAAACAGCTGTCCCACAAGCTGTGGCTGCTGCACGCCCGGGCCACACACTCCTGCACCAATGAGGCAGCGGGGCCATCCCGGGGCCTCGCCTAGAGCCCAGCGCCGTGTCCCTCAGGGCCACCTTCTCCTTGGCATGCCCGGGGCAGTGGGCACAGAGGCTTGAGCCCCTTGGCTGTGGTGAACCAGGAACTCCCCTTCTCCCTACAGACAATGCCATGTTAATAAACTTTACAGGTTCAAATCCCGCTTCCACCCCGACTGTCCCTCTGCCTCTCTGAGCCGCCACTGTTTTCCAATGGTCAGCTGGGCTAATGAGCTTTGACCTGCAGGGTTGCTGGGCCACAGCAAGGCTACTCCATAGGGACCGATCTGCACGCACCTGCAAGGAGTTTAGGAGGGTGTTCAGGAAGCAGAGTAGAGAAGTGTGTGGAGCGTGCTACCGCCTTGTCTGGTTCAAATGGGGGTGTGGAACAGGTAGACAGGCAGCCGTTGTCTCTGGGGAGCTTGGGGACGGTCAGGGAGGGAGGCCCGCCTTTTTCTGAAGTTGTCATACATGAATGTAACACTGTTAGAGTCTGACGTTGCCCCTGTAGTGCCAGTGCCTAACGGGAAGCAGTGCATGATTAAACAGGGCCACCCCTCGAGGCTGGCATAACCCCCGTGGAGCCCACAGAGCCACTGCGCCAGCTGCTCCTCTTCCGATCCAGCTCCCCGTGCTGCACTCTGGTCTACACAGAGGGGCTGGAGTGCCCCTCCTCCCCGAGCCTGCAGGGAGCAGGGACCCGCCCCCGCCCCCACTCCCGAGTCCTGCCCTCTTGGGTTGTAGCCAGACCTATCTCCGTTTGGACCATGTTATGTCTTCCGGTCTTTGCCAATGTTTAAAGCTGGGGACTATTTGATAGAAGCAAAATCCAGTCACGCGTGTTGAGCCTATAGCATGACCATGGTGGGCACCTGACCACACCCAATACCCTCCTGAGAGCTCCTTCCCCCACCCCTGCATCTCTCCTGTGACCACACCTCTCCTCCCACTTTAAAGATAATCTCTTGCAATGGATCTTTGGCTTAGCAGTTAAGATGCTGTGTGAGACTCCCATCTCCTGTGCGCGGTGCTTACTTAGTAATCCCTCTCCCGGGAGCGTTTGATGCAGACTAGAAAGGCGGGGTGTCCGCCTGTGTGCAGCACCCTCGAAGGAGGACGCACACCCTGCAGGAAGCTGCCCGTTGCAAAATCCCGTGCGGAGAAGGGGGAACCAGCGTAAACGTTTGGCAACAGAGGGGTGATTCAGCAAGCCCCTCCCTGCACAATTCCTCTGCAGACGTCAGCAGCGGTCTTGCAGCGCCTAAGTGCGTTTGCGCGTCTAAGAGAGGCCGTGCAGCTCCTTGTCCTCACCACCGCTGTTGTGCCTGTGTCACAGGTGTGCGCCTTTGTCCTAGTGCGGATGGAACAGCCAGCTCGTGTGTCCGGGGCTCTGCTGACCTCTTGGTTTGTCCCATACTTCACTGGAGCAGCTCTGGGCTTGCCCTCGCCCTGGGCCACCCGGCCAGGTGCTGAAATACACAGATGCACGCAGCTGAGACTCTAAAACTGACGAAGGCATGAGATAGTGTTGTGGACTGGAAGCAGGGATTGATGTTAGCCCAAGTCTAACCTCCCAGGAAGCTGGGGAGATGGCAAAGCCACACAGTAAAAACGCAAATCCACCCCATAACTGCAAAAAAAAAAAAAGCCAACCAAACAACAAAAAAAAAACATTTATTTTGCTGCCAATGAAAGCCAGAGAAGCAGGGACCTTTGTGGCCCCGGCCACCAGAGCTGCCCCTGTGCTGGGATCCGGGTGAGCAGCCGCAGCTCTGAGACAGCGAGAAACTGGCAAGCGAAGCTTCAAGTGCAACTTCACTGCCTGCTTTGGTCCCTGTGGAATTGGAATACAGTTTGAATAGGCGATCACCTGGGTGCCCCCTTGTCCAGCTTGGCCCAACCGGGAAGGGCCCCACTTCTGGTGGTCAGCCTGTGATCCATAAAAGCCCTGACATTCTGACGCCAGCGGAGGATGAAACAGGTCAGGGGGCAGCCGGAGCAGGTAGAACCCCCTGAGGACAGCAAGGTGACAAGGAAGAAACCTCCAGAACTGCCCAAGCTCCCTGCAGCCCTCGCGGGCCTGGGCAGTGTCCTCCCCACCCCTACCCACACACAGAGGGCACAGGGCCGTGTGGTGTTGGACACAGCTACATGCGAGCCATCAGGACCCGACACGGGTGCCCGCGGTATCAGTGTGAATGGGGGACATCGGCGGGGGGACGGGGTAGCGGCTGCCCCACCCAGTGGGGGAGTCGAGTGTGACAAGTGTCAGAATGTCCAGGCACAGAGGGGAACAGAGCGGAGTAACATCGAATTGTGATCCATCAGGGGCGAGGCGCTGACTTCAAACCAACGTGTGTGTGATGGAAACAGGCTCGCTGCTACTGAGCTCCATGACCTCCAGCCGCCCGTCACTGCACTAGATTTCCAAAACCTCCAGCCTTACCAAAATTCTGGCATTTTCCCCATGGAAACTGACATCAGTCACTAAGTGGTCATTCAGTTCCTCCCAGGAGACTCCCAGGGCTGGCCATCTCCCCAAAGCCAGCAGGTCAGGCAGCACTCATCACCTCCTGGCCCAGCATACACACACGTGCACACACACATCCACACACGTGCACACAAGTCCTCATCCCAAGGGGGAGGCCCAGCAGGGCCCAGGCCTGGCTGAGCTGGTTTGGGCTTTAAGCCCTGGCTGGGATCAGGTTGTCACAGTGCCCCCTCTCTGCACGTAGCCCCTCAGAGCTGTGGGAACCCAGGCTGGGATCATATCTGCTCTTCGTAATCACCTTTCTTTTTTTTTTCAAGATTTTATTTATTTATTTAAGAGGCAGAGTCACAGATGGAGGGAGGGAGAGACAGAGAGAGAGGTCTTCCATCTACTGGTTCACTCCCCAGATGGCCGCAACTGCCAGAGTTGCGCCGATCTGAAGCCAGGAGCCAGGAGCTTCTTCTGGATCTCTGATGTGGATACAGAGGCCCAAGCACTTGGGCCATCTTCTACTGCTTTCCCAGGCCATTAGCAGAGAGCTGGATCGGAAGAGGAGCAGCTGGGACTCGAACCAGCGCCCATATGGGATACTGGCACTGCAGGCAGAGGCTTAGCCCACTGCGCCACTGTGCTGGGGTCCCACCTGGCTTGCTTACACCATCTGGTGGTAGGGGGACGTGAGGCTCAGAGACCCAGTGAGTTGCCGGAGATCCGGCAGCCCCACGCCCCCCAAACCAAGAGAACTGCACAAGGAAGTGGAGACACACCAAAAATATCAGAAAGTAACAAACCATTTATTTCAAACACATGCCTGTCCCCATCCTATCAGACCTGCCCAGCGCAGCGGCCTGGGCTCTGCTGACACCAGGGAGGCCCAGCAGCTCGCCAGACAGCAAGCGCGAGCCACGTGGGGACAGGTGGGCCTGTCCTGTCTGGCACCGCGGAAGGAGGCTCACGCTGGCCCCTGGATGGAAGAGGGGAGAGTCTCGCCTACACGACTGGCCCTGCCCTGCGTGCAGCCAAGGAGAGGCCAATCTCCTGGCTCAGGACTGTCCTGGCAGGGGCAGGGGATGGGCGGAGCCCTGGGTGGGCCACAAATCTGCATTCTGTTCCCTGCACAGAAGCAGAGCTGATCCACAAAGTGGCGTTTCAGGGCCTTAAAAAAAAAAAAAAAAAAAAAGCTCCTTACGCAGAACCTGCCCGCCCTGGAGTGCCTAGGGGAGGTGCCCATCAGCTGGCACAGGCAGAGGCAAACGCACAGCTGTATGGCTGGCTGCCCAAAGCAGGTTGCACCCAAACCAGGCGTGACCTGTGACCAGGTGGGCTGCCAACCAGCCAAGCGTGGGTGCAGGGCTTCTGCGGGGCCGAGCACCGGCAGCACCGGCAGCACCGGCGCCTCCTGAGTCGTGATGGGAATGCACCTCCAAGCAGCTGCCCTGGCGCAGGTGCACAGGCGGGCTGGGGGGAGGGGAGGCTGCCCCGCGCGCGCTAGTGCAGCCGCAGGTAGGCGGGCACAGAATAGTTGAAGAGCAGGAAGTCCATCTTGTAAAGGTCGAAGAGGCGCCGCTGGTAGAAGGGACTAATGTCCTGGAAGAGGCGCGCCGCGTAGTCGCGCGCTGCGGCCGCTGCTCTGGGCCGTGGCGGCGCGGGGAAGTGCAAGCCCGGCGCCCCGACCAGGCCCAGCACGAAGGCCGCGTCCTCGGCCAGCGTCTCAAACTTGCCCACCACGTCGTAGCGCAGGCGGCACGGGTGGCAGAGCGCGTGCGCGCGCTCCCAGTGCTCATTGAAGGGCTCTCCGCGGCGCGTGCGCGGGTCCAGCAGGTAGGCCAGGAACTCGGCGAAGCGAACGTCGTGGCCGCGGGCCAGCGCCTCGGGCTGGGCTCCGGGCCGCAGGCGGCGTATGATGCGCGTGCCGTAGCGGCGCTGGAAGGCCTCGCTGTAGGGCCGCGCGAACTTGTTGCGGTAGGCGGACGCCAGGCGCTCGAAGGGCTCGCGCACGAACAGGAAGGCCAGGTAGGTGCGCAGGCGCTGGTTGATCTCGGCCGGGCCGAAGTCGGCCAGCGAGGGCAGGCGGCCGGGCGCGTGCGCCTCGTGCGCGGGGATGGCGCGCGGGTCCCCGTGGGCGCGGCCGCTGAGCGCCAGCAGCACGCGCTTCCAGTTGGTGCAGGCCACCTTGGGCACGTAGCAGTAGAGCAGGCCGTGCGCGTCGTCCACCAGCACGTGGCGCAGGTCCTCGGGCCTCAGCAGGCGCTGGCGGCGCGCGTGGCGGCTGCAGGCGCGGCGCAGCAGGTCGCGCCGCTGGCGGTGCGCCTCAGCCAGGGGCGAGCGCGGGCCCTGCGGGCGGCAGGGGACAGGGGACAGGGGGCGGGACCTTGAGGGCTGTGTTGGCGGCTGGGGTGCCAGCCTTCCCTGCCCCGGAAACTTGGCTTGACCAAAGAGAGGCTGAAACTGGTCTCAAGACAGCTTTGGCCGGAGAGCTGGGGCCGGCTTCGGAGGCCGGGCCGCCAGCGGGCACAGGCTCTTCTAAGTGCCAGCTGACGCCCCGCGTCCATGGCTGATCCTGGCAGCCAGCTACGGTGAGACTAACAGGCATCTGATCGGGCACCCTCTGCTCTCTACGGGGCCCACAGCCAGCAAGGCATGGCCTCCCGGCTGGCAACTGAAGGGTGTGACCCTTTGGGCGCACCCCCTGCTCTGTCGCTACTGTTTGTCTAGTAAACTCTCACCTTCAGGTCTCAACCTTTCTCAGAGTCTCCCATCCCCCATCTAAACGAGGCCCCTCTTGGCTACAGTTCCTGTTACACCTGTGTGTCCCCCTTTAGTGCATGGGTCAGGGCCTGGCAGTGCAGGCGATGATGGGGCGATGGCTCCGCCCACACACACACTACAAGGGACTGCCAGCTCCCTACGGCAGGAACCCAGCCCATCTGTGGCCCCTGGATCTCCTCGGCCTGAGCAGATCGCAGGCAGTAGGTGCCCAGTACACACTGTCTGAACAAGTGCCTGTGTGCGGGGGCCCAGGGCGTGGGGCTCCCGCTGGAGCACAGCTGGCCCCCGGCTGTAGATGCTGTGAGGTGAGCCACGCTCCTGCAGTAGATACCGTGCACGGATTCTGGGCGTTCTCCCAGGCCGGTGGTGAGCAGTCCGAGCCCCTGAGCCCCTGAGGCCCTGAGCCCCTGAGCCCCTGAGCCCCTGAGCCACGAGGAGACACAGGCAGTGTGCAGGGCGGCTGGGGTGGCCAGTGTGCTGTCAGGACAAGTGCATTTTTGACTTAATGATATTTTCAACATAGATGGGTGATCAGGCCGTCCTTCCATGGTACCGGGAAGAGTGTCTGTACGGGGAGTGGGGGGGGGGGGGGGCGGGGCAGTGTGTGGGTCCATCAGGGCCTCAGCAGACACTGGGTGTGGGGCCAGCAATCCGGGGGTGGGAGGTAGGCGGTGCCCTGTACCTTCTCCTGTTGGAGCACGCACTGAAATTCGGAAGGTAACGCGACAGCTGCCCCCGCCCTGGACTGTGGACTCCCCCAGGGCAGGCATGGGGTCTGGTTCACTCGGTCACACTGCAACACGAGGCACAGTGCTACACAGTGTGGCCTCACGCTGCCATGGGCTGGGCCCAGATGCGCATGCAGGTGGAGGGAGACCCTGGCCCCTTACCTCACCCCTGAGACTTGCCCTTGGCATTGCTCTCTGGACAGAGCCTGCAGCTGGGGAAGCCCATGGGGCCTGCGGCGGCAGGTCAGCACTGGGGCTGTTGGTTCCCGTGGCCGGGGCAGTGGGGCCATCCCTGGGGTCCTTTGTCCACTTACCTGGTCCAGGTCGTGCAGCATTTGCAAGGGACTCCTCCTCCTCCCGCTGAGCCAGCCGGAGCCCAGAGGCCTGCTCTCAAATGCTGTGGGGGATGAGAGAGGTGTCAGGGCAGGATCGGGGGGTGCAGCATGGCGCTGGGGACTTGGCCACCTCCTGGGGCCGAGCCTTCTGTGACTGCCTGGCTCCGAGGGGTTGATGGAGTGGGGAAGGCACTAACAGGGCCTAAGATCCCAGCACTGGAACCCATCCCTGGACCCCGACCCGGAGGTCTCTGCGGGACCTGTGGCTGACTTCTTGGCAGCTGCACAAGCCCCAGGAACACGGCTGTCATGAAGCGAGGTGACAGGTGACCTCTGCCATGTCAGGCAGTTCCTCAAAGCAAGGACAGGCCTGGCCTGGGGGCCATCTCGGCCACCGCCACCTAAGGACAGCAGCCGTCCACGCTGGGAAGCAGTGCGTCCTGTCCGCCCTCTCACCCATGAGAAGCGTCTCTCTGGCTCTGCTGCGGGCCAGTGCTGCGGACTGAGAAAATGCCAGTGCCTGTGGACAAGGCCCAGGGAGAGCCGCTGCCCCCACCACAACCCCAAGGCGCCCAGCCTTCCGGTAACACCCGCTTTGCCGAGGGCTGCTCCTTTCCTGGCCAGACCACAGCCTGCAAGAACATGGGCCCCGAAACAGACCCCCTCCCCCCAGGACCTGTGGGCAGAGAGGGAGAGGGAGCGGGCGCCAGAGACGCCCAGAATAGCTGTGGCCAGTGATTACAGGGCCCGGGCCGCCTCTGTCCAGCCGCGCCCTGCCCACTGCACGGGTGGAGGAGCCCTGGGATCTGCGGGGTGGGCAGGCTGGCCCTGGAGGGGGAGACGTGGCGGGAGGAGCGCTGAGCACGAGGCCACCTTGGAGATTCCTGGGCCCAGGACAGCTCGGGGTGGCTGTGGGGGAGCCACACAGTGTCTGCCTGAACAAAGCAGGCATGATGTGCAGGGCCCGGGGAGAGAAGGCTGAAGAGAGCGGTCAGCTGGGCAGAGAACAAGGCGGGGCTGTGGCTGAGAGAAAGGGAAACTGAGGCAGAGCCAAGGAGGCCTGATGAGCAGGCAGAGGGGCTCTGAGAGCCCCCAGCAAGCCAGCCACGGTGAAGGGGCACAGAGCAGCAGGCATGAGCCACCAGCAGTTTGGGAGAGCTGGAGGGTGGGCAGCCAGCCACGCCCACGGTCCGGCCCCAGCCTCGTAGGCAGGCCACAGTCCCCTGCCCAGGGCGCCAGTGTGAGGGCCACCCTGACACCCCGAGGTGCTCACTGCAGTGTGGGCTGGAAGCTTCTGGGTGAACAAGGGGGTATAGGAAGTGTCTGTGGCCCTCAGGATTCTGGGTTTGGGGGGCAGCATTGTTCCCCCCATTTCACAGATAGGGAAACCGAGGGCAGAGAGGCAGAGCCGCTCGCCCAAGGCCCCACAGCGTATTTGCTGTGCTGGAACGGAATGTGAGCCCAGGCGCCGCAGGCCTGCCTGTGTCTGCTTCCCGGCTGGGCCGTCCTGCGCACGGCCCCTGTCCGTCCCCAGCACCCCCAGGCCGGTTGTCTCCATTATGGTGCGAGGAGGCCCCCCTGGCCACACGAGGCCCTGGGTGCAGGGCCCTCCCACGGGACCTCCAGCTGAGGACGGCCTTGTCCCCGCACGCCCACTCCCGCCCACAGAAGGACTCGTGTCCTCTTCGGGGGGGGGGGGGGCGGGGCATGGTGACCTCTTGCGGGGACGTTCTGCCGAGCAGAGGCTGTGCCACGCGGCACCTGGTTAATAAGTTGCCGCTGCTCAGAGCAGGCGAAACCACACTGATCCCACGGGGGGCCTCCAGCCAGGGTCTGCCCTGCCCCATGCCTGCCCCCACAGGGCTCCTGGGGGTGACCTGTGTGTCCCCGACTCAGGGCTGTTCCTTTGGGGGGCGAGGAACACAGGGGACAAGCCCTTCTCCAGGAATAACCAGTCCAGGCTATCTGGAATGGAACCTGGTCCGCCCCGGTCATTCTTGGGTGCACTGCCATCAGCTTGGCCCCCACAACGGTCAGGCCCCTGCTCCCACTGCCCCCCACGCAGCCAGCCCTGGGCAGGCCCCATCGGCAATCCCGGGACAGCCGCAGGAGCTTCCCCTGAGTCTCCCGTTCCTGCCCGGCCCACCCAGGGGAGCCCAGGACTCCCGAGGCTCCGCACACGCTCCCAGGAATTCCGGGTTCCTCCCCAGGCCCCTCCCCGCGTCCTGGCTCACTGACCCAGAGGCCTTTCCCGCCAATCACAGAACACAAGGAGCGGGCTCCGCCCTCGTGGCCTGTGCACCAGCCGCCCCCTCGGCCTGGGGAGCTCTCCTGGGACCAGGAAGTGGCGGGGAGGCGGGGGGAGGGGGCCAGGTCTCAGCTCCAGCGCCCCCCCCCCCCCCCCGGCAGAGAGGGCCCCTGGATCAGCTGCAAACCTGCAAACAGGATCCCCCGGCCTCTGCTTTTCCTTGACCCATGGCACTTGCTCTGGCTACCGTGCTGTGGCTCGTGTGTGAGTCGAACGGCCTGGGAGGTCAGCTCTATCGGAAGGGGCTAGGGACAGCACCCCAACTTCTAGGGGGAGCGCCATCTTATACCACGTCTCCGACTTCCCTCTCCCCCTCCCTCCCAAGGACTCTGAGCCCCACGCACAGCATACTCCGGAACACACCAGCCTATTCCAGCCCTCTCTGCTTCCGTCTGTGCCGTTCCTTCTGCCTGCGATTTCCTTTCCATATTTCCCCTGCGGGAAAGCTCCTAGGCAGCCGTTAAAGCCCACCGTAAATGCCCCTGCCCTAGAAAGTAGAAAGAATAAGGAGTTGGCATTTAGCCTGGGCTCCAAATCCTGGTCCCACGTGTCCTGTCTCTTGATCTTAGTTTCCCGCCAAAGGTGGGCTCGCGTGCACCGCCCCTGCTGGGGCATCCATCCCGCCTGCCTGCCCTCTTCATCTGTAACTGGCTGGCCGTGCCTCCGAGCTCTGGGCGCTCCAGCGGGACCCAGAATGGACAGCGGTGTGGGAGTGGCCACCGACAGCCATGCCCCCTTCTGCCAAGTCTGCTTCCCTGCAGTAGAGGCGCAGTGGGTGCAGCTGTGCTCTGTGCTCCGGGTATAGCCTGAGTGTGTGCGGCAGGGGCTGGCGTAAGGTGGCCGTGTTGAGGCGGGGCAGGGGATCACGGCGACACCACCCTCGGGAGGGCCCCTCCAGGGCAGGCTTAGCTCCCGGGGCAGCGGCGCCAGCCTGACCCTCCCCGGTCTCCTCCTTCCCACGTGTGAGCTCTTCCATGGGTGCCGCTTATGCCCCTGTCTGCCTTGCTTTCTATAAAGGACCCGGCCCCTGGGGGATTTTGCTGTGACAATGCAAAACGCACTAAGATCCATTCAGTCCGTGAGGTTCTGATGGACATGCCCTCGTACGGGCGTTGGCAGAGGGCGTGTGACCCAGGCCTGCCCCATCAGAGCACCGCACCCCTCTCTGCCATAGCAGGTGGTTCAGCGACAGGCACCACGTGACCCAGTCCAGGTCAGTGAGCTGTATCCTTGGGACTCCGGTTGCATCGGTAAAGCAGCCCACTGTTTGGGCTGGGGTCGCTGAGGTGAAGCTGCTTGGGGCATGGTTGGGAGACCAGCACCAGAGAGGAACGCAAGCCCAGGGCCAGGGATGGGCCGTGAGCCCCTGGAAACAGCCATGCCTGAAGGCAGATATCCCTTTCTGGCTTCGGCGTGTCTGAGGCTGGGTCTGTGCTCGCTGAGATGGCTCCGGGTTCCGGTCCCTCCCTTGCGGGTGAGTGAGCCGGGCCCAGGGCCGGGGAAGGAGTCCAGGGCTTACAGCCCAGGGCCCGGGCCCAAGCCGAGCAAGGGGGCAGAGAGGATACCTGCTGCTAGGGCCCGCGGGGCATGAGAGAGGGCAGCTGCCGGCGGCCGTCTCCCGGCTCAGGCCTCCTCCAGCGGGCCGGCAGGAACCCAGCCTCTGCACTGGAGGAGTCTGTCGCCACGCCTACCCGGGAACCTCTCAGCTCCAAGGCCAAGTGCCTTGGCCACGGCCACCTGGCTCCCCGGGAGTCACTGTGTTCATTCTATGCGGAGCCAGAACACCAGTGTCTCATGAAAAGCTGGAGATACCCACGGAGCTGGTGGTGTTTCCGCGATCCTCCCCCCACCCCGCTGTCCTCTCTGCCCACTGCAGGGGCGCCGGGCCCCCCCTGGCTCCTGTGCTCAGCCCGCACGGACATCCACAGCTGCTGTGGTGCTGGAGACCAGAGGAGGGAGAGAGAGGGGAGGGCGCTTCCTGGATGCGTCCCTGCACCCCTGCCGGCCACCCTTGCACAGGAGCTGGCTTCCAGGGGGAGAAGGGAGGCAGCAGTCCAGCTGGGAAGGTAGGGAGCTGGTGGTCTCTGTGGGGAATGGGCCCTTCCCCCCTCCACACAGCTCCCTTCCCCGCCCCCAACTCCAGCCCCGAGCACCTAGGCTGTGGCTGGGCAGAGGGTACAGAGCTGAGATTTGGGTTTCTGACAATAGCAATTGGGCAGGAGGTTGATAAGTGTCATCGCCTGTCTCCCAGCCCCCTGGACCCCTCTCCCAGGTTTTACAGGGGGTGGGAGGAGGTCAGAGGAACAAAGGCTGGGGGGTGAGCGGCACCCCGGTTTGTTTCTCTTCTCTTAAAGCTGGGTGGAGGAGGTGGCTGGAGGTGTCCCGCAGCGATGCGGGGACAGCCAGACCCACGGTGTGTGGACAGTCCCCCGAGCCTGCCCGGTCCTCTGCAGACACTCCTTGCAGCTCAGTGAGCCACCGCCTCCTCTCTCTCAGACCCACAAGCCAGGGGGCCCTGCCCTGTGCCCTGTGCCCGGGACTGGGTAAACATCCCTCTACAGAATGACTGGGTGGGCAGAGACTGCCGGCTGCAGACACTAGGGCCACACCCGGGACTGGGCCAGGGGACATAGCTCAGCTGGGCCACAAGGAGCACCTGCTCACAGCTGGCTCAGGCTGGGGTCAGCGGGGGCTGGAAGGAGTGACCCCAGCCCCCTCCGAAGCTCCGACCGAGACCAGACACAGGGGAAGGTGTGGTGGCCCCACCCTGGGCCAGAGTCAGTGCGTAGTGGGCAGTGAGAGGGGAGGGGGGAGTAGAGAGGGGAGAGGGGGTGGGGAGCCAGGGGATGAGGACGCTCAGCACTGGGCATTTCTTGCTGTCCTCGATCCAGCGCCCTTGTAGAGGGGCCCCCGAGGCCAGGGAAGGGGGGCCAAATCCCAGCAGGTAGGGCTGGGCGAGCGGCCCTGCGTCCAGCAGCCTGCCCGCTGCTGGATCCCTCCAAGGGCTCCTGCCGCCCTGGAGATGGGCTCCCGCTCACCCCGCGGGGCGTGGTTACTTAGGCGCAAGGACCCGGTCTGCCCTAAGGATGCAGGGGTCAGACTCGGCCCACCCTGAGGGTGGAGGAGGGCAGTGGTCACTTCCCCCTGCCCCCTTACACACAGGAAGGGCGGGCGCCTGGGCATGCCCACCCCAGGGGGCTTGTGTAGCCAGTGCCTAGCCATCCACACCACCCTCTCGCCCGCCCTGGCCTCAGTTTCCTCTGCTGTAAAATGGGACAGGGCAGAGGCTCTGAGGAGAGACAGAGTGAAGACTGAGTGCATACCGGGTCGGGAGCCGGCAGGCGGCCTGGCAGTCCACTAAGCCGCGAGCAGTGCCAAAGATGGACCCCCTGCGGGGGACCTGGGAGCCTCAAGCCGCCCCTCCCACTCGCGCCTACTTGCAAACCACATAGTGAGGGTAGAGAGGCCGTCTTTCCCGATTGACCAAATGGCCCCAGCTACCCACAAGCGACCCTGGTGTCGGGCCCAGGCCGCGGTGCCCGAATGGGCACCTCTGTGTTGAGAGACATCCCGAAGGGGAGCAGACCCTTGCGGGTGGGCTGGGGCATCTACAGCCCTCAAGGGTCGTGAGCGCCCCGCGCGCCACCGGAAGTCCCCGCGCAGAAGGAGGAGCAGGTGTCCCCGCCGTCCGGGCTCAGCCAGCACTCACCTGGGCGCAGGGCGCGGGGCGCCACGCACAGGAGCAGGAGCACGGCGCCCAGGCACGCGGCCGCCAGAATGCGCCGCCGCGGGCAGCGCCGTCCCATGCTGTGCGGGCAGCCAGCGGGGGTGCAGTCCTAGGAGACTGGCCAGGGGCGGCGGGGCTGGGCCCCAGGACCCGCCCTGGGGCTGGCTCTTCCCGCTCCGTCCCTCCCAGCGGGCAGCTCTTATCAAGGCGCGAGGCACAGGGGTGGAGACAAGGTGGCCGGCCCCAGTCCCTCAAATCCCTGTAATCCACCCGCCGTGGGCCTGGCCCTCTCACGCCCGCGCCCGACAGAGGGGGCGTGGTCAGGCAGTGCGGGGAGGGGCGGGGCGGGAGCCCTGGTGCCTAAGGAGGCGCTGCCCCCTGGAGGCTCCCTGGGTGCGTCGTCCACCAAAGGCCAAGAAGGCTGGTCACAGAGGCCGGCTGGGGGAGCAGACCCCTCCCGGGCAGTGCCCCCTTATGTTCCAGGGGCCCCCAGACTGGTCTGGGGCGAGCTTCGGCGCCCAGCAGTGCAGCCCCTGTCTCACCCGGCCCTGTCCCCAGGCCCAAGGGAAACCCCTACCATTCTCCAGGACCACTCTGTCGCCTGGCTTCCCTCCTGCGCCTCCAGGTCCTGCCCGAGTCCCAGGTCACAGAGGGGGAGGGGTGGGGGTCTCAGGGACACCCCCACCAGGCATCGGGGGCTGTTGTCCTGGCAGGTCCCCCACAGTTGCCCCCGGCACCAGGGGAGGACCCAGGACTTGGGGAGAGGGGGCTGGGAGGGCCACTGGGGTCAGGGCTGAGCAAAGTCCACCTCAGAAAGATAAACACATCTGCCCAGCCCGGGGGGTGGGAGGGGAAGAGGGGGAGAGACCACTCCAGACCCCAGGGTCTTGCTGCCCGGAAGTCCCGCCAGCAGGAAACGTGGCTGTGTGTGTGGATGGCAACGCTTAGCTTGCGTGTGCACTGAGCTTGAGTTGTTTCCAGAACTCTGAAAAATCTGTGGCTCCAAGCCCTGCACTGCCGCTCACTGGCAGCGTGAGAGGGGGAAGGTCGCCTCACGCCCCGTGCGCCAGGTCCCTGCACATCAGGGCCACCTAAGCCGCAGAGGGCTGTGCAGGTGCGGTGAGACAGACAGTAGCAACGGGTAAATGTCCCGTATCCTGATTATCTCACGGTTGCAGCCTGCAAGTGCTTCTGGTTCCTCTTGCAGTGAGAGTCTAAAAATTCCTTACGATTGCATTTATTTAAGTATTAAAAGGTCCACTTAATATCAAGCAAATGATAGTTCTGCTGGCCGAAAAGTGTGACTTTAAATGGTGATGTGGCAAGGGGAAACCGAGCTCTCAGGTAGGACGGGAGGGTCCCAGCCAGGCCCGGGGCCCAGGATTCCTGATCATCCACATCCAGTGCTCCCCACCCCAAGTCTCATCTAAACCTGAGTTCTTTGGGCCCCCGGACCTGTCCTGCTTGTCCACAGTCCCAGCCCCTGGAGCCCTCAGTCCCTCAGTGTTGGTCCTCTTGTCTGCCGCCACCTGGTGGCCAAAATTGAGTATGGCGTCTCAGACTCCTCCCCAGAGACCTACCTCCCTGGAAACAGGTGGTGGTCTGGGTGTGGGAGGGTGGAGATGCCTGGCTCCGCAGAGAGGCCTCTGTGTCCTGCTTCCCGCTCACAGGCCCACTCATTGGGCAGACTTAGCCCACTCTGCTAAGGGTCCGGGAGTGGGAGCGAGAATGAGACCGGTGCAACATCTGCCCTGGTAGGGCACAGAAAACAGGAGTGACATACCACGTGACCATGGAGCCATGGAGACACCAGCTGGGGCGGCCTTGCTGGAGTGGCCGCCTGCTGGGGGTGCCTGGGCTCGGCCTTGGGCGGCCTCCTGCTCTGGGCAGTGGCCACACTGTAGCTCCCGGGCTGAGAGAGACGTGGTTCCTCCTCACCCCACAAAGGCACATGGGGGCTTCTCCCCAGCCACGCCCAGCTGGGAGGGGGTGCTCTCGCTTAGTTCAGTTCAACACTGACAGTGACCTAGAGAGTCACGGCCATTGGCTGTCAGCAGTCACTTTGTCCTTCAGCCCCTTTCCCACCCCCACCTTGCCCAGGCGTCTGGTCAGCCAGCCCCCACCCTGACGCTACCTATGAGCTCGGCACGGGCCGTCTGCCTAGAACAAAACGTGCTGCTCTTACCCAGGAGGTGCCAGGGGACTGAGGGACGCAGGCATCGGGGTCAAAGACCACACCTTGGGACAGAAGTCCCCTAGCAACCTGTGCCCGTGGGTCTCTGGAGCCAGGGGCAGAGACTGACACATGAGGGTCTTAGAGAAGTCCCTGGAAAATGGAACTAGAGGATAACACAGGTTGACCAGGAGCACTTGTCCCACCAGGAACCATACCCTCGCCGAGTGTGGTGGCCGTAGGGTGGCTACAGCCGACTTTCAGCCCCCAAGGGTCCAGGTCCCAGCCCCGTCTGTGACAGGCTCTCCTGGCCTCAGTGTCCTCATCCATAAAATGGGACCCTGCCCTCCTCAGGGCCAATGAGAGGGCGAAGCAGACAGCCTCAGGTGCTGGGCAGAGCTGAGTGTCCTGCTGTTTGTATAGGGTGGCGAGGGACCCCCAGGCCTCAGGAGCTGAGCTCGGGCACACCCAGGTGTCGCTTCCCAGGGGCCAAGGATTTGACTGTGGTCCTTTGCTGTGTGACACCTGACCTCGCTCTCCCCACAGCGGAGCTTCTGTCCTGGGAGGGCCGAGCTCGGGCAGGTGCATGTGGCTCCGCGAAGGGTCCAGGGGCTACCCCCACACTGTCCCCCAGGCGCCACACGTGGCAGGGAGGATGGGGGCCCCCCACTGGCTGCGGCAGCCTCTGTGTCGCATGGACCTGGGTTCCGGCACTGCACCCTGGTGTGCTGAACACCCCTGCGGGACGACACAGCAAACCTCGGAGTCGGAGCCCCAGGCCCCTCCGCGACTGTGCCCGCCCAGCCCCAGCCTGTCCTTGCCCCAGGCGCACGCCCATCAGCCGTGTCGCTCTGACCTGCCCCTCCGGCCTGCCTGTGGCTCTTTCCGCACACTCTGGACCCAATGAGGGAGTGGAGGGGGTGGCCCCGGGGTGGGAGGTCCCTGACCTGCCGGCCCCTGACCGCTCAGTCTCCTCCTGGGCTCCCCGCAGTGTGGACCTCCACCTCCGTCTCAGGCATGTCCAGTCTCCAGGCGCTGTGCTCCGGCCTGCCCCTGCGGCCTCTCCCGGAGAACTGCGGACGCCGGGCCGGGGTGCCCCATGCACCGGTCAGGACCCCCAACCTCAGCCCTGCAGAGGAGCAGGTAGGAAGTCAGCCCTGTGCCTCCTGGGGCCTTGCACCCCCCACCCCATAGACCTTCCTCCCTCCGTGGCCTCCAGGAGCTGCTGGGGCCGGGGGCTGGGGGCAGTGGGTGCCAGACCCTGCCACACTGGCCGTCTCCTGTGGGTGAGCACCCAGGGCTCACCTCTGGCTGTGGGCTTATGGTGTGCCCGTACCCGTAAGGAGCCTGAGGTCCAAGGTCACCCAGACAGGAAGTGGTGCCCCTGCAGCCACCTCCAGTGGGAAGGGGCCGCGGGCGGGTGTGAAGTGCTCCGGTCTCCCAGCCAAGTAAACTTGACCCTCGGCCGGCCCTGGCTGGATGCCGTGGCTCTGGGCGCCGTGCCCCGATAGGTCAGCTCTTGTTTGCACGGGACCTTGCACCTGACCCTGGGTGTGTGTGTGACCGAACCCTGTTGGGGGCCCGATGATGCTGGTGGCAGCCTGGGGGCCGGCATCCCCGATCCGATCTCGTCTTAGCACGGAGGCCACAGCCTGGCCACCCAACCCATGTCAGTGCCACCAAGAGCTGTGGAGGAGGCGCCCTTTCTCCTTTGTGAGTGGAGCTGACATTCGGGTCAGCGGTGGGTCCCGGGGGTGAAGGGGACAGATTCCATTCGGGGAGCTTTCTCCTGTCCTCCTCACTCAGAATGACTCAAGAAGTCCAAGACCGTGGGAGGTGGGCATGGCAGGGGGGACTGCTGCTCGCCCCGCCCCCATGCAGCCCACAGGGGACAGGCCAGCATGATGCAGCATGATGGTTAATGTTTCCTCCGCTGTCACCTTCCTACTGGCTGCCAGGGCCTTGACCTTCAGCCCTGCCCCCTGCATGCTGGGCCCTGGCTGAGGGGCGGAGCTCTGGGAGAGGGGGTGACTCCCTCGGGGGTCTGGGGAGCTGAACTGCAGGCAGGAGCAGGGGCAGGGGGTCAGCTGGCCTTCATATGAGCCCGGGTGCCAGCGGCGGCCCCGTGGGCAGCTGGCTTCGTACTTGGGCTTGTTTTCTGCTGTTCTCGTCGGGGACCTGTTGCTTTGCCTTTTGACGTAAAACTTCAGAGGTGATTTTATGAGATCAGGTTGGCTGGTCTGAAAGCGTGTACTTCCCCCCTATACACACACACACACACGCGTGCGCGCGTGCACACACACAGCTGTGCTAGTGTTTTTGGCCTAGCTGTTTGGACACATTCTGCGCACCCACAAGATGTCCGTGTGTGCCTCTTGAACAGACGAGTGGAAGCATTCTCTGCACACACACCCCCTTTTAAAATCATTTTATTTATTTGAAAGACAGTGTTACAGAGAGAAGTAGAGACAGAGAGAGAGGTCCTCCATCCACTGGTTCACTCCCCAGTTGGCCGCAATGGCCGGAGCTGCTCCAATCCAAGGCCAGGAGCCAGGAGCTTCTTCTGGGTCTCCCACATGGGTGCAGGTGCCCAAGGACTTGGGCCATCTTCTACTGCTTTCCCAGACCATAGCAGAGAGCTGGATTGGAAGCGGAGCCGCGGGGACTCAAACTGGTGCCCATGTGGGATGCTGGTGTCGCAGCTGGCGGCTTTACCTGCTATGCCACAGCGCCAGCCCCTCCAGCACCCGCCTGTTAATGCAGATTCAGGCCAGAGCTGGTGATGGCCGAAGGGCACAGGGGCAGCTGGACCGTGACCATGATTTCTGGGCAAAAACAGTGACAGCAACTCCCAGGTGAGTGAGGTTTCAAAGGGAGCTGTTGCCTCACCAGCTGCGACCAGGTTGGGATGAGAGGTGAGCTGGGGGCTGGATGCACACACACAGCTGTGGGCTGGGGTCGGCCGCCGCGGGGAACAGGGCGGCTGCCGGCAGAGGTGCGCGGAGGCGGAGGCCAAGGCTGGATTCCGCTGGCGGCTGGGTCACTTCCTGCGGCCGCTGTTAGAAGCCAGCAGCCCTGCGCGGCGGAGAGGAGAGCGGCGTTTCTTCTCTCACAGTTCTGGGGCTCAGAGATCTGAGTGGCAGGGGAGGGCTGGCTGTTGAGCGCAGGGTTCAGGCCTCCCAGGGACACCTGCATCCGTATCAGCGCACCTGCTGGACTCGGGGCCCAGCTCTGCCTCGGACGCCAGCTTCCTGCTCGTGCGCACCCTGGGAGGCAGCGGTGACGCTTGGGTACCTGAGCCCTGGCAGCCCACGTGGGAGGCTCAGGTGCAGTTCCAGGCTCCTGGCTTCAGCCTGGCCCAGCCCTGGCGGTTGTGGGCATTTGGGAACGAACCAGTGGATGGAAGATATCTCTCTCTCTCTCTCTCTCTCTCTGTCTCTCTGTCTTTCTCTCTCTCTGTCTCTGTCTCTGTCTTTCTCTGTCACTGTCTCTCTGTCTCTCTTTCTCTCTGTCTCTCTGTCTTTCTCTGCCTCTGTCTCTGTCTCTCTCTGTCTCTGTCTCTCTGTCTCTCTGTCTCTGTCTCTCTGTCTCTCTGTCTCTCTGTCTTTCTGTCTCTTTGTCTCTGTCTCTGTCTCTCTCTGTCTCTCTCTGTCTCTGTCTCTCTGTCTCTGTCTCTCTCTGTCTCTGTCTCTCTGTCTCTCTGTCTCTGTCTCTCTGTCTCTCTGTCTCTCTGTCTTTCTGTCTCTTTGTCTCTGTCTCTGTCTCTCTCTGTCTCTCTCTGTCTCTGTCTCTCTGTCTCTGTCTCTCTCTCTGTCTCTCTGTCTTTCTCTCTGTCTCTGTCTCTCTCTGTCTCTCTCACTCTGTCTTTCTCTCTCTCTGTCTCTGTCTCTGTCTTTCTCTGTCACTGTCTCTCTGTCTCTCTTTCTGTCTCTCTGTCTTTCTCTGCCTCTGTCTCTGTCTCTCTCTGTCTCTGTCTCTCTCTCTGTCTCTGTCTCTCTCTCTGTCTCTCTCTGTCTCTGTCTCTCTGTCTCTGTCTCTCTGTCTCTGTCTCTGTCTCTCTGTCTTTCTGTCTCTCTGTCTCTGTCTCTGTCTCTCTCTGTCTCTCTCTGTCTCTGTCTCTCTGTCTCTGTCTCTCTCTCTGTCTCTCTGTCTTTCTCTCTGTCTCTGTCTCTCTGTCTCTCTGTCTTTCTCTCTGTCTCTGTCTGTCTCTGTCTCTCTCTGTCTCTGTCTATCTCTGTCTCTGTCTCTCTGTCCCTGTCTCTCTGTCTCTGTCTCTCTCTCTCTCTCTGTGTCTCTCTCACATGCTCTGTCTCTCAAGTTGAAAGCAAATACATAAGCGCTTTTTATGAATGCGGCCAACTCGCCTCCCTGCTCAAGAGGAGGATCCTGTCCTCACCTCCTGCAGCTCCCAGAGGCCACTGCGTTCCTTGGCTCCTGGCCCCTCTTCCACCCAGCGGCGCAGCCTTTGCAAATCTGTGCCCCGATGGCATCAACTCTTGCCCCCTGTCTCCTCCCCCAGCCCTGGCCCCCTGACCACGTGGGGCGCGCTCGGGTAATCCTGGACAGCCGCCCATCCCAGGGTCCTTCATCCATGGCATCTGCAGCGCCCTTTTGCCCCGCAAGGCAACAGCCTCGGGTCCCCAGGCCTGGGAAGTGGATGGCTCCGTATGTCCAGAGCCCTCAGGGGCCAGCGCTAAGCCACTGGGCTTGTTTGCTGCTTAGGCCTGTGTCTCCAGGAGCTTCCGTGTGATCTGTATGTCTCGAGTACATCCAGCTGTACCCGCAAGAGCTCCCTGGTGGCCTGCGTTCTGTGATGAACAGAGCGCATCTAACACCTGGGAGAACTCACTTCTCTGGTGCTCACGCTGCGGGCCGCGTCCTCGGGTGTAGACCGAGACTCTGAGAGCTCGGGTGTGAATTTCCCACCCGCTGCCCTGCTGTCCATCCCGTGGGTCCTGTGGCTCCTCAGACCCTGCAACATGCGAGCTGCGGGGGGGGGGGGGGGGGCGGGGAAGAGGAGGGGTCAGGAAGCGCTCCCCTGGGATCTGGCCTGGAGGCCTTGGAAAGATGACCTGGAGCGGGCAGGGCCCGGCACCTTCCGAATGCGCAGCTGAGCCGTCAGTGCCGAGAGCTAGGGAAACTGAGGCAGCCCTCGCCACCCTGGCCTTAGGGGACCTCCAGGCTGCACCCTGCCACAGGGCTCCCTGTGGGCACCATCGCCCCTGCTCACCCCTCCCCCCCTCCCCGTCAAGTGCTGGTGTCCCCAAGGCCCGGTCCCTGGCTTTTGTCTCTTCTGTCACCTGTCCCCCCACTGGCTTCCTGTGCCTGCAGCCTACAGGTCCTTCCTCAAGTGAGTGAGGGCGGGAGCTCACCATGCCCACCGCCACCTCTCCCCCCACCCATCCCCACAGCAGCCTCACCGTCCACCAGACACCTGGGCCTCCTGGGAGGAGGGGGAGGTTCACAGGAAGCTACAAAGCTACCCTCATGGCTGGCGCCATGGCTCACTAGGCTAATCCTCCACCTGCGGCGCCGGCACCCCGGGTTCTAGTCCCGGTTGGGGCGCCACTTCTGTCCCGGTTGCTCCTCTTCCTGTCCAGCTCTCTGCTGTGCCCCGGGAAGGCAGTGGAGGATGGCTCAACTGCTTGGGCACTGTACCTGCACAGGAGGCCAGGAGGAAGCACCTGGCTCCTGGCTTCGGATCGGCGCAGCGCACCAGCCGTAGCAGCCATTTGGAGGGTGAACCAACAGAAGGAAGACCTTTCTCTCTCTCTCTCTCTCTCTCTCTCTCTCTCTCTCTAACTCTGCCTGTTAAAAAAAAAAAAACACCAAAAAATAAAAAAACAAAGCTACCCCCAGCTCACCTGCTCCCACTCCGGTCTCCAGCCTGGGTGCTGGGTGGCGGGTAGCGGGTGGGCTGCCCTGCCTGTGGTCCCCCGGCAGGCACACAGGGGCTGTAAGTGGAGTAGCAGATGGGACAGAAAACACCCCTGGGCAGCAATGCTGCCACAGGTGCCAGGCCAGGAACAGGAATTGTAGGGGGAGGGACAACCGGGATGATGCAAGGCCGCTCTGGCCTTGGGTTTGCTCAGGTACCAGCTCTCCGAGTGACGCCAGGTGCCGGTCTCATCTGGGAACCCTCGGAGACTCAAACCAACTGGGCATCCAACTGGGACAGCCCCGTGAGGAAGCAGGCAGAGAGGGGCTGGCAGTGGGCAGTGGCCGTCAAGGACCCCTCTGAGGAGGAAGTTCTGCACCCAAATGAGGGAGGGTGGGGCCCAGGAGGAGCTGGGTTGAAGGCAGAGGGAGATCCCAGGAGTGGGTGGGATCGTGTTTGAGCTGCTTCCCCGGCCGAGCGGGACCCCTCCTGGCCCTGGCCTCTGGTCCCAGGTCTGGCGGGAGTCTCACTGCCCGAGGCTGCCCAGCCCCGAGTGCAGCCCACAGGCTGGGCCCTGACTGGGGACGCTTCTCTGTGTGTGTGCATGGTGCCCATGGCCTCCCCGAGAGCTTGCATCCTCCACTACAGCTGAAAGCCCCAGGCAAGTCCCTCTGTGGCCCCATGGCCTGGTGTCTGGGGCCGGAGATGGTCCATGAGGAGCAAGCAGAAGGAGGGACCAATGGTCTGCAGGGTTGTGGGGGCAATCAGGGAGGGCTTCTTGCAGGAGGTGACATTGCAGGTAGGCTTGGGGTGAGAGCCAGGCCCTACATGGGTGGGTCATTTGGCTGCTTCTGAGCAGAGCAGAAGGAGATGCAGCAGGGAGAGAGGAGGGCCCCCCATGCAGGCCTCCGCCCCCAGCCCCGGCTGTCTCTCCCATTCTCCCCCACAGCTGGCGCTGAGGAACGCCCTGCGCTACTTCCCCGTGGACGTGCAGGAGCTGCTGGCCGCCGAGTTCGCCCAGGAACTGCGGCTGTACGGGCACATCTACATGTACCGCTTCTACCCAGACCTCGAGATGAAGTGAGTGCTGGGGCCGGGGTACAGCGTCGGGGCGGGCAGTGTCAGGGGGGACACAGCATCTAGGGGATGGGGGGCCGAGGGAGGAGGACACTCCAGGCTGGAAGTCAGAACGCCGAGGGGTCAGCAGCAGGCGGATCCGGTCCCTGCACACAGCCACACAACGTGTGGTCATCTGCTGGGTCTGGAGCCCCGAGTGTGGCCCAAAGATGGGGCGCCTGATTGACAGGTGTCTCAGACCTGCCTCGCCTGGCCCGCGTGACTCTGAAGCACACCTGTTGCAGAATCCCTTCTTAAATGGCATGGCTTGTCATCCTGTGTCCCCGAGTGGGGCTTGGTTTGCCCGTCGCAGTGCACCTGGCGTCCCGGGGGGCCTTGTGGGAGCAGGGGGTGCCGGGCCCCACCCTGGCATCCTCGTCCAGCAGCAGCGGGGCTCAGACTTGAGTCTCCGAGGGCTCCCAGATGAGACCGGCACCTGGCATCGCTCGGAGAGCTGGTACCTGGGCAAACCCAAGGCCAGAGCGGCCTTGCATCATGCCGGTTGTCCCTCCCCCTACAATTCCTGTTCCTGGCCTGGCACCTGTGGCAGCATTGCCGCCCAGGGGTGTTTGCTGAGTGAACGAAAGAACACATGAAACAATGCTGCCCTGAGGTAGAACCTTCCAGAAGGCAGACGTCAGCTTCTGCCCAAGTGCGGCGCACTGAGGGGCAGGGAGGGAGGGAGGCTGGGGGAGGGTGGAGCCTGGAAGTGTGCAGGCTCAGGTGGTCCCAGGGCCTCGGACGCCTGTCCCTTCCCACGTGGCCAGGCGCCGGGCCGTGGGCAAGGTGGACACTGCCATAGTAGGAAGGGAGCCCGGTGCCTCGCACCCTCACACCTGGTGGCTGGACTTCCCCTCGCAGGGCCTACCCCATCGAGCAGTACCCCTGCCGGACACGAGCGGCCGCGGCCATCATGCACATGATCATGAACAACCTGGACCCCGCCGTGGCCCAGGTAACAGCCGGGCAAGGTCAGGTCCGGTAGCACGCAGGGGACGTGGAGCCTGAGACGGGCGTGAGATACTTGTAGATTCACGGGACACTGCACAGCTAGGGCCGGGAGGGCCCCCGCCTGCTTCCCCCGGCTTCCCTTGGCGGTTGTGTCCTCTCCATATCTCGGCATCCAAACTGGCACATGAGTCGGTGTCACCGTAACGGACAGGCAAGGAAAAGTAAGCAAGCAAACAGGCTCAGTGCTGGAAAGTTCTGCTCTACCAAGCAGTCAGTCTGAACATTGCTGGTGAGATGTTGGCTTTCTCTTTCCATACTGAGTCTTTGCAGGGACCTGGATCAGAAGTGGAGTAGTTGGGACTCGAACTGCTGTCCGTATGGGGTGCTGGCACTGTAGGCTGGGCCTTTAACTCACTGTGCCACAGCACCAGCCCCATACTGAGTCTTTGAAATCAAGCAGGTGTTTCACACAGTGGCCAATGGCTGCCACCTTGGATTCAGTCGCCATCTTGGATCTGGCCATGTGGACCTGTCCCAGGCCCCTGCAGGAACCAACGTGCAGATCCATCTCCCAGACTGAGAGAGCGCCAGCTCTGGTCCTGAGCACCAGGAGGGGGATGGGCTGCAGGGATCTGGAGGCTTGTCCAGTAGGGAGAACTGGCCTCAGCCCTGACCCCTGTCCTGGTCCCCGTCTGCCCCTGCCTCTGACCCAGGCTGAGTTCTCCGAGTGGCCTCAGCCCTGTCCCAGATGGGTGCATGCCCCCGTGGGCCTGCTGTCCCTGGGCCTCACCCTTCTTCCCATTGAGTGGGGCCCAGCCCAGGGGCAGGGGGCCCTGCTGCTCCCCATCCATGGCCCTGTGTGCCCTTCCCAGATCCTTGTCTCCGACGACGCCCTGTCTCCTACAGTTTCCCCAGGAGCTGGTGACCTATGGAGGAAACGGGCAGGTGTTCAGCAACTGGGCTCAGGTAGGGGGGCTGTGTAGCCCCGCCCCCCCCCGACAAATCCCAGGCCTTGGCCTCCCCCGTGCGGGACACTGGCCCTGGAGGTTATCTGGGGACCTTCTGGTCATAAGGGTGGGCAGGGGTGGTATTAGTGGGGACGCCCGGAGCCATGGCAGCACCATGGAGCCTGGAGGGACTGGACCACTGCAGGGACAGGGCTCCCGCTCACGGCGCCTGCACGTGGACTGCCCTCCAGTTCTGGCTGACCATGTCCTACCTGGCGAAGATGACGGAGGAGCAGACCCTGGTCATGTACAGTGGACACCCCCTGGGCCTCTTCCCCAGTAGCCCGGGCGCCCCTCGGCTGGTCATCACCAATGGCATGGTGGGTCTGGGCTCCGGGAGCGGGGGCGCCCCCGGCCCTGCCCAGGCATCCCAGCCCCGCTGCCTGCCCCCTCCCTCTCTCCCAGGTCATTCCCAACTACTCCTCCCGGGCGGAGTACGAGAGGCTCTTTGCTTTGGGGGTCACCATGTAAGTTACTGTTCCATTCGTTAGGCGGCCTCTCCGCCTTAGCCCCATCTCATCATATAACAAAATGGCACAGTTCTGTGTAATTTCTCAAAAACCCAGTTGCAGCGTGGAGCTCTTGTTAGTCTCATCCACGCGGGTTCCCCATTTCCATGTAAATCCCTGTGGTTTTTAGACACGGGTGAGCGACACAGCGCGCGAGCACCATTTTAAACCCTGCCCTTCCCCCACAACTTATAACAAAAAAAAATCTCAAAGCTGCAGCAAATTGGAGAACATGCAGTGAGCCTCACCGCTATGCTCGCTTGCCACGTGTCTGTCTGTCTGTCCCTTTATCCCTTCATTCATTCTCTCCAAAATAAGTGGCAAATAGGACTGACGGAGTTCAGTGTTTTCTTAGTTTTTTCTTAAAGTGCAATTTGCATGTGGTGAGACTCATACATCTTGATTTTTAAAAGATTTTTTTGTTTGAAAGGCAGCGTGAGAGAGAAGGGGAGAGAGAGAGATCGAGAGAGACAGACAGAGAGAGAGAGAGAGAGAGAGAGATCTTCCATCTGCTGGTTCACTTCCCAGATGGCTGCAATGGCCAGAGCTGGACCAGGCTGAAGCCAGCAGCTTGGAGCTTCTTCTGGGTCTCCCTTATGGGTGCAGGGGCCCTAGGACTTGGGCCATTCTCTGCTGTTTTCCCAGGCCCATTAGCAGGGAGCTAGATCAGAAGTGGAGCAGCTGGGACTCCAACCGGCGGCCAAATAGCATGCTGGCGTCACAGGCGGCGGCTTAACCTGCTACGCCACAGCGCCGGCCTTAAGAAGCATGTGTCATACAGGCTCTGTGTGATGGGCTCCGAGTAGCTGTGTACCTGTGCAACCCAAAACTCGGCCAGGGACCGGGCTCTGGCTTCACCCGAGAGCTCCCTGGTGCCTGCGCACGAGAGCTTTGCTTTGACTTGAAAACGCTGCCATCACGCGTTGTCCCAGGAGCTACGTGGACCCCTCCCCACCCAGCTCATGGCCCAGCGGTGCAAGGCCACGTGCACGCATCTGAAGCGGGCGGCTCCAGGGTTTCTGGCAGAGCTGGGCGCTGGCGCTCCCACCCTCAGATGGTGTCCAGCACCGACCCCTCCCGCAGCCCCAGCATGCGGTCCACGGGGGGTCGTGTGCCTGTGGAGTCTGGCCCTGTGGTGCTCGCACTCTGCCTTGGCATCGTCCACTGCGCCCCGTCCAGTGCACCTTCCCCTGCACTTCTAGAACCTTCTCGCGTTCAGCTGTGGTCTGTGTGGCCAGAAACTCTTCACCGTGACTTTTATTAAAAAAATCAAGGACGCAGCCGTATTGCAGAGGACAAAATCTCTAGCAGTATGGCTGGGGCGGGGGGAGGGGAAGAGAACCAGATGAGGACAGTAGCCTTATCCTATTGTATTCTCTGTGTGTGTGTGTGCTTCTCTGTCTCTCCATTAAGGAAGCTGCATTAATGCCTTTTGGGATAGTTAGCTGTTCACTGTAAGCTGTCTCCCATCCAAGTCCTAACCAGGCCTGACCCTGCTTAGCTTCTGAGATTGGCCGCGCTCAGGCTGGTGCAGCCATAGACTGTTGCGAGCTGAGCCTTCTAACGCGGGTGCTGGCCTCAGCCCCTGCTTGCACTCTCTGTGGTCAGGTACGGCCAGATGACGGCGGGCAGCTACTGCTACATCGGTCCCCAGGGCATTGTCCACGGCACAGTGGTGAGAGCCGGGGCGGGGCTGGCCGCGGGTGGGGGGCTGCCGGCTGCAGGGCCTGGGAGGAGGCGATGAGCGCCCGGTGTCCTGTCCTTGCAGCTCACCGTGTTGAATGCCGGCCGGCGCTATCTGGGTGCAGAGGACTTGGCCGGGAAGGTCTTTGTCACCTCTGGGCTGGGCGGCATGAGCGGGGCTCAGGCCAAGGCCGCGGTCATCGTGGGCTGCATTGGCGTGATCGCAGAGGTAAGCCGGTGGGGGCTCCTGTCTGCAGCCCTGCCTGCCCCCTCCTTCCTGTCCCGCACAGTGTCACCCACCTATCTCTCCTCCCTGCCCCCTCCCTCACCTTCCCTGCTGAGCCCGGCTCCTGGTGCCCCTGTCTGCTGCCAAGTTCTTGGATGAGAGATAGAAGAGAACCAGTGAACAGTCTCCCCCAGCCCGGCTCACAGCCAGGTGGGGAAGGCAGACAGGTTGCCGGGCGGTGGAGGTGTGTGCAGGGGGCTCTCTCGGAGTGGCTGTCACTTCTTTACCTGGTAGGTGACAGAGAGGGTGAGGGGGAAGCCAGAAGCAGAGGAGATGAGAGCTTTGAGGCGCGCTTTGGCGAAGCAGAATGCGTGATTTGTGCTTGGTTGACATTAAGCCTGTCCCACACGTACCCGTGTTCTAGCCCCGGGCTGAAACCCTGCATGCAGGTGTTCACATCAAGGTGATGTAGCAGCCAACGATGCTGGCACAGGTTTTGCAGCTCGGAGAGTCTGTAGATTCTCTTGGGCTTTCCTCGCAGGTAGAAAATTGCTGCTCCAGCCATCTCACCCACATTCCAGGCAGGAAGAAGTGAGAAGGGAGTTGGCAGCTATGACTGACTCTGTTTGAGTAGGATAATCATGTCTCAGGAACCCCTTCTTTCACCTTCTTGCTCAGTCTTGAGCCAGATGGACGTCCACCCCCACCCCGCCCACAGGAGGGTGGAGAAAGTGGACGGGCTGCTGTGATTGGCTGGGGTGTGGTGCTGTCACCCTGAGTGATGGAGGGGAGGAGGAGGGGCGGGGGGAGGGTAGCTCAGCGTCTGCCCCAGGACTGTTGCAAAGATCGGTGTCCTGCACGGAGGAGAGCTCTCCTGTTTGGGGTGCTGTACCCAGGGGCCGTCCGTCACTGTGTGGTCTGTGCCCTGTGGCCCCAGGTGGATAAAGCAGCCCTCGAGAAGCGCCACAAGCAAGGTTGGCTGATGGAGGTGACCGACAGCTTGGACCGCTGCATCGAGAGACTCAGGTACAGCTCCACACGCGACTCAGAGCCCCGGACACGTGAGCTGTCGCGTGTGGGGAGACCTGGAGGCGGGGGCGGTGCTGGAGGCTGGGCTGCTCTGCGGGGGGCTTGTTCAAGGCCTGAGAGCTGGCCCACGTGGGCACCACACCCAGAGGTCACAGCGCGCCAACGTCGCGATAAGAGATCCCCAGACCTCCTTGTCACTGGGGAAGTCCCCGGGGTGGTGTCCTTGGTGCTCAGACACGTGGCTCATGGGTTCCGGGTCCGTGCTTGGCGTTCCTACGCTCAGCCACCGTGTGGGGAAGAGTGTGGCTTGAGGTTCTCCCTGCATCGTCTCACTGAGCAGGGCGCGTGGCAGGTGCACCCCTGCTCACCTGTGGGGGAGGCGAGCCGTGGAGTGGGCTCTGCAGGTGCATCTATGGCGCCTCACTGTGCGATGGGGCTGTCTGGGGTCGGGGACAGCATTTCCCCCATTTGACGTCCTCTGGGGTGTCTTGGAGAGGTGGGCCAGGGTCCACGTGGGTCTTCCTGCTCTGTGTCCTTGTAGGGAAGCCAGGAGAAAGAAGGAAGTGCTCAGCCTTGGTTACCACGGCAACGTGGTGGACCTTTGGTGAGTGGCAGGTGGGAGGTGGCAGCCTTGGGGACCCCAGGCCACAGCCCAGCCAGCAGAGGCCCCAGAGCTGACCTGGTGCTCCTGGGACACAGCGCCCCCAGCTGTGCTCTGTCCCCACTGCGACCGGCCCACAGCCTCCCTGCCCGGGCTGAGTCGGGGGGAAGCCGGCCCTGGCAGCTGGGTTCGTGCCGCCATGCCTGGCCTCCCACCTGGCTTCCCCAGGGAGCGCCTGGTCCATGAGCTGGACACGACGGGGGAGCTCCTGGTGGACCTGGGGTCGGACCAGACGTCCTGCCACAACCCGTTCAACGGTGGCTACTACCCTGTGCAGCTCAGCTTCTCAGAGGCCCAGAGCCTCATGGCCTCCGACCCGGCTGCGTTCAAGGGCCTGGTGCAGGAGAGGTGAGGGCAGGCTCGGGGCTGCCCACCTGGTCCTGCCCTCTGCACTTGTGGCCCTCCAGTGGCCGGCTGTGGACCCTGGGCCGGATCTCTCCGAGCGCTTGCTGCCTCCTACAGTGGGCGGGGTGGTGGGCCCACCCTGGTGGGTGGAGCTGACCCCGGGGGGCGGGGCCAGGAGGTGGGTGTGGCTGACCCCACTGTAGGTGGGGCCTGTTTGTGGCTACCTCCCTGGTGGGTGTGGCTGACCCTGCTGTAGGTGGGGCCTGTTTGTGGCTCCCTCCCTGGTGGGTGGAGCTGACCCGCTGTGGGTGGGGGCTGGGTGGTGGGCGGGGTGGAACGATGGGCCCACCCTCAAGGGTGGAGCTAACTTTGCCTATTGCAGCCTGAGGAGGCAGGTCTCAGCCATCAACCGGCTGGCCCAGGAGCACTTCTTCTTCTGGGACTACGGCAACGCCTTCCTCCTGGAGGCCCAGCGAGCAGGTGGGTCAGGGGAACAGGGAGGCTGGGCCTGGGCAGCTCGGGCCTGCCGCTGTGCTGGGCTCCCGGGTGGTGCTGGGCAAGCCCCTCCCTCTCCCACCTCGTGCTGGGCTCCCGGGACAGCCGTGTGGGTCCTCACCTTGGGCGGCCGATTCTGCCCGCAGGAGCGGACGTGGAGAAGAAAGGCGCCAATAAGACGGAATTCCGCTACCCCTCGTACGTCCAGCACATTATGGGGTGAGTACCGGAGCAGCTGCTGGTTCTGGGGTGCCCAGTGCCACCCCTCTCCCCTGTCAGGGCCTGAGGCCTGGGCTTTAAGGAGGAAAAAGCCTTAACTTCTGACCACCACCAAGGCCATGCTCTGAGACCTGCTCCTGGCCCAAGGGGTCTGAGTGCCGGACACGGGATTTCTGCACACCAGGAGGTGTGTCCCAGGAGCCGTTTATGCCGTGGCCAGAGCTGCGGCCCTGAGTGGCCGGCCGGCGGGTTGACGTGAAATCAACCTCCTCCCCTGCCTGTTGCATCGCAGGACAAGGCAGGGGGGCTTCTGAGGGCAAGGCTGGAGGCCTCGTCTGGGCTTCAACGCTCACTGGCCGCAGCGTGCCCAGCAGGGACCAGACAGCGGGGGAGGCGAGCAGGCAGACGGCACCTGTCAGGTTCACTGTGGGGTGCCGAGGCAGAGCCAGCGGTGGGCTGGGTCACCAACAAGGATCCAAAGGGCAGCTGGGCTCCTCTGAGCATGGCAGAGGGGGGATAGGCCCGGCGACATGCACCCAGCTGGGCCTGGCAGGTGCAGGGTCACCCAGCCTCAGGAGCTTGTCACCTGGGAAGCCTAGTTTGCGTGGGAGGGGCAGAGTGGGGACACAGCAGGCAGGGAGTCCCCTGAAACTCTCTGTCCAGCCCAGGGCTTAGGGTTTTCAGTCCCTGTGCCAGATGATGATCTTGTCCCAGGCCTGCCCACATGGCCCAGCCCGTGGGCGCGGTCGGCTGGGAAGCCCCGACTGTCTTGCAGGGACATATTCTCCCAGGGATTCGGGCCTTTCCGCTGGGTGTGCACGTCGGGGGACCCCCAGGACCTGGCTGTCACAGACCAGCTGGCCACGTCCGTTCTGGAGGGCGTCATTGCTGCCGGAGGTGATGCAGGGGGTACTCACGGGGGCTGGGTGGTCCCCAGAGCTCCTGCCTCTGTAGGCACAGGTGCCTGCCCGGGTTCTGCCTGGGACCCCAGATCCCAATGGCTTTTTTGAGTTTTTTGGGGATTCAAAGGATCTTGAGGCCAGCCAGGTAGATCCTGGACCCCGAATGTCATGCTGAGCCTTGGAAACACAGGTGCTGTGTGGCCACTGAGACTCTGCCCCACCCAGTGTGGACCTCAGCTCTGCTGGCCAGGACACGCTGGCTGCAAATGACAGCCACTGCAAGGGGCTGATACAGAAAGGGCTCCCGGGCTCTGGAAATGGGACAGTCCTGGCTGGGGCTGGCTGGGCTGCCCTGGACATCCCACGGTCCCTGTCCCATGCAGCTTCTCGCCTGCATGGCCGCAGCCCTGTGAGGGCACCTGCGCCTGTGCCCCAGGTTTAGCTGCACTGGGCTCTATGGCCTTCTACCTCCACCAGGCCCATGAAGGTTTTCCTTATGTCAGGGTCTCTGTCAAGTTCAAGTTCATCTGGGGTTTGGCCAATGCAGAGTGTAGCTCCTACCTTTGCTTTTTATTTAAAAAAAAAAAAAAAAAGTATGTATGTATTTAAGAGATAGAGAGCAACCTCCCATTCATTGGTTCATTCCCCACATGCCCACGACAGCCAGGGCTGGGCTGGGCTGAAGCTGGGAGCCAGGAACGAAATCCAGGTCTCCCCCATGGGTCCCACGCACTTCAGCCGCTGTGTGCTGCCGTCCACGGTCTGCCCTGGCAGGAAGCTGGGGCCGGAAGACCCCAGGAGCTGGAAAGTGGGCGTGAGCATCTTCACTGGGGTCTTCCCTGCAGTGCCAGACTCCCGTCCCCTCCCTCCGCCTTTTTGACTGAGACGGCTGTGCTCTGCGTCCACCTGTCCCTGCCCTTTAAAAGTGCCTCTGCTGCGTGCCTTTGGCCATGTTTATCCCATGGAGAAAAGAAGGCAGTGATTCTACGGAACTCCCTCCATTGCCGGAGCCCTCGCTGCTCGCTTCTCTGCAGGTTTTCCTCAGGCCCAGGGTGCCCTCCTCTGAGTGGGGCCTGTGGCCTTTGCCGTTTGCTTTGCGTGCCTAGGGCCTGTCTTGACCTTGCTGCCAACCGCAGGTTCACTGAGCGAGGGCAGGACTTGGGGTCACGCAGCTCCAGGGCTGGCGGGCCAGGCTGAGGGTACAGGGGGCCACCTGTGTGGGCAGAGCCGGGCCAGGAAAAGGGGCTGCCGCGGGCATCTCTTGGGAAACCAGGGCAGAGGCCCTTGCAGGCTTCTCTGGTGTAGGACGACGGCCCCGCCGACAGCAGGCCGACTGCTGTGTGTTTAACCAGCAGCCCGCCCAGGAGACCCCCAGCTCCTGTAGCTATCCCCATCCCTGGTGTAAACACTGCCGGCATGGCCGAGGTGGCCCTGTGCCTGTGACCGGGCCGCCCTGGGAGCAGTGCCCACCATCCTGTGACACTGCCACCAGACAGATATCCCCGGGAGCACAGGTCACAGGAAGCGAAGCAGAGTCCTTGGGGGCGATGGGCTTTGATACCTCCTTTGTTTTTTTTTAATGTGTGTTTACAGTGTGTGAGTTAATTTAATTAAAATGTCACCGATTTCTGTTACAACCGCTGGCCCTGGGGCTAGCTCCCGGGCACCCTGCCTCCACACACCTCCATCCCGAGGCCTGACTGCCTTGTCTTCCAAGCCTGCTCCTGCCTCCCAGGGCCTTTGCACTTGCTGTCTCTGCCTACCACTCTGTGCCCTCGGAGCTTCCTCTGAGCACTGAGAACGCAGCTTGTTCCCGTCTCGGGCAGCCTTTGGTCCCGCTAACCCATGGCTGTGGTGGTGACCGATCCTGGGCCTGGCACGGTGTCTGTGTCCAGGAGGCTCTGAGCAGCTGCTGGTGAGGGAAGGCACACATCAGGCAGTGGGGCTGTGTGTGTCCATGCCTTAATTCACGTGGTTGTCGGCTCTGCCAGTTCCCAAAGTCGGGAGGACTGGGGTGGGTCCCTGGGCCCGGGTCCTGGCCCCAGGTGCCTGTGCGGAGCAGCCAGCACCGGGGAGGTTCCGGCGCTCCTGGTGGGGGCTGCAGGTGCACCTGACCCTCTTCTCCCCGCTCCCTGCAGTGAAGGCGTCCGTGAAGCTGCAGTACCTGGATAACATCCGCTGGATCCGGGAGGCCGCCAGGCACCGGCTGGTGAGCACACGGGTCTGGGGCGCAGCAGGGCTGGGCACAAGTCCTGGCAGGAGGCTGAGCCGTCAGCTGGGCAAGGGGTGGCAGCAGGGTCTCAGCGTTCCACGGCCCCCTCCCGGCCCTGCCCTGCGAGGGTGCAGATGCTGGACCCTGTGCAGCTGTTTGCGGCTGCAGCAGCCCCCTTGCCCCTGGCAATGATGGCCAAAGAAGCCGGGGCCTTCTGGAAGGCAGCCTGGGTGAGGATGCAGGGGAGAAAAGGGGACCCGTTCAGCCACGGTGGAGACCAGTGGGCAGGCGCCCCCACGTGGTCAGAGGTGGAACTGCCGACCGCTTCGCCAGGCTCTCACAGAGGTGTTTGTGCAGCTGTTTGTACATCACCTCGTTAGCCACGGTGGATGAAACAAGCCCAGGGCCCATGGGCCGGTCAGTGGCTGAGAAAATGCGGCATGTATGGACATTTTAATACTAATCCAATTAGCTAATTAATATTCACAATGCATGGCCGGCGCCGCGGCTCACTAGGCTAATCCTCCTCCTTGCGGTGCCGGCACACCGGGTTCTAGTCCCCGGTTGGGCCCCGGATTCTGTCCCGGTTGCCCCTCTTCCAGGCCAGCTCTCTGCTGTGGCCCGGGAGTGCAGTGCAGGATGGCCCAAGTGCTTGGGCCCTGCACCCCATGGGAGACCAGGAGAAGCACCCGGCTCCTGCCTTCGGATCAGCGCGGTGCACCGGCCGCAGCGGCCATTGGAGGGTGAACCAACAGCAAAGCAAGACCTTTCTCTCTGTCTATCTCTCACTGTCCACTCTGTCAAAAAAATTTTTTTAAAAATTTAAAAAAAAATTCACAATGCAGTATCAGCCTAAACAGGGAGGAAATTCTGACCTGGCTGTGTTCCAGCGCTGATGACCCTTGAGTGAATTAAGTCAGACTCCAAAGGATGAATGCCGATTCCATTGTATGAGGTCCGCGGAGTCGTCCTTGACACAGAGAGGAGAATGGCAGCGCCAGGGGCTGGGGCGAGGGGCTGGGCCTGCGACAGCGTTAGTGTGGGGAGATGAGAAATTCTGGAGATGGGTGATGGTGATGTTTGCACAACCCTGAGTGTGCTTCATGCACACAGGATGCTGGTGGAGACTGTAAGTGGCGTGTGTTGCGTCTCTTGGCACAGTCAGTTAAACCTGGAGTGGGGGATGGAGCCCGGGGCTCTGGGCCGTAGCTAGGGGCAGTCACTTCCTTCAGAGATGGCCCTGTAGGAGCCGAGACCTCAGACTCTGGAGCAGCGTCAGCTGGGCGTGACCTGGCCCCGCCATGTTCTCAGCTGGGTGACCTGGGGCAAGTGGCTCAACCTCTCTGAGCCCCATACTTCCATCTGGAGACGGTGCTCAGAGCAGGCCCACCAAGACCCTCCCTGCCCAGGAGCAGGGAGGAGGCACAGGAGGCACAGGAGCCGCCGTGCCCAGGCCCGAGCAGATGGCCGTGTCCTGTAGCATCACTCTGAGTGTGCCTGTGACACAGAACATGGAGCAGGGTGGCGTGGGACAGGGGCTGCCCCCACAGAGTGGGCAGGGAAGCTGTCTGCTGAGTGTTCAGGACCAAATGATGAGCAGGTGGCAGCCGTGTGACACTCCCGGGGGGCAAAAGGCCCAGCCAGTGCAGGAAGAACAAAAATAGCGGTTGTGTGTGTGGGGTGACACCCATGTGGTTGACACATCTTTGGCCATGCACTGCGTCTATAATAGTGGACCCTTGGTCTGGGCTCCCAGGGTCAAGAGGGATAGCCCTGGTCACCTGAGCTGTCACCTTGGGCTGAGGTTTGCTTTAACCTTGCAGCCTTGAAACCCCATGTGCCAACATCAGGCTCCCGGATGCCCGGGGGGGAGGCCTGGGGCTCAGGGAGGAATGGGCCGCAGGTGGAATGTGGGGTGGGGGAGCGAGAACGAGGCAGCCTTGAAGGAGAGGTGGCAGCACCTCTGCAAAGGGGCCAGTGGGGGAGGTGAAGGTCAAGGGCAATGCAGTGGCCAGGTGACCGTGGCACAGGGGCAGCAGCAGAGTCTCTGTGTGTGGGTTAGGGCCCCCGGAGACTGTGTTCTTCTGCATACTCATGTTGTCCTTTGACTTTTTTTTAAAGATTGTTTTATTTATTTGTAAGGCAGAGAGAGAGAGAGGTATCGTCTGTCTGCTGGTTCACTCCCTAAATGGCTGCAACGACCAGGGCTGGCCAGGCTGAAGCCTGGAACTCCATCCAGCTCTGTTTCTCTCATATGGGTTCAGGGGCTCGAGCCCTTGGGCCTTCTTCCACTGTTTTCCCGGTCCATTAGCAGGGAGCTGGGTCAGAAGTGGGGCTGCTGGGACGTGAACCGGCGCCCATGTGATGCCCGCATTGCAGGTGGTGGCGTAGCCCCTTGTGCCACAGTGCCGGCCCCCGTCCCTTGTCTTAGGAATGATGGTGATCACAGAAAGCCTGTTTTGAAAACATCAGTGTCATGTCTCCCAGTGTACAGGACGGAGCTGGCAGTCCTGGGTCGCCTCCCCCCACTTCTTTCCCCACTCTGGAGCCAAGAAATCTGGGAATCTCCCCACAACACGAATTTACACTTCAAGTTTTCCAAAACGGATTTGAGTTAGCGGGTGTGAGTAAAATAAGGCTCATTCAGTCAAAACCTGCAAGGAAGGAGGCAGCAAGTAGACCAGCTGTCCCAGCCAAGTCTGCGCTCATGGGCATTGGAGAGGTTGCCTCCCTTACCAGGTCCCGCCCCCCGCCCCTGCTGCCCCATAGCCAGGGTTTCTAAGCCTTGCCACTGCTGACACGGGCCAGGCCAGTTTCTTCTTCTTTAATTTACTTGAGAGGCAGAGTTACAGACAGAGAGGGAGAGACAGAGAGAAAGGTCTTCCATCCGCTGGCTCACTCCCCAAATGGCCACAACGGCCAGGGCTGGGCCAGGCCAAAGCCAGGAGCCAGGAGCCAGGAGCCAGGAGATGCTTCTGGGTCTCCCACATGGGTGCAGGGCCCAAGGACTTGGGCCATCTTCCACTGCTTTGCTACGTCATAGCAAAGAGCTGGATCAGAAGAGGAACAGCCGGAACTTGAACCGGCGCCCATATGGGATGTCAGTTTTTTCTTTTTAAAAAGAATTTGCTTACTCTATTTGGAGGGAGAAGGGGAGAGAGAGAGAGAGATCTTCCATCCACTGGATCACTTCCCCGATGACTGCCACAGGCAGGGCTGGGCCAGGCTGAAGCCAGAAACTCCCACTGGATCTCCCTTGTGGGTGGCAGGGGCCCAAGCACCCGGGCCAGCGTCCAGCTGCTCTCCCAGGAGCATCAGTAGGGAGGTGGATTAGAAGCGGAGCAGCCAGGACTCAAACCAGCGCTCTGATCCAGGGTGTGGGCATTGCTGGTGGCCGCTTAGCCTGCCGTGCCCAAGGCTGGCCCCCGGCTCTCTTCCCTCGGCTTCATGCTCTCGCGGTCCACCCAGGCTGTAGCACGGGTCAGCATCTCCTCCCTTTTCCGGGCCGAGTCGTGCTCCAGGGCTTCCCTGGTCATCAGCTGCCGGGTGCTCAGGTGGCTTCCACCTTCCGACTGCTACGAATTATCCTGCCGTGAACACAGTGTGCAGCTATCTCCTGGAGTCCCTGGATAATTCTTTGCCATGCAGAGGGAGGTGGGATGGGGGAGGTACATTGTAGGATTCTTAGCAACACGCCCGCCCACACCAGCCACACCCGCAGATGTCCCCCGTCATTGCCTGATGCCGTCGTGGGGCTAAGCAGTGACTTGCGGGAGCTTTGTCTGCTGGGAATGACAGCCCGGGATCTTCAAGCAGGTGCCACCGTGTGGCAGTGAGCGGGTGGAGCTCAAGACAGACGGCAGGGTCCCAGTCCCAACCTCTGGGTCGGTTGCTCCCTGTCTCCTGATCTGTAAGATGGGGCTTAGGCTCACCATGAAGCTGTCTTCCTTGGAAGACTTAGGGGCGAGGGCCCGTGTGTGACACAGTGGGACTTGTGGCAGGCACGACGCACAGCCACATCAGGCCGTGTTCCTGCCACGGCTGGCGTGGCGTTCTCGGAAGGCAGCCTCCTGCTTCTACACATTTGATTTAGTTTCTTGTAGCGTACACACTTGGCAAAGTCGGCAGTCCCGTGTCTCTTCCTCCACAGTTCTTACCTCCCCCGCCCCATTCCGTTCCCGGTCTGCATCCAAGAAATCTAGAAGTCTCTGTAGCACTGGCAAGTTTTCTGCAAAGGATCTGAGGCAGTGGCTGTGAGCCACACAAGTGAGGGCTCTGAGGCCCCTCTGGGGGTGAGCTCCTGGCATGACGGATCGCACCAGGGTGTGCAGGGCCCCGTCTGCATGAGGACAGGTGGAGGTGGGTGCACCTGTCTGATGGGCTGGACTCAAGGGCTTGCCAGGCCCACAGATTGAGAGCTGTCCCACACCTTGGGGACCCTCCTCGGGGGTCATCTGTGGTCTGCTGATCTCCCGTTGTTACCCTCGCCTCCCCCACATCACCAGACCTTGGGACGCTTGCCTCTTTCAGCCAGATGCCTCCTGCCCTCTCCTCTGCAGGTGGTGGGCTCCCAGGCGAGGATCCTGTACTCGGACCAGAAGGGCCGTGTGGCCATTGCTGTGGCCATCAACCAGGCCATTGCCTGTGGGAAGATCAAGGTGATGCATCTTGTTCTGGGACTCTGGCGGGGGGGGGGGGGGGCTTCCTGTCTATCAACAGCCCCCACAGTCCCTGCAGCCTTCCAGCAGCCGGCTGCACTGGAGCAGGGGTCAGCCCTGCCCAGTGCTTGCAGGCCCCCCTCCCCAACTGAGGCCCACGCCGCCACTTTTTAGGGAATTTGGGTCTCCCTGGAGGCTTTGTCCCAGACAGGCAGAGGGAGCGCTGAGATGGGCTGTGCCGGGACCCAGGCTCCTCGTGGGGAGGCGAGGGTGTGAGTTGTGAGAGGGGGAGGGCGCATGAGTGGGGGCCAGCTCCGTGCGCCAGAGTTCGGGGTGGAGCGAATGACTGGAAACCAGGAGTGACAAGGCCCATCCTGGAACCCAGGCCCCAATACTATGACCTTGGGCAAGGCAGGTGCCCTCAGAGTGATGTTAAACCCAGAACGTGAGCGTGAGCTTGAAGGCGGCGGCTTCCCCGGACACCGTGGCACACGTCCGCAGCTTTGCCTTTTCTCCTCCCGGCCAGCCAGGCGCTTCTCCAAGAATGAGGATCTCTGGGCGCACCTGCTCGGAGGGGCCTCTGGCGGCTGCCCTTGGTGGGCTGCATTCCTTTGAAATGCACCCAACTAGGGCTTGTTTAGTGAAGGGACCGTGCTGTGCACAGCACGGGGACTCCGTCCTTAGCCAGGGCCCCACCTGACCTCTGGGCCTGCGCCGTCACTTGGGTGCAGGAGGCAGAGCTGCCCGCTGCGTCTCCCAGAGCCCAGAGCTGCCTGAGATCTCTGGGGAACGGGGAGTGTGGCCAACACGTGCAGTAAAAATCCAACTCTGTTTCCACCACGTGGCGAGTCTCCGTCCTTGCAGACCAGGGCTCTCCGCGATGACCTAGTTTGGGAAACCAAAGCCGAGAGAGGGGAAGGGCCCTGGGTCACACAGTGAAGTTGCTGATCTCCCTGTGGCCATGCCCGCCAGCACCCCCACCCCACCCCAGGCTGTCTGCCTCTCCCTTTTCCCCCCAGATCCTGCATAACACCTGTGAGCTTAAATCCTGGCTCTGACGTGTAGAATGAGTGTCCTATCCTCTCGATGCCTCTGTTTTCTTGTCTATAAAATGGGCAGCATGGTAACGGTTGTGCCTCCCTGGTTGGGGCTGCGAGCTGACGTCTGTGTGACACGCGGGTTACGTGCTGGGCGCGTGGACATCTGCTCATCACTTTTGCTGACCAGGGCCCACGTGCACAGGCTCCTGGCTCCTGGGGTGGCCTGAGCCTCGGCCGCCGGCTGATGCCCGAATCCCTCCCCGCTGCAGGCGCCGGTGGTCCTGAGCCGAGACCACCACGACGTGAGCGGCACGGACAGCCCCTTCCGGGAGACCTCCAACATTGACGACGGCTCTGCCTTCTGCGCAGGTGAGGAAGACGGAGGGTGCGGAGAACGCGGGGTGTGGGCTTTACTGAAACCTGCGTGGCTGCGTCCTTCCAGGCACGTTGTGGAGGGCCTGACATGGAAGACTTGGCAGAGGGCGGCCAGCCCAGGGCTGAGGGGCTTCGGCGATGTGGGACCCCCCACCCCAGTTTGGAAGCTGGGCCATTGCCAAGCGCACAGGGCTGAGTGGATGCCCTAGGCTTGCCAGTACACTTGGCCGGTGGCCTTGGCCTTCAGGCTGCAGGCGAGAAGCTGTCTCCTCGCCTCTTCTGGATTCTAGAGCTCTGTTTCTTGGTATTTTCCCTCCTAGCACCAGGGGAACATCTTGAGGATTTCCCTGCTGGTCTCTCTGAGCACCAGGTGGACTTCTTGGAGGAGGAGGCTGGGAGAGGAGAGGGCACAGCCCTCCTGTCCGTGTCCTCAGGGGACTTTGTGGTCTCAGGCCAGCTCACACTTGTCTCTTAGCAACCTGGGCTCTGCCTGTCCGGCATTCGGTGCTGGAGAGAACCACAGGGAAAGGTGAGGGCGGCCGGGCCGTGTCTCTGGCTCTGGCTCGGGCTCGGCTCTGCAGCCACCAACCCCTGTGGTGGAACTGCTTGTCCCTGGTCCCCTTCCGCCCAGCTGTTGCCCTGTCCCTGAGACCTAGCCAGTTCAGGGAGGGACCGGCAGTGGCTTCTATGTTTCAGACATGGCCGTGCAGAACTTTGTGGGGGACGCCTGTCGTGGGGCCACCTGGGTGGCCCTTCACAACGGAGGAGGCGTGGGCTGGTAAGGAGGTTTCCCAGCGTCGGGTGCGGGCTGGCGTGCGAGTCTCAGTGGCTTTCCTGGGGCAGGGCCAGGCCCAGGGGGCTGCAGGCCCGGGGCCACCTCCCCAGGCACCGCCTCTGCAGAACGGTTTCCCTCCCACGCATTCCTGTGCCAGCTGGGATGCCGAGGGACAGGAGGACACCAGGGGAGGGGGCCTCGTCCACGCCTCTGCACCTCTCTGGGGCTCACCTGTAGCTCAGGACACCACGGTCTTAGCGCAGGCTCAGTGACACCAGCACCCTTTTCCTGTCAATGTCGATTTCACAGATCCTTTCTCGTTCCCATCCTGATCAGCTCACTGACACAGCACGTCCACCCGAGGGCCTGAGCTGGGGCACGGGTGGGAGAGACCTGGGATCTGGGTGCTGGCGTCCCTGGCTTACGGCTCTGCCCTCGGCTCAGACCTGTTCCCAGCCTGCACCGTGAGCACAGGTGCTGCTGGGATGGTCCCATGCCGGCTGATGTCCATATCACTACGAACAGTAATGGCCGACTCACATGACCGAACACAGACCGTGCTGCAAACGGCTGCCAAACTCTGTCGTCCACTTTCTCGCCTAACCTGAGCAGGCAACCGAGACACCCAGCGGCTGACGGGCTGCACCTTCCTGGGTCTGCCTCCACAGGCAGGGGGCTCCAGGCGTGGGCAAACCTGGGTTGCTGGCAGCTCCAAGCAGCAGGGGGCGCTGTGGCCCAGGGGAGGCAGACAGCTCCCCCGGCCTGGCTCTAGCGCAGGACTTAGCAAAGCTGCGCGCTGGAGCCACACCCTTCTGCAGCCTCACTTTCCTGGCTGGCTTGGCCTGCGGCCCTTTGGGGCTGGCATTCTGAGCTGCAGCCCGGTCAGGTGGCGTTCGGGAGTGGAAAATGTGACCAGCTTGTCTCTCTTTGGAGTCTCACAGGCTGCAGGGTCAGGAGCCAGGATCAAGAACAGAGCCGGGTTTGCTGCACCGATTCCAGAGGGGAAGGGAAGAGAGGGACTCTGGAGAGGGCCGGGGAGCTTGCCCGAGGCTTCAGAGTTGGTGGTGGAGCCGGGGTCTGAACCCAGAACTGTCCCCCCACTCCCCACCACTGCCAGGAGGACAGCGGAGTGCAAACGGGGCAGAGCAGAGCCATGGAGGAAGGGTTTGCATCGCGAGGGTCCCGGGGGCAAGAGATGGCAGGGCCAGAATGTAGGCAGGCCCTGGGGTGCTCTCTGCCAATTCCTAGGTTGCCCCCCTGCTGCAGTCGGTGCCTGGGCTCTGTGGACAGAAACTCAGGCTGGTGAGATGCTGCAGCCAGAGGCCTGTGTCCTTGTGGGCTCTCGGGGGGATGGCTGCACGTTCACCTTTAGAACTGTCAGACTTCCACCTGGACTGCCTTTAATCCTGCAGCTACTTCTGCGAGGCTTACTACAACCACCAGGGACAGCCAGCGCTGTCCCAGCGGGAGGCCACTGCCAGCTCTGCAGGCCAAGTTCCTTCTCTGTCGCGTGTGAAGCGTGTTCCTCCCTGATACCCGCAAGCTTCTCCTGAGGCCCTTGGTTTGTCTTTCCGTCTTCCAGGACATCGGTGACAGCTGTGGGTTGTTTCCGGCTCTCTGTTGCGCTGGTCTCCTTGCAGCCCCCTCTTCCCGATGGTTCGGTGTCTGTGTGCGTGCTGTCTGTCCAGGGGCTGTGGTTAGCAAGGGCGCCAAGGCGCTGGATGCAGCAGCCCTGTGTGCTTGGGGGAACCCTTGGCCCGTGGGCGTCAGGACAGGCCGTTCCAGCTGGGCTGCCAAGGAAGACACATCAGTTCATCGTTCCCGCTGGCGTTGGCTGCTCAGACCTTGCAAGAGACCTTTCTGGTCTTCTGCCTCACTGTTGCATTTTGGGCTTTGTGTGCTCCAGGGTCGCCCCCGTGTCCCACCGAGAATCAGCTCAGGCAGCCCCCTTGGCAGCCAGGTGTGGGTGGGCGTCTGGCTTATCGTGGTGGGGACAGGCTTCCGGTTTGCTCCTTTGCTCCTGCTTCCTGGGCACCACCAGCTGGGTCCTGAGTCCTGGGGTGCTCATGGATTTACTGCTGTGGGTTACTTGCCCATAGCCACCTTGGCTTTGAGCTTGCAGCTGCTTTCCGGCTCCCAAGTTCCCACTGCTCGTGCTCCTCGCCCTCTCTCCTTATCCGGGTGAGTTCAGTAATCCCTTCTGGTCATGTTAGCAAGGTCTTGGAACGGAAAGGGAATAAATGCACCTTATCTGACACGTCCTCTCACTGATCAGTATCTTAGAGTGTGTCTCTAACTCAAATGTCTCATCGACAAAGTTGACGTAACAGTAACTGCTTTGCAGGCCCGTGGCCAAGATCAGTTGGGCTAATGACAGTAGTTGATGCCTCTGTCCGAGCAGTGGTGTCTGTTCAGTCTCCTGGTGGTGTCCTTGAGTGCGTCTGGCATTGCCTTCCCTCTGGGTGACATGAATTCTGTGATCGTGTTTTTCAGAAAGGTGTCGTTAGTTGTGCCAGCACCCTTTGTCAGTAATCCCCAGTTCCCCATTACGAGCGATGAGTTGTCATCCCCCGTGTTCAAGGTTGCTCTGTGGTTGGCAGGCTGAGGTCACCTGGAGCTGAGCAGCCTTGACCTCTGACCCTCTGGGGGGCAGTTCTGATCTTCAAAAGGCTTCCCTGGTTGCAGGATGCATGGGAGTCCTCTGGCTTTGGTCTGGTGCTGCCTGCTTTCTCCTCTTAGACGTGGCATCAGCAACTCTGCATGAGGGCCAGGGGCTGGCAGGAGAGGGGGTGGCCCCACTCGGGGGCATAGGCCTGCCCAGGTGCAAGGCTCAGGCTCAGGGCAGAGCAGGGACCGAGCACTGCACCTGGCCTCCCTGCTTCTGGGACTGGGAGTGGGGAATGCGGGTGGCTCCCAGGGGCACGGGGCTCCTTGGCGTCCAGGTGAGAAGAGGCAGTCGTGTCCAGGTGGGTGGGTGGAGAAGCAGGTAAAGCCAGCGGGCCTTGGGAGGCTGAGACAGGGAAACCAGATGCACATTTCGGGGTGCAGGAAGCAGAAGGAGCAGACTGACTGCAGGCGAGGAGCAGGGGGCGGCGGGGGTGGTGGCGGGGGCATGTTTGCATCAAAGCCCTGGCAGGTGTTGACAAGATCAAGGGTGTTTCCTGTGTGTGTGTGAGCTGAGCCCAGGCCGGGTCCTGCACGGACAGCGGCACAACACAGACGCCCTGGATAACATGGGGAGGGTGAGGATGGCGCAGGTGTCCCAGGCCTTTGGGGAAAAGAGACACGGGGCAAACAGGCAGAGAGCAGAAGAGCAAGAGCATCCCCCACCAGCAGCTCTGAGGACCTGAATGCAAACAGGGACGCGCTGGACCTGGGAGAGGCAGAGCAGCACTTAGGGAGAAGCACTAAGTAGGAAACGAGAAGTAGCGAGGATCAAGGAACGTGTGCCTTCGGGTAATTAGGACCCCCAAATACACCTGCGGGAAGCAGAAAAGATGGATGACAAGTGAGTAATACAAGGGAGCCCCCCCCGGAAGTGTCCCTACAGGACAGCTCCCAAAGAGCTGGAGCAGGTGCAGGTGGCGGCCCTCTCGGGTGGTCAGGCAGGACTGGACAAGGGTTCAAGGCTGACAGCCTGAGCGCTGAGGCACAAGCGGGCAGAGGCCAGTGTGTGGCCGCTGCATGGCTGCTGTGTGGCCACTGCATGGCTGCTGTGTCCGCTGGTCTGCAGGCTGCAGGGGCAGACCCGGCGTGGCTCCCCCAAGCCCCGACGCCTTATCCTTCCAGCCAATGCTTCCACAACCTCATCTCTGCCTGCTCGGTGTGAGGTGAGGCCCAGGGAGTGAGCTGGAACCCTCTGCCGCTTGCAGGGGGGAGGTGATCAACGGGGGCTTCGGCCTCGTGCTGGACGGGACCCCGGAGGCCGAGCAGAAAGCCAGGATGATGCTCAGCTGGGACGTCTCCAACGGCGTGAGTCACCCCGGGGCTGTCCGCCACCTCTCCTGTCCCCTGGGTGGCTCTGCATGTCCAGATTGCAGAAATGAGAGGCAGGGTCTCCCTGCTCATGAGAACCCCGCCCCGGGCACCTGGGGTCTCTGTTTTCAGGGTCTCCCCGCCTCTGGCCTTACCCCCACCCCGGTCTGGACTTTGCCTGCACAGGTGGTCCTGGCAGTGCCCATCGGTTCCTCCCAGCAGGGCCCCTGCCCGCCCCCAGCCCCTCCCACACTGGCTTCTATTTTAAAGCGTTAATTTGTCCTCTCTGAAGGTGGGCCTGAAGCTGGAAGGGGCCTCGTCTTCCAGCCAAGATACACCCGATTCTCCTGTGCGGGGAGTGGGGTGGGGGAGGGGCGTTCCTTCCCGAAGCCCCATCACAGGCAGCTAAGGAAGCCGCAGCTGAGCAGGAGGTCAGAGGTCAGGTGGTCATGGAGAAGCAGGTGCAGCACCTGAGGGAAATGGGGCGGGGGCTTGAGGAGCCACTGGCAAGAGTCCACACAGTCTGAGGTGTGGGTGGGAGAGCAGGGCGGGTGGCTGGTGGCTGACTCCCCAGAGGCCACCAGCAGGGAGGGACTTCACCCGGCTGCACTGAGAGGTGGGGAGAGTTGTGTTCTGCTTCTGCTCTGGGAGACCCCACTGGCTGCAGCACGCGGATGGACTGGGAGGAGGCTTGGGGGTGTGGGTGGGGGGCAGGGGAGGCACCATGGTCCAGGGGAGACCAGGTGCAGGGGAGGAAGTGGACTGGGGAGCAATGGGGGAGGGGAGAGGAGGGCTCCTGGCCCCATGCTCCTGGGTGGAGGCGAGGTCATTCTTAGAGACGGAGTGGGCATATAGGTGGGATGGCACACCCACTGGCTTCCCATCCGAGAGGAGGCCAAGTCGGGGTGCAGGCAAGAGAGCAGGAAGCCTGAGCCGTGGCTGCAGGTGGGGCGGGCACAGAAGAGCGAGCCCATGATGGCCTCAGAGGTGCCGGCGTGGACGAGGGCAGGCTGTGTGGGAGACAGAACCTTAGGGGTGGGAGGGGGACACCCGGAGGTGCTGCTGACACCGACCGCTGTGCCCCCCTCCCCCCAGGTGGCCCGGCGCTGCTGGTCGGGGAACCGGAAGGCCTATGAGATCATCTCCCAGGCCATGCAGGAGAACAGCGGCTTGGTGGTGACCCTCCCCCACGAGGTGGCAGACGAGCGCCTGCTCCGGCAGGCCCTGCGGCACTGAGCCGACGCTGGCACCGGCGTGGCCCCCTCTGTCCCCTCCTCCCAGCCCAGGACACCTTCCACGGCCCACGCTTGGCCCCCTGTGGCTCTCTCAGGGTCCTGGACAGGATGCCACACCCGGCCCCCTGTGTACAGATGAGCCAGCAGAGGTCTGGAGAGCTGAAGGCATGTGCCCATGACCCGGGGGAGGCACTGGGAGCCCCAGGCGGGCTGTGGATGTTGTATGCAGAGCAGGATCTTGGGGGGCGGGGGGCGGGACTCACCTGCCACGAATCCAGGCTGGGCTACCCTGTGGTTTGGCTGGTTTTGCCTGCCGCCCTGTGTCGTGGCTGCAGCTCTCTGTCCATCTATTTGCCCATCCATCCATCTGGGCAAGTACTTTTGGGCTTTAGTGCCCCAGGCTTGGGGACACAAAGGGGCTGGAGCAGGCCATCGGCATGACGCAGTGTGGGAAGGGGACACACAGGGAATAAATGGATGAAACGAGCACTGTCACCTGTCATGGCCATGGCTGGAGAAGTGGGCTGGGGGTGGGGACAGACAGTCGGCTCCACGGACGGGGACAGGCAGTCGGCTCCATGGACAACAATGCTGTAGTGGCACAGAGAACGGAGGCAGCAGGCACAGCAGGGACCACAGGAAAGCACAGCCTGATTGCTTCCAACAGAGGCCGCCCAGGACCTGCTTGGGACCTGGGTGTCCTGTTGGAGCCACGCTGGGCTCCGAGGCTAGCACCTTGCAGGCCCTCCCCCAGGTCCCATCCCCTAGCGGGGACTGGCCCCGAGCACCAGGTGTTCGTTGGTGAGGGGTGTCCCCTCTTTCAGCCCCACCTGTGCTTCCCCCCAGCTGGCCCTGTGGGGCACTGCAGGCCCTGCCCTGTGGGACTGCCCAGCCTCCTGCCCTGAGCCACTTAGGAGGGAAGCGCAGCCTGGTGGGTGAGGGGAGGGTGGGAGAAAGACCTCCCCCCAGCAAGGAGAGCACCACAGGGGCCCACTCAGGGATGCGGACATTGGTCTCCTTGGGCTCATGTCAGGGGGTCCCAGGCCATACCCCGTGACTTCCTCGGAGCAGTGCCTATGGGAAGAAATGAGAGAGGTGTGGCTAACTCCACCCGCCCCCCCATACCCAATCAGAACAGGCCATGGCCCCATGGTGTTGGACCCAGGGCAGCTGTGGGGTATGGCGTTCCTGGCCCCTGCTGCTGAGGACACAGACTTGTTTTCTATGTGGTCAATGAGGCGTCGTGAACGGAACATCCAGCCTCTAATAAAAACGTGACCTGTTTGAGTCTCCTATTACCCTAGGAGGATTAGAGGCCACAGCTTGCTTGCTGCACTGTGGGTGTCTAAGTATCTGTTGTATAAAAAATTGATTCCCCTTAACTGAACGGGTGTGGGTGAGGCCCATCTGAGACCTGAACCTGCAGTGCCACAGCAGGGAACCAGCCCCGTGGGGACCTCACTGTCAAGGGCAGGGCATCCTTGACCGTGAACCCCATTCCCTTTACTTCCTGAACCTCAGCTAGTTCCTCAGCAGACTTAACAGTGACTCATCCTAAACAAAGATGAGACCAGGGCTCTCTAAGGGGCCACAGGCCCCCCAGCCAGGTTCACAGCCCTCAGCCACCACGGGCTCTTCCTCTCCTCCCAGGGGCCCCTTCCCCCAGTCCCTGGCCAGCAAAGCCCGGAGTTGGGACAGCCAGAGGCCCCACGGAAAGACTTGTTTTTCCAGCCTGCCTTGCCAGAGTGACCACTGGCCCAGTTCTGGCCACGCGCTGAGGTGGCGTGGGCTGGGCAGGCTCTTGGGAAAGCACTTCTGATAAACACAGCACAGGTGCGGTGCCCTGGTCCCCTCTTCCTTCCACAACCTAAGCTGAGATGGCGGGAGCCACAGCAGCTTTCTTAGTGCACCTGGGCTGCTGTAGACTGGCAGCTGAGACACAGAGACTGGGAGTTCCCAGATCAGGGTGCCAGGTCAGGGCTGGCTTGCACGTGGCTATGTTCTCGCCGTGTCTTCTCTCAGCAGCCAGAGGAAAGAGAGAGAGTCCTCTGTCATCTCTTCTTGCGGGGGCCGCCATCAGCACTTCATCTAACCCTGCATAGCTTCAGAAGCCGCACCTGCAGATCCCAGCCCCTGGAGTCAGATCTCTGATATGTACATTTGGGGCACACGCTCAGTCCCTAGCCACAGCTGTGCTGTGAGCTGCTTTGAGACCAGGCTGTCACGTCGTCGGCTGTCCCTGCAGCACCTTGCCTCATTTGGGACAGGCAGGGCTCAGTGGTCAGTTCTGGGCAAGGTTTCAGGTGGCTTCCAGGCCCAAGCCAGGACCTCAGGCCACCTCTTGGCTCCACACCAAGCTAAGCCAGGTAGCGGGCTACTTCCCCAGGCCACTGGACATCAGCCTGCTGCCAGCTGTCTACGGGGAGAAGGGACAGCTGGCATCCGAGTTGGGTCACAACCCAGGTGGCTGTGGGTAGAACAGCGTGGCTTCTGACAGGCAAGAGGACGGAGTTCCGGTTAGAAATGTTTTCACCAAAATGGTTAAAAGAGAAACCGGTTGGCCATCATGGCCTTGAAAACTGGAGGTTGGAAATGGCTCAGGCCCCATAGAACAGCCTTGGGGGCCTCTTTCTGAACAGCCCAAACCCCCGGGATCTGTGACCTCTCCGTGGTGGCAAGCTCAGGTCGGGTAAGGAGGGCTCTCATTCTCGGCTCTCCTGGACAAGGCAACCACGCTGAAGGCGTGTGCGTGTGTGCGTGTGTGTGAGCTTTGAGCCACACCTGCACTGCTTGGCCCGTGCTGTTTACAGATTCGGCGCAGTGGGTAAGTTGCTGCTTGGGATGCCTGCAGCCCGTATCAGGGCACCTGCGCTGAAGTCGCAGCTCTGCTTCTGATCCTGTGCGTGGTGTGGGGGACACAGGGACCCCGCTTGGCACTGAGGCAGTGTTAGGAGGCGGCCTTGTTGGTCTCACCCGACCACGGTCTCAGGGCGACCTTGGCTGAGCCTGGATTTCTGTGGGATCGCTCCTGTCTCACTGGAAGCACAGCGGGGCTGTGTGTCCCCAACCAGCTTTCTCTTTCTCGGTCCTCTTTATTTTATAGTTGAGGAAATAGGGGCACGGGTTGAGGTGGATTAAAGATGGCTGAAAATGGGGCTAGCCTTGTGGTGTAGCAGGAAAAGCCGCTGCCTGCTGCGGCATCCCATGTGGGTGCCCGATGATGTCCCTGCTGCACTTCCGATCAAGCTGCCTGCTAACGGCCTGGGAGAGCAGGGGAAGATGGCCCAAGTGTTTGGGCCCCTGCCCCTATGTGAGAGACCCGGATGAATTTTGGGCCCCTGCCCCTGTGCAGGAGACCTGGATGAAGCTCCTGGCTCCTGGCCATTGTGACCATTTGGGGAGTGAACCAGCAGATGGATGATTCTCTCTCTCTGCCTCTCCCTCCCTCCCTCTCTCCCTCTCCCTCCCTCTGTCTCCCTCCCTCCTTCTCTCCCTCTCCCTCCCTCCGTCTCCCTCCCTCCCTCCCTCCCTCCCTCCCTCTCTCCCTCTCCCTCCCTCCCTCTCTCCTCCTTCCCTCCCTCCCTCTCTCCCTCTCTCCCTCTCCCTCCCTCTGTCTCCCTCCCTCCTTCTCTCCCTCTCCCTTCCTCCATCTCCCTCCCTCTCCCTCCCTCTCCCTCTCTCTGGAACTCTGGCTTTCAAATAAATAAATCTTAAAAAAAAAAAAAATGATGGCTGCAAAGTCTTCCCAATGCCCGTCATGGAGATGTGGGTCTCAGTTTCCCTCCCTGTTGGAGCTGGCATGCCTGGTGACTTGCGCTGGTCAAGAGAACGTGGCATCGTCACTGTGGGGCCCTCAGAGAGGTGGCTTCTGTGGGCCTTTGAGCCGCATAACTTCTCAGAGCCCAGGCGCTGGGCGGGGAGGACCCCTGCCCACAGGGTGGGGGAGGCCCACACCCACCAGCAACCCCAGCACCGATGGCCGGACCGTGCCCGCCTGCCTTGGCGGTCACGTCCTCCCCTCGCCAGCAGAAGTGGTCGCCGAGCCCCAGGGGGCGTATTCAGCACTGGACGTGTGGCTGATACAGGTAAGGGACTGGATTCTAAACTCTGGCGTTTTCATTCGTTTAAAGGAAATCTGATTAACACACACGTCATTTAAATACAGTGAAAATGAGGGTGGAGTTGAGCCTGAGTGCGTTCTGCCCTTGATGGTGCAGGATGGGCTCTGCTACCTTAGGCTTCCTCTGGCAAGAAAGACGAGGCGGACCCTGTAATGGCCTCCCTGCGTCCATCCTCATCCTGGTTCTGCCTGCTGGCCGCTTCTCACTCAGGGACGCCGCTGTCAAATGCAGTAAGAACATGTCACACTCGTGCCTGAAAATCCACGATGGCTCCCCGGCCCCCTGCACCACGCTCCCGGGGCCTGAGGCACTGGACAAGGAAGCAGTGGCGGGGGAAACAGCGCCCCCTGGAACTGCACGAAGCCACGGAGGCGAGACAGCCACACAGGACGTTGGCAGGAAGGGTCGAGAGGACGCCTTCCGCGTGCTCAAAAGGCTGATTTCATCCACTTAGGTTCTAAAAAAAAATTGCTGGTAGTCCCCTTTGAGAAAGCAGAAAAAGAGAAGAAGGGAGAATGCCCGGGTTATCATCAACTACTTTTCATTAACAATATTTTGTCTTTCATTGTGATAAAATACACATAATAGAACATTTACCATCTGAACCTGTGTTAAGGGCACCATTGATTCTGTGACATTAATTAGCATATTCACAGTGTTCGGCACGTGTCCTCTCCCCCAGCTGACACTGTCCCAGGGAACCCAGCAACCCCCCCACCACGCCCCTTCCTGGCTCTGTGGTTCTGGCTCCTAGAAACCGCCCACAAGCAAAGTCCTTTGTTGACTGGCTGGTTTCGTTAGTGTAATATCCTCAAGGCGCATCCATGTGGGAGAAGGTGTCCGAGTTTTGCTGGTGAGTTCATCTGATGACGGACGCTTACGGATGCTTGGGCTGCTTCCGCCTCTGGGCTATTGTGAAAAAAATGCTGTGATGAACATGGGTGTGCAAATAACCGGGTCTCCCCTTTCAATTCTTTGGGGGTGTCTGCCAGAAGTGGGACTGCTGGGCCAGATGATAATTCTATACCTAATTTTTTGAGGAGCCGCCAAAATGTTTTCCTTAGTGAAAAAAAGTATATTCTAACTACTATAAAGTTATTTCCAAAAACCCTCGCTGGTGCTTTAAAACAAAACCAAACCGTGCCAGAGGAAGTGAGTTGTTGAAGGTACTGTTTCTTGTGCATCGTTGTAGAACATTCCTAAGCATATGCAAGCTGTGGGCGTGTGCAGTTTTCTTACACAACCAGGATCCTCCTAAGCTAGGTATTGCATTGACCTTTTTTTTTTTTTTTTTTTTTTTTTTTTGACAGGCAGAGTGGACAGTGAGAGACAGAGAAAAAGGTCTTCCTTTTTGCCATTGGTTCACCCTCCAATGGCCGCCGCGGCCAGCATGCTGCGGCCAGCGCACCACGCTGATCCGAAGGCAGGAGCCAGGGGCTTCTCCTGGTCTCCCATGGGGTGCAGGGCCCAAGCACTTGGGCCATCCTCCACTGCACTCCCTGGCTACAGCAGAGAGCTGGCCTGGAAGAGGGGTAACCAGGACAGAATCTGGCACCCCAACCAGGACTAGAACCCGGTGTGCTGGCGCTGCAAAGCAGAGGATTAGCCTATTGAGCCATGGCGCTGGCGCATTGACTTTTAAAACACAGAGGGAAAGGTTTGCCATTTGCTGGTTCACTCCCCACCTGGCCACAACGGCCAGAGCTGTGCCAATCTGAAGCCAGGGGCCAGGAGCTTCTTCCAGGTTTCCCACATGGGTGCAGGGGCCCAAGCACTTGGACCATTTTCTACTGCTTTCCCAGGCCATAGCAGAGAGCAGGATTGGAATTGGGGCAGCGGGGACTTGAACCGATGCCCATATGGATGCCAGCACTGCAGGCAGAGTTAGCCTCCTATGCCACAGCGCTGGCCCCAGCACACTGTTTTCAAGGTTGATCCATCTTGGACCATGTGTCAGTACTTTATTCCTTCTTATGGCTGAAGCACATTGTGCTGTAGGGAGAGACCACGTTTTCGTCACTGTTGGTTATTAAAAATAACACTGCTGGAGCTGGTGTTGTAGCACAGCCGGATGTGATGCCAGAATCCCATATGGGCGCAGGTTCAAGTCCCAGCTGCTCCACTTTCGATCCAGCTCCCTGCTAACGTGCCTGGGAAAGCAGCAGCAGAAGGCCCAAGTGCTTGGAGCTCTGGCACCCACGTGGGATACCCGGATGGAATTCCAGGCTCTTGGCTCCGGCCTGGCCCATCCCTGGCCATTGTGGCCATCTGGGGAGTGACCCAACGGATGGAAAAATCTCTTTGTCTCTCCCTCTCTGTTAACTCTGCCTTTCAAACAAATAAACAAATCTTAAAAAAATAATAATGCAGCTATGGACATTTACCCCAAGATTTCATTTCTCTTGGGTATATTTGCAGCGCCTGGCCGTGTGACCCTGGGCACCAAACCCCACCTGTGCCTGGATTCTCACACCTGCGAGCGCAGACTGAATCGGCTAGCGTGTGAGTTAACCAGGGTACATCGCCTGGATGGTGTGTATTGGTGTCCCTCTTGGGTCCCACTACCAGATCCGATTCAAAGCGGGTGAGCCTCGTGTTCCACGCGGGGAACTAGACCTCAGCCCACCGAGCTTGCGCATCTGCCTGCCGCGCCCCGCCCCGCCGAAGCCCCGCCCCACGCCCCGCCCCCGTCACGTGGGCCCCGGCAGCCCTCGCGCGCCACCCCGCGGCTCTCGCGCACGCGCGGCTCCGGCCCGGGGGCGGGTTCCGCGCCGGCCCTTGGCGACCACCAGCTCAGGGGCGGCCGCACGGCGTCGCGCGCACGCTCGGGCGGGGCTGCCAGCTCTTCTCCAGCGGCTGCTGAGACGCCGCTGCCGGGCCGAAGATGGACCTCCCGGTGCTGCTCCCCGCCCCGGCCGCGCGCAGAACCCAACATGGCGGCGGCGATCCCGGCAGGCTCCGCCGAGGCCCGGGGCCTCCGCTCGGCTCGGGCCCCGCGCGCCGCCGCCTGCTGCTGCTGCGGAGCCCTGAAGATGGCGGTCCTGGGCCGCGGCACGGGGAGGCCCCCGGGCCGAGCCCGCCGCCAGCCGAGGACGGCGGCGACTCCTTCGTGGTGCTGCTGGAGGTGGCGCGCGGCACCACCGCCGCCGAGACTCCCGAGCGGCGGGAGGCCGAGCCCGCCCCCAGCTCCGCCGGAGGACCCGAGCAGGGCCTCGGCGGTGCGGCCGCCGCCCCCGGCGCCGCCCTCGCGGGCACCGTCACCATCAACAACCAGGACCTGCTGGTGCGCTTCGACAACGGGGTCTTCACGCTGGCGCCCGCGCCGCCGCCCGCGCCGGGGCCGGAGCCGCCGCCGCCGCCGCACCGTCCGCCCGCGCCGCCCGGCACGGCGACCGCGCACCCCGCCGAGAATCGCCGTGGGACCGCGGGCGCCGGCCCCGGCGCACCGGGCTACCGCTGCCCCGAGCCGCAGTGCGCGCTGGCCTTCGCCAAGAAGCACCAGCTCAAGGTGCACCTGCTGACGCACAGCGGCCTCCAGGGCCGGCGGCCCTTCAAGTGCCCGCTGGACGGCTGCGGCTGGGCCTTCACCACCTCGTACAAGCTCAAGCGGCACCTTCAGTCGCACGATAAGCTGCGGCCCTTCGGCTGCCCGGTGGGCGGCTGCGGCAAGAAGTTCACCACCGTCTACAACCTCAAGGCGCACATGAAGGGCCACGAGCAGGAAAGCCTGTTCAAGTGCGAGGTGTGCTGTGAGCGCTTCCCCACGCACGCCAAGCTCAGCTCCCACCAGCGCAGCCACTTCGAGCCCGAGCGCCCGTACAAGTGTGATTTTCCCGGTAACGGCGCGCCACGGGCTGGCGGGGGCGGGCGGGGGTCCCAGGCGGCCGCCCCAAGGTGCCAGACTCCCCTGCTTGGGGCTGGGGACCGAGGGCCGGGAACAGGTGCCTTCCGGTGTGTTTGTGCGTGCCCTGCCTGGTATGTGCTGGGTGATTGGATGTGAGACCCGGACAGGGTTGCTGTGCGCAATAGTCCCAGCTGGTCTCCCCGGCGGGGGCGGCAACGGATGCTCGCTTGGGCTGCCTCCGGTTAGTGAGAGTGAGAAGATGCAGGGACCACAGCCCAGACCTCAGACCCTCAGGGCCGTGCCCCACCGGCGTGGCGCGGCCCCGGTTTTGTGCCTTTTGTATCTTGATTTCATTTGGGCGTGCCGGTTTAGCAGAGTTTTAAAAAGTGATCCTCTGTCAAGGTTTACAGCGGCCCTGGTGTTCCGGCCTGTGGACTGTCTCCCCTCTGGGGAGAACACACTGGCTCAGAGCCTGCCTCTCTTACGGGAATCTGATGGTGGCTGGGACCTCCCGCCGGGTGTAGGGCAGGGCAGGTCAGGGACCCGGTGCCTCCAGGTGGGCCCCGTGTTTTGTGTTGGCTGACAGGTGAGCTTTGGGAGAGGTGGGAGAGGGACCGGTGTGGCGCCTTGCAGTGGCCCAGATCTGAGCTAGCTGAGGGCTTGAGCCAGGGTATGGCAGGGGAGTGGGGAGGGGCTTCCCGCAGGGGACTGCAGAGGGAGCATCAGAGGGCACGGCTACTGATCTGGGGAGCGGTCTCGGTGAGGAAGGGAGAGTCGGGTCCAGGTGTACCTTACCAGTTGGGAACTGTTGGGAGGGTGGGCTCCTGATTGAGGCCGAAGTGCGGGAACTTAGGGTGTTAACAGAGAACCGCATTTCCCGGTTGTTGTCGCTGGGAACGTCGGGTTCCTTGGTCCACGCGCTGTCTTCACAGTGTGGCGACAGCTCGTTCAGGGCTCTGAGAAGAGCCGCAGCAGAGGCACCTGTTAAACGTTGTGCCGCCTCGGACGCCCACCCTGTCTGATCTCCGGGTGCTGTGTCACGGGAGAAGTGCTGGGTGGCAGTCTGGGCACCGGGGACGAGGAGCTTGCTCGGGCTGGGGGCTCAGCTGGGGGCCGAGGGTTGAGCAGATGGAGAGAGCAGGGAGCCCCGCGGAAGTGGACAAACAGATCCTGAGAAGCCAGAGGCGGAGGAGGGGCTGCGGTTGCAGAGGATGGGGGGGGGGGGGGTCGTGCATGTGTGGGCCTTCGGAGTCTGCCCCCACCAGACAAAGTCATGCTCCTTAGTTAACATCTCTCGGGGTTTCCTTGGGTCCCACACGAGCAGCCTTGTCGCCTGAGGTTGTGGAAGGGACGCAGAAGGGCGTGGAGCTGCAGAACTAGCCGGCGGATGACGGTCACTGGGGGACTGTCTCGTGACCCGGCGTTCCGTCTCCAGGTCGTAGGTGTGCCTGTCGCCTCTTCGCAGCTGCCCTGCTGTGGCTGTCACAGAGGGAAACTTCTGAGACACCCCCCCACCCCCACCCCGGCCTCTTCGCAGCTGCCCTGCTGTGGCTGTCACAGAGGGAAACTTCTGAGACACCCCCCCCACCCCCACCCCGGCCTCTTCGCAGCTGCCCTGCTGTGGCTGTCACAGAGGGAAACTTCTGAGACGCCCCCCCACCCCCACCCCGGCGGGCACGGCGTGGCGGGGTTGTGGCTGGTTTTCAGCCGTGAGCGGGCTGTGAGCAGGGCTTGTTTTCCCACTCAGGCTGCGAGAAGACCTTCATCACGGTGAGCGCCCTGTTTTCCCATAACCGAGCCCACTTCCGGGAGCAGGAGCTCTTCTCTTGCTCCTTCCCCGGCTGCAGCAAGCAGTACGACAAAGCCTGCCGGCTGAAGATCCACCTGAGGAGCCACACAGGTAAGGCACGCGCGGGCGGGCGGGCGGGCGCTGCGCCGGCGGGCCTGGTGTGGTGTGCCGCGTCGTCTCGGTCACACGCCTGCTGTCTTCTCTCACCAGGCGAGAGGCCGTTCGTGTGCGACTCTGACAGCTGTGGCTGGACGTTCACCAGCATGTCCAAACTCCTAAGGCACAAGAGGTAGGGAGCCCCATGAAAGTCCCTAGTGTGTCAGGAGCAGCACTCTGTGGATGGAAGTCTTTGTAGGTGTTTGTAAGTTGATAGTAAAAAAAGCTCAAAGTAGATGACTTGGAAAATTGAGACGATAAGAAGGAGGTTACTCACTGTCTACAGAGTGTTTCTGCGAATGCCGTTTGGCATACTTTATGTGAAAAAACTCCAGTGTTCATCTCTCAACATAGTGGGGTCAGCGCTTCTTGTGGCCCGCATGCTTTTCCTGCTGGGAGTGACAGCCTTGGAGCCTGTGTGCAGGTCCTGCCGTACCCTTGACGTGTGAGCCCGTGTCCACGTGCTGCCGCGCACTTGACGTGTGAGCCCGTGTCCACGTGCTGCCGTGCACTTGCCATGTGAGCTTTGTCCTTCTCGGCGGTGCCAAGGCGGACGTGGTTCCTCTGCTTGTCTGAACGCGCACAGCTGGGCTCCGAGGGTGCCATGAGAAAATGTCATGTAGGAGTGGTCACAGTGTTTGCCTGTTAGCAGGGGAAGGTCCCGGTAGCCCTGCAGCCGGTGCTCTGCTCACACTTGGCCTGGCCCTGTGCGGCTGGGGAAGTGTTCCAGGGCCTCCGCGTGGAGACAGCTGCACTCGTGCATTTGGGCTCCGCCGTTCCTGGGGAGGAGTAGCACTGACCGCAGGTCTGGCCCGGCAGGCTTGGTCAGATAGGACTTGGGTTAGGGGTAGCTGAGCTGCAGCGCTCACGTGGCCGAGCTGCTCTGAGCTGTGCGCCTCACCTCCAGATGCAGAGTCTGTCGGGGAAGCAGCGAGCGCCCTCGGGGCGGAGGCGGTGAGTAACGGCCCGTGCCTTTCTGCCGCTGCAGGAAACACGACGACGACCGCAGGTTCACCTGCCCGGTGGAGGGCTGCGGCAAGTCCTTCACGCGCGCCGAGCACCTGAAGGGCCACAGCGTGACGCACCTGGGCACGAAGCCGTTCGCGTGCCCCGTGGAAGGTACGTTCTAACTCGCCGCTCTGGGTCGTGGGCCCTGCCACCCTCGCCATCTGGGGCTGTAGTCGAGTTGCCTGTTGAATGTGGTGGTTGTGAAGATGAGATAAAATAACATGACCACAGCCTTGATGCGATTGCACAACACCAAGGCCAGGCTGACTTTTTGAAGGGGTGTCAAGTTTTTAGTATTTTTTTTTAAGATTGATTTATTTATTTGAAAGAGTTACACAGAGAGAGGAGAGGCAGAGAGAGAGAAAGATCATCCATCTGCTGGTTCACTCCCCAATTGGCCACAACAGCAGTTGAACATTCAGGGAGTTGCTTGGGCTTGATCTTCCCACTAATCGCTCACAGTTAGTGCCTGGTGAGACAGGCACAGAGCTGCCCCTTGCGGAGTCATGGCCGAGACGCAGCTGACGCAGGACTTGGGTGGGTCTGCTTTCCACCATCCCTTGCTGAGCAAAGCCACTGACTTCCGACTCTCTGCTTGTGATGCTGCTCCGTAGGGAGATTGGGCACACGTGAGGGTGCATCTAGAAGTTGGTGGGAAGTGGAATGAAGATGAGGGGTTTTTTGGTGCAGGAAGTTTCTGGAAATCCATGCGTAGTTTTTGCATAGTATGCATTTTCCATAAACTTTTTGAGGATCCCTTGCCCACGTTGCTTGGCAGTGGGCAGCGTGTGCAGGTGCGGTCTCATGCTCTGGTGTGACGGGTGCGCCTGCGGCAGTGGTGCCTCGGTTCCTCCGACTGACTTCCCTGCTCTGTGTTTCAGGGTGCTGTGCCAGGTTCTCCGCACGCAGCAGTCTCTACATCCACTCCAAGAAGCACCTGCAGGATGTGGCTGCCCCGAAAAGCCGCTGCCCGGTCTCCAGCTGCAACCGCCTCTTCACCTCCAAGCACAGCCTGAAGGCGCACGTGGTCAGACAGCACAGCCGGCGCCAAGGTCTGCTCGCCTACCATCCCCCGGGGGGGGCCCTCGGGAAACTGCAGCCCGGGGCCGGCCGCGGGCACACTCTCCTGTGCACGCTCTCCTGCCACGTCTGGCCCCTCCCTCAGTCCCCATGGTCGTTGAAGTGCCTCCCTTGAGTGATGTTCCGCCTTCACCCTTGGTCTGCTCTCCACGTGTCCTGACTCTCACCTGCGCCTGCCCCGCCCCACGGGGGGGGGGGGGGCTTGTTGCTTCCGCGCTCGCTTCCTCTTCTCTACCCACCCGTCGACCTCACACTGCGGGAGACCCGGTCTTTTCTGGGTGCAGGGGCTGGTGAAGACCAGGGTCGGCTGTGTGTCTGGAGTGGACTGGGGGCAGTGGGGACTCCAGAGGGAAGAGAGCTCAAGGAGCCATGCAGTAGTCCAGGGGCACATGGAGGGGCAGTTTCTGCTCGTGGGAGTGCCCGGCCACTGGGCAGCTTGAAGGCCTGGGACTTAGAGTCCCTTTTTGTGTCCACAGTCCTGTGGCCGGGACACCGAGGGCATCTTGTAGGTGGCCGTGGTGGCCTCTCCCCTAGTGCGCTCGTGGACCCTGCGGTCTGGGCTTGCTGAGGTCGTCCGCCTGGAGAGGCTTGCTGGTGCAGTCCCAGCCTGCTGTGCCTCTGCCCGTGCACGTCCTGGGCAGGGGCAGGGCTCTGGGCCCCGTTCCCTCGTCCTCTGGGTAAGGAAGACGAGGCCGGGGGGCTCTTGGGAGGGACTCGCTAAGGCGCCCCGAGCAGAGCGTGGCGGGCCGGCGCGGAGTGTGGCAGGCGGGCGTGGAGCATGGCGGGCAGGCGCGGAGCGTGGCGGGCCGGCTCGGAGCGTGGTGGGCCGGCGCGTTGGTTGGCGGGTGCTATGCTTCCTTCCTCTGCTTGCTTCTGAGCCCATCGGAGGGGCCGCGCAGCCCCTCTGTGGCTCTTGGCCATCTGGTCGTGGCCCCAGCAGCTGCCGCTCAGCTTTGCGTTCAGAGAAGCTGCCCCCTGGCCTCATGTGAGCAGAGGGGAGTGCGTATCCCGCCTGACTCACGTGGGCGCTGGCACCGCGGCTCGCAGAGGCGCTCCGTGGCCGAGGCTCCTGCAGCTCCGAGCTGGTGCCCTGGGACGCTGTCATCAGCCGTCTCCCTGTTCCTGCCGTCCCCTCCGTGCGCTCCCACCTTTCCTAACCTGCCTCGTCCATCAGGCAGCAGAGGCTCCGAGTCGTTCCCGATGAGCTTCTCCTGAACTCCACTTGGTGGGAGACCGCACCCCCCACCAGCCCCCCGCCGCCAGGTGCTCCTGTAGCGCCCTGTGTGTCCAGGCTTGTGGGGTCTGTTGTTTTAAGATTTATTCATTTATTTGAGAGGCAGAGAGAAAGAGAGAGAGGTAGGTCCTCCACCTGCTGGTTCATTCCCCAAGTGGCCACAGTGGCCTGAACTGGCCCGATCTGAAGCCAGGAGCCAGGAGCCTCTTTGGGTCTCCTATGTGGGTGCAGGGGCCCAAGGAGTTAGGCCTTCTTCTGCTCTCCCAGGCTATAGCAGAGAGCTGGATCAAAAGTCGAGCAGCCAGGACTCGAACTGGCACCCGTGTGGGATGCCGGCAGTGCAGGTGGAGGCTTTACCCGCAGTGCCACAGCACTGGCCCCAGACTTGGGTTTATCATGGGACCTCGATCCCCATGTCATTGTCCTGCCACCTGTCAGGGTGGAGGACCAAGCATCCCAGTGCTCACCTACTGGAAGTGTTTTCATTCTGGTTGTGTCGGGGTTATTAATCACTCAGGGAGCTGAATCCTCAAGTTACGCAATGGAATTCGGGGGAAATTTTTGAGACATAGTTTTCCATATAATTCTCCAAAGGATCATTATCATTTTCTTCCAGATTGTGTCATTGGTATAAGGTAGTCATTGAAGAAGTGATGCTATGTTGATGCTTTTAAGTGTGGATTTTTTATTTATTTGAAAGGGGGGGTGACAGGGAGAGCTTCCATCCGCTGGCTCACTCCCCAGGTTTTACAGCAGCATGGGCTGGGTTAAGCTGAGGCCAGGAGCCTGGAACTCAGTCTGTCTCCCTGCCTCGCGTGGGTGACAGGGTTCACGCGCTGACTCCCAGGATTTGTGGAAGCGGGAAGCTGGATTGGACACAGACGGGGCTGCATCCCAGGCACCCTGACGTGCAACGTGGGCATCCCACACAGCAGCTTAACCCGCTGTACCGCACCCCTCACCCCTGCTGAGGCGTTTGAAGAATCTTTGAAGTAATACGGAGATAGGGCAGCTAAGGAGGATACATTCTGAATTTGCTGGGCTATTTTCATTTTGGTCTAGGGTAGCGTTCTGTCATAGGCTTGCACTGAAAATGCAGTAGGCGCGTGACCGTTGTCCACAGCTCGGGAGCGACAGTTCACGTTGCTGGCAGTGTGAGAGGAGCTGCAGGCCCGGCGTGGTCCAGGCTCCTGGCTTGGGATCGGCCAGCTCTGGCCCTTGTGGCCACCGTTGTGGTTCACTTGGGGAGTGAACCCGTGGATGGAAGACTTCTCTGCCTCTGCCTCTCTGTAACTCTGCCTTTCAAATAAATAAATAAATCTTTAAAAAAAAAATCTTAAAAACTGCCGTGGAGAGTTCCTGGGGAAGAATAACCCAAGGCCTTGCTTGGTTCCTTGCTCTGGTCATTGTGCCCCCGGTCCCCTGTTTGCCCGGGGCTTGAGGCCCTGTGGTTGATGGGGGCCGTGGGTTGTAACCCCCCAGCCTGAATGCTCATTGACGTGTTTTTGAAGTATGTTGGTGTTTGTTTTCCCCTCAGTGTATTCTGATTATTTAAATGATTTGAATAACAGATAATCAGATCGTGGGACTGCAGATGAGGAGGGCTCTGTTAGGATTATTTCTGTACAATCATGAAATGCTGCGTGAGGGCCAGGCACCGCCCTTGTTGCAGAACGTCAGGTGCTCAGACAGGGTGTCCCCCCTCGGGATGCTCCTCGCCCTGGGTGGGGAGGGGAGCGGTTGGAAGTGCAGTGGCGTGGGGGCCAGCCAGCCCTTCAGCACGGGTTGCACCTGCTGCTGCCCGGTCACTCCCCGGTGGCTTGCCTCGGTTTGCCTCCTGCTCTCACCAGCTGGTGGGGTTCTGGGAACAGGACTTAATCCGACTGCAGTTGCTCTCTCTGGAGAAACCTCTTGTCGGCTTGAGGAGCTGAGACACATGTCATGGAGCTGGCCTCCCCTCGGTGTGTGGGGGTCCCCAGAGATGGGCCGGGCGGGGGCTCAGGGAGAGGGTGCCGAGTGCTGCCCTGACGTCACGAGGAGCGTAAGCCGCGGGTCTGCGTCTGCCGAGGCCGTCAAGTAACGAGAGTGCCCCCTCCTTTTTCAGATCTCTTCCCTCAGCTGGCCGCGCCGAGCGCCCTGCCGCCTAGCAGCGAGCTTGCTAACATAGACCTCGCCGCGCTCTTCTCCGACGCCCCCGGTGCCAGCGGCTCGGCAGCTGGGTCAGACGAGGCGCTGAGCTCCGGCATCCTGACTATAGACGTCACCTCGGTGAGCTCCTCTCTGGGAGGGGCCGTCCCTGCCAGCAGCAGCTCCTTGGGGCCCATCGACCCCCTGGTCCTGGTGGCCCACAGTGAGGTACCTCCGAGCCTGGACAGTCCTCTTGTTCTGGGGACAGCAGCCACGGTCCTCCAGCAAGGCAGCTTCAGTGTGGAGGATGTGCAGACTGTGAGCTCGGGAGCCCTGGGCTGCCTGGTGGCCCTGCCGGTCAAGAGCTTGAGTCAAGACCCCCCGGCCCTGACCGCCAGCAGTACCTTGGCCACGCACGTCGCCACACCCACCTCTGCAAGTACCTCCCACGAAAATGCCAGCGCCCCAGAACTTGTGGCTCCGATCAAGGTGGAGCAGGACTCGGCTGCTGGCCCCGCCGGCCTGGGGCCGCCGGAGGGCAGCCTCGGGCCCCCACGGTCTGTGCTCTCCAGCTCAGTGGGGCCGCACAGCGCCCCGAAGGACGCCGAGCTCAGTGCGGGCACTGGCGGCCTCTGTTTGGTGTGAAGCCCTCTCCTGCCGCACCACCGGGCTCGGCTCGCCCTCCCTCAGGTTGGAGGATGCTGTGGCTGAATCCTTTCTATGCAGCAGCTCGTACTGGTTCGCAGAAGGACGGAGCCTGGGCGCCCAGCCTGGGAGTCTGAATCTGACCTTGAGCCTGGAGCCGACGAGTTCTTAAGACCTTGAGCAAATCGCTGAACCTGTCTGAGCCTTAAATTCTTATTTGTTTAAAAAAACCAGGCGATTTGGCCAGATGGTTTCTAAGGTCCTTTGAGTGCTGTGTTCGCTCATGTGTTTCTTTTCTCGAGGAAATGGGGGTGTTTCATCTTGTTGAAATGTTTTGTGTCTATACGTTCCACTTACTGACAGGTGTCAGGAGAGGAGGCGTTGTTACTAAACTACCTTGAAAGGTTTAATGGAAACTTTAAAACCATGGCGGAATATTTTTTTACAATCAGAAAGAACGAGAAACAAGGAGCGGTTTGTGAACCTTCGTCCTTGGGGGAGTCTCACCGTCTCCACCTTTGAGGCTGGGCACTCCCAGAGACTTTATATTTATACCAATGATACATTTACTATAATTTAAGTTAAAGTTATTTAATTAAAGCTTCTTGGGAGAGAGTGTGACTTTGCTAGTCTCAGATGGACGGATCGCATAGTTGTTTTGCGCAGTGGCACAGGTTAAATTTGTTGGCAACGCTGCTGTTACTGCCAGCGCTGCGTCTTAATGTACCCTGGCTTGAGACGTCGGCCCTCTGGGATTAGCGTCGGTTAGCAGGTCTGGTGCACCTGACTTCATTTCTTTCATCCGAGCGCAGGGCAGTGTGCGCGTTTCTGTCTCTGGTGCGCAGGGCAGTGTGCGCGTTTCTGTCTCTGGTGCCAGAGCCACACTTGGCTGGCGTCGCTCAGGTTGCCATAGCAGTCGCTGGCGGGACGTGAGGCGGGAAGCTGGTCCCCAGACTGGGACGCGGTGTGTCGGGCACGGCAGCGCCCTGGTGGCCTGCTGCCCCTGCAGAGCCCCAGCTGTGCCTGGAGGCGACCCGCGTCCTAGCTGCTTGCTCGTTTTCTTGCTAGCGCGTGGCTTTGGGCTCCCTCGCTTCTCTGAGTACAAATGGAGTGTGCGGAGCGGGTTACAGGTATGCCGGGAGCTGCTGAGGGCTGTTTTTGTTTTCCCGCTTTGTAGTGATAAGAATGACGTTGTTTGTCTTCCAGAGCGTGTGTGAAAGCACAGCAGTTTAGGGCCTCGTGGAGTGTTGTTTGGCTGAGGCAGTAACGTGGGTGGTGTTCTGGCGTAGGCGCCCCTGAGCGTGGCACCTGCTGGCAGAGGCGCCCCTGCGGCGGGCGTGGGAGGCAGGGTCTGCCCGGGCGCCCCTCAGCCACGCCATCCAGCGGCACCTGGGCCAGGCTGAGGGTCCTCTCAGGAAGCGGAGAAGCCCGCCCTGCTTCTCGTAGTAGCTTCTGTGCAGAGCCTTCTTAAGCCTTCCAGACTCCAGAGGACCCATCTGTGCTCCTCGGCTACCAGGGCCGTGCGCATGGCTCCGCCCCCGGCTGGCCAGCTGTGGCCGCAGCTGAGCAGCCCTTGGTTCCCTGTGTGCCTTAGCCGGAGGCTCTGCAGTGGTTGTTGGCGCTCCCGTGCCACAGCAGACCAGGGCGTGTCTGTGGTCCCCTTCCGGCCTGCTGTGGCCGTGCACGCCCCGTGACTGACACAGGCTTTTCTGGTCTCAGGACTGTGGGGGCTCAGCGAGAACTGATTGCCGAGCCACTCCACTAGCCAAGGAAAAGCAGGAAGGAGCGGGGAGCGGCCAGGCGAGGCGTGTGTGCTGCGGGGCGCGCACAGGAGGGCCGAGGTTCCTGGCGCGGTCAGGAATAGGAACCACAGGCGGGGAGGTGTCCTGGCCGTTGGTTTGACTCACACGTTTCAACTCTGTAGATTTATGTGTACTTCAGGGAAAAAAATTTAGTTGGAATTCTCAGCATCGTGTGATGTGAACATGTTGTATTTATTCCCCCCAAGAAAAAGAAAAAACTCTGAAATTGTGGGGTTCAGACACAGGTGTCCGTCACCTGGAAGGCTGCTAAGGGGAAAAAGCAAAGCAGGCCACGGGTCAGAGAGCAGAGCGGGGCCCGGATGCTGAGTGGCCGTGGCTCGGGCCTGCCCCGGTCTCCCCGGGAGACATGTCCCTGTGTGTCATGGGGCATTGTGGCCCCCAGGCCAGAGTTCGGTTGGGGTTTTATTTGAAAATGTTAACACCTTACTTGAATTTTTAAAAACACCTGTGGACCCAACAAGATGGGGTGGCCTGTGGCCCGAGACGTCCCTCCCTCCTGAGGATGAGACGAGGGGACACAGTGCTACAGCAACTGGTGAACCTTTGGTCCCAGCAGTGGTGAATTCTCACAGTGTTTTACTTCTGCGTGTTTCATTTGTCTTACAGTTACTTTAAATTTATTTTTAAACTGTCAAGGGGGATGTGGCGTCCGTGTATGATTTTCTGTCTTCTCTGTTCTTAATAGTCCTACGGCTTCCTACTTACAATAAATCATAACCTCCTCCTTTGTGCTAACGGGGTTCCTCACGCACGTTTCTTCCTGGAGCGGCTGTTGATTGTGGCAGCCTTGACTGTGACGTGGGAAGGGCTCCCCCCACGGCTCTCAAACCACGGTAGAACCTGTGGAGACGCCGGAGGAGAGTGTGGTGGTGGGAGTGTGCGGAACTGCCCACGCGCCAGACACGTCGTGAATGCCTTTACTGAACCTGTAGGTAATCTTGAACTTGAAGGCAAAGAGTACTACAAACATTCGGGTCTATGACGTATGTTACCTTCATTGCAATGCGTTGGAGTAATACATGCTTTTTTTTTTTAATTGCTTTTATTAATGTTTCAGCAGTGTCCTTAAAAAATAAGGACCCTTTCAAAACATGATAGCCACATACAACTCTTACTTCTTTTAAAATTAACAGCATTTTCTTTTTTTTTTTAAAGATTTATTTATTTATTTGAAAGGCAGTTACAGAGAGGCAGAGGCAAAGAGAGAGAGAGAAAGAGAGAGGTCTTCCATCTGTTGGTTCACTCCTCAAACGGTTGCAATGACCAGAGCTGGGCTGATCCAAAGCCAGGACCTAGGAGCTTCCTCTAGGTCTCCCACGTGGTACAGTGGCCCAAGCACTTGGGCCATCTTCCACTGCTTTCCCAGGCCGTAGCAGAGAGCTGGACTGGAAGCGTAGCAGCTGGGACTCGAACTGGCACCCATATGGAATGCAGGCACTACAGGCAGCCGCTTTACCCACTATGCCGTAGCGTCGGCCCCAAAATTAACAGCATTTTCCTAACACAAGTATCTAGCAAGTTTTCAGTTGTCTCCAATATGAATATTTATAACTGTTGGAATCAGAATTCAAGTAAGATTCATACCTGCTACACTGCTGTCTCTTAGAGTCGGCGCTTTCTCCTGTTTCTGTGGCAGACATTGAGTGTGGTGCTGTGTGGAGCTTGCTGATTGCATCACCGGCGTAGAGTTCCTCCTACCGTGTGTGTGTGTGTGTGTGTGTGTGTGTGTTTCCTACAAGTTAGCCAGCAGTGGCATCTAGCGGTGTGATGCAGTTGTCCTGGGGCAGGCACAAGGCTAGCGAGACTCCTGCACAGGGGCTGTAGGCCCCTCCAGGAGGCCCTGGTACAGGGGCCCTGTTCCTGTGTTGGTCACAGCCAGCGGGGTCAGGGACTCGGTGCATGGTCTCCCTGGAGATTACTGAAAGATAATACTCTTGTTCCCTTTTCTCTGTTAGCTAGAACACTTCTGTCAGGGGTGACTTCTCACTCCCTTATCCTGGGGTACGGTTCATGCAGCAAGGTAGGTGGTGAGCTTGGACATGGCTGTGTTACTCAGGGCCTCCAGTGGTGGTAGTACTCATTGATTTCAACATTTGTAGACGTTGAAGGGAAACAGAACTCGCACCAGCCGGCCTCCAGCCTCCACGTGGGGCATTGTGCTCATTAGGGCGAGGACGCGCCTCGCATCACCCCTGGCCTAGGCCTGGAGTCAGCCGCCTCTGCAGGGAGCCCACGCTGGTAGGCAGCAGCCAAGATGTGGACGCTTGGTGTGCTCACTGCTTCCCCGGGACGCTCACCGGTGCTGGGAAGTACGTTTATGTCTGTTAACCCCACAAGCTGTGTTTTGAATTCAGAGTATTTTAGATTTTAGAGAAGCACTAACACTTGCAGTTACTGCACTGGTACTTTTCGGAAAATCCACATACGTGGAATCAGATAAGAACGTAAATGGTGTCGCATCTGTTCAGGTAAGGTTTTGCTGCTGAATTATTTTTTGATACCAAAATAATTTTTAAAGGAGGAATTTGGGTTTTGGAGTTTTCTGGGTGTCAGAAATGTGGCTCGGGGGTACGGACCAGTGAGTCTGAGAAGCCGGAAGTTGGAGTGTACCAGGACCGTGGTGGGGTTGGGTCATTTGAATGCAGTCAAGATTGCGTTGTAAATAAGGTTAAGAGTGGAGTGCACGTGTCGGCTCTCGGGAGGTGTGCAGTCTGACACGATAGGATTGAAATCCAAGACTGTTCATTGTGCTGCTATTCAGTGTAGAAAATAAAATGCCAGTTTATCTTCAGTATTTATCTTCAGTCAAGCGTGGATGGAAAATACTTGGGAGAAAAAGTGTGCGTGCTGAACAGTTTTGGATTTTTTTGGTCTTGACATTTCCTGAATAACGACATGACTATTCCTGTAGCGTTGATGTGGTGTTCGGGATTGCACGTGTGGTGGTGAATTAAAGTGCGTGGCGGCACGTGCGTAGAGAGAGGCAGAGGCTGCCCTGCTCGGATCGGGGACTTGTGCGCTGCAGAGTGCGGTGCCCACAGGGGTCCTGGAGCCCGACCGTGGTGGGGACCAAGAGTAGCTGGACAGTGCTTGCCCGAGGAGACAGCGCTCGGCAAGACGCGTCGTGAGAAGGCGGAAGGTCTCCGTGTCACAGGAAGGGTGACAGTGAGCCTGGCTCCCCCGAGAAGGCGCTGTCAGAATCCCAACCTTGTGTTGTGTGGCGAACAGGATGAATAAAAACCTAGCGGTCTTGAAGGTGATTAATTTAACTAATACTTTTTGCAGCTTTAGCAGAAAAATAAGAACATGAAGCATTTTTATATATTTTTTAAAGATTTATTTATTTGAAAGGCAGAGTTACAGAGAGAGAAAATCTTCCACCTACTATTTGACTCCCCAAATGGCTGCAACAGTCAGAACTGGGCTGTTCCGAAGCCAGGAGCTTCTTTTGGGTCTCCCACAGGGGTGCAGGGGCCCAAGCACTTGGACCACCTTCCACTGCTTTCCCAGGCTATAAGTAGAGAGTGGGATTGGAAGTGGAGCAGCTGGGACATGAACCAGTGCCAGTATGGGATGCCAGTGCTGCAGGCAGAGCCCTAGCCCACTGTGCCACAACGCCGGCCCCGTGAAGGATGTTTATAATGGAATTAATGGGTTGGTTTGGTGGATTCCATTCTATGCAGTATGTTTGTAGAAGTTAGATGGAACAAATTAGGGCATCAGGAAAATTAGCAAGAACTGCTTTCTGGCCATAATGTGGTAAGATAGTAAATATGACTCAGAGATGGACAGCCGTGGGCGGGCAGTGTGGACTCTTGGGCCAGCCCCTTCTCTGTTCCTGCTTTCTCCTTTGTCAGACAGTGAGGATGGCGCGCACGCTGCAGCTCCGTGCACGTGTTCCGCAGGTGCCTTCCTGTTCAACAAGGAAAAGGAACTCTGCAGTTGGCTTCCATTTCAGGTGAAAATAAGGAAGCCAGGCCAGGAGAGTCAGTCCAGACTTCCACACTGAGCGTGACAGCCTGTCCACATTTAAAGAGCAACACCTGCACCCCCAGGTGGATGCAGCCCCCGGAGTGAGTGTCAGCTTGCACGTGTCAGGGGCACGAAGGCGCGTAAGGAAGTTCCACAGCTTGGGTAGGAAATACAGAAATAGGCAGCTGTTACGGAATCCATGCAGTAACCAGCCGGCATACTTGTATCAAACCGCATCACTTCCCAGGAAAGCACGGCATCGTTAGTCCATAGTAAGACTAGGAACAGTTCACCGGCCTTGGAAGAAGTTCTTACCTCAGAGGTCCACCCTCCTGTGATGTGATGAGCACTGCTCCCAGCGGGGCGGTGGCCACACCCCTTAAAGGGAGCCCAGGTTGGTGACTTGTGAAAAACCCTGCATACGGTGATGTGTTCCAGTGTTCTGACGGGATAGGGTGTGGTCACGTGGCTTGAGAATGATCTCGTGGTGTCTCCGGAAGGAGCTTCATCCTCAACCAATCCTGTGTTTGATTTTAAAAGTGAGCCCTTGTTCAGGGAGATAGGAATGTAGGGAGATTCTGTAGCACAAGCCAAGAGGCAGTGTCACACTTAGTGGGGAACGAGCGAAGGCGCTGCACGCCTGCCCCCGGCGAGGATGCAGGAATGACGGTGTTACCGTGGTTACCCCAAGTGTTTCATGTTGTTCTGCAGATGCTCGACACTGCAGGAAATCACGAAAGGAAATGAGACCGTAGAGGGATCTGTTGATCGGAAAACCCGGAAGAATCAGCCGGGAGATCAGTAAAGGAAGAAGTAGCTGGGCTCGACACAGGCGGGTCCCACCTGGAGTTTGCTGCACGTGGCAGTGGCAGTGGTCAGGAGGTGCCCTGGGGGAGACTGCTCCATGAGCGGGCAGGAAGATGAGAGGGGACAGAAGGCTGGCTGTGCCCAGTGACGTGCAGTGAACAGCACAGACTGGAGTCTGGTGGTGAGGGGGCAGAAGCAAGAGAGGCAGAGAACGAATGTTTCCAGGGAGGGAGCTGGGGCAGGTTGGGCTGAACTACGGGACTCAGAAGGTCTCGGAGGAGGGTGACAGCTCTGTGCCTGCCAGGGGAAGCCAGGAGGCCGCTGCTGCTGGGGCGCATGAGCCGAGGGAGGGGCGTGGGAGGGGCCGGGACCGGCCGCAGGGTCCTCGTCAGCCCCGGCTTTCCCTCCATCGGGTGGGAAGACGGTAGACGTCGCCCTGGGGAAAGTGGTGGGCGGCCCGGAGGCCCGTCCCAGCTGCTGTTGAGAAGCGGGGTGAGCAGGTAGGAGGTGTTGTGGTCAGCCAGCAGGAGAGGCTGGGGTCGGCGGGGAGAGCACCCGAGGGCCAGCGGAGCCGTCGGTGCAGGCCTGCTCGCTCTGCCCCCGTGTGGCAGTGCAGGGCGGCTGGGTAAGAACCTGCGGGCGTGGGTGGTGCAGCCCCTCTCACTGCTGGTGAAGCCGGCAGGTGTGGTGTGGTACAGCCAGGAAGCAAACCGAGGACATGTTCTTGTTTGTGGAAAAGGTGGCTCTTGAAGTCACTGACAAACGCTGTCCTCTTGGGGAAATAGCGTGGGGAGACTGCATGCGGAGTGAGCAGCATGGAGGGTTGCTTGCAGTGTGGAGGCCCCTGGGACGCTGTGTTCTGGGCTGTGTGCCTTTTGTGGGTCACCTCCGATGTGCGCCTCACCGGCACCGTCCACCTTGGAGTGGCTGGGCGTGCCCTTCCCCCCGTCCCAGGCCCTGTGTGGAGTCCTTGCAAGTATGACGTCGGGGGCGTGGCTGTGAAGACTTGGCCGGCCACCCTGGGACATCCCCATGACCAGAGACAGCATCAGGCCGCAGCGTGGAAGGCGATAAGAGAGGTGCATGCCTGCACAGGAAGTCGGGCAAGGGCGTGCGCACGCGCTCTCGAGGACAGCGGCAGGCGGAAGCCCCATGCCAGCCCCGCTGCTGGCCAGAGGCCTGTGGGCACAGCTGGATGGTCTTCCAGGACCATTGGCCATGGATTCAAGGACCAAGAAATCCGTGTGTGATGTTCAGCCTTGCAGTTACGGGGTTTTCCCTGGGGATCTGTGGCCAGCTGCCGTGTGCAGAGCCATTCATGAAGTAGCTGAGTCGCAGACGTGCACAGTAGAGCCACACGCTTGGGCCATGTGTTCCCTAAGTCCCTGCTGGTGAGAAAAGCTGGGTCAATCTTTAAAGGAAAAAAACATGAAGGGCGGGGGATGTGTTGTGATGCAGCAGGTCAAGCCTCTGCCCGTGAAGCCGGCATCCCATGTGGGTGCCAGTTCAAGTCCCTTCTGATCCAATTCCCTGCTAATGTGCCTGGGAAAGCAGTGGAAGATGGCCCAAGTGCTTGGGCCCCTGCACCCAGGTGGGAGACCCGGAAGAAGCTCCTGGCTCCTGGCTTTGGTCTGGGCCAGCCCTGGCTGTTGCTGCCATCTGGGGAGTGAACCAGCAAGTGGAAGACCTCTCTCTTCCTCTCCTTCTCTGTAATGCTGTCTTTCCAACAAATACTCTTTTTTTAAAAAATAAAGCTGGGGTGTGCTGGACACCGGTGTGTATGTTTGCATAGAGACGTGGTAGGGCAGCTGTGTGCTTGCAGAGTGGTTTCTTTGTATGAAGGCTCAGTTTTTTGTTGAGTTGTTTCTGCTTTTGTGTGGGAAATACGTTGCTTGTGTCATTACAAAGCTAGCGTTAAAACCGCCATTGGGATGCGGAGCCGCAGGGCAGCTGTTCCTCTGGCCGTGGCCTTGGGCTTGTCCCAGGCCCCTGGGTGCCCTTGCCCATCCCTCCCCAGAGGAGGGCAGTGGTGATGCACAGCAGTGGGGAAGAGGAGCAGACACGCCAGTTTGTAGCCCAGGCTAGCCTTGGCTTGTGGGAGTGGCAGGAAGGGGGCCAGGCGTGGGCACAGGGGCTGGAACTAAACCTTGTATTCAATGACCTAACTTTGCTAATTTTTTTTTTTTTCTGCTTTAAAACAAAAGCCTTTGCCCATCTGCGTGACCAGTTTCCCTCCGTTTGTCTCTGGCTCCCATGATGAGTGCAGGAGGTTCACCCTACAGAGAAGGGCAGGCAGGAGGTGAGCGGGGTGGGGTGGGGGCTGTCACAAGCTGCGGAGGTTACCCTGTGGTCACTTCCCTTCCCAGAAGAGAATTCCCGTAGCAGTCACGTGGTTCCTCTGTGGTCTGTAGGCCTGTGGCCCCCAAAGTGCCCCACACGGGCTTAGCTTGCGTTGGGGTGTCTTTCGCAGCACGGGGGCCCCTTCCTCCCACGTGGAGCGGGGGCTGTGTGGACCCCGGGTCTGGTCTTTAGACAGCAGGGTCTTTTCCGCGGCTGCCCCCCTGTTCCCGCTGCACTGCTGTCATGGCCATGTCCAGGGTAAGCTCGGCGCAGTGCCTGCGAGCAGCTGCGGGGCCCTCCCCGCGGGCCGCTCTGTGAAGGTGTCTCTGACACCTGTGGGCAGACACCTGTTCTCCCTGCCGCTCTGGTTTGTATTCTGTCCTCTTCCCATCCCCCTGCCTCATTAGCATGGAAGTCTGTGACCCTCGCAGCCCTAACCCTGACCCTCAGTGGCAGTTCCCCACCTTTTGGAAGGGGGGGACTTGTACTTAGAAGTGGAGCTGTCTTGGCCACACGCAGCAGCTGGAGAGAGAGTCCGAGAGCCAGCCCAGAGTGGCGGGGAGTGGGGGGTGAGCCTGGCTCCTCCACCTGCAGTGCCCCCCACAGCTCGTCCGACCTCACGGGACAGCAGTGGGACCTGGCTTTAGAGGGTGCCTGTGAGGCTCACGGGCAGGAATTCTGGGCAGACCCTTGGCCTGTGCTCACTCAGAGAATGCATGATGGGTTTAAACGAAAACCTGTCTCCTTTTGGACATTGATTTAACTGGCCGGGCTCTGTGAGAATGTGGTTTCAGAGGACAGGAGCCCCGCCCTACGTGTACACTTCTATGTGAGGCCTTGGGAGTGACCCTGCCCCCCACCTGCCGGAGCCCCAAGTCCCTTTGCTCTGTCCACGCTGCTGTGGGTATCCTGAGCCATGGCCACACATGCTGCCCCAGATGTTCCCAGCCGCGTGTGGGGACACGGAGACTCAACTCACCTTGGCCGGCGCTGCGGCTCACTAGGCTAATCCTCCGCCTGCAGCACCGGCACCCCGGGTTCTAGTCCCGGTCCGGGCGCTGGATTCTGTCCCGGTGGCCCTCTTCCAGTCCAGCTCTCTGCTGTGGCCCGGGAGTGCAGTGGAGGATGGCCCAAGTGCTTGGGCCCTGCACCCGCATGGGAGACCAGGAGAAGCCCCTGGCTCCTGCCTTGATTGGCATGGCGCACCGGCCGTAGCGGCCATTTGGGGGGTGAACCAATGAAAAGAGACTCGACTCACTCGACCATGGCATCCAGCTGGTGGGTGTGGCTGCAGGGCTCCAGTGCTGCTTGTTTCCCAGTGCTGCGAGGGGCTTTGGCTGCTGGGAGCGTTGTCAGAGATGAGGCGAAAGTGGGGTGGGGAGCCAGGTCTCGGGCTCGCTCCGCTTTGCTGGGAGCGGGATGACAGCTGACCCCTCTGGTCCCCGTTCTCGCTGGGTGCCCCGTGCTGCAGCTCTGGCTCCTGTGCACCCTCCGTGTGCTGTGCAGCGCGTGCTGGACTTGGACACATGGCCTCTCCAGCCTCCAGGGCCCTGGGTGTGGTGGCAGCTGGCTGCAGTGCGGTCTCGGGGTGTTTGCTGCTTTTGTTTGTTTTAAAGATTTATTTATTTGAAAATCAGAGTTATCCAGAGAGAGAAAGAGAGAGAGAGGTCTTCCATCCACTGGTTCACTACTGAATTGTCCGTGACCCCTGGAGCTGCGCTGATCTGAAGCCAGGACCAGGGACTTCCTCCAGGTCTTCCCACACGGGTGCAAGGGCCCAAGGACTTGGGCCATCTTCCAGTGCTTTCCTAGGCCACAGCAGAGAGCTGGATTGGAAGTGGAGCAGCCGGGACTCGAACCGGCATCCATATGGGATGCCAGCACGGCAAGCGGCGGCTTTACCCGCTACGCCACACCGCTGCCCCGTGTTTGCTGCTTAGTGCGCCGTCACTGCTGGGCCTGCTGTGAGTGCCTGCAGTGCTCCTAACGGGCTCCCCGGAAAGTCAGCTGCTTATAGGCAGCGGCCCCTCGGGGTCCCCTGTGCTGCTTGGTCAGCTTGTCATTGTCGCGTTTTGATTGTAGAGCCCCACGCCCGGGGTTGCCATCCTAACCCTATGCCTCCCGTGTCGTGAAGACGCGAGCTGCTTGCTATGAGCAGTAAAGCACGCAGGCACTCGCGACCCAATGTGTTTCAGGCGGCAGCTGTGAGGTCCACGCTCAGAGCTAGCAGGCGCACCCCTCAGACTCAAACAGGAGCAGGGGGCGGAGTCTCAGGAAGGCTCACGGTGTGCCCGGCCTGGCTCTGCCCCTTTGGGTCTCGCCGCAGCCTAGGAGGTGTCCTGGTCCTGATGTCACCAGCTCTGCAGGAGGAGCCCGAGGCAGGGAGAAATGAACTGGCCAGGGCTGCATAGCGGGAGAGGGGCGGGAGCAGGGGCCGAGCCCAAGACAGACTGGCCCCAGAGCCCTCACTGAGCCTGGCGGCCTTAGGGTACAGCAGGAAAGGTGGACGTGGAAGCCCGAGTGAGACATTGGCGCGTCCACCCTGGTGGCACAGGGTCAGGAGCCTGCCAGCACGCCCCGCCCCGAGGTGAGCCCAGGGTGTCTGCAGGTGCCCTGCCCAGCCCAGCCCAGCCCTGAGGTGAGGCCAGGATCTCTACGGGTGCCCATCCAGGCTGCCAGTGGCAGTTCATCAGCTGTTGCTGATTTTAAAAATCGACAAAACAGAAGCCGCTATGGCCCCGAGACATTGCTCGGATGCAGAAAGCCGGGCTCGTGGCTGTTTTCCGTGGTGGTGCTTGGTGCATCCCTGAAGCCTGCGGGGAAGGGCAGCGAGTTCCACACTTGCTTGGACGGCTGTGGGAAAAGTAAACTCAGGTAGAGAGGAGGCGGCGGCTTCTTGATCGATACTGTGAGGACCAGGCTTAGAAAGCCACAGGAATCCACTCCAATGAATAAAAGGAGGAGGACTGCATGGGTGAGTGGTGCCGCTTGGGCCGCCCGCATCGCGCACTGGATTGGTGTGCCTGGGATCGAGTGCTGACCCCCTCTGATAGCAGCTTCCTGCTCACGTGTGCTCTGGGAGGCAGTGGTGATGGCTCAGGTGCTGGGGTCCCTGCCACCCTTGTGGGAGACCTGGAGGGAGCTCCGGGTTCCTATCTGTGGCCTGTCCCAGCTCCAGCTCTTTGGAAATTTGAGGTGTAAAGCCGGCGCCGCAGCTCACTAGGCTAATCCTCCGCCTTGCGGCGCCGGCACACCGGGTTCTAGTCCCAGTTAGGGCACCAAATTCTGTCCCGGTTGCCCCTCTTCCAGGCCAGCTCTCTGCTGTGGCCAGGGAGTGCAGTGGAGGATGGCACAAGTCCTTGGGCCCTGCACCCCATGGGAGACCAGGAGAAGCACCTGGCTCCTGCCATCGGATCAGCGCAGTGCGCAGGCTGCAGCGCGCCGGCCACGGCGGCCATTGGAGGGTGAACCAACGGCAAAAGGAAGACCTTTCTCTCTCTCTCTCTCTCTCTCTCTCTCACTGTCCACTCTGCCTGTCAAAAAAAATAAATAAATAAAAAAATAAAAAACAAAAAGGAAATTTGAGGTGTAAGCCAGTGTATGGAAGGTCTCCCTGAGTGTCTGTCCCTGTGTGTCTGTCTTTCAAGTATATAACAATAAATTTTTTAGGGGCTGGCGCTGTGGTGTAGTGGGTAAAGCCACCTTGCAGTGTTGGCATCCCATACAGGTGCTGGCTCTCTCCACCATGGCCTGGGAAAGCAGTAGAGGATAGCCCAAGTGTTTGGGCCCCTGCACCCATGTGGGAGACCTAGAGGAGTCTCCTGGCTCCTGGCTTCGGATTGGCTCAGCTCTGGCCATTGAGGCCACTTGGGGAGTGAACCAGTGGATGGAAAACCTCTCTGTGTTTCTCTGCTTCTCTGTAACTCTGCATTTCAAATAGATGGATAAATCTTGAAAAAATTAATTTTTTAAAGTTGGTAGAAAATGGAATTAAAAATAAATTTGTTTTTAAAAAGTACCCATAAGGGGGCCGGCACTGTGGCACAGTGGGTTAAAGCCCTGGCCTGAAGCACCAGCATCCCATATGGGTGCCGGTTCGAGTCCCGGCTGCTCCTCTTCCAATCCAGCTCTCTGCTATGGCCTGGGAAAGCAGTAGAAGATGGCCCCAGTCCTTGGACCCTTGCACCCATGTGGGAGACCCAGAAGAAGCTCCTAGTTTCGGATTGGTGCAGCTCTGGCCGTTGTGGCCATCTGGGAAGTGAACCAGCGAATGGAAGACCTCTCTCTCCCTCTCTGTAATCCTGTCTTTCAAATAAAATAAATCTTTTTTTAAAAAAGTACCCATAAGTAGCTAATTATACACTTGAATTTATAAAATTAGTAGCCTATTAGATTAATAAGGAAAAAATGAAAAATCTCACAATGGCAATAAAAATAGTAAAATGTCATGGATGACAAGGCCAGTGTGTGTGGATAAGGCCCCAAGTGAGGCATGCCATGTATTTTCCTGGAAATCTCCCCTCCCCTCCCCTCCCCTCCCTTCTCCTCTCCTCTCCTCCCCACTCCTTTCTCTCTCTCTAATTTTATTTGAAAGGCAGAATTAGATGGAGAGTCAGATCTATCCATTGGTTCACTCCCCATGTGGCCTCAACAGCTGGGTCTGGGCCAGGCTGAAGCCAGGAGCTTAGAACTCCATCCAGGTCTCCCACGTGGGTACAGGGCCCAAGCCCGTGGGCCATCTTCCACTGCTTTCCCAGGTGCATCAGCAGGGAGCAGCCAGGACTCCAGCCCACACTCCTATGGGATGCTGGCTTCCTAGGTGACAGCTTTTACCCACTGTGTCACAGTGCCGGCTCCAGCTGGGAACATTCAATGCTTATTAATTTATATGCTACTTTAAAATCCCAAAGGAACATAGAATACACCTGTCAATTTTGCCTTCCTCTGGAAGGTGAGCCGGCAGACCCGCAAAGGCTGTAGACAAGGGCAGGGGCGGGTGGCGGGGCACCTGCTGGGCCAGTGTCGCAGGCCGGGGAGGACAGAGCGTGGCGTGCAGGGCCGCGCACTGGGAGTGTGTGCTGTTGAGCCCAGGGCGTTCAGGGAAGGATCAGTGTGGATTCCAGACGTGCTCTGCCTTAAAGCTGCACCGCCCAGAGGAAACCCACCTTGGGCATTTCATTTCCCCAAACACAACTTGTTTTTACAAAGCACACATGTATTTCTGTGTGTTTTTGGCTGTTCACAGGATGGGCATTTGTCCTCGGGAGCAAATGCATTTATACAATGTGCCTTCTGATGGTCGAGTGGAAGTGGCCACGAGAAGACGTGGGAGAGCCTTGATTTGTGAGGCCGGCCTTGCTGTCCGGGTTTCCTGCAGGCCTGCTGAGGGCACATGAGCCCTTGAGTAAAAACATGTTTATGGTTGGCAGAAGTAAACACTGGCCGACCCCAGCAGTAAGCAGTGTTTAAACCCAGGTGCGTGAACTCACTGTGGGAAAAACACTCAGTCCTGCTTGTCTTGAGATGCGTTTGCAATATGGTTTTGCTTTTCACATCATAATGGTCAAAGCTTCCACCCTGTTTTGTTTTGAATTGTTTTGCATCCCTAATCATTTTGATGGTAACTCAGTGCAGACAAAAACTTTGAACTTTTGGAAATTCAAATGGAATTTCAATGTCTAAGCGTACTTTTATTGCAGGGACATTGGCTGGGGTGGTGGCAGACTTGCAAGGTATCCAGGTAACACGCAGAGGGTGGGTGGAGTAATATACAACTTCCGGAACATGAGGGCTGGTGGGAAATTTCTGGCTGCCGGAGGAGCAATTAGGAACAGTCAGAGACTCCAGGATGAGGGCCGAGGGTTTTCCAGAGGAACGGGAAGGTGATGATGGGAGCTGGACGTGGACGCCCAGGAACAGCCTGCCCCGGGACGCCCTGGTGAGTGTTTGCCCTGGAAGGAGACCAAATTCCTTGGGTGCCCGGGCTGGGAGGGGACAAGCAGCGTGGGCGCCATGTCCCTTAGTGCTAGAGTTTTGCACCCAGTGGCTTGTCCGTGAGGGCGGCACCGGGAGCTCGGGGCACTGCTGGAGGCGCAGGCCAGGGAGACCGCGCTGACACGCGCTCTCACACAGGGCAGCGGCTGCGGCTGTCTCTGCACGCGCTGCTCCGAACCATTGGGGTTTGCATCCTAGAGAGAAAATGCCCTTAGCAAGGAAGGCAGAAGTCACTCCACATCCATTAGACATGTTCACATAGGGTCAGCGCCGTGGTATAGTCTGAGCCTCCGCCCGCAGCCCCGGGATCCCATATGGGTTCCTGTCTTCCCATCTGGTTCTGCTGTGGCCCAAGCGCCATCTTCCACTGCTTTCCCAGGTGTGTTAACAGGGAGCTGGATTGGAAGCAGAGCAGCGAGGACTCGACACCCACGTGGGATGCTGGTGCAACAAGCAGTGGTCGAGCCTGTTGCATCACAGAGCCGGCACCGATTTTGTGAACATTTAATGAAATTAAAAGGAATGCTTTAGTGAGGACGAGCTTGTGGGGTGGTCGCTGCCTGGTTGGTTTGACCAGCCTGGGCTGTGCGGCCACAGCGGTGGTGACACCAAGGGTTCCTTAGCACTTGCTCTGAGCACCGTCAGCGGGACAAGCTCTTACCACGTGTGCTTGCTCCATCCTCCCCAGAACTTAGTGAGCTCAGGACTGTTGGTCCCACCCGAGGGGCAGAGGACCCCAGGGCCGGGAGCTGAGGTTACTTGTCCAGGGTCACAGAGCAGAGTGCACGGTGGCCTGGGACTTGGACCCAGGCCGTGGGTACTCCAGTGCGTGTGCTTGGTCCTCGCTGCAGGCTGCCCCGGGCTTACTGCCTACAGTGTGGATTCTGGGTATTAGGAGCTTTTCCTCCCACGTTGCACGTTACTTCATTTCTTCATCGTTAAAAAGCATGGACTTGCCGGCGCCGCGGAAGGAAGACCTGTCTCTCTCTCTCACTGTCTAACTCTGCCTGTCCAAAAAAAAAAAAAAAAAGGCATGGATTTGTAAAGCCAGTGGAGGGAGGGATGGCTTCCTGGGGCTTTGGGAACTGCTTGTTCAGGTGGAGTTGCCCGGGAGTGGGGACCGGGTCCTGCCTTCCCCGTTGGTGCGTGATTCTCTGGCTCTGTGTGTTCCCCTCACTGGGACTCCGGCCTGCCAGGAACTGTTGGAGCCGATGAGCCAGAGGCTGCCCTGGGGAGTGAGCAACTTGGCATAAAGATGCCAGCGGTGCCTTATTTCACCTCCGCGGTCGCCCTCCTGCTGCTCTCTGGCCTCCTGGGTAGTCGTGCGGGCTGGCCTGCCTTTGCCAGGACGCGCGCAGGGCCTCGCTGCCCTGTAGGTTGGGCGTTGGATGTGCTGGTTTCCGTCTGTTTCACTTTAGGAACCGCAGGGTGTCCTCAAAGACATAAAAGGTGGCAGAAGCAGTCCGCGGGTCCGTGCAAGCCAGAGCAATGACGTATGTGGGAGCCTCAAGACGCCAGGACCAGCTCGCGGCCGGGGCGCAGTGTGGCCAGGTCCAGGTGCTGCAGGTAAGAGCCAGGAGCCCCTGCGGTCTGCAGAGGGCAGGAAGGGGCTGTCCCCTCGGTGAACTGCCCCCCCCCACTCCCAGCATCCTCAGCGTCTCCTCAGAAGCCCAGCTCCTCCCTTGTCTGCAGCCTGTGACCCTATATCTGGGGCCACTCCCCCCCACCCAGGCCTCTGGTGGCTGTCTTGCCATGGGACAGTGTCAAGCCCCTCACGCTGTCCTGCCCCTCCCAGACCAGGCCCAGCTTTTCCCTTCCGGCCTGGGATCGTGGGTCCTCAGGCGGAGCTGACCATGCCCTCTCTCGGGACTGCTCAAGGCACACCGGTAACTTGTGTGTGTGAGAAGAGGGAAGAGCCTTACTGGGTTTTTTCCTTCCCTGGCGCACTGAGCCCCTCCAGGTCAGTCTCAGCCACCTCTCAGACTGCCTGGGCCCAGGGGCACCTGCAGCCGGCAGCCATCGTGCCAGAACCCCGGGAATACCAATTTTGGTCTCATTGTTGCTTTTCTAGGATTTATTTATTTGAAAGGCAGAGTGACACAGATCATCTGTCTGCTGGTTGACTCCCCAAATGGCCACAACAGCCAGGTCTGGGCCAGGCCGAAGCCAGGGGCGTGGAACAGCATCCGAAGCCGTCTTCCAGTGTTCTCCCAGGCTCCCAGGCAGGGAGGTGGATCAGAAGCCGAGCAGCCGGGACTCAGACTGGCTCTCAGATGTGGGGTGCAGGTGTCGCAAACAGTGGCTGTCACAGTGCTGTCCCTGGTCTTGTGAGGGGCAGGAAGAGAGAGGTGAGCTTTGGGGAGAGAAGAGATTAGGAAAATGAGGACTCACAGCTTTGAGCTGGCCTGGTCCTTGCCACCTGTCGCTGTACTTCCCCCAGGGACAGGTTCCCCTCGTGCAGCACAGTGCAGCACAGTGCAGCACAGCTCCAGGCAGCAGAGGGCGTCCAGAGCTCCGCTCCGCTTCCGAAGAGGAGACAGGAGCGCCCAGAGGCTGTAGCCCAGGAGAGGCTGTAGCCCGGGAGAGGCAGGGGCGGATGAGCTGGGGTGGAGGGGGGAAGGCAGGCCAGCCCAGGTAGAGGCTGGGCGGGGTGCTGGGGAGACCTTAGGGGCTCATCTGCAGAGATGCGTGGGGCACAGTGTCCATTCGCAGCCGGCAAACAGTGCTCCCCAAAGATTGGGGCAGAGAAAGGGCTGGAGGATCCCTGAGGGAACAAGGATCCTGGCCGGGAGGTCAGCGTGGAGGTTCCCAAGTGTGAAAAGCTGGCATCCGTGCGGGGCAGTGGAAGGGCGGGGCTGTTTCCTGAGGCTGAGGCCAGGGAAACCGGGGCTTGAACCCCACTCGTGTCTCCTGGGGGTTAGCCTACTCGTGGGAAAGACACGGGAGCTCTCTGCGCCTTAGCGTCACTGTCGCGGGAGTGGCGCCCAGGGCTTCCACATGGGGCATCCTCGATGCGCCGTAAGCGCTGGGGACGGGGGCAGAGGCCCTGGGAGCTCTGTGTTGGGGCTGTGCGCACAGGTGGAGGACAGGGACATCCTGAGCCGTGTCCCTTTGTCCACCAGCTGACGCGGCTCTCCGGAACCCTGCCACCGACCTGCTGCCTTGTGGGTGCTCTGATGGAGCACGTTGTCTGTGTGCTCTGAGAAGGGAGGACTTGGGGTGGCACCTGCCCCCGGGAGGGGTTGGGAAACAGCCTGTCGGGCGGCAGGGGGAGGGCCAGGGGCCTGAGGCGCCAGGCCCAGCGTGGTCTGTTGAGCCTCAGGCTGGGATGAGGGTGGAAGGACATGGACCAGACAGGGGCAGGGAGCCCCCAGGTCCTGATGCTGGTTGTGTATGGATCCCTGGGCCTTCCCTGGTGCAGGTGCCGCCTCCCCAACAAAGGAGGATGTGGGCAGGTTTGGGGGAGCCTGCAGGGCAGTGTGCAGCGTTGCTGGGCTCAGCTTCCCAAACAGGTGGTTGCCTCCCCAGGGTGACCCCCCCCAAGGTGAAAGGCTCGCTGACTGCCCGCGACCCCCGGCCCTCTGCCTGCCACGCCTTCCTCACCGTGGACTTGCCCGTCTGCGCCCTGCAGGTGGGTGCCTGACAGCTCCTTGCTTTTCTTCTGAGACTGTTCAGGGCCTCCAGCTTCTAGAGGCTGGCATGACCGCGTGGGCTGGTGCCTGGGGCAGCCTCCCCGCAGGGCCCACAGGGCACAGGAAAGGTGGCGGATGACTGGACTGAGAGTAAAGCTCCCCACGGTAGCGCCTCCCTGTCACCCAGGTTTGGTATACTCTTGAACTATTTCTGTACTGAAAAACTTGAGTTCCTGTCTCCTGTGGGAAGTGGGCCCGGCAGTTTGTAACGTGCGCGAGAACAGAGCCAGACGGACTCCAGAGCTGGCTTAGCTCCGTGGTTAAGGCGGGACCAGGTGGCAGCAGGTGGTCACGGGTGGGGGTGTGGCAGGGAGCTGCCCAGGTAGCTGGCAGACTGGCTCACTGCGGTCCCTTTGCCACCTGCCGAGCTGGGGAGGGGGATGCAGAGCTGAACAGAGACGACCGTGTGTTGTGAACAGGTGCTAGAGAATGTGTGTATGGAGCATGGTTTCCTTCTTCCCATTTTCCTCAAGGAGCAAGTGTTGGAGGGGCAAGTTCCTCCTTGCGTTTGTTCAGGAACCGGCTGGGGCGGCGCTCTTGAGTGCTTCGGCATGGCAAGGGTCACCCTCAGCCAGGCACCCACCCACCTTGTCCCCCCCTGGGCTGTGGGTGTTACAGCCCTTCCTACCATGTCCCCCGGGCTCTGAGCCACGCAGCACAAGCATTAGGAAAAGCAACGCAGGAAATAGGGCAGGGTGCCGGCCGCCTAGTCCACCGCAGCTGGGCGTGCAGCGAAACCAAAGAGGTCTCTGAGCCCCAGGGTTGGGCCTTTTGCAGGGGAGAGCTATGCAGTCCTGCCGTATCTCTCCAAGAGCTGGCGGCAGGCTGTTTCCCAGCATGCACCAGTCGGTTTTGCCACGGGAGAGGGCCGAAGTGGAACTGTTGCCACGGTAGCGCCAAACTCACACACGCAGGCTGGCAGACCAGACGGGCAGCTGGTGTTGGCGGGTGCCGAAAGGGCCAACTGGGCTGTCAGTGGCCCGTGATCCCCCTCTCTCCCCCCGTGCCCAGTGTGCAGCTCCCAGTTTGGGGCTGGTCGAGTCACAACTTCTAAAGTAACTTTTTGTAGATTGTTCATTTGGGTACTGCTGTGAATAGCAACTTGACAGGAGTTTGTGTATACAACGACGTGTGTAGGGCTGTAACGGTTGTTGGGGACGATGTGTGCAGGGCACGCCCAAGTCTGCTTTTGCAAGGGAAGGTTGGTCTCGCAGTCAGATGGGCGCTGGCCTTGCACAGACTTGTTGGGTGCCCGACTGGACACAGGGGCGCTCGGAATACATTTTTTCCTTTTTTTGGCCTCGTGCCTTTTGAAGTGTATTTGTTCAGTCGCTCTGCAGGTTCTGCCTTGGTCTCCTCCACTCTCTGCCCGTTCTGTGCTTTTGTTTCCTGAATTTGGGGACTTTGGGGGCTGGGGTGGTCCTGCATGAGGGTCTCTCAGGCTGAATCCAGGCAGCCACGTGGGTGGTGCTGACATCACGTCCCCTCCCGCGTGGAATTAGCCTCCGTCTCCCAGGGAGCAGCTGGTTTAGATGGACGCCGAGGGAAGGGGTGAGTGCGGAGGGGGCGCTGAGGTTTGCTAACAGCGGCTGCTTCCGTGAACAGACCCTGAGTGATGTGTGCGCGTGCACGAGCGTGATTTCCTGGCCGTGAGGGCGCCTACGCGAGTGTATTTCCTGGAAGAAAAGACGCATACGCCAGCGCGTTCCAGGGGAGCGAGGCAGTGTGCACGGGTGTATTTCCTGGGCATGAGAGTGCACACAGAAGTGTAGATTCTGGGAGCAAGGGAGCATGTGTGAATGCCTGGGAGGTGTGTGTGGGGGGGTGCTATGTATTTCCAGGGAGCAAAAAGGTGCACGCGGTGTCTTTCTGGGCCGAGGGTGGGGGGATGGGGTGGCGTGGCGGCGGACACACAGGCGTGCGAGTGTTTGCCGAGAGCGAAGGTGCGCACGTGAATGTATTCCTGGGGGCCGGGGGATACCGCGGGAAGCCGGGAGGGTGCCATCAGACCACCCGAGACCCAGCCCAGCCTCCGAGTCCACTGCTGCTGACTTTGCCGAGCCCTCAGCCAGAGGCCGATTAAGTGAAGAAGAACAGCATCTCGTCGTCCTCGTCGTTTTCCGCCTGCTTCTGCTTCGGGGTGCCCTTGGTCTTGACCGTCGGCGGCTGGGATCGGCACAGCAGCTTTCTGCCTCTCTGCAAGGGGGAAGATGGGCTGGTGGGCTGTGCCGGCGGCATCACGGGGCCCTGAGTCTGCCCAGTGCTGACCAAGCATAGCCGGCGCAGCACCGCCCCTTTGGGGTGGTGTGTGTGTGTGTGTCTGGGAGATAGCCGGCTGCACAGTGAAGCCATTTCCTGGGCTATGGGGTTAGAGGCTCCCCTGCCGCCGCGGCAACTGCCCTTCCCCGAGACAGGCGACAGACAGCACCCGTCTCCATAGAAAGCAGCGGGCGGGCCTCGGGCATCTGTCAGGGAACATGCTCAGCTCTGGGCCTGCTCTAGGGTCTGGGCTTCCTGCTGCCAGGGCCCCCATGGCGTGGAGGCCTTGGAACTCAGCAGTCGGGGAATCCCAGTGACAGTGAACTTGGCTTGGGGTCCTGGCTGGAGTGTTGATGGAACAGCGAGACCCTGGAGGGCTGAGCTGTGGGTGGGGGCTCAGTGAGCTGAGTGCCTGCCCCTGGCAGGGATGGAGGGGCACGGCTGGGCCAGGCAGCAGCCAGGAGTGAGGGTGTAGGAGACCTGGCCCGGGTCTCAGGCTGACAGCTGGAGGAGGGCATCTTGGAAGAGACAGGGCCAGGGGGCTGGGGGCGGGAGAGGCAGTAGACGTGGCCACAGAAGACCCTGCTCCTTCCTGGCCCTCCTCTCACTCCCCCTGGGAGCCTCAGTGGCAGCGTCTGCAAAGGAAGCTGCAGGACCCCCGGCCACCCCTGCCCACCTTCTTCTTGATCTCGGCCTGGGCCCGGGCCTGGGCCCGCTGCAGACGCTCCTCCTGCAGCTGCTTCTGCAACCTCACTGTCTCCTCCCGCAGCCTGCGTGTTGGGGAGATGGCACGAAGGGCTGGAGGGGCCCCCAGAGGCTCCCCGGAAGCCCCTCTTCCTCTGCTCACCGGCTCTCAGCCCTCATCCAGCATTTGATGGCCGGCTGGCACCCACTGCCCCTGCCACGTGACTCAGCACCCACCTGCCGCTCCTCCCTCCAGCACTGCCCGCCCCGCCCCCAGCCAGCAAAGACAAAGCCCTCCCCCTTGTCCCTGGTCCTCCAGGTCCAGGTTGTGCTGGCCACATCCTCCGGCCTCTCGTCTCCCCATCACTGTCACCGTCCCTCCCTCTATTCCCGATGCTGACTTCCGTCTCCTGCCTGGCGCCAGGGGCTCCGTCTGCCTGCGAGCTCTCTGGGGGCGGGGCCGGGCACTCGCCTCAGACGCCGCTCCTTCTCCTTGGCCTTCTCCACCTGCTCGACCTTGGACTGGGGCACGCGCTCCAGGTTCTCGAGCAGCTCGTTGAGCTGGTGCTCCACGATGGCCAGCATCTGCACGGTGCTCAGGTTGGCCTCCTGCTGGCTGCCGACGCAGTGGTGGTACACATCCAGCACCTTGTGGTTCAAGCTCTCCAACAGCTTGTCCTGCACACGGATGCACGAGGGCGGCCTCCAGCGGGGCGGCGCGCCAGCCTCCCAGGGTGGGGAGCGCCGCCCACCTCACAGCGGGTGCTTGGGGGATGTGGGTTTGGGACCTGGCCAGAGCAGCTCAATGCTTTGACCTCCAGTGGGTACTCAGATCTGGACTCCCAGCCTGCACCAGGGCTCACCCTGGCTCGGCCCCTCCCCCAGCTGCCCTTGGAGAGCCCGCTGAGGCCCAGTGTCCACCTCCCTGGAGGAGCTCCCCACAGAACCGTGTCCTGTGTGGCCATGGGCAGGTCAACTCCCCTCCTGGATCTGCTGTGACATTTCGGAAGCATGGCTGCCACTGCCCCCTTTCTGTGGGCAGAAGGGCCTAGCCCAGGCCCCAGGACACAGCACGGGCCCAGCCTCGGCACTTGGTAGTGTGGGAGTGACTCAGGAAGAAAGTAGATTAAGGAGAAACGAATGAGATTCCAGAGGTGCGGTCATCATGGGAGTACACCGAGGCCTTGGCTGGCTCTCGGCCCTGCTGTCCCCTCACCATCCTGTCACCTTCCTGGGCTGGCCTAGGGGCACACCTCCTCCCCTCCCCCAGGGTGGCCTTACTGGACAAAACGTGTAAGAAAGTGAAAGAATGCAGGGAGGAGTGGGGGTGCAGCTGCTGAACTGGCACTGGGGGCTGCTGCAGGCAGCACTCCCGGGGGCTGCCGGGACCATCCCCCCCACCCCACCTACCTGCTCGTCACCCATGTACTCCCCGAAGTGGAAGACCCGGGCTTTGAGCTCCAGCTCGGCAGCCGTCTCTTCCTCCTTGATGATGGACCTGGTCAGCGTGTTGATGAGCTGCTTGAGCTGGTTGACCTCCCTGTCCCTGGAGAGGGCAGAGCACGGCTCAGGCCGCCTGCGCAGCCCCGGGCGCGTCACCACCCTCACCCCCACCCCCACCCCCACCCCTGCCAGCTGTCCTGAGGGCCAGAGGACCATGGGTGCCAAGTGTCTCGGGCCAAGATGTCAAAAATGCTGGAGGAATCAGGGGATGAGATTTAAAAGCCATACCATCAGCATTAAATTTAACACGGGGTTCACGCAGAGTGAAATTAATGTGAAGTGTACACTTGGGTAAGGAGGGTGTCTGCACAGAGTTAGGCGACCGTCGTTGTCCTGTAACATCAGGACGTTGTCACCATGCCCGTGGCGGTTGGACCTCCTCCTCCCTCCCCCTTTGCCTGATGCCACCCCTGGGTGATTGTGGTTTCTTGGGCATCTTGCACGAGTGGGAACACACAGTACACAGGCCGTGGCGACTGGCTGCTCGCACCCAGCGTGTCTCCAAGGCCCGGCCGCCCCTGCTCAGTGCGGGTCAGTTTGGTTCCTCTTCGGGCCGAATGACGGTCCGTTGTCCGGACACGTGGGCGTGTGAGGTGACGTCAACCCCTGCACCAAACACCTGCCCCAGGAATTGTTATTTTGTTTCTTTTAGCTACGCTGATGGAATTGTGTAGAGTCCTTTCGATGATAACCACAGAGATATTTACAGATAAAGTGATCGTGTGTCTGGTGGGGAGGGGAGGCAGGGGTCCCGGTGAACTGATAAATACTGAAGCCGGTGGCGGAGGCCGGGGGCCACTCTACTGCTGTCTCTGCTTGTGGATGTGTTTGTAGGCTTGCAATTTTCTTAGCACTATTGGGCTGAATTTGGAGAAGTTAGCAAAATTTTTTTAAAAAGATACCAAGATGGAGGCTCTGGGTAAATGGGGACCTGTCCCCAGAAATCCGATTTTCTCGTGACTCCTGGAAAGACCAGGCCGGACAGAGTCCTCAGACCCAGCTGTAGCAGCAAGGCCAGGAATGCAAGGAAACCAGGCCACCTCGCCCCTCCCCGAGCCAGCTCGGGAGCGTCGCGGCTCCGCACGCGCGGGACGCCTGCCTGCAGGGTGCTGGAGGGCACAGGGAGGCCTGTGTCGTGTCTGGTTCCTTTGCAGGTCCCTGCATGTTTGGTCTTGTCGTTGGCCTTGTGGTTGTGGGCTCTCTCTGCTCCCCGGCTTCGCGGAGCGTGGCCCAGGGCGAGCCCCCGGCCCTGCACTTGGGTGTTTGCAGCACAGTTAGTTCAGTTGTCATCCACTGCCTAGTGGGCTTTGCTTCCAATTCATTCTGCCCGCATCTCTGAGAATTCTTTCCACATTCCGTGTACATCCTATCCCGGGTCCTGATTCTCCCATCCCCCATCCTTTTCCTCTGAGTTCAGGCAGCTGTCCCTGGGTTATCGCCATCTCTTCTGCCAACCCGCTGGCCAGCTGTGTCCAGTCTTCGCTGTGACCTTAACCCAGAGGTCTTTCCCATGACCGCATGGGTCCCTCCAGTGGCAGGGACACACTCTGCAGGGAGGACCAAAGACATTCCTCGAGGCTCGGGATCCTCAAACTTACCCCCTCGATGAAGGAGTTTCCACTTCTGGGGACATCCGTCCCCTGTCCTTAGAGCCGGAAGTCGACGTGGACCCAGTGTTAGGGACAGGAGATGCGTTGTGCCTTCTGATGGCCTGGGTGAAACCTGGCCTGGAGGCTGATGTGGTGGCCGTGCAGTCTCATTGCCACATCCAGGTGGTGCAGGTGCCTGGCGTGGCTGCCCAAGACTTGTCTCACCCAGTGCCGTGTCCTTGCTGGCAGGAGCTCTGTGCTAGAGTTGTGGTGACCCAGAGTGGCTGGCCCGGTTCTGGTGCTCACCAGGCTGAGCCTCCTCTCCACCCAGTATCTAATTTACACACAGAAATACAGCTGGGATCTGTGCACCTTGGTTGCATCAGCATTTCCTTACAGGGCGGGTGTTAACTCTGGCGGCTGAGATGTTGGCACCCCCGCATCGCATGGTGCAGTCCCAGTTCCACTTCCGATCCCAGCTTCCCGACAGCACGCACCCTGGGAGGCAGCAGTAGTGGCTCCAGGGGTTGAGTCCCGGCCACCTGTGGGAGACCTGGGTGGAGTTCCCAGCCCCCAGCCTCAGGCTGGCCCAATCCTAGCTGTCGCTGGCATTTTGGGAGTGAACCAGTAGATAGGAGATCTCTGTGTCTCTGTCTCTCTCCCTTACAAATAACAGACACAAAGCACTTCCAACACCCCCAGAGCTTCCTCGTGCACACGGTGTGGGCTGGTGCCTCTCGCCCTCGAGACGGTGTCCCTGTCACCTGCCCCCTGATGTGCGTGCTGTGGAGCGTGAGCTGAACCCCAAGCGCTGATTCTAACTGACAGGAGGTGGGGTGGATGTCACTCTGTAATCAGGCCCCAGGAAATGGGACCTCCACCTTGCTGGTAGACACTCTGAGGAAGCCAGCAGCTGGGACAGGCAGCCAGAAACAGAGCTTCCAGCAGTCGTGTGGGTGAGCTTCTCCCGTGGAGCCTGCAGGTGACACACGAGGCACTCGGGGTGCACTGTATGGTGCCCGTTACGTGGAGGAGATAGCCGGTACAGCTGGTTCAGGAAGGTCAAGTTAGTGACCTGAGCAGAGCAGGTGGCCCTGGGGTCTGCCTTCTTCCCGTCATGTCTGAGTGGCTGTTCCCATGGCTGGCCGCGTTGATCCTTTGTTCCTGTTTACTGTGGGGCAGCCCTGTGTCCCTCAGATACCCACTTCTGGGTCCCTGGAAACAAACTGAACGTGGGATGCTGCCTGGCACGGAGCAGTCGGGGCTGCAGCGGGCCCTGGGGTTGCTCATCGTTGGCGGGCAGGTGGGAGACGGGCGTGGATGATGTGGTGGGCCATGTAGCATGCTTTCCTGCAGCCCACCCCTTCATTTCAGTCCACTCAGACCAGTCTGAGAGCTCCGCCCTCCCAAGCTGCAAGGGAAGCCACTCGTGGTGTTGAAGCTGCTGGATGAGTTGTTGCCATGGCGACAGTCTCCCACACGTAGCGTGGACAGACCACACTTTGTACACCTACTTGGGCGGTTGTTGTTGGCTGTCGGCTTTCCGACACAGCCATTCTTTCTTTTAATGGTGAACCAGGCTGTTCACTTACTGTTGCAGCTATTTATATGCTTCCATAGAGATGTTTTCCTGAGAGCAGTTTTAGGTTCAGTGCAGAACTGGGTGGAAGGTAGAGAGAGGTCCCCTCCCTGCCACGCCCTCTCCTTCCCCAGCTGCTGTCAACATCCCCCACCTCAGGGGGCCATTCCTTACAACGGGACCCTGCACTGGCACATCTGCACCGTGATCGCCCGCAGAGACAAGGCCCGTCCTGGGTATTGTCCACAGCTGTTGGTGCTCCAACAGCGGAGCACCACACACAGCGGCTTTACTGCCCCAAAACTCCCCGTGCCCCTGGCGACCGCTGATCCCCTCACCATTCCCATGGATTCGCTTTTTCCAGATGTCCTGTGGTTGGAGTTCCAGGGCACACAGCCTTTCAGACTGGCTTCCTCCACTCCGTCATATGTCTTAGCGTCGTCCGCGCCTTTGCAAGGCTTGACCGTGCGCTAGTTTTTAGCACTGAATGCTCTCCCAGTGCATGGATGTACAGCACCGTTTATCTGTCTGTCCACCTGCTGAAGAACATCTGGGCTCCTTTCAACTGTGTCGACGAGGAATAAGGCTGCTGTGAACACCCTGGGTGCAAGTGTTTGAGGGCGTGGATTTTCCGCCCATGTGGGGAAGCACCCAGGGCACAGCTGCGGGATCCTGTGGTAAGAGGATGTTGGGCTTTGTGAGCAGCCCCCACGCTGTCTTCCACGTGGCTGCCCCACTCTGCGTTCCCAGCAGAGAGCGAGCATACCTGTTCCCCACTTCCTCGCCAGCGCCCGGTGGTGCCAGTGTTCTGGGTGCTGGCCTTTCTCACAGAGGGGCAGCAGTATCTTCTTAGGGCTGTCCTTTGCACTTCTCTGATGACGTGGTGCTATGTCCTTTTCACATGCTTATTTGGCATCTATATGTGTTACCCAGTGAAGTGTCCGTTCAGGTACTTTGCTAATTTCCTATTAAGTTTAATGGTCCTTTTTAATGTATCAGATAATGTCTCCCTACATAGATCTTTTGCAAATATTCTCTTCCAGTCCATGACTTGTCTTTTCAGTCTCTCGACAGCATCTTTTATGGGGCAGAAATTTTCCATTCTAATGAAGTCTGGCTCAGCAATTTCTTTTTCTTTATTTTTTTCTTTTTTATTTTTTCACAGGCAGAGTGGACAGTGAGAGAGAGAGACAGAGAGAAAGGTCTTCCTTTGCCGTTGGTTCACCCTCCAATGGCCGCTGCGGCCGGCGCACCATGCTGATCCGAAGCCAGGAGCCAGGTGCTTCTCCTGGTCTCCCATGCGGGTGCAGGGCCCAAGCACTTGGGCCATCCTCCACTGCACTCCCTGGCCACAGCAGAGAGCTGGCCTGGAAGAGGGGCAACCAGGACAGAATCCGGCGCCCCAACCGGGACTAGAACCTGGTGTGCCAGCACCGCAAGGCAGAGGATTAGCCTAGTGAGCAGCGGCTAGGAATGATTTCTTTCACATACTGTACTAAAGAGTGATCTCCTGGGTTGTCTTCTAGCAGTGTATGTTTTTTCCTCTTGTGCTTAAGCCAGTGATTGACAGGGAGGTGTGATTTGATGAAGGGGGTGGGGTCTGTGTCCACATGCACCAAGATCTTGGATTGTCATTGTCCAGGCACCATGTGTTAAAATGCTGGTTTTGTCCCTTTTGTTGTCTTGGCTCCTTGGTCACAGATTGGCTTCCTGTTTTCCTGTGGATCTGTTGCTGTCCTATGGATCCATTTGCCTGTTCTCTCACCAATACCACACCGTCTCTGTTAGTGTAGTTTTAGTAGGTCTTGAAGTTAAGCTGTGTCAGTCTCTAGCATTATTGTTCAGTGCTGTTAGCTGTTCCATCCAGTACTGTGTTGGCTACTGTCTTCTGCCTCCCCATGCAAACTTTAGAACTGGTTTATCCATTCCCACAAGAGAACATGCTTGCGTTTTTATTGGGATTGTGTTGAATTACAGATCAGGTGAAGTGTCTTCTTGGTAATAGTGAAGCTTCCTCTCCATGAACATGGTATCTCTCTCCACTTGCTTAGTTACTTGATTTCATCAGAGTTTTGTAGTTTTCTTCATACAGATCTTGTTTGTATTTTGTTACATTTATATCTGTGTAGCTTGTTTCTTGTTACATGTGCTAATGTAAGTGGCATTGATTTTTTTTCTTTTTTTATTAGAGAGACAGAGAGAAAGGTCTTCCTTCTGTTGGTTCACCCCCAAAATGGCCGCTACAGCCAGTGCACTGTGCCAATCCAAAGCCAGGAGCCAGGTGCTTCTCCTGGTCTCCCATGCGGGTGCAGGGCCCAAGCACTTGGGCCATCCTCCACTGCCTTCCCAGGTCACAGCAGAGAGCTGGACTGGAAGAGGAGCAACCAGGACAGAACCAGTGCCCCAACTGGGACTAGAACCTAGAGTGCTGGCACCGCAGGCGGAGGATTAGCCTAGTGAGCCGTGGCGCCAGCCTGAGTTTTTAATTTCAATTTCTGCTTGTTCACAGATGGTTTGGGAAAGCAGTTGTCTTGTGTAACTTAAATTTATGTCGGCAACCTTGCCATAATTGCTTATCAGTTGCAGTGGTTGCTTGTTTCACACTGTCTTCATAGACCATCATGACATCTGGGGACAAACATAGTTTGGTTTCTCTTTTTAAAAAGATTTTTTATTTCTTTGAAAGGAAGAGTGGTAGGGAGAGATAGAGACGGATCTTCCATCCACCAATTCACTATTCCAGGGGACGGAACACCTGGGACTGGGTCAGGCTGAATGAAGCCAGGAGTCGGGAACTCCATCCAGCATTTGTGCTTCCTTCCCAGAAGTGTCACCAGGGAGCTGGATTGGAAGTGGGGCATCCAGGACTCGAACCAGCACTCAGATCCGCATGCTGCGCCACAGTGCCAGCCTTGACAGTTTTATCTCTTCTTCCCAGCCTACATGCATTTCCCCTTTCTTGTCTTGTTGCACTAGCTGGGACTCCCAGATGCCGAGTGATCTAAGAATATGCCCTTCCCTCGTTCCGCATCTCTGGGAAGTTTCTAGTTCCTTACCATTTAGAGTGGTGTTCGCTGTAGGAGGGTTTATCAAGTTGAGGAAATTCCATTCTATTTCTAGTCTGTTGGGAGGTTTTTTTTTTTTTTTTAATCATGAACAAGTGTTGGATTTTGTTGGGTGCCTTTTCTTGATGGATACAATTGTGATTTTTCTTTGTTAGCTTACTGATGTAACGTTACATTCATTGATTTTAGTACACTGGACCAGTCTTTCATCAATACCACCCAATTCTGTTACAGAATTCCTTATGTTTATTGTTGGGTTTAATCTGCTGATGAGTTATTGAATATGTCTGTGTCTGCACTGATGAGAGAGACCAGCCTGGACTCTGCCTTCCTTGTAAAGTCTCTGCGGTTGGTTTTAGGATCACGTTAGCCTCAGGGCACAAGCGAGGAAGCATTCCCTCTGCTTCTCTCTTCTGAAAGAGGTTTTTGGAGAATTGGTATTGTTTCTTCCTTGTTCCATAGAGGTCACGAGTGAACCCCTCTGGACAGGCAGCTTTCTTTTTTGGAAAGTTATTAATTGTTGATTCAGTTTCTTGAATAGATATAAGCCTATGAAGGTTGTTGATTTCCTTTCTATATATATTTAAAGGTTTTTTTCTGAGAAAGAGTGGTTGAGTTCATGGAAGTTAAATGCACATGTGCCCCTCCCCAGCTCCCCTTTGTTGGTCTCTGATGCATCCCAGCTGTGCAGGGGAACAGTCTTGCCAAGAGCTGGTGGCTCTGCACCAGCCTGGACACTGCTAGAGACGCCAGACGCATGGGGCATGCGCCTCAGGAGTGTGGCTGCCCCGTGGGACACTGAAGCTTCGCCGGCTTCCACCCCTGGGCCTTTGCACTCGTGCCCCCTCTGTCCAGAGCCCTCTTCCCCAGACACCCGCATGGCTGCCTGTCCATCCGCCCCTCGGGAAGTTTCTGGACCACAGGCCGCTTCCTCCTGCTCACCTACCTGCTGTCCCCCTGCAGGTCAGCCCCCTTTCTCACAGCCCTGATTGTCCCCCCTCCTCCCCCCCAGCACACAGCCAGCATTAGCAGGGCAAGGCTGCGGGCCTGGCTGCCAGGCCTGCTACCGCTGAATGCCGGCCTTGCCTTACCCTGTGGAGCTTAGGCCAGATCACATGGTCGGCCGGTCCATGGGGAATTGAGGGACGCATCCCTGCCCTGGACAGACTGCCTCTAGTTCCCCAGGCTGACCCTGCCTGGGGCCTGGGCGTTTGGACCTGTGTGCATGTGGGACGGGGACTGCAGGTGGTGGGGGCCACGCCTAGTGGAGGGACCCAAAAAGCCACAGGTAGGCTCCAGGTGAGTGCTGGACAGCCTCCTGCCTTCACTCGCTGCCTCTCTCCCAGGACCGTGGACACTGGGATTTCCCCCGTGGACACTGGGATTTCCCCCGGGTCCTTCCGGGGCCCTGGCCACCTTGCCACGCTGGCCACCTCCCTCCTCCCGTGGCTCTTTCTGGCTCCCGCTGGTGCGTTTTAGCCCGGGTTGCCACACAGCTGCGCCCAGAGCAGCCTGGCCCCAGCCCAGGTTCCCTGTCACGTCCTGCGGCTGTGCTTACTCCCGCCTCTTGACGCTGCCATCAGCTAAGGCGCGGATGGGGACGCGCCCCCTCCCCAGGGCCAGGCCTGCTAAGGGACAGTCAAACCGAGCTTTTCTCCAAAGTAGGAGCCGGCCCTCCCCTCCCCCCCCGCCCCCGCTGCGGACGGCGCATGCGCAGTGGCCAGCGTGGGACCTACATGCGCAACTGCGTGTTCTTCAGGCTGAGGCTCAGCTCCTCCAGGGCCTCCTCCATCTCCTGGCGGTTCTGGATCAGCGACAGGTTCTGCTCCTCCAGCTGGACAAACTCGTCCAGGAGCTGCTGCGGCTCCGTGAAGTACAGCGGCAGCTCCTGCACCCACCGAGCGAGCCGCTGCGGGGTCTGACCGGGGGCCGCGTGGAGCAGCACAGTGGGGAGGGAGCGGGGCGGGGAGGGGGGGGGCATGGGCCACGAGTGGGGCCAGGCCTGGGAGGGGGAAGGGCAGGGTGGTTCCAGAGCTGGGCCGCTGACCTCCCTGTCGCTGTCGACGTCCTCGTGGGTGGGGACGCCAAAGGTTGACCTGTGATGAGAAGGTGGGCTCAGGGCCCCGGGGCTCACGCTGGCCTGGCAGAGGTCTGAGGGCACCCACCCAGAGCGCCCCCCTCCCCCATCTCTCCTCTCCCCACAAGTTCCCAGACGGTGTCTCCTGGCCCTACAGCTGTCCAAGAGCAAGCAAGGGATGGCTTTGAGAGTCGTGCCCTCGTGGCCAGTGGGAATAAAGCTTGATTTGTCAGCCCCGCCGCCTCCACACTGCAGGTCACTATGGATGCCAGCCCCACCCCAGGGCCTTTGCACCTGCAGCCCCACCGCCGCCACCAAGGCTGTCCCCTCACCTGCCACTCCTGTACTGAGGGTCTTGGAGACCCTTCTCGCCCCACTCCCTCGCCAGATTCAGCCTTGGCGCTGCCCTTGATAGCCCCATGTATGGCCACCATGGGATACCTGAGGCCATCTTCAGCCGACCCTGGGCACTGAGAGGGTTGTGAACACAGCTCTGTGGGCTCTTAGTGCTCAGTGTGGGGCCGTGGATGGGGACTCCACCCCGCTGACTTCCAGGTTCACTCTCGGTGCCCCTGCCTGGGTTTCCAAAGGATTGTGGGTCCTGCCACCTGAAGACTGGGGTAGGGGGCGGCCTGGGAGACCCTAGGCCCTGGTATCACAGAGGGATTCCTGGACGAGAGGCTGTGGTCACAAGGAGAGCACAGGCGGAGTGCCCCACCCTGTACCCACTGGCGCCCTGTTCACAAGTGAGGGGTGCACAGCTCAGGGTGCTGGCCACCTGCTCACAATCACTTCCGGCACTTCTGGCCCACAGGCTGCCTGAGAAGCCACTGTGCAGAGCACCTGGGCCGTTGTGGACGTCACGGATGGTGGCCAGTCTTCCCAACCAGGCATCACCCCAGCACGTAACGAGGAAGGTGAACTTGGAAACTGGAGAGGGTGGGACCTTGGCCAGCCTGGCCGGCATGAGTTTGGAATATGGGAGCTTGAGTGCGTGGAGGGGTGAGCGTTCAGATGTGCAGCTCGGGGACAGGTGAGGTCTGGCAGTCACAGAACAGGGAGGGTGGAGGATGAGCAGCAGGTGCAGGTCCCACAAAGGGGAGGGCGGGCGAGGCCCTCGGGCCCCCACTTCTCTCCATCCCCACAACCACTGCCTGCATGCACAGCACATCACGCACAGAGCTTCCAGAAGGAGACACGGGAGAATGTGACCGTGACTTTGACCTTGGCAAGGACTTTTCTGGCAGGGCACAAAATGCCATCAACCGGAAAAGAAAACCTGGGTGAATGAGACCTCAATAAGATGCAGAATTCATGTCTCGCAAAAGACAACGTACAAAGAAGAAGAAGGCAAGACACAGATGGGACATCTTCGGCCTCCGCCGAGCACACAGGGCCTGTGATGACTGACAGCCAGAGCCCAGGTCTCCGCGTGGATGTGCAGGAAGATGTCACAGGAGGACTTTGCCTCTGCCACCAGGCAAGTGTCACGAGAGCCGCAGGAGGTGCCACTTCCCGCCCACGGTGACCACGTGTCCCGGTGCTGCCCGCCCCTTCTAGCGAGACACTATAAGGACGGGCCCAGAGCTGTGCAGCTCTAGTGCCAACCAACAGTCCAGGCCCACAGCCCAGCGGATTCTTGCCCTCTGGCTCCCTCTGCCGTGCCGTGACCACCGTGGGACCAGGACCAGGGACAGCCCGATGCCCAGAGCCCTGAGATCACAAGTCTCCAACGAAGCGGTCCTCAGCCCGCTTACCCCTTCACCTGCTCTTTCTCGCAGACCCCTCGCTCCAGGCTCTGCCTGCAGTGTCCCTCTCTCCCTCTGCCTGCTGGCCAGCCCTGGTGCTGTCCCGTGTGGACCCTCCTGCTCCTGGGGAACTGTGAGTAGCAAACTCTCTTTCTGTTGGTTGTCATCTCCTGGCTTTTTGGCCTCACCACACCTGGGTGGTGCCAGGGCCGGGGCTGGAGGGACACTCCCTGGTCCAAGTCCCCCTCTCCCCTCAAGCTTCCTGTAGGACCTCACCTGCTGGAGTCCAGCTTGCCAGGTGCACTTGCTGGGCTGACGCTTTTGGCCAGGATCTGCCCCAGCCTTGCCACCTGTAGAAACTTCGAGGGCTTCTTTGTGCCCTGAGCATCTGGAGGGAGCAGAGCAGAGGTGCCCATGCGCCCCAGGCCTGGGCTGCACGGCCCCTCCAGCCTAGGGCGGCCACTCACCTCGTGTCCACAGGGACAAGACCTTGCCTTTGGTGCCTGGTCCTACAGGAAGCAAAGGAGGCGCCCTCGATGCCTCGGCGGGAGCCGGGCTGCAGCCGCTCCCAGGACTCACCTGATGGCCTCCCCCAGCCTCAGGAGGAGGGGGTTCTCGGAAGGAAAGCCCCCACCCCCATGCTCTCTCTCCCCAGAGAAAGCCTGGGTTGTGACAGAGGAGGCGGCAGGGTGGCCGCCGCCCTGCACAGAGCCCAGCTGGGGCTGTGAGGGGTGGGGTGGAGGCCAGTGGCTGCCGGGAGGCCTGCTGGGCCCCTGCCAGCTGGACCCAGGGTCTCGGCTCCCTGGCACCTCTGTCCCCGGGGCAGGAAGCGTGTACCACTCTCTTTGGCGAGCTCGGCAGCCTCCTTGGCCTTTCTGATGGCCAAGTGCTTCTTCTCCTGCTCCTCCAGCCACTCCTTGGGTGACAGCTTGTAGAGGAAATCCTTGTAGGCCTTGTACTGCTGCAGGGTGTCTTCCACTTTGGAGATTTCGCTGGGCCCAGGGAGGGGTCAGGAGAGCTCAGACTCTGCCATTGCAAGGTCCCTCCACCCCCGGCTGGACCTGTCCCCTCCATCGTGGCCCACCCTGGGCAGGCTCCCGGTTCTGTAGCACAAGCACCTAGTGCAGTGTGCCGGGGGAGAAGGGTGCCCACCCCGCAGGGCCCCGGCGCCAGCCAGCGCTACTTCCAGCCTTGCAGCCATGTGACAGAGCTCACAAGTTCCTCTCCACCCCAGGGACTCTGCTGCCACTCTCTAAGCCGCACCTGCCGCCAAGTCACTGAGCCTCAGCCTCAGTCTATCCACCTGCAGAATGGACAGCTGCCCTCCAACAGGGCCTAGAGGCCCCGGGAGGTAAAGTCTTGAGGTCTGCAAGGTGCTGGTCTCCCTTTGGCTCCCCCTCCCCTGCCTGGGGAAGGCGACGTGTCTGAGATAAAGGGAGCCGGGCAAGCCAAGACCTCCAGCCTGACCTCTGACCTCACCTTTTGATATTTGTGATCTGGGTGGTGAGTTCGTGTATTTCAAGGATCTTCTCCATCTTGGTTTTGGTCTCCTTCTCAGCCCTGGGGGTGGGGACGGTGGGCTAATCACACAACACTGGGGAGGAGCAGGCACGCTGCCCTGGCCCCGGGCTGGGGACAGGAATGGGGTTTTGCAGGTGCGGCGCAGCAGGGGGCGGCTAGGGCTGGGTGGCACCTGGCCAGGAGGACGCAGCAGGGCCTGTGGGGTGGTGCTGCCGGGCCAGCCCCACCGGGGGGCCGCAGGCTCACTCATTAATGGCGTGCACGCAGCTCTGGTCATTCTCCCTGAGGAACTCGTCAAAGAGGGACTTGTCCTTCTCCAGGGACTTCTCGGCCTGTGCCAGCCTGGCCTCCTCCTTGGTGGCCACCATGTCAAGGCGCTGGATCTCCCTCTGCTTCATGTTCAGGGCGTACTGGGGGCCGGCAACGCCGAGTCACGTTGCCTGGCCGGGGCCGGTTCCCCTGCCGGCAGCCCCCGGGGTGGGGGGCCCTGGGGCAGCTGCGTCTACCTGGATGAGGGACATCTGTCGCTGCTCCATGATGTAGTTTCTGATGCTGTCAGACCGCAGCTTCTGTTCTGCAGTGGCAGATTAAGGGGACAGAGCCAGGTTCTTAGTACACCTGCTGAGGGGCCCATCAGGGGCTGAGGCCCCCGGGGCCGTGGTGGGGGCACCCCGGTCCCCAGCCCAAGAAGAGAATGCTCTGCCCAGTATGTGACATTCTCCAAGGCTGGGGTCAGGCCAGCCAGGACGTCCGCCCCATGTCTGACTAGGGCCTCTCTCTGCCCGTGGGAATGTGGCTCCCAGCTGAACTCAATACCGAGAGAGAGAGCCAGGACATGACCAGGCATGGGAGAAAAAATGGCTGTCAGGATCTCCGCTCGGGGCACCCCGAGCCCCGAGTGTCCAGGGCGAGAAGCGCCAGAGTCCACACGGCCAGGCTTTATGGCAGGCCGGAGTCGTGGAGGTCTGGACAATCCTCCTGAGTTAAGCAGGGCCCTGGCCTGGCCCCTCTGGGCGACCTTGGAGACGTCCCTGCCCCCGAAGGAGTCCCAGCTCCTGGCTGGCGGTCAAGGTTGGGACAGTAAGGAATCTCCTGGCCCAAACCCGCTAGGCCCGGCCTCCCCTAGCCAGACCCCACCTGGGGATGGAGGGCAGAGGCGGAAAACAGACAGATGCGGGGCTGGACACGCAGAAATCCCCACAGCCACAGGCTTCTGCCAGACTAAGGCCCCAGGTGTCCGACTCGGAGCCTCTCGTGTTTGCCATCCCACCGAGTCCACGCCCCGGCTGCTACTTTCAGCCTCGTGATGGGAGGAGCTTAACACACACTCGGTGCTGAGATGAGGCTGCCGGCCCCCACGCACGTTCAGCGTGAGGACACACTTCAGCCCCGCCGGCCACGAGGCCTGCGCCGTGACCAGCCGGGAGAGGGTCAGGAACTTGGCCGTGACCATGAAGCTCTCGAGTGCTGGAGCCAGGGCGTGGCTGAGGTCCAGAGTGGCGCTGTGTTCACCACCAAGGTAACCTGGCTCCGTCTGCTGCGGTGTGGCCCGCACGCGGACGCACCCTGGGGGTCCCCGGCTGTCTGGGACTGGCGGCACGAGGGGCGGCACCTTTGGTCACGGCGAGCTTCCAGGCCAAGCTGGGCAGGGCACGCAGCTCCTCCACCTTCTCGTGCAGCTCCTGCTCCTCGGCCTTGTCCTCCAGCTGCAGCTCCCGCCGCATGTGGCTGTGCTTGGCCGACATCATGGACGAGTAGGTCATCTTCTGGTGCACTTGCATCACCTTCTTCTGTTGCCGCTCCTGGGGGCAGAGGCGGGGTGGGGGCGACGCCGCAGCCCCCACCCCACCCCACCCCTGTGGCTCCTGGGGCCTGGTGTCGCCCCGCCCCCTGCATCCCTCCAGGATCGTGTGTGGCTGCAGGGACCTGTGCACACAGACACGGGGGCCAGGCCGGCCCATGACGTGTAGGAGTCTCCTGAGAACGGAGGTCCAGGCAGGATCCTGGTTGTGCACAGATGAGCACTGCAGGGGCGTGCTCAGGCCGAGGTGGTCTGTCCTTGGATCTGAAGCCCCATTTAACAGAGTGACAAACTGAGGCTCGGGAAGTCCAGAGTTGGGCCCGCAGGAAGGCTGCTGTGGTCTGACCTCCCCTCCGTCTCTCTGTCCTGCACCTGCTCTGCTGCACCCCCCATGGGGTCCCATCACAGCCCAGCCCCTCCCCTCCCAGGAGATCCCTGGCTGTCCTAGGAAGTGCTCCCGGTGTGGCCAGGGCTGGATGTGCCTGTGCTGGCCCAGGCTATGCTGGGGCGTGAGGTGTGGGCTGTCCTGACCTCTGGTGCGTGGCACTCGGGGTGGGGCGGGGCGGGGCGTGAGAGGTAGGGTGCTGGGGTGCGCATGAGGCCGAGCAAGTGTCAGGGCCCCAGCACTTCGAGGCACTGCTGCAGGCACGTGGGTGCATCTCTGTGTGCTTCTGGCCCCCAGGGGTCCAGTGAGAGCGGGCCACTGATGCCCAGAGCCATCAGAGGGGAGGGAAAGGGCCTGCGAGGTCTTGGGTGGGCCTGGAAGGCGAGGAGCCTGTCAGGAGTGGGTGGCGTCTCACTCAAGGGACAGTGGAAGTGGCCACAACAGCCCACTGAGCAGGCTCAGGCCCAGAAGTGGTGAAGGGGCTGGGTATGATGGGTGGGACAGGCCAGAGGTGTGAGAGCCATGCAGAGCTTCTGGTGGGCGCTGGTGAGCCACCGACTATCGTGGAGTGAGAGTGTGCTCTTCTGGGCAGGGAGACGGGGTCACTGGGGACAGGGAAGCATCGCCAAGGGGCCGGCCTCTGCCCCAGGTACTTACGAAGAAAGCTCTTTTCCGCTCCTGCTCTCTTAGCAAGAAGAAATCCACATCTTCTGGGATGTGGAAAGGATTGGCTGAACGGCTGGGAGCGTTCTCAAGATCTGGGGAGGGAGATGCCTCCTTGAGCGGGGAGCCAGCTCTTGCAGGCGGGGGTCAGAACTCTGGGGTCCTGGTGCCATCCCAGCCCAGCACGTGACAGCAGGAGTGGTGTGACCGCTCCTGGATCCAGCTGTGCCTGAAGTCCACTCCTGGAGTGGCAAACTCACCTCTGTGGTTTAACTTAGTTCGCGATGGGCTTCTGTCCCTGGCATCTGAAAGAGACCTCGTGAACATAGCCCCTGTGACTCCAGCCACTGCCCCCTGCCCTCTGTCTCCCAGTCTCAGGCCTGGTCTCTGTGGGATGGACTGGTGGCCGGGAGCTGCTGGAGCCCAGCTGAGGTGCTTGCAGTACCCCTGGCTGAGGGCTGGGGGAGCCCAAGGCTCTCTGGGAACTCCTGGGGTTAGGCTGGGCTGGAGCGTGGGCCACGGCTAAGTGAGTGAGGCCAGGGCATTCAGGCAGGCAGGGATCCGCCAGGGAGCCAGGCGCAGGGGCGGGGTTCGCACGGGTCTGCTTTGCAGAGTGGATGCTGTCCTGCTCTTAACCTCCACTGCTCTGCACCCCACGCTGACTTGAGAACCTGGGGCAGGTGCCAGGAGAGTGGCAGGAAGTCTGTCTGTGCATCTCGGGGGGCCAGGGAGTCAGGCGGAGAGCGTGACCTGGACACGTGCCCCACCCAGCTCCGGGAAAGTGCTAGAAAATGCTGGCATCATGGAACCTGGGAGGGAGGCCGGGACGGGGTAGGGGAGGTGCAGGCCGCACGGCTGCAGGGGTAGTGGGTGGGGGTGGGGGTCCTGAGGGCTCCACGCCGCTGGAGGCACAGGTGGGCACAGGCGCCCTCCCTGTCCCCAGCCCCCAGGACAGAGGCATTGTCCCAAGCGCAGAACAGGAGAGCTGGGGCTTGGGTGCGTCTCTGTGTCCCCACGCTGGCCGCCAGCCCACAGGGTCGTGGACCCCACAGCTCCACTGCAGAAATGGGGGCTTTCATTTTCATAACCGCCCTGTGAGGTGGGAGAGGTCGTTCCCATTTTTCCCAGTGGGGAAACTGAGGCAGGGAGGGGCCAGACATGCGCTCAAGGCCCCATAGCCGAAGAAGCTGAGGGAGGCCGGCCTCGGAGAGCAGAGGTGGGGACGGTCAGCGGGAAGCTGTAGATGGGGCTGTGTCAGCCACGGCGGCCAGTGCTGGACACCGGATCGTGACACCGATCGTTCCAGAAGGGCACAGCTGATTGGACAATTACAAGCCAATCCGCGGAATGCGCCTCATTAACAGAAAGGAGAACAGGGGACAGAGAACATGAGTGGGGGTCCTAGCAGGTGCAGTGAAACTGCAATGAACCCCAGAACACCTCTGGGTGCAGGGGAAGGCTGCCGGTAGCACCCACCTACTCCCCAAACCCGGGAGCAGGTTCCCTTGTCTGGTGACGGGGACTCTGTGGGTGTGGCCAAGGACTGTGGGCCCGGGACAGTGTCTCTGGCCACCTGGTGGCCCAGGGGGTACCACAGGTCCCTGTGGAAGGAAGGTACGCGGCCCACAGCAAAGAGCTGGCAGCCATGTGCGGTGCACAGGAGGGAGAGGCAAGGAGACAGGTGCTCCCCTGGGGCCTTGGCCGGGGAGCTCCACGAGCCCTGGGCAGCCCCTTGGCCCTGACACCTGCTGGGGGCTTGCGGATTGTGTGCGCTCCCTGGAAAACTTTATCCTGCCACAAACATTAAACGCACAATTGCCAGTCATGCCTGGCTGCACACCCAGTGACAACGAGTGCTTACGGCCCTAGAGGGACCCGCAGGAGGGTGTTCACAGCAGTGACCAGGCGGGGAGCAGATGTCTAGGGAGACGGGAGTGTCCTAGATCCCCCAGGGCTGGAGGCTGCACAGCTGCAGATGTCCGTGAGACCTAGCAAACTGTGAACTTGAGACCCGTCGGCATCACCAGCGGGGAGCAGAGGGACCCACACCCAGAACGCACTGGAGACACAGCTGTCCCCTGCCCCTTCGTGGGGACCAGCCTCCCGCGGGGAGAGGCAGCCAGACAGATGTGACAATGGGCGGGTTCAGGGTCAGGTGTGACGACGGGTGTGTTAGAATTTTCATGATTCGGGAGAGGAGGCAGGGGCTGGGGTGAGGCGCGGGAGCGTGGGCTGGCCGCCCAGGCACAGAGCCACACTGCAGGAGGCTGAAGCCCAGGGTCTGACGGCCTTGCCGCTCGGCTTCCTGTTGGGTGGCAGCAGTGTGCCCACTGTGAGGACTCAGGGCCACGTGACAGGTGTCAGTCAGTGGTGGATGGGCAGCAGTTGCTATCGGGGGCCTCTGGGAAGAATCCTTTCCCCATGAGCATTGGCTGGTAACTAGCTGGGCCTTTCCCTTTGCCCCTTCTCCATGCCTGGAATCATATGTGATTACGCTGGAACTGCAGCAGCCATTTTGTGACTGTGGTTGAAAACTCTTAAGTCCTGGGGCCGGTGCTGTGGCACAGCAGATAAACTTGCCACCTACAACGCCAGCATCCCCTATGGTCGCTGGTTCGGGTCCTAGCTGCTCCACTTCCTTTCCAGCTCCCTGCTGATGCGCCTGAATGCCCAAGTACTTGGGGCCCTGCCACCAACACAGGACACCAGGAAGAAGCTCCTGGCTTCAGCCTGGCCCAGCCCCGCCCGGAGGGAGGCTCCAGTCCTACCTTGCTCTGCTCCCACCATTTCCGGTCTCTGACCCAACTCCTGCTGGGACAGGAGCCTTTTCCCCTGCCCCGAGCACTAAGGGCTGGGGCAGGGGGCTTCTGGGGACACGGGGTGGGGGTGGGGGTGGGGGTTCGCCTCCTACCAACTGGACTCCAGGCTCCCAGCTGGAAGGTTACCCTTTCTTTCTTTGTGCGCCTCTTTCTCCGCGGCTGGGGAGGAACTGGTGCTCCTGGGCCCCAGGCCGTGCCCTGCGGAGACACAAAGTGAAAGCCGCAGCCATCATCGCCATGCAGGGGGCAGGGAGGCTCCAGCCCCAGTGTCCTGTGTGCCGGGCAGGCCGCGTGGCCTCTCTGGGCCTCCGTCCCCACACCTGGGCTCATCCTCGCGACTTCGCCAGGCAGCTGCAAGCACTGGGCACCCACCCGGCCGTGCAGCAGCGCGGGTGCCTGGCACTCGGGTCCCGAGTGCCGTCCCTTTTGTATCTCACACTGCCTGTGCACAGGGCCATTTTACAGATGGACACACTGAGGTTCAGGGAAGCCAAGGGCCCCGAGCCCTCTGACTCCTGGTCAGACGGGAGCCTTCACTGTCAGGAGCTTGAATGGGGGACTCAGTACCCCCCCCCCCTTTCACAGAGCACCCTCCCCATTATTCTGCGAGACAGGGCTTCGCCATGCCTGGCCCTTGTGTCCAGCCCGGGAATCCTGAGAGTGCTGGTTGGGAGGCCAGAGCCCCGCTGCCTCCCACCCCTGGGTGTCTCTGGCACCTCCTGCCTTTAGGTGACATGTTCTATGGACCCCCACTGCCTTGTTCTCTTTAACAGATGTTCATGGGGGAGGAGGAAGGGGGACAACACGTCCTCTGCCCTGACCTGGGAATCCTCTGTGGGTCTGATGTCCCAGGCCCCGCCCCGGAGGCAGGACCATGGGTCAGTGGAGAGGGGCGAGGCAGGGCCTGTGCAAAAGAGGGAAGGGCCGGGGGGGGCGGGGGGGGGACAGGCAAGAACGTCAGGGCCTGGGGTGGAAACTCGCATGCCCCTGGAGGATGGCAGGTGTGTGGAGGGAGAGGCAGTACGGAGTCGTGCGGCCTGCGGGGAGCTCTGGACCTCAGGCTGCAAACTCTGTGTGGCAAATATCCCAACTATCACAGGTTTAAGGCACGGATCTGACGTCTAGGGGGTGGGGCCTCGTTACCCAGCAGGCTTTGCGTACCCAGCTACAGGCATTCCATGCACCTGTTTCAAGACCCTGTGCTTTTCACTCAAAATGCATCTGCTCAGATGGTACAGTGGGGACAGCCGGGGTGGGATGAACTGGTCGCAACAGGATCGGTGCCGTCTGATCCACCTGCGGTCCTCAGAGGAGTGGGTTCTCGGGATCAGGAAGTGGAGCTGCAGGTGGCAGGGCTCCCAGGGGGGTGGGGATGGTGTCTCACGGGGACACAGTTTCGGTTTGGGAAGATGACAGCTCTGGTGACGGCTGCACAAGGCTGTGAGTGTGCTGAGAGCCACGGGAGCGTACGCTTGACAGTGGTAAGACGGGCGGTTTGACGTCAGGGGGCAGGCGTTTGCCATGGTGGTTACTCCGCCCGTATCCCAGGCTGGAGCTCCTGGGTTCGAGTCCTGACTCTGCTCCTGATCCGAGCTTCCTGCCAGGGAGCGCCCATCAGCAGGTGCTGTGGCTCAAGTCCGTGGGTCTCTGCCATCCATGTGGGAGACCTGGATGAATTCCTGCATCCTGGCCTCAGGAAGGGGGAGCTGCGGGCACTTGGGGAGTGAGCCGGTGGATGGCCGGCCGGTCGGTCGGTCGTCTGTCTGCGAAGTCTGCCTGCGCCAAGTGTTGCTCCTTTCAGTGAGGTCATCCCTTGGTGAATCTGGGACTTTTCAGTCTTACTCAATTTCTACACTATTTGTAATGGTTACTTTCCTTTAAAAAAAAATTGTTCTATTTAATTGAAAGGCAGAGTTACAGAGAGAGGTCTTCCATTCACTGGTTCACTCCCTAACTGGCCACAATGGCCAGAGCAGTGTTGACCCAAAGCCAGGAGCCAGGAGCCTCTTCCAGGTCTCCCACGTGGGTGCCGGGGCCCAAGGACTTGGGCCACCTTCTACTGCTTTCCCAGGCACATTAGCAGGGAGCTGGATCAGAAGTGGAGCAGTCGGGACTTGAACCAGCACCCATATGGGATGCTGGCACTGCAGGTGGTGGCTTAACCCGCTGCGCCACAATGGTGGCCTCTGCTTTTGACTTTCTTATTTTCCTACAGGGAAGTTTAACTCTAGTGAACAACTTGCAGGTTTTAGGTTGTGCTTAGGAAGGCATTCTTCACCTAAAGCTGAAATGCATTTGAAATGAAAGGAAAAAATCCTGGATTTTCTTGTAGTATTTCAACAAAATTTAGTTTGACGGATTGATTTGAAAGGCAGGTGTGAGAGGGACGACGGTGGCAGGGACTCCTGGGAACTGTGGGTCTGTCTCCTGGCTGGCCGGCCTCACTGCCCAGGGACAACATTAGCACCTGCATTGGAACACGGCAGGAGCCGCACCTGTCTCGTCTGCCCCCACCCCGGTCCCCCCAGGACCTGGGTCAGAAGCTTCCTCCATGCACTCGTCCCGGGGGACCTGAGTGCAGCTTCCGGCCGTGGGGCTGGAGAGGATGGGCGGGGATGGGTACTCACTCCGCGTCCACCTGGCCGAACCCGCTGGCGCCTTCTCGGGCTCAGGCATCGTTGGGGATGGTGTCCTGGGAGACAGAGTGTATCTGCCTTCTTGGCGTCTGCTTCCTGGACAGGGAACAGACAGAGATGTTTCCATCACTGGTGCAGCCCAGGAAACCTCATGGAGGAGGTGGCCAGAGGGCAGTGACAGGGTGGGGTGGGGGGCTGCTTGGTAGAGCCGGAAAGGAGCAGCTCCTGGGGCGGGCGTGGCTGGGGCAATGGGCGTTTGGGGGGAGAGGGGATGGAGTGACGCCAGGCCCGTGGGGTGCAGGGTCTTGTTGGAAGAGCAATGCGGAGGCTTAAGTGGGGTGGAAAATACGAGTCATGAGCAAACAAAGCACAGATTTCGACCCTGCCTGCACCAAAGCCGTCTCTTCTCATTCCACCTCCCATGTGCTTTCTGAAGCGCCCCTGTGCAGTGTGTCACGGATCCTGAGAGTCGTGGGTTCGCCCCTCTGCGCGCGGCTGAGGGAGGTCTGGAACTCTGTGGGCTGGCTGGAGCGGGAACGTGGGCATCACCACCAGGCGCATGCGTCATGTGCAGGATGCGTGGCAGGGCCTGTGCAGAACCCGCGGGGACCCCACCCTAATTCCAGGGCGCAGTACCACCCGGACCAAAGGGATCCAGGAGAACAGGACCAGGTGTGCAAACGAGGTCTGGGGATACTTCAACCAGCCGCCGCTGTCACTTAAAAAAAAGTTGCCCAGAGAGAGAGAGACTAAGATTCATCCACTGACTCACTCCCCCAGTGCCCACGATGGTGGGGGCTGGGCCAGGCAGAAGCTGGGCACCTGGAACTCATTCTGGGTCTCCCTTGTGCGTGGCAGGGAGCCAGCTACTGAGCCATGACCACTGCCCCCCCCCCCCAGGATGCGCATTAGGGGGAAGCTGGAATCGGGAATGGAGTCAGGACTCGAACCGGGGCTCTCCGATGTGGCATGTGGGCATCCAAGTGGCATCTGAACCTTCCCTCCGTCCCCCACCCTGGTGAGACACCCACCACTTTCCGTGTTGCTGCTAGCAGCCTTCCTAACAGGTGTGAGGTGGTATCTTGCATCGTGTAGTTTGCATTTCCCTAGTGACTCGTGGGATTGAGCATGTTAAAATGTGCTTGTGGCCACTTGTTTGTCTTCTTTGCAGAAACACCTGTTCACATGCTTCGCCCACTTCTAAATTGCTTGCTTCTTGCTGTGGTTGTTTTAGGAGTTTTAAAAACATACTCAGGGCAGAGGGCCAAGCTGTGGTGCAGCAGGTTAAAGTCCCAGCCTGCAGTGCCAGCATCCCATATGGGCAGCAGTTTGAGTCCCAGCTGTTCCACTTTTGGTCCAGCTCCCTGCTAATGTACCTGGGAAAGCAGTAGAAGATGGCCCAAGGGCTTGGGCCCCTGCCACCTGGTTTTGGATCGGCTCAGCTCCAGCCATTGTGGCCATTTGGGGCATAGAAGATACCTCTCTCTCTCTATCTCTCTCTCTAATAAATAAAAAATAAACCTAAAAAAAAAAAAAAAAGATACTCTGGGGCCGGTGTCAGGTGTAGCATAGCGGTTAAAGCCGCCACCTGCAACACCAGCATCCCATGCGGGTGCAGGCTGTGTCCCTGCTGCTCCACTTCCAGTCCAGCTCCCTGCTAACTGCCTGGGAAAAGCAGTGGAAAATGGCCCAGTGCCACCCATTAGGGTGGCCTGAATGAAGCTCCTAGCTTCAGCCTGGCCCAGCCCTGGCTGTTGCTGCCATGTGGGGAGGGAACCAGCAGATGGAAGATCTCTCTTTCTCTGTCTCTCCCTCTCTCCCTGTAACTCTGACTTTCAAATAAATAAATAGTTTAAAAGTATACTCTGGATATTAATTCCCTGTCAGAGATTTCTAAAATGAAAAATACATCTGGCTCTCCAAAGGCGGAGGGGACAGGGAGGAGAGCCCTGCACAGATACGGCCAGGGGGTCACTTCAGCCGGCAGCCAGTGGGGTTGAACCAAGGAGCAGCCCCTGTGCCAGCCCCACCACTGCCAAGTGCACGGTCAGCAAACACACAACCCTGGTTTTTGAAGGACAAGGTTCTTATTGCCCAACCGGGCACCAAGCAGGCTGTACCCAGAGTGCTTGACCACCCTGTTTGGCTGCCTGCTGCCTGTTGCCAGCCTGGGAGCCGACCCAGGGGATGCTGACAACGCCCTGCAATTAACCAGCTCCTCCCTCAGGCCCCACCCTGGGAGCTGCACCTGCCCGCGCCTCCTGCCATGGCCGTTTTGCGGGAGGGAGGGGTTCCTGGGTGCTGCTACTCTGCCTCTTCTGTGACATCACACCTCAGTTCCAGGATACTCGGTTCTTTCGGATGCTAACGCACAGGACCACTGGCTTCATTCGGTCTGGACTGTCCGTTTCTGGTGTCCGCTCCTGACTTTTGCTGCGTTGGCCTTGTTGCCCGCAGCACTGCTGAATTCATGCGCAGCTCTGGGAGGTTTCCCGTAGATGCTTTGTCTACACCCAGGACGGTGTCGTGTTTGGATAGGGAGCTGTCCTTCCTGCTTTTCAGTTTGTTTACTCTCCTTGCCTAACCGCTTTGGCTAACGTGGTTAACAACCTGCTGAACATCAGTGCCTGGTTCCTCACCTTAGGGGGGAGCTCTCTGGCTGACACATTTTTATTAAGGGCCTGTTTTAGTCCAGGCTCTGGAGAGAGAGTGACACACAGGACAGAGGGAGGAGGAACGGTTAGGCAGGGCAGATGGCGGAAGGAGCTGAGGACGAAAAGAAATGAGGGGAGTTGCTGCAGGTTTTAAGCAGGATTTAAACCGGCAGTGGGAGGGGGGAGCCACAGAGGACTCTAGGGGAAGCGCATTCCCGGCAGTGAGAACAGCAGTGCCAGGACACCGAGAGGGAGTGTGCCTGGCGGGTCCGAGGAGCTGGAGGAATGGAGCTCTTCATGGTGACTTCCCCCAGACTCTCAGAGGGCAGGCGCTGTCTCCTGTCCCGTGTGCCTCTGCAGCCTGGCACAGAGTAGGTGCTCAATGTGTACTGGTGACACAGCCATGGTCCCAGAGTGCCCGCTGGGCTGGGCTGTGGATGGTTCAGCTTTGCTTCTCCAAAATGAAGATTCGATCATTGGCCAGCGCCAAGGCTCACTAGGCTAATCCTCCACCTGCGGCGCCGGCACCCCGGGTTCTAGTTCCGGTTGGGGCACAGATTCTGTCCCGGTTACTCTTCCAGTCTAGCTCTCTGCTGTGGCCCAGGAAGGCAGTGGAGGATGGCCCAAGTGTTTGGGCCTTGCACCTGCACAGGAGACCAGGAGAAGCACCTGGCTCCTGGCTTTGGATCGGTGCAGCGCACTGGCCATAGTGGCCATTTGAGGGGTGAACCAGCAGAAGGAAGACCTTTCTCTCTCTCTCTCTAACTCTGCCTGTCAAAAAATAATAGTAAAAAAAAATTCGATCACATAAACCCACATTTACCCAAAATGCCAGGCCATGGCCAGAAAAGGCAGGGGCGGGGCCTGAGTAAATCAGAGTGTGTAAGGATTCTCTCTGGACCCCAGGGCCTTGCCTGAGGCTCCCAGCACCAGGAGTGCAGAGCTGTGAGGCAGCAGGTGGCTCCCTCTTCTGCCTGCCTGGCTTGGCTTTGCTCACAAATGCTCAGGCCCTGAATCCATCCAGTGCCCCGCATACGGTGCCTTCAGCTAGGCACTCCACAGGGGCAGTCAGCATCGATGATAAATCCTCCCGCCCTGACAGCGGCTCCTCACGTTGTTTCGTGGCTGTGTGTTTACGTCACTCTGCCATCAGCAGACGTGGCAAAGCTCACTTTTTAACTAACCCTGTGTCAGCGTTTATTCATTTTATAGTCTCCCCTGGAGCACGGCGAGCGAGTGTGTACAAGTGTAACACAGAACTGCTGTAGGGAGCACACTGGCGGGGGCAGGTGGCGCTGGCCACTGGGTGTGCGGGGACAGGGTGGACGTAGGCTGCCGAGAAGGCGCTGGGCCTCTCCATTTTGAACCCTGGGATTCTTTGCCTACTAAAAAACAAATGGAAATTCTGTAGCTAAAAAGGAACTGAGGGCATACCGATGGCATTGCCCATTTTGTCCGGCTCAGGGCCACCCGTCTCGGCATCCGGCCACACACACGTGATTCCCCCTGGGGAAGGGGGGTGGGTCTAGTGGTAGCTAGCCACTTCCTCGCCACCCAGCCCCATGGCAGCGGGAGGGGGAGAGCCAGGAGAGGCCCCCTCCACCGTGCACCCTCGCCACAGCTGCCCCAGGCTGAGTGTGCACCCCCAAGCCCCAATCCCAGCACCTCAGAGCGAGACTTGTTTGGAAATACTGTTGTAGCAATGTTGTCAGTTATGCGGGGGTCATCCCCCCTCCCCCACAGGACTGGCAGCCTCCTGGAAGGGGACACGTGGACGCAGGCACACAGAATCCCACGAGGGTCTGATTCAGAGATCGGGATCCACGCTCTGGGAATGCCACAGAGTGCCAGGGCGGGATCCGCCCTCCCCGCCTGCAGGAACCAGTGCTGCCCCCACCTGGCTCTGGGAGGCGGCCTGGCTCAGAACCACCTGGACTCTGCAGCCCCTCTGCACCTGCACCGTCCGGGCTCCCCACCGCAGAGCCCCCTCCCCACCCGGTACTCACTGTCATCCGTCTTGCTGTCAGGGGTCACAATGAGCAGTTTCTTGGACATCCTGGCTGAAGCCAACGCAAAGCTGCGCCTCCCTCGGCTGAAGGAGCCCCTCACCTGGGGAGTGAAGGGTGCATGAGTGCTGTGGTCCCCAGGCCCCCGCCGGGCCCCTGGGCATCTGACAACAGCAGGCATTTGCTGGGAGTGCATCACCGGGCGGACACCTGCCCCCTGCCTGTGTCCACTGCCCCTCACTGGTTCCAGCTGCTTCACCTTTCTGTTGGTTGAACACAGCAAGCCTGGTCTGCCTCTCCCGCGCCCGCTGGGGCTGGAGTTCTGGTTCCTCTCCCTCCATCCCGTTCTGGTGTGGCCCCTTCAAGGTGGTCGCCTGCACCCCGGCCCCCGACGGCCCTCGCCGGATTTCCTTTGCAATGACCACTCTGATCAGCTCTTGCGAAATAATCAGTTTATTGTCTGTTTCCCCCTGAGCCCTCGGCGCCATGAGAACCAGAGGTCCATGTTCCTGGAACCCCTTAACTAGGCATTAGGCAGAGTTTCATTTCTGCAGAGACCTGGCGAGTGCTCCCCGCTCCCGCTTCCCGGGGCTGGGGCTTCCTGGATTTCAAATGCTCCCGCCATTTCCCGTCGCGTTCCGTGACTGCCCGTGCAGAGGGGCGCGGGGGCCGGCTGAGCACAGGTGCGGCGCGTCTGACGCCCAGCTCGGCCGTGTCCCCGGGTGGGAGGCCTCAGCCCCCCCACCCCCGGGTGCGAGGACAGAGGGGCGGGGCGTGCACAGGGGAGTGACAAGGCAGGGGCAGCGGCAGCAAACTAGCAGGGCGGCCTTGCCACGGGGCACCACGAGGGCCCGCCCCCAGGCTTCGTCCGGGCTCCGCGCGCCCAGGGCCCCCGCCCTGCGCCCTGCCCCCCACCCCCGGCCCCGCGACACCCACCGGAGGGCTCCGAAGCCTCCTCGCCGCCGCAGTTCTCTGCGCTGAGCGCGGGGCTCGGCGTGGACAGCGTCGCCCGGGCAACCGTCCGGGGCGGCTGTGACGTCACAAAGCCCGGGCCCTCCGCTTGTCTTCACTTGCTTGGTCCGGGGTGCAGCGGGGGCCGGCGCAGGCGGAGCAAAACAGACCAAGCTCTCCCAAGGGGCGGGTCTCGGGACGCGGAGCCCGGACGCGTAGCATCAGAAGTGCCGGGAGTTCGTTAGAAAAGCAAGTTTTCAGCTCCTCCCCTAGAATCGTGAACTCTGCCGGCCGCGTGAGATGCACCGGGACCCGCAGCGAGAGCGGCCGAGGGCGTCCCGTTCCCGGGCTCCTGCAGCCTCGGGGCGTGTGGCTCCCCAGCTCGCCGCCCTGGAGCAGTCTACAGTCCAGTGATGCAGCCTGGGCGGAGTGAGAAGGACCAGGTCCGCCGTGGGGGCCGCGGGGGCAGGACAGCGTCCACGCGGCAGGGGCCGCTCTGGGCTTTGTGCAGGGCAGAGGGCGGTCTCCTCGTGTTGAGCCACCTCATTCGGGTGTGCACATGACTAGGCATGGGTGTCATGTGTGTGCGCACACACGCATGTGAGGGTGTGGATTTGTAACAACAGCAAGAATTGAACAGCTGGACCAGAGAGGTGGGCCCCTTTACGCTTGGACAGAGGCTCCTTCGCAGCTGTTCTAAGCCCTGGGTGACCCGGCCGCCTGTCTGCCTCCAAGCCGGGTGAGGAGCAGAGGAGGAAGCTGCCCTTGATGCTGGGTCTCTGCAGCCCACGAGAGGCACTGTGTGCACTGTTCTCCACAGACGGGCTTAGGGCCCCCCGTGGGTCTCCCTGTGAGCCCTGGGCATGCTTCCTAGGCGTGGGAACTCCACGACCACCCGAGCGGTGGGTTCTGCGATTCTCCCCATGCTTCCACCAGGAGCCAGCAAGGACCCCGAGCTGGGGCTGACAGGTGGGCAGCAGAGTCTGTCTCTGCCCCTGCCTAGACACACGGTGCTGTCACCAGGGATTGACAGCTGTCCCAGCCAATGGTGCATGAGTGTGGGAAAATCCCGAGAAGTCTGAAGGTGAACTTGACAGTAAAGACAAGTTCTTGGGTGTGTTTGTGTGTTCCAGTCTTTATTTTGATGCTCAGTTGTATAGAAGGTTAGAAACACAACCATTAGGGGCTGGTGTGGTGGCACAGCGGGTGAACCCTGCCGCCTGCAATGCTGGCATCCCATGTCCGAGTGCTGGGCCGAATCCTGACTGCTCTGCCTCCAAATCAGCTTCCTGCTAAAGTGCCTGGGAAAGCAGTGGAGGAAGCACCCCTGCCACCATGTGGGAGACTCGGATGAAGCTCTGGGCTCCTGGCTCAGCCTCAGCCATTGCAGCTATTTGGGGAGTGAACCAACAAATGGAAGATATTCTTTCTCTCTGTCTCTCTCCCTTTCAAGTAAATGAAGTAAATTTTTTTAAGTTTTTTATAAAAAAATCTAGAAAATATATGATATGGAAATGTGAATCTTAGCCCAAGAACTCTAAGTGAAACATCATTTGCTGATGAAAGCCTATTGGTTTTTTTTTAAAGGATTATTTATTTGAAAGGCAGAGTGACAGCGAGAGGGAGAAACAGAAGAGGAGGGAAGGAGGGAGGGAGGGAGGGAGGGAGGGAGAGAGAGGGAGAAAGAGAGAGAGAGAGAGAGAGAGAGAGAGAGAACCTTCCATTGGCTGGTTCACTCCCCAAGTGGCTGGAGTCAGGAGCCAGGGGGCTTCATCAGGGCCTCCCATGTGGGTAGCAGGGGCTCAAGCCCTTGGGCCATCTTCCACTGCTCTTCCTAGGCCATTAGCAGGGGGCTGGATCTGAAGTGGAGCAGCTGGGACTGGAACAAGGGGCCCATTAGCAGGGAGTGGAGTAGGTGGGACTGGAACATGCGCCCCTATGGAGTGGTGGCTTTACCCGCTACACCACAACACCAGCCCCAAAGGCCAATTTTCAATATGAGATGGGTTGATGCAGGGTGGGCAGATGTGTGATAAAGCAGGTGTGGCTACATGTACCTTGAGGTGGGGGCATCACAGGTGTTCAAAATCCTTTCAACACTTCTGTATGCTTGGAGTTTGAAAGTTTTCCTAATAAAATGTTTTGGGGGAAAACTAAGGATTTTAAGAGGGAAAATTTGTATTTCCGACTTCATATCATCCTCTTCAAAGAAAGCACCCTGGGGCTTCTAATACTTCATGGAAAAATGCAATTCAAAGATGTTGGTTTTGGCACAAACATTTTGTAATCCATGCATAGCTTTTTTTTTTTTTCATACTGCGCATTTCTTTTTGAAGAGCCCTCCTATGTCAGTCCAGGTTCTTGAAACAAACAATGGAAATCAACTCTGGCCCGGGAAAGGGAGAAGGAACAGGGGGTACTCCCAGAGCCCACCGGAGGACAGGGAACCGGCTGGGAGGCAGACGCTGCAGCCTGGAGCCTGGCCCAAAGCTGGCGGCAGGTGTGTCCTGATGGAGCGCTGACGTGGTCCTGAGCCTGGCCCCGTGCACCTGGCCCCGTGCACCTGGCCCTGTGCACCTGGCCCCACAGCACCGGGCTCAACAACTCGCACCTGTGCCTTCCACGTGGGCGGGGTGGCCTTGGCCCGAAGAAGGGCATTCGGAGCTACCGGGATGACAGCACCCACGAGAGGTCCCACGGTGGCTCCTCCACGTCACAGGTCAGCTGCCCCTCATCTCTCTCTCTCAGAATGTCCCCTTCCCCCGGGGTCCCACTCAGACGCTCCCTTTCTCACCCTTCCACCGGCATCTCCCAGGCCCCCTGCGCTCCCAGGCGGGTGGCAGACGAGCAGGAGCAGGCCCTCTGTCCCCTCCCTTGGGCCTTGACTGTGGCTCCTCCGGGCCTGCGACACCCCGGCCACCCAGGGCCTCTGCTGCTCTGCTCTTGCTAATTCCCAATGGCCTCACCATTCCCCTTTGATGTTCAGTAGCTTCCACGTGTGTGCAGCCAAGTCCCTGCACCAGATTCCCTCTCCTTTGAAACTCCTGGGGGTGGTTGTGTTTTCCCATAGAAGGCAGAGGCAGGAGAGCCTGGTGTCCAGGAGTGGACGGTGGCTTCTGTCGTTGCTGGCTGTGTGACTTTGGGCAAATTACTTATGTGCCCTGGGTCTCAGTTTTCTCACCTGTGAAATGGGGATAACAATAACAACCTGGGAGGGAGGTCTTGTGGCGAGCACCCCTGGCCGGCTATAGTATATCATGACCTACAGGTGCATCTGCTTGCTCAGGTCCACCTGGCAGCCTGACAGCCTGCAGAACTTCCCGCCACCCAGCTCAGCCAGGCTTCAATGATTTCAGTGAGAAAGCTGAAGATCAGAGACAGGAAGCTGTTTGCCCAAGGCCACACAGCCCCTAAGTGTGAATCTTTGAGCTGGGGCTCACACTCAGGCTGTCTGACTATGGAGGTCCAGCCTGTGCCTCTTCCCACATTGGAGGTCCAGCCTGTGCCTCTTCCCACATAGCCTGCAGAGAGGGAGGCACAGCTTGGCCAGCTGGGGAGGGGAAGGTCTTGGGGCCTGGGGCTGCAGATTTACTCTGTGCTCACCCCAGGCCCCTCCTGTTGTTGGGGTACCTGATATCGGTGCAGCCTTAGAACCCAGGGCTGGTGCCGCTCCCTGCAGCAGACAGATCGGGACAGTGTGCAGTCAACACACGCATCGATCCCTCCAGGGTGTCTGTGAGCCGACCGTGAAGCCGAGTGGAACGAACCCCACTGCCAGGGAGCATTCTTAGGACTTCCGTGACCTGCGCGGTGCAATGTCTTGCACGCGCATTTTCCTCGTGCTCAGAGGTGGTGGGATGTGGAAGGACTAAGCCATGGTGGTGGGACTTCATGGCCGCTCCAGGGCACCGTGCAGGCAGTACCACCCATGAGTGCTGGCGCTGCAGGCACTTCCCCCCTATACCTGGCAGGGACGCCCCACGCCGGGGGCTTGGGGAGAGGCTGTGAGGTCCTTCGGAGTGTCCAAGCACCCTCCTCTCCAGACAGGTGTCCCCCCTGCCCTTGATGGTGCACCCTGTGGTGCTCCAGCCCGGCCTGCTGCAGTCGTGTGACTCAGGCCGCTGTCCTGCCGGCTGAGATGGGTAGATCGCGGGATTGGAGGCTGGGGAAAGGCCTGTGTGTCCCCGGGTGTGCATGTTTGACTCCGGTACCAAGAAACGGCGTCAGTGGGATCAGAAAGACGCTCTTGGCGTGCAGAGTAGGATCAGCGGGCTTGGATCACCTGGAAGGGCGGCCTGGAGGTGGCGTCATGTACTCTGGCTAAAGGGGAAGAGGACTAACTGGCAAAGAGGGGCTGCAAGTCGGGGCCTGCGTGGAGCAGGGGTGGGCATGGGCTCAGCCTGGGCAGCGTGAGTGACCCTGTGGGATGCAGGACATGAGAGCAGTGGTTTGAGGGGCACCAAGAAGAGGCAGACAGGTGTCTACCGGGAGGAGGTGTGCCCTCAGCTCGCCTTTGTAGATGGAACCTTGCCAGGAGGGGGCGTCGCTGGCCACCTGGCTCCGGCGGCTCGTTCCTCTGGGGTCCTGCACAGCATCACACAGAGGCTGCTCCCAGCTGGGGACGACCCTGAGGGCTGCGTCCCCTGCGTCCCCCGAGCTGATGGATTTGGGGTGATGATGAAAAGGTCTGAAATGAGATGACGGCACGAGTCTGTGTGTTTATGGTCGATAGGCTGTCAGAGGGTGAGGCTTGAAGTCGGTGTGAGTGAACAGGAGGAAGAAAGCCGATCCCTCTGCCAGGTGCCAAGAGAGAAAGAACCTGCCGTGTTGGCTGGACCTGCCGGCGAGTGGGCGAGCGGTGGGCCTTGCTCAGGGCAGTTCCGGGACCGGCACGTGGCCAGTGCCATCAACACTTTGGCCGGGGCTCCATCTTCACAGCCTAGGGGTGGAGCTGGCCCACAGTGGGGCTGGGGAACACGACCCAGTCCTTGCCTGCAGCTTTGGTGGGGGCTGGCCGTCAAGGCCAGGTCTAAGATTCCCACAGAGAAGCCCGGCGTTGGGGGGGGGGGTTGGGGAGGTGCCACACCTGTAGGAGAAACTCAGGTACCATTGGCGTGGGTCAGAGGTCATGCTCCATGCCAGGAGGAGGGACAGAGACTTGGCCAGGCTGTGGGTGGGGTGCGGGGGCGAATGAAGAGTCAGAGGCAGAGATAAAGAGATGGAAGTGTGTGTGGAGGGGGAGAGGGACGGGTGGAGGAGCCGAGCTTGCTCAGGTGGGGGTCGGAGTGCAGACATGCGCAGTCTGAGGCGGCCGGGTGTGCCCCACAAGAGGGTGCAATCTGCCTCTGGCGCCAGAGGAAGGGGGGGCGGGTCTCAGAAGTTCCTGATACCAGTTAGCTTGTGTTTTGCGTCAAGAAGCAGAGATCGCCAGCAGAAATGATTGACATCACAAGGAAGCAGCATCTCATTTACCAAGAGGCCCCTCAGAACGCTTCGTCCTGTGCCCTCCCCACCCCAAGCATCCTGCCGTGCAGGGCGGGAGTCCAGATGGATCTGCCCGCTCCCCCTCGTTCCCTCCACACCCTCTGCCCCAAGTCTGCACGGCTGTCTGGCCTTTCTGTCTGTCCCGCCCCTGCCAGGACACTGGCCTCTGCCTCCTCCCTGCTGTTTCCAGCCTCTCACTGGGAGCCACCCAGCCGGGCCTGGCTCCCTGGGGGTCTGGGCTGCGGTGTCCTCATTGTGCAATAAAGCAGTGGTCGTCTCACGCCGGCCCCTGCGGCTGGCCCTCCTCTGCCATCCTGTGGGTCGGTGAGGGCAAGACACTGTGTCCTGTGACCCCTTGTTTCTTTGCTCAGGGCCTGGCGCACGGAAGGTGTTCAATAAATATTTTATCAAGTGAGTCGATGGCAGTGCTTGGAGAACAGAATGGAGGGTCAGGGCGCGGGCTGTGGGTGCAGGACGGAAACTGGGTGGGTGTGCGGGCGCCACGGGTGGATGAGGCACGTGGGGTGGTAGGGCTAGGGGGAAGTCGAGGTCAGCAGGTGTGCGTGGGGGTGCGGAAGGGGCCCGGCCGCGCTGCCTGCGCCTGCCACACGAGGTCGCCCCGCACCAGCTGGAGCCCCGCGCCCTGGCGCAGAAAGGGGACTTGCAAAAGAGGAACCTGTTGTCCCAGGCGGCGGGGAGGAAAGGTTCCCAGTGACGCAGGAGGTTGGTAAAGAGTTGAAAAGACGCTGTACTGCGGGCTCACGCAAACAGCGCCTTGGCGACCTTGCCTGCGCTGGCCCTGGGCCGGGTAGGTGTCCAGCTCTTTACAGCTCGCGGGTTTCGGGGGCGGCCGCCCCATCCCGCGTCATCGGGGCAGGGACGGGAGTCCTGCTGGCTGCTTCCGCGTCTCTGCAGCAAGTGCTCCGGCGACCCCGGAAGCCCCTTCCGCAGATTGCTGCCCAAGTCCTCAGGCAGGTGCGCGGGAGGGACTCGCACCCACACAGGGTCCCCTCGCCCAAGCGTGGGCACGGTAGCCCCCCTACTGCAGCGGGATCTCTGGGCGGTCCACAGGCTGATTCGCAGTCCAGGCCACCCCAGCCTGGGCGTCTTCGTCGGATTCCCCCATCCTCTCCTCACCGCTTCCTGATCCTAATTCCAGCTCAGGGATTGCACCCCCGCCCTCCTCTAGTCCTAACCCAAGGCATGCATCCCTAGGGACAGCTCCCCCCCCCCCTTTTCTTTTTTACACACAGACACACAAAAAAGGAACAAAGAGTTGAAACTTTGCCAGTTTTGTAGGAACCTCTGTGTCCTCATTCTGACTTTTGGGGTGCACATTCCTGTGGGTTTTAGTTTTATCCCCTACACATGTATTTTTCTTTTAAGATTGATTTATTTGAAAGGCAGAGTTAGGGAGAAACAGAGAGGAGGGAGGTCTTCCATCTGCTGGTTCACTCCCCAAATGGCCCCAAAGACCAGGGCTGGGCCAGGTGGAAGCCAGGAACAACTTCTGGGTCTCCCATCTGGGTACAGGGGCCCGAGCACTTGGACCATCTTCTGCTTTTCCAGGACATTAACAAGGAGTTAGTTTGGAAGTGGAGCAGCTGGGACACGAACTGGTGTTGGTATGGGAAGCCGGAGTCGTAGGCAGTGCCTCCATCTGCTACGCCACAACATGGCGGCTGTGTGTATTCTTAAATAGCTCCTTGATTGGTTTTGCATAATGGTCACTTTTATGGGCGTGACACCACTGACTTACTCTTTGGAGGTTTGCCTTTTCTGTTTAAAAAGCGCTGAGAAACTCATCCGTGGTGAATTGCACGCTTTTACCGCTGCGTAGTAGTATCTCACTGTAAGCGTACAGCACAACGTATCACCTCTCCATCAATGACATTTGGCTCATATTCATTTTTTTCTTGTACCAACAACTCTTTAGAAAACCAACTTTGTGTTTGTTTTTGATTTGCAGCCGGAAGCATTTTCTTGGGCACACGGTCTTTCGTGGAGTTGCTGGTGGTGAGATGCGTGGTTTACAAGGTGATGCCAAGCTCCGTTCCAGAGTGGTTGCACCAGGAACCCTTCCCCAGGGCGAGTTTAAGCTCTGTGGACCCACGACATTGCCAGCGCTTTCTTGCCAGGCTCTTTAAGCTTCTGCCAATCTGATAGTGGAGGCCCGTTGACAGAGCAGTGGAGCATCTTTCGTGTCCTGGCTTTCAGGCTTCCTCCTGGGGAGGTGTCTCCTGTCGTCTTGGTCCCCGGGGCTCCTTGTCCCCTCTCTGTTGACTTGCATGAGTCCTGGTGGTTCATGCCCATGGGGCGCGTAGGTGTGGGGCACACATCTTCATTCTGCAAAAACTACGGATTTGCGTTTGACATCTTGGTTTCTCAAACCACCTGGGAATTATTTTTTGTGTGTAGAGAGAGGTGGGAATATCTTTTTTATTTTATTTTTTTTGACAGGCAGAGTGGACAGTGAGAGAGAGAGACAGAGAGAAAGGTCTTCCTTTGCAGTTGGTTCACCCTCCAATGGCCGCCGCAGCCAGCGCGCTGCGGCCGGAGCACAGCACCTATCCGAAGGCAGGAGCCAGGTGCTTCTCCTGGTCTCCCATGGGGTGCAGGGCCCAAGCACTTGGGCCATCCTCCACTGCACTCCCTGGCCACAGCAGAGAGCTGGCCTGGAAGAGGGGCAACCGGGACAGAATCTGGTGCCCCAACCGGGACTAGAACCCGGTGTGCCGGCGCCACAAGGCAGAGGATTAGCCTAGTAAGCCACGGCGCCAGCTGGGAATATTATTTTTTTCGCCATGTGGATAACCGGGTGCCGCATTAAGGTTCTCACCAAAGTCTACGCTTTGCCCTTTGCGCTGCACATTTGTCGCCGGTGTATGTTAAGTTCCCACGGATACACGTGCCTGGGTCCTGTTTTATTCCCTCCGTTTCCCTGTCATGTGTTCCATTCCATACATCTGGCTGCCGACTGGTGCAAGCTCTCCTAGTGGACACACGCCGCACAGGGCGTCAGGGCCCTACCTGGATGCGTCCTCCCCCCACTCCCAAACCTGCCCCCATCCTGGCGGATGGATCTCTGGGTTTCCGGCCCCCCGTCATCACAGGTCTAACCCTGCCCCTTCCCGGGTCGGATTCATGCAAGAAGCCTTCTTTGGTTCCCCAATTTGCTCTCTTGTCTTGGCGGAGCATTATGCTAGCGGTTTTCTGGGGAGAGCGGAGGAGACGAGTTTTGGAGAACTTGCCTGTCCAGTGGCTCCCTGGGTTGACAGCTGGGTGAGAATTCTAGGTTGGAGCCATCTCCCCTGGGATGCTGGAGGCATGCTGTAGCCTCTGTGTATTCTCCCAAAATAGTCGAGAGCAGTTTGTCCAGCCCCATGCTGTCTCAGGGCGCACTGCCCATTTCCTGTCCTGGGAACTGGGCGGGGCTTGCGGCTGCCTCAGTGGACTGAGCACTGCAGCAGGGAGGGTGCCAGGCCTTCAAGGCTGTGGCTTCCTGGAGTGCTCCCTCTCCGCCATGAAGCCCTTACTCTGCTGGGGGAGGGAGGGTGGAGGAGAGGGTCAGGGCAGCAGGCAGGGGGCGGAATGGAGTTACAGAGAGAAATCCCAGCGTCTGCGGGGTTCTGGGGGCTGGAGAGTGGCTGGGGGACCTCTGGGGGACTGCCTGGGAGAGGAGGACTTTTGGGGGTGAGCCTCGCCCTGGGGGCGGGGCTGAGGAGCTGAGCAGTGTTGGAAAGGAGATGCACATTGGTGCGGAGCTCAGGGGTGGGGCCTGGAGGGGGTAGGGGCGGAGCTTGCCAGTGGTTGTGGGGGCTCTCCAGTCCCCAGGTGAAGGGGGCTCCAGCCAGGATCTTGCTGAGGGTGTGAAGGGTCTCGGGGCAGGGGAGAAGCAGCGAGCCTGGCTGAGACGTGGTGCCCATGGTGGAGGAGAAGGAAGGAAACCTGGGAGGGCCTGGAGGGGAAGGAACAGCGCTGATGCCAGACTCGCTGGGGCCAGCAGCTGGCTGGATGCAGGCGGGGAAGCTGTGCAGGTCTTCGGCTGACCAGTGCGTCCCACCCTGAGCTAACATCCCCTGCGTGCTGCCAGTGCAGCAGGTGGTAGGTTCGCTCAGGTCCTAGCGCAGACTCACGCGGAGCTCCGGCTGTGTGTGGGTGCCGTAGCAGGCAGGGAGTACAGCAGAAAGCAAGCAGTTTGGGTCTCTGTCCCAGTGGAGATTCAGCCCAGCACAGGGTGATGCCAGCCAGACAGAGGATGAAGGCGTGGGACAGGGGCCTCATGTCCTTCTGGTGAGGGGAGGAGACAGGGGACTTCCACAGACGGAGGGCAGATGCAGCTCCCAAAAGGGCAGCTACTTTGGGCTGGCATTGTGGTGTGGTGGGTGGAGCTGCTGCCTGCATATGGGTGCTGGTTCCAGTCCCAGCTGCTCCACTTCCAATCCAGCTCCCTGCTGACGACCTTGGAATAGCAGCAGAAGATGGCCCAAGTGCATGGGCCCCTGCTACCCATGTGGGAGACCTGGAAGAGGCTCTTGGCTCCTGGCTTCAGCCTGGTCTAACCCCGGCGATTGCAGCCATCTGGGGAATGAGCCAGTGGATGGAAGATTTATCTCTCTCTCTGTCTCTCCCTCTGTCTCTGTAACTCTGACTTTCAAATGACAGCCTAAGGTGAAGTCCAGGAGTGGAGAAGGAGCTGGCCTGTGATGTGGGCTCTCGCTGGAAGGCAGGAGCGAGAGCAGCCTCCCCAAATTACAGTGTTTAGGCACCTCTGATTGTGCTTGTGATTCTGCAGCAATTCAGGCTGGGCTCTGCCAAGCGGCTCTTCCGCTAGTTTGGCTGGGCTCACACGCGTGAGGTCAGCCACCTTGTCAGGGGAGCTGAGTGGCCTCAGGGGGCTCCTCCCCATGAGCTTGTCACACAGCAGCTGGGCAGGGGTCTTAGGGGGAGAGCAGAGACCCCGGCTCATAATACAAGAGCAATATTTCTGCCATGTTCTGGAACCAAAGCAAGTCTCACAGCCCAGCCCAGATCGATGGGGAGGGAGGAAAGAGACTGCATTTCTGGAGCTGCAGGGGTAGGGGTTGTGTGCACCTGTCCTGGATGTTAGGGCTGGAGCAGAGAGCGAGGAGGTGGCTCGCTGGTGCTCTGCCTGCAGCTGAGGCTGGGACCCTGGGGGAGGGGGAGTCTGATACATGCACTTGGACATGGCAGACAGGTGGCTGGGGGCACTAGACTGGAATGCAGGGCCACAGCAGGACACAGAAGATTTGGAAGTTGCTGCCCCAAAGATGGAAAAGTAGCCCCAGATATGAGGAAAGTACTTGGGAAAGGCACAGCCCAGGGCCCCTCGAGTTTCCTGGCCCTGAGTGCTTGTGGAATAAATGGTTGAAGGGGCACAAGAGAAACACATCTGCCCTCGGAACCTGCTTGCACGTTCTGCACAAACAAGGACTACACGTGGGCGACTGGCTCGTTTCATTCCCAGCCAGAGAAAACGCGCCTGGGCCCATCTGAGTGAAGCCGCCACATTGGGAGAAACCTGGGGGGTTGTGAAAGTGGGAATGAACTTGACGCAGACGAGGAGTGTGCAAGCAGTGGACGGTGAACAAGAATGGCTGCCCGGACAGCGCAGGGAGGGCATCCTCTCCAGGGCAGCACACACATGAAACTCCCCAGCCACGGCTCCCAGGGGACAAGAAGGGTAGGGGTGAGGGAAGCTGGTTTGGGGTCAGAGAGCACTGTCCAGTGCTCGAATCCGAGTTCCAGATCCACTCCCAACTCCAGCTTCCTGCTGAAGCTTGCTCTGGGAGGCGGCGGTGTTGGCTCAAGTCCTGGGGTCCCTGCCACCCACGTGGGAGACCTGGATGGAGTTCCCGGGTCCTGCTTCTGCCTGGCCGTTGTGGGCATCTGGGGAGTGAACCTGCAGATGGGAGACCTCTGTCTCTCTGTCCGTCTCTTACTGTGTCTGCCTGTAAGGAAAGAATTGCAGATCAGGGAGGCCGGGCACAGACTCACAGCCAGAACAAGTTCACGCAAGAAGCAAACCTGAGGAACGACTCCCTGCTGGCATGCACACGGGGAGCCCCGCCCCCTTCCAGGCGGGGGCTCGGGAGAGGGAGGCCAGTAGGTGGGGCTTTTCAAACGTGGCAGGTGTGGGCTGAATGGCTGAAGTGGGGTCCAGCTGGTGTAAGAATGCAGGGGGTTTGGAAGTCCCTTGGGGGGTGGGGGTCTGCTCTCTGTCACATTGGCAAGGAGCCAAAATGGCTCTAAGGCTGTGTCCTTGCTCCATCGCTGCCTTTCAGATAGGACAGTGAATAAGCAAATAAATAAAAATCTAAAAGGAAAGGCTCCCAGCAGCATTATAGATGGAAAATTTCTATACATTTTGGGGAAAAAAAAATACCAAACCGTCAAAAGCTGGCTGGCAGAAACCAGAAATGACACCCGTCTCCAGAACGGCGCTGTCTATACTGTTTGTTGGGCAACCCCTGGGCCTACCTGGGGGATGATGAGGCTAGCCCACTTGGTAGATGACAAGGCTAGCCCCTCTTCCCTGAGCACACGGCGGGAAAGCTACCTTCATGGTCCCCATTGTCCGTGAGGTGGAGCAGAGATTCAGGGCTGCCCAGGGGCCTGCGTGAGCTCGGTGGAGGTGCAGTGGGGCCTGGCTGAACCTGATCTGTTGTCTCCTGCTGGCTGCTGCCGGCCCCAGGCCCTGGTTTCCTTATGAGCAGCCTCCTTCCGGACAGGGGTTGTGAGTTTTCTGTCTGGAAAGTGTGTTGTGTTAGGAGCCCGGGCTCTGCCTTCCGACAGCCTGGGCTCACGTCCCGGCTCTGTCCCCTCACTGTGTGACCCCAGGCGAGTGACTAAACCTCTCTGTGTCTCACGGCCCTATCTTAAAACGGGGTGGTGCATGTACCTGCCTACCAGGGCTGTGTGGGCATCACGTATGTCAGGACTGTGCACGGTGCGGGGCTGAGCTGGCCTGAGCTGCCCATCCTTGGAGGACCCGTGGAAAGCCTCCTGCACGTCTCCTGGCATCTGCCTTGCCCTGCCCGACCCCGCTTCACCTCATGTTCCATTCTTAGTAAACCAGCCAGGAGGACCCCTTGAGCACATGCCAGACCCTGTTTCTCGGCTCAAAACCCTCCGGTGGCTCCCAGGTCACTCCCAGTGACAGCCGCCCCATGTGCTGAGACCCCTGGTGACCCCGACCTCTCCTTTGGCTGTGTCTGCACTGCTGTGGCCACTTTGGCCTCCGCCCTGCTGCTCAGCTGTGCTGGCCTCGCTGCCCCAGGACTTTTGCACTGCCTGCTGCTGCTTTACTGACACTGGAGCCACCCCTCCAGGAGGCCTGCCCACACAGCAGCAGGGGTTTGCAGCCTGGCCCCTCCGGACACCACCTATGTCGCCACCTGCTCTGTGTCAGCTCTCACGTCCTCCCTTCTGCCGTGCCCTGTCACTCTCTCGGGCTGTGGTTGGATTTCCTGGCTGCGTGTACACTTCTCGGGGCAGAAATCCTTTCCCATTGTGTTTCCCTGATGTGGCCCAAATGCTCAGACGGCGCCTGACACTCTCAGGGGTTCTGCCTGAATGTGTGTGTGTGTGTGTGTGTGTGTGTGTGTGTGTGTGTTTCTCAACTGAGCCAACTGAGAAACAAATATTATTTTATTTTTTTAAACTTTTATTTAATGAATATAAATTTCCAAAGTACAGCTTATGGATTACAATGGCTTCCCCCCCATAACTTCCCTCCCACCCGCAATCCTCCCCTTTCTCGCTCCTTCTCCCCTTCCATTAACATCAGGATTCATTTTCAATTCTCTTTATATACAGATAATCAGTTTAGTATATATTAAGTAAAGAATTTGCACCCACATAGAAACACAAAGTGAAAAATACTGTTTGGGTACTAGTTATACATTAAATCACAATGTACGACGCATTAAGGACTGAGATCCTACATGGGGAGTAAGTGCACAGTGACTCCTGTTGTTGACTTAACAATTTGACACTCTTGTTTATGGTGTCAGTAATCTCCCTAGGCTCTTGTCATGAGTTGCCAAGGCTATGGAAGCCTCTTGAGTTCGCCCACTCCTATCGTACTTAGACAAGGTCATAGTCAAAGTGGAAGTTCTCTCCTCCCTTCAGAGAAAGGTACTTCCTTCTTTGATGACCCGTTCTTTCCACTGGGATCTCACTCGTGGAGATCTTTCATTTAGGTTTGTTTTTTTGTTTTTGTTTTTGTTTTTTTTTTTTTTTGCTAGAGTGTCTTGGCTTTCCATTCTGCCTGAATTTTGACGGAACCAGGAGGTCCCGAATCATCTGGAATGCAGAGTCCTCAGCCCTCGGCAGAGACCACGGACCGTGTCAGGCTGCTGGGCGCTTGTCTGCTGGTCCTGAGTTCCCCTGGCCTCCCCCAAAGTGGCACCATGCCCAGTGCTGCGTAAGGAACATTTGCTTTTGCAAGAAGTAGCGAGAGGCATGGATAAAAAGTCCCGGCCAGGCCCAGGACCAGATAAAGGCCCATTTCCAGGTGGCTGAAGACTCCTGGCCCAAGGAAGGAGTGTGTCCTGGGGCAGGGGGAGAAGAGGATGTTCGCAGGAAGCTTCCAGGCCCGGGTGGGCCCAGGAAGCGGGGGCCCTGGCGAGGGGAGGCCTCCGCTTGCCTTGTGCGGATTCAGGGTCTGGCCCTGCAGAGAGGTGTCACAATCCCCAGGCCTATGGGAAGAATCACAGCTTAGGGGGTTCCGGGTTAGCTGTTGTCTGCATCTGTGGTCCCCCCAAGACTGGACAGGCCTGCTTGCGGGCTGTACCCAACTTTCAGGGTATACATAACCTCTGGCCCCCTTACTGCACCCACTCAGCCTCACTTGCCCACCAGGGGGTTGATGCTACACACGCGGACCCCACTGGGAGCCCAGGCCCCGGTCCAGGGCTCCCCAGGCGGCAGGGTTTGCAGCCGCGAAGGCATCGTCCAGCAGGGGGCGCTGGTGAGGTGAGCACACCAGATAGAGGGGTGGTGGCGCCCTGCCCGGCTCAGGGTGCCTGCGTAGCCTAGCCCAAGTGAGGAAAGTGAGATTTGGGCTCAAGGGCTGTGTGTCTTTGCGCTGGGTACCTGCAGGGTGAGGGCTGCCGCGGCGGTGAGCGGGAGGGAGTCCGGCCTTTCGTGGGATGCTCTCTTGTCCGGGACGGCTGCGTGCACTGTGCGGGAACCTCTGCAAGCCAGCATACGTGGCTGGGCCCCAGAGCGAGATGCACAGGGAGCCGACTGCCCGACTCGGAGCCGCCTCCTTGGGGCTGGCACACCCTTCACCAGTGGAGCCGAGGTGTGCGTGTCCCTGTGGGGCAGACTGTGACGGAGCGCTGGAGCCTGGGACACGGGTGTGGGCTGATGGCAGAGCAGAGAAGAGCCCCATGCAGCCTCTGCCTGCCCGGGGCTGGGAGCTAGCCCTTTCCTGCCTGTTGGACTCCCCCCTCCCTCTGCAGTTGACCCTTGGCTGCCCATGCTCCGGGCATGCCATTTCTCTCTTTCTCTCTGTCTTGCCCCAGGACCTTTGCACATGCTGGGCTCTCAGCCACAAGTGCTCATATAAGGCCCTTGGCCTGGCGGGGTGCTTCAATCTTTCCACTCCAGTGGCCGCCTAAGGAAAGCCTGGGGTGACTTCCAGGTCCGGTGAGGCCGCCTGCTCGCGTTCCTCTCCGTTTCTGACTTTCCCCATTGACACTGCAGCCAGCCCACTTGCTGACAGAGAGGCATGTGTACTCAAGGAAGCGCCCCGAGCAGCCGCTTCACACCGCGTCTTCCCAGTGCTGTCTCTTCCTGTGTCTTCAGCCTTGATCCCAAAAGCCTCCCTTGGGACCCTTAGCCACCTGAGGCAGCAGGGCCCTCGCAGAGCTGTTGCCGGCTCACGCTCCCATCAGGGGCACCTGCAGCCCTCCTGCTAGCTGCTCTCAGGGTTGCCCAGGGCTGCTCCTGGCCTCTCTGCTGGAAACCCTGGGCACTCCGTGCCACCCACCTGCCCCTCTCTCCATCACCAGTTTGTAGCTTTCCCTTCTCAAAGGGCTGCCAAGGAGAGAGGAATCAAAACCCTCTGCCTGCAGTGCCGGCATCCCATAGGGCTACCAGTTCAAGTCCTGGCTGCTCCTTTTCCAATCCAGCTCCCTGATTATGGCCTAGGAGAGCAGCAGCAGATCATCCCAGTGCTTGGACCCCTGCACCCGTGTGGGAGACCTGAAAGAAAGCTCCTGGCTCCTGGCTTCAGATCGGCCCAGCTTTGGCCATTGGGGAGTGAACCAGCGGATGGAAGATGTCTCTCTCTCTCTCTCTCTCTCTCTCTCTGTCTCTCTCTCTCTGCTTCTGCCTGTCTGTAATTCTGCCTCCCAAATAAATAAATTTTAAAAATTCTTAAAAATAAACAAATCATAATTAAAAAAAAAAAAGAAAATAAAACCCTTTGTTCAGCCAGGCCCCACTGAGAGGCCGGTCCCAAGCTTCCCCTGCCCAGCTCATGCTCAGGCCATTTGCACCTCCACTGAGCGGCCTGGCTCACTCCACCCTGCACCTCATCCCCGCCCACTGCAGAGTCCCCAGGCTGACCTCCAGCATAGCGCCGCTTGGGCCTTCACCTTGGCTTCTGGGATGGTTTGATCAATAGGAGGCATTGACAGGTGATGGGTGGGGGAGGGGCTGCAGAGAGAGATCAAGGTGCCCGTCCCCTCCCATTCCCTGCCCGCTCACGGTGCTGGTAATGCCAGCTGACTCCTGCTGGGGCCCAGCTCCCGGATCCAGCCCCCTCGCTCCTTCAGGCCCCTGTGGAGAGCACCCGGGGCTCTGGGGGCTCTGGGAGCCATGTTCCACACCTTGCCTGCCTCCGTCCAGCCTGCTGGGGTGAGTCAGCTCCTCCATTTGGGACACTGGCCAGTACAGCCCCACATCCTCCACCCCACCACCTTTGGAAAAATTGGGGTAAAATACATACAACAAAATGACAGCCTTAACCTTTTTAAAAATGCATATTTATTTGAGAGAGAAAGAAAAGCTTTCATTTGCTGGTTCATGCCCCAGATGCCTGTAAAACCCTGAGCTGGGCCAGGCTAAACAGAGGAGCCTGGAACCCCATGTGGGTGTCCCGTGTCGGGGCAGGGACCCAAGCATTTGAGCCATCACCTGCTGCTGCTCAAGGTATATGTTAGCAGGAAGCTGGAACCGGCAGTGGAGCCGGGACTTGAACTCAGCCTCTCCGACTTGGGACAGGGGCATCTTAACCAGCATCTTGCCTTCTGGGCCTCCCACTCCCGACCTCCCACAAATTCTGAGGAAGGTGCTGGATGCGGAGAGTAGGGGGCTGGGGGGAAGAGCATCAGTCAGGGGTGGCCTGGTCTTGAGTTTCAGAGGACTTCGAACCCGGCCTCGGGGCACACTCAGCAGAATAAATCCCAGTGCGTTAAGGCGGCTGATGATAAAGTGCCAGAGGTATGTGACTGGGACGTAGCTGAGCGTGGGAATAAATATGCACGCCACCTTGCAGGAGAAGGATTTCCGAACGCCATGCCAGGAGCGCGCTTGGATACAGAAATGTGCACCAGCTCTGCATCCCTGAAAGCACAGGCGACCATAGATGTGAATGCAGACTTCCCCTGGGAGCAGTTCACACACGCAATGCAGCAGCGGTCCAGACCCCCCCGAGGGCAGCGGGCGGACGCGGATGACATGCGGCTGCCCCGGCCGAAGAGGAGTCACCAACTGAGAAACCTTCCAAGCTCACCACCAGCCCGAGAGACACAAACACAGCACGGCTCCCAAGTCCAGCTCTTGCAATTTCCCTTGCAGAGAGTTCCATGCTCCAAGGGGCCATTTCACACAGGGTGCAAGCAACAGCCTGAAGTTCCTTCCAGATTTGCTAAGGACGGGGGTGGGGGCGTGGTGAAAGGGGTTGGCGGGTGGGGGGGGGGGATGGATCTCCTTCTGCCCACTACTAGGCAGCCTTGAAAAACCGCTGCCATTGATTGGCTATGGCTGCTCCAGAGAAACAAACAGAAACAATGTAACAATGTATCCTCCCTTACTAAAGGCTTCGGAAGCAGCCCAAGCTCCATCCACACAGGGTGAGCAGGCTGTGGTCCCTCTGTGGGATGGAGTATTACTCAGCCTTACAGAGAAAGGAACTTTTTTTTTCTTTTGACAGGCAGAGTGGACAGTGAGAGAGAGAGACAGAGAGAAAGGTCTTCCTTTGCTGTTGGTTCACCCTCCAATGGCCGCCGCGGCCAGTGCGCTGCGGCCGGCGCACCGCGCTGATCCGAAGCCAGGAGCCAGATGCTTCTCCTGGTCTCCCATGGGGTGCAGGGCCCAAGCACTTGGGCCATCCTCCACTGCACTCCCGGGCCACAGCAGAGAGCTGGCCTGGAAGAGGGGCAACGGGGACAGAATCCGGCGCCCCGACCGGGACTAGAACCCGGTGTGCCAGCACCGTAAGGCGGAGGACTAGCCTATTGAGCCACGGCACCGGCCAGAGAAAGGAACTTTTAACCCATGCTACAGCGTGGATGGCCCAGCGAAATAAGCCAGACACAGAGGACAGGCACTGGCTGATTCCCCTTAGATGAGGTCCCCGGCGGCAGTCAGATTCTTAGAGACCTTAGAATGGTGGGGGGAGGGGCACGAGGAATTAGCATTTCAGTCTGGAATGTTGAGATAGTTCTGGGAATAGATGGTGGTGCCGGTTGCCCAACAATGTGAATGCACCCAACATTTTGAACTCTACCCTTAGAAATGGGCAAGTGAGTTTTTTGTCTTTAACCACAATTTTTAACAAAGAATTCAGAATAGTATGAAAATAAATTACATTTTTGTAACAGATAAGAAAAGGTATTTGCCCTTTCTGATAGGAAGTGAGGGCAGTTATAAGGAACTATTTCAGAACAACATTAAGTTGCCCAATCAAAACAAGCATATGACAAACTGTATTCTTTGCCGGGTTACATATTCCTTATAGGAAGCCTAGAAATTTAAACATATGATGCTATAAAGAAAGGTGAATTGTAATCCCATCTCAGTATAAATATTTTAAAAATCATCAGTGCTGGCCGGCGCCGCGGCTCACTAGAATAATCCTCCGCCTTGCGGCGCCGGCACACCGGGTTCTAGTCCCAGTTGGGGCACCAGATTCTGTCCCGGTTGCCCCTCTTCCAGGCCAGCTCTCTGCTGTGGCCAGGGAGTGCAGTGGAGGATGGCCCAAGTACTTGGGTCCTGCACCCCATGGGAGACCAGGATTAGTACCTGGCTCCTGCCATCGGATCAGTGCGGTGCGCCGGCCGCTGCGCGCCGGCCACGGTGGCCATTGGAGGGTGAACCAACGGCAAAGGAAGACCTTTCTCTCTGTCTCTCTCTCTCTCACTGTCCACTCTGCCTGTCAAAAAATAAAAAAAAATCATCAATGCTGATGTTTTTGCAATCTTTTTTTTAAAGATTTGTTTATTTTATTTGAAAGGAAGAATTACAGAGAGGGAGAGACAGAACACGAGATCTTTAATCTGCTGGTTCACTCCCCAAATGGCCGCAATAGCCAGGGCTGGGCCAGGCCAAAGCCAGGAGCCTGGAGTTTCTTGCAAGTCTCCCACGTGGGTGCAGGACTTGGGCCATCCTCCACCGTTTTCCCAGGCACATCAGCAGGGAGCTGGATCAGAAGTGGAGCAGCCAGGACTCGAAATGACACCGATGTGGGATGCTGGCATGCAGATGGCAGCTTAACCCGCTACCCCACAGCGACAGTCTCCCATGGTGTCAGTTTCTAAACGTAGACTTTGCTCACTCAAAGACTGCACCTGTCATATGAGGTTGCTTTTGGAAATGGACCAGTTGAGCCTCTGTCCTGCAGGAAATACCCAGGTTGGGTGGATGACAAGGGTATCTTGTTTTACTGTGTGCTTCTCAGATCAGAGTGGAGGGCAGCAGTTTCCCGGGGCCTTTTGCAGGTGGTCTTTACTCTGCGTGGGCCTGTGTTCCCTTCTGTGTTTGGAGGGAACAGGGACAGGGTCTTCCTCCCCAAGTGTGGTCAGTGGCTAGCATCAGGCTGGGTTAAGCCAGCCCCGCACAACTGGACAGCGGCCGCAGCCTGGCTCACCTTTCATTCACCCTGGGCTGCTTGAGCCAACCACCGGCCAGGTGACCCTGGTCACCTGGGCTTCCAGGGGGACAGGGGCTTGGAACTGCAGGCCACGGGTGGCCTGAATAACGTGCGTTAGCTCAGAGGACTTTACCCAGGCAGCAGTGACTTATTAACTCCCTGTCACCCATAGAGGCCTGCTGGGCCAGGTTCAACTGGGGAAGGTTGGCTGGGGCCGGGAGGTGGTTTCCGTCCCTCTTCAATCGTGGCCGTGAACTTGGTTCCTACGTCGGACATGCTCAGGCCCCAGCTGGACCGTTTTTCCACTAAAGAGCCCCGTCTTTCCTTTTCATTTGGTGCCTCCTGCCATCCAGGGTCTGCGCTGAGTGAGCCTGAGTACCATCAAGGAGTCTGATTCCAAGAACCCTCTCTGGTTCTGTGCTTCTGCGCACACCTGTTTCCTGGCAGTCGGCTCTTGTGCGATGGGCTCACCGTGCCCGTGGGAGTAGCAGTGGTGCTGCCCCTGGGGGAGGCTGTGTGAGTTAAGTCAGGTGGAATTTGTCAAGCACTTGGAACCTAGCCTGGCCTGTGTTAGCTCTGGGCTCTGTGCCGGGTATACAGTAAGCACTCGATAAAGGTAGCTATTATATTAGCTGGTAGTCCATACAAGTGATTCCGAGAACACTTGGAGGTTCTGGGGGCCTGGTCGGTGCCCCGGGGTGTTTTGGCTGAACTCTCGGTGCAGGGGAGAAAGAGACCTACAGAGGGTGGCCACTTGCTCAGGTCTCTGTGACTGCTGGGGACAAGACCAAACTCCCATCTGTCCCTGGGTTCCCAGCCCCCTACATCATGTCCTGATCTGGGCTGTGGTTCGTCCCGGCAGGTACACCCGTGGGAAGGATCGGTGTCTTCCACTCTCTCTCTCTCTCTCTCTGTCCTTCTGCCAGGCTGGAGTCCATGTGTGGTAGGAGTCATCTGGGGCCACGTGGATCAAGAAGATAGAATGAACCTGGGCCTCTGGCACCAGCTCGCTGCCCTCCCAGCCCTGACTTAGCAGCTGGGATACTGGGAGGGCGATGCGAGAGAGCTCTCTGGCTAAAGACGCTGCTGTCTTAAGTCTCCGAGCCGGGTGAGAATCTTCACCTTGATTTCTTGGCAGTAGGCTAGCCTGTGCCCCGTGTGGCTGCCGGTCACTGCTGGGCCTTCCAGGCTGGGGTTGGGTGGGGTGTTTACGGGTGTGCGGGTGCAAAGAGAGTACGGACCCTGAGGCAGCAGAGCCCGGGGCAGGTGCGTGCCAGAACTTTGTTCTGCCTGCTGTGGGTTCGATAGCAGTCCCTCTGAACTACTACGGTTTGGTCCCCAGAGTCTTATGCTCATGGTACTGAGAGACAGGAATTTGTACACTGATGGCACGCAGAAGGGAGTCCTTTGGGAAGGGATTGGATTGGGTTGGATTGTTGGCGTGGAGCCCCATGCCTGAGCCCTCGTAAGAGGCCACACAGACACACGTGCTGTCATCATCCCCAGCCTTGTGAATCTGTACCACCAGCACAGCTGGAACCGGTAGAACCGCCCAGTCCCGGACCGTGGACCTTCAGAACCAGGAGCCCGAAATAGACCTCTTCTCCACTGAGCAGCTTCAGCCGTTTCATTACTGTCATGGAAGGCTCCCCACAGACGCCGGCCTTGTTCACTAGTTACCACCTGCACCCCACCCCTTCCCCCCAGCTTGTTGGGGGCTCCTTCCCTGCCCCCTCCTGGGCTCTCAGTAGGCAGCAGACAGGCCCACCCCCATGCCCACTCCTTTGTGAGGGTCTGGTTCTGGACACAGCTCCTGTGGCTGTGCCCCTGAGTGGGTGACCTCTCCTTTCCTGTTTCCCCAACTGTAAGGTCAAATCCTGGGTTCAAGGTGCTAGCACAGTGCAGGACACACGTGTCAGAATAAATATGAACCCCACGACCTTGCTGCCCCCTCCCAGCTAAGCTTTGTCCAGGGGGCTCCTGCTCTTCCCAACCAATCGGGCTGCTATTTCCCACATAAATTTGCATAAATATTCCTGGGAGGGCTTCTCCTTCCCCTCCCAGCTCGCTCACCTGGTAGCTTTGACAATACAGGGAGGCCACACAGACCTGCAGACGCTCCCTCTGACTATGCTGAGCCAGGGAGTGGTTGTCGGTGAGGTCTGAGGCGGGCTGCACCCTCACTGCTGTCCCGGCATCCGGGACAGCTCTGCCGGCTGCTTCGTGGAATGGCCTCCTTTGCCCTGTTCCCTTCTTATTTAGACTTGGAGCTGTCTCTGCACCATCTTCTACATCCATCCATTCTCAGCCTGCCAGCACAGATTCCTTAGGGAGGTCATTTGCAAGTGGCCAGAGTCCAGCTTGCTGGCGTGGAGCAGGGAAATACAGGTGCTTGTATGGAGCCTGCCTGGGCAAATTCCGCCAACCACAGCCAGAAAATAGTCGGGGAAGAAAACATTGCATACACAGACGTTTACCCTCATCCTTGTCCCCTAAGCAATACAGTCCACCCACTTCTTAGCTATTACAGGTAAAGGGTGTTGTAAGTCATTTGGAGGCAATTTAAAGTCTATGGGAGGGTGTGCGCATGTTCTGTGCAAAAAACATGCAGTTTTCTATAAGGCACTGGAGCATCCATGGATTTTAGTATGGCGAGGCGAAGGGACGTCCTGGAAGCAAGCCCTGTGGATGCCAGCGGACAGCTGTGTCCAGTGTCTGGGAGGGAAGGGCAGAGAGAGCAGCCTCCAGGTCTGGGCTCCTGTCCTGCCTTGGTCCCAATGTTAGGCAGGTCCCTCCGCCTTTCTGGTTTCTGTCCTGTGAAATGGGAAGTCCCACGCAGCTCCTGGCTGTCCAGTGTGACCCAGCAGAGGCTGACGCACTGTGGGTGCCACGCTTCCTCCAGCCTGCAGCTGTGCCCCGCCCCGCCCCTGCCCCAACTCCCTTCTCCACCACCTTGCTTGTGCTGCTTTCAACCCCTGCTCCAGGCCGGGGCAGCTCTTCATCCCCTCCTGCGCGGGCGTGGCTAAGGAGCCCGGGAGTTGGCCACTGTCATTGGTACCGCTACTGCTGTGAGGATTCTCCCAGTGGCCTGTGTGTCGGGGAGGGGCAGGTGTCTGCGTGGCTGCTGCACCTGCTGGTCTTGGGCATCCAGACAGGAGCAGAGCTGTTGGCTGAGGCTGCGCCACCTCATTTCAGCGCATGGCTGTGCTGTTAGAAGTGCGTTCCTCTCTGAATGTACTTCCAGCTCGGACAGGCACTGGCCAACGTGATGTGCACTAGGGAACGTGTTCTGTAGGGAACATCTAGAAAGTTCTGGACAGTACCACTCTGGAAACTCAACCCAACAAGTCAGGAATCACTGAGCTAAGAAACAGCCCTGGCTCCAAAGACCTCAGCCACTTGTTTATTACATACAAGCATCCTTCGGTGCCCGATGGGGTGGCACCATTAAAATATTCTAAGCTGAAAATGCATTGGATTCACCTATGCCACGGAGTGCCCCAGCTCAGAGCACAGCACAGAGTTGTGTTTGCTGCGGTGCCCCCATGACCGAGGGGCTGTCTGGGAGCTGCTCTCGCTGCCACTGTCCAGTGTCACCCAAGGGGACTGGGCCAGCGGGCACGAGCCCAGCACACGCTCCCAACACACGATGCCAGGTGTGGCTTCTGTGCACACATGTCGCCTTCACACCATCATAGGTCAAAAAAATCTCAAGTCGAAATATGGTGAGCTGGGGGCCATCAGCACTGATGAGGGAGTGTTGGACGCCGTACTGTGGCAGCCAAGAGGGGCCTGTTCCCTGCTTTGACAGGGCATCCTGGCTTGTGAAGAGAGCATTGTCCTTGGTAACAGAGACACAAAGGGATGCCGGTAGAAACAGGCTTGGGTGTTGAGTTTTTCGCTCTCCCTCTCTCTCTCTCTGGAGCTCACTCTTAGAAGGCAATTTCTGCTTTGTGATGCTGGCTGGGGTCTGATCTCTTCCACCTGCTGCTCCCTTCCCCCTCCCCTGCCCCACTTGTGTTATTATTGTCTACCTGGCCTGTGCAGCGAGCATGGGAGAAGCAAAACAAAGGAGGTACCCTTGCACCATAGCGTCTGCATGGCCCATGGGCCGGTGGTGGGGAGGCTGGGCCACTTCCGCTCTCTGTGACCCTGGGAGTTCTGAGCAGGGGAGAAAGGGGTCTGAGGACTGTCATCTGTGCCATTTGGAGAGAAGCTCTGAATAAACGGATTAGCATAAACCTTATGGAGTGCTCCATGGAGAGGACTGTGGCATTGGGACAGGACATCTGGGAGCCTGGCTGCCATTGTCCAGGTGCTCATGGGATGGGGAGCGGAATGGGCACAGCCCACATCACAGCTCCCTCCGAGACCCGCAGTGTCCTGAGAGCAGGTGTGGAGCAGGACTCTGGGCTGTGCTCGGGTGGGGGGGTCACTGGTACTCATGGCCAGGGAATGGTGTGGTAGGCAGGCATGCCAAGGCAGGGGCACCTGGGGCCACAGGGATATGAGGAAGTCCCCTGAGACGTAGGGCCCATGGCAGCTGAAGCACCACATTTAGGGCCAGATAGGGCCTGAGCTGGGGGGTGGGGCCTCAAGGCTCTGGGACTTGGCTTCCGGCAAAAGATGGTGCTGTTGCACCTGTGGGACCTCTCCTGCTCACGCCCCGCCCATGGGCACAGGGTGGCGATGGTGAAGAGCACTGAGGACCAGGGCTGTGGCCACCTTCCCTAGCACGAAGGCGGAGAGGGATGTTGGTGTGCAGACTCCACAGTGCAGCTGCACAGACCTTGTGTCGCGGACGAGGCAGGGCTGTAGACAGAGCCTCTGAGTGGGCAGGACTGCTGGGTGTTTGGGGAAGGAATACCCAAGAGGAACCAACAGCACCAGAGAGATGACATCGCCAAAATCAGATCACATCCAAGGAACAAAGGCTAATAGAAAACCACACCTTCAGAGAGCCTTGGGCGGGTGGAGGATCCACAGGCTGAGACGGCTCTGCTGATGGGAGCCCTGGGAGCGAGGGCGTGATGGGACAAAAGCCACTGCCATCACAAATGTGCCACTTCCGTTCACCTGCAATTGCATTTCCGGTGGCATCCCGCAGCTGACCGGACACATGTACGGGGTTGTTCATTACAAAGTTGTAAACATGAAAGGTTCAGAACCACCTCAGCTCGATCCACCAGCGAGTGTGATGGCTCATCCCTGGAACCACAAAAGGAATGAGGAGCTACCACCGGCAAAGACCACAAGGGTACGCTGTCGGTGAGATGGGCAAGGTGTGAGCCGGTGCGTGGAGTAGGATACCTTTTTTTTTTTTTTTAAAGATTTATTTATTTATTTGAAAGAGTTTCAGAGAGGCAGAGGCAGAGAGTGAGGTCTTCCATCCATGGTTCATTCCCCAATTGGCCGCTATGGCTGGAGCTGCGCTGATCTGAAGCCAGGAGCCTTCTCTGAGTCTCCCAGGTGGGTGCAGGGTCCCAAGGACTTGGGCCATCTTCTGCTGCTTTCCCGGGCCATAGCAGAGAGCTGGATCAGAAGTAGAGCAGCTGGGACGTGAACCGGCATCTATTTGGGATGCCAGCAGTGCAGCTTTACCTGCTACACCACAGCGCTGGCCCCCAAAAGAGTAGCTTTTAATTGTGAGAAGTTGCCCAGAAACCTCAAATACAATTGCCAACACTGTAAGAATAAAAGGAGAACATTTCTAGAAGCACCAAAAGCCAAACTTCAAGGAACTCTGCAAGAGCAGAGGAAGAAGACGGTGTGGAAACCCACGCCAGGAGGGTGGTCACAGAGATGGCAAACTGGCAGTTCTGCCTGCCGTCAGAGATGAGATCCAGGAGGCGAGGAAAGAGGAGGAGCAAGAGGGATGCACCTGGAGCAGCAGGATTGTCTCCCGGCGCTGAAGGACACATGACGCTGCCCTCTCGTTGCCAACCCAACACAAGAAGAATGAGCTGCTGCCGAGGCCAGGGTGACTCACGATGACACGTCGCATGATCAGGGGAGGAGATCCCAAGCCGCTGGGGGACAGACAGGAACAAACAAACCAACCTGCAGCCTCTGTCTCAGCCCACTCCAGCTGCTGAAACAGAAATGAGGACCGACTGGCTTACAAATAACGGAAATTGACTTCTCGTAGTCCTGCGGCTGGGAAGTCTCAGGCCAAGGAGATTTGCTCTGGGTCACAGACAGCGCCTCCTCCCTGGGCCCCTGGTGGTGGTGGTGGTGCAGGGGGGTGAGGGTGGGCACGGGGAGCCCTGGGGGGCTGCTTTTGGGCTTTGTCCTCCCCAAGTTCAAAAGCTCCCAATGCCGCCACCTCGATGAGAATCTCGAGATGTCAAACTTACAGGAAGGAAGGATGCCGGCTGGGATAACATCTCTCTCACCACGCTGGACGCCTAGCGACCACGGGCGAGCATCGTCAAAGCTCTGGACAGGAATTATTCTAAACCTCGAAGTCTGCAAGGGCACCTCAAAACATTCATGGAAAGATGGAACTTGAATGTTTATTTTGGGGGCTGGCACTGTGGCACAGTGGGTTAACACTCTGGCCTGAAGCACCAGCATCCCATATGGGTGCCGGTTGGAGTCCCAGCTGCTCCTCTTCCGATCTAGCTCTCTGCTATGGCCTGGGAAAGCAGTAGAAGATGGCCCAAGTGCTTGGGCCCCTGCACCCACATAGGGGATCCAGAAGCAGCTCCTGGCTCCTGGCTTTGGATTGGCACAGCTCTGACCATTGCGGCCAACTGGGGAGTGAATCATCGGATGGAAGACCTCTCTCTCTCTCTCTCTGCTTCTCCTCTCTCTGTGTAACTCTGACTTTCAAATAAAAAATCTTTAAAAAAGTTTATTTTGGTGCAAAACATTTTGGAATCTATGCAGTTTTTTCTAATATGCATTTTCCAGACAGCTTTTGAAAACCCATTTATATGCATAGATTTAAAAGCTGGGTTTTTTTGTTTTTGTTTTTGCAGCAAAAGAGACTTCTCACTCCCTTTCCACAAATTTTGTCAAGTACCACTTTGATCAATCAAATATGACAGCAAATCTAAGCACATTTTTAGACAGGAAAGTTCTCAGAAAATTTCACTTCCAAGCATCATTATTGAAAAGAAAATTACTTGACAGTGTACTCAAAATACATGAGGAATTCACTAATAACAGTGGCATTATGAAGAGAAAACGAAAGGTATATTTTCTCTTTTTTAAAGAGTTATTTATTTATTTGAATGGCAGAGTTACAGATTGAGAGACAGAGACAAAAAGACAGATAGACAGACAGACACACACACACACACACATACACACACACTTGCTGCTGGAGCCTGGAACTCCATCTGGGTCTCCCCTGGGGGTGACAGGGGCTCAAGCACTTGGTCCATCTTCCACTGCCTCCCCAGGTGCTTTAGCCAGGAGCTGGATAGGAAATTGAGCATCCCAGGGCTTGAAAGGGTGCTCATGTGGGATGCTGGCCGTGTCGCAGGTGGCAGCTTAATCCACGGTGCCACAATGCCAGCCCTGGGGGGTGGATTTTTAGAAGGTTTAGAAGACGCAGTGGAAGCTGCAGAAGAGATGTAGTTTGCATCTGAATGATGCCATGAGGAGATTCTGTCTGCAGCCGTGCAGTGCACAGGCCACTGGTCCAACTCTGGAGGACACTTGGGCGCTCCCCACAGCTCTAATGTGGGGACGGTTTGCAAACACCTGGGTGAGGTAGTGCAGGGGCCTGAGGAGTCAGGGAGAGTTCCAGAAAGACTTCCTGGGGGGCTGTGGCCATTGGGAAAGGGACACCCTCAGTGAACAGAGACGTGCAGGCAGCCAGGAAGGACCACAAACCCTGCTCACCTCCCTCCCATCCCACAGTCTCCTGCTAGTGCCTCCTGTGGGAGAAACTCACTTGGGAACCCCCGGCACCCTTCCCTGGTCCCTGCAGCAGCGTGCCATTGCTGCTTCTCACAGAGACCAAAAGACACAGCATCTGATGCAGAATCCCGGAGGTCCCAGGGGCACCACAAACAGCAACCATGAGCAGAGAGGGTGGGGGGACTGGGCTGGGCAGGGTTTTACTTTCCCTTTCACGCCTTTCTGTAATGCTGGAAATTCAGAAACGTGTAGGCGTTAGTCCTATAGGATCCTGAATTCTCTGTGGGGACTGCATTCCCAGAGCCACAGGGGCTGCCTGCAATCACAGGGGGTTCTCACCCCTAGAGCAACTCTGTGCTTGCCTATTCTTGATACAGTTTATCGAGATGAGCAATAGCTACTAATAAGATAGAGCAGTGACAACTGTAGGCTGTAGTGAAAGTGATGATGTGGGTGTGGTTCTCTTCTCTCCTGGAGATATGGGAGGGGCTACTTAAAAGCAGCATCATGCCCCCTCTTAGGCAGCCTCACTGCTGTGTGCTCCAGGGCTGCTACTCAGGGAACTACGGCACAGACTGTGACAGTGGATCTGCTATCTGCAGTAGGTACAGGGTGTGACTACTGGGCAGGCAGCATATACAGCGTGGATACGCGGATACAGTGGCCCCGAGTCCCTGGTGGCTGTCTTCAGGCCACCCTGGTCCCTTTATGCGCAGACCACCACGCCACTGAATGGCGCCCTCTGACTGCTCCCCGGCTGCAGGCAGGCTGGGTGGCAGCAGGCATAAGCTGAAGCAGAAGCTGGAGGTCTTGGGGTACAGGAGGATGATGTGGGCCTGTGTGTGGGACAGGGGTGAGGTCAAGGTGATGACCAGCATCAAGGAAGAGAATGCTGAGCCTAAAGAACATGTCCAGAGACTTTGTGGCTTTTAATGTTACAAGAAGCAAGAAGGAAGAATCTCTTCATTGGCTCAGCAGGTACTTCTGGAGTGTCTTATGTTCTGGGGATGTAGCAGAGACAGGCAGTGAACAAGCAAAGAATATGAAACCAGGACCATGAAATAAAATACGTCAAGGTCAGCAGGCCAGAGCACTGAGCATGCTGTTTGAGTTGGTGGGCAGGGTCAAGCAGGGCATCTGAGATAAAGTGGTGTTTGCGTGGAGAGGGAGAAACGCAGGCAGACAGCGAGGGGCACAGGGAATGAGAGGATTTCCCTGAGCTGTAGAAGACTGGAGTTTTCAGGCTTACAGGATGCACCAAGCACAGGGCAGAGAGACTACAAAGAGAATCTAGAACCAGACACATCGTGGTTAAACTGTGCAAAATCCCAGGATGGAGCAAAGACCGGTGCTCCCCAAAAGGCACCGGGCCCATGTGGTTTTACAGACAAGGTCGAGCAAGGTCACACAGCATATAAACGAGACAACTTACAGCCTTTAAGGTCTTTTTCTCTGCTTGATCATGTAGAAGTAGGGAAGGAATTGCTGTGGAGGGAAATCATGTATGAGGTTTCACCACTGTGAGTTTTTTCTTTCCTTGCTGTCTTCATTTTTTTTTTTTTTTTAAAGATCTGTTTCATTTGTTTGAAAGGCAGAGTCACAGAGAAAGAGAGGGAGAGGTCTTCCATCCACTGGTTCACTCCCCAAATGGTTGCAACGGCCAGGGCTGGGAGCCAGGAGCTTCTTCCAGGTCTCCCTCTTGTGTGTAGGGATCCAAGAACTTGTGCCATCTTCTGCTGCTTTCCCACATGCATTAGTGGGGAGCTGGATTGGAAGTGGAGCAGCTGGGACTCAAGCCGGCGCCCGTATGGGATGCCCGCGCTGCAGGCAGCAGCTGGACCTCCTATGCCACAACGCTGCCCCTGCCATCTGCATTTTGAAGGGCGCCATCTGGCTTCATTCAGCTCCCCTCCCTAGCCATGGGGTAAATGCCAGATCTGGCTGCTCAGGCAGTTCTTTGGCTAATCAGGCAGAGTAAGTCCCTGCCAGCTAGTTCACTCACTCACTCACTCACTCAGCGCACATTTATTAAGTTATTATTATTCTGGGCACCACACCACGGAGGACAGGTGGGAGACCTGATCTAGCCCAGGGTAGGAGATGGGTTGGGATGGGAACGCGTCTCCAGGAAAGTCAAGTTTGAGTTGGTATCTGAAGGCTGGATGATGCTGGGGACACCGAGGTGGGTACTGCACTGAGCCAGGCAGATCTGGTTGGCAGTTTCCTGGCTTGCTTTCTGGACACTTGTTCTAACTTCTCCGGTGACCAGCTTCTCCACCTGTTTGGGGTGAATTCCTCACTTCTGAATTCCTTTCAAGCTGGCCCTGGTCCGTTTAAGTCTGTCAACAGTTCTTGTGTTGTACAATTGGGCATTTGCTAGTGTTTGGTGCTGGAGCTGCATTCACTTGAAAAGACATCATTTCTTTTGGTGGAACTTAATTTTATTGGAGGAGTAAATAAAATGTAAAATTGATAAGTTAGAAGGTAATCAGTCCTTAGAAATAAATGGGATATGGCAGTAGGAAACATCAGAAGCCCTGTTAACATCTTAGATTAGGGGTGTGGCTAGGCAGGGCCCCCCTCCCCGAATGAGTAAAATCTGAATAAAGCCTGAAGGAACCAGGGGAGCCACGTGAGTTCTGGGGAAGAGCAAGTGCAAAGGCCCGGAGGCAGGGCCTGGCATGTTTGGGGAAGCCAGTGTGGCCGGAGTACTGTAAGCCGTGGGGAGAGAGATACAAGAAGAGGTTGGGCACCGAGTGATGGTTTCGGTCCTGCGGCACACTGAGGACTGTGTAGAGAACAGGGGCTTTCTTAACTGGAGGAAATGTGAGCACTGGAAGTTTTTGAGCCAACAAAGCCCCCAGCTGAACTGTGCAGATCCGTCTCTTGGAACAAGGAACGGGTTCCACCCTGCTGCCCACGCGGCCCAGGCTGCCACCGGAGGGCTTTGACTGCTGCCAACAAGTAAGCCTGCCACCACCCTCATCCTCAGCGCAAGTCTCCCAATGGTTTGGCTCCTGGGCGCAGGGGCAGCTGTGTCCCCAACACCCACCGGCTGCTCAGCCAGGGGCCCCAGACCCCACCCCCGCTCCCGCATGCAGAAAGCCCGCGAAGGGGTCTGCCTAGAAATTCTGCCCCTGCAGCACAAGGCGCCTCTCCTCCCAGTGCCGGGACGGGCCGAGAAGCCGGCGCGAGAAGGAGCCACCGAAGTATGGCTTACAGGACTCAGCGGGGCGCCCAGCCCCCGTGGGCCGACCCTGGGCAGCCACCCTGGGCTCCGTAGGCAGCAAGCCCCAGTGCACACGACGGAAGCACTTCAGAAAGGTTCCCCCCCAGACACGCGTCCTTGGTTTGGGGTGGGATCCGCAAAGCTCCCCAGACCGCCCCGGGGCGCGGTGGCCGCGCGGCCGGAGCGCACTGTCCTCACGGTCACTGCCAGATACCGTAATTCCCCAAGACGCCGGTTCGGGCACCTAGCGGCCTTACCGCGCCAGAGCTGGAGAGCGGCCGCAGGTCCGACCCCGCTTTGGGGCTGGAGCCCGGGCCGCCCGCGGCGCGCGAGTCCCGCAAAGCGCAGATCCCGCAGCTCCAGGGCTCACAGCGCGCGGGCCGCGCTCCTCCCGGAGCGGCCGGGGGCGGGGCCCGGGCGGGGCGGGGCGCGTGACGCGCGGCGCTGGCCAATGGGGCGCGCGCCCGGGGCCGAGCCTCCTGCGAGCCTTCGCGGCGCCCGCGGCATCACGTGAGCTGCCCGGAGTGAGCGCCGAGAGCGCGGCGGGCGGGCGAGTGCTCGGCCGCAGCGACCCGCGGGCCAGCGGGCGAGCGAGCGAGCGCAGGACCCGCGGCTCGGCCCGCGGCCGCCGCCGGATCCGGACCCGGGCCGCCGCCCCCAGCGCAGCCCAGCTCCTGGGGCCGCAGGACCGCCGGGGCCTGGCCGCCGGCCGGGCGTGCGCCGAGTTCAGGTGGGAGAGACGCGGCTGGGGGTGACCGAGGGGCGGCCGGGACGCGGGGAGGGCGCTGGCCGGGCTCGGGGCGCGCGGCCTTGCGCCGGCGCCGCTGTCCGAGGCTCTGAGCCGTGCCCGGGAAAGTGTCGGACCCGTGGGGTGAACCCGCGGGACGGGCAGTGGTCGGAGGGGTCCGTGGGTGGTAGATCCTAGTAGCCCCCCCGTCACCTGCCCCGCTCAGTTCCGCGCGGCAGCCTGGACGCCCGGCCGCGCGTGTCGGTGGCGCTCCTTGCGGGCCGGCGCTCCCATATGGCGGGCGCTCGGCCGGGCCTGGCGGAGGAGCGCGCGGAGGACGCGCTGGCCCGCCCGGGTGGGGGGCGGCGGGCCGAGGTGGAAGGGTTACTGTCGGTCACCGCGGCGGGGGCAGGGGAGGGGGAGGGGGCGCGAGCCCAGGGCGTGGTGCTCGGTGGGTAGCGCTCCAGGGCTCAGCCGAGGGTCCGAACCCGCCCCCTGCGTTCCCCACTCCTTCGGGCACCCACGCGGGGCCGCCGTGCGCTCCTCGCGGGACCCTCCGGGAGCTCCGTGGGCCGCCGGCGCCACGCCCCACCCCGCACACGCAGTCCCAGGACGGAAACGCTCGCCCCGCAACCGCTCGCGGGTCCTGCATTCCGGACCCCACGCGCCGAGTCCCCGAGGTCCCAGACGTTCCCCACCGTGGAGTTACCCATGGAAGCCCCGCTCCTGCAGGGCAGAGGGGATTTTCCCCCCACGGCCTCAGAGGTGACAAAATTCCCCCGGCTTGTCTGCGCCCCCCAAATCTTCCTCCCGCGGACCCGGAGCCCGCAGGGAGCCCCTACGGCCCTACAGGTGCGAAGACGCCGCAACTCTGCTACTTTGGGGCCGGCGGGCCATGCAGGAGCAGAGACTCTTATTTTGAAGGGCGGCCCCTGCCGCCACCCCCGTGATTTGCGCGCTGACCCAATGGCAAGCCCTTGGCCGGCGCTCCGCTTGTTATCAATTACATGTTGTTCCTGCAGCCGCTGTGTCCCCGGGAGGATAAACAGCAGGCCTGGCCGGGCCGGGGGAGGGGGCGGAGTCCAGCGGCCGGCCGGGGACGGTGCCCGGAACAGCGCGTCCCCTCCCCCTGCGCGCAGCCTGCGCCTCTGGCCGCGCCACGTGCTCCTGTTTTTTAGGGGCCGGAGCGGCTCCAGTCCCCGCGCGCCCTCTCTCCCCGGGCGGGCGCTCCCGTCCTGGGCTCTCCGTACCTCGGTGTCCCGCCGCAGGGACGCCCACCCCGCAGGAAGACCCCGTGCCTGCCCCGGCTCGCTCAGCACCTTTCCCTCTCGCTCATTCAGCACACGCTGCCAGGCCCAGTTTTAGACTCTGGAATGCGGCCCGGGACTGGACGGCCCGTACACTTGTATTCTGGTGAGGGGTGAACGGGACGGCGAGTTCACAGCCGTGCAGCAACGCGGTTTCTCACAGCGGAGCCTGCGAGCAGGAGCATCCTATGGGGTGCTGATGGAAAGACCGCCGGCCGAGCTGCGGTCTGGGAGCTGAGGGCCGCACGGGGGAGGTGTGGGGGCTCAGAGCTGAGCCGCCATTCAGAGCAGGTGTGGGCTTCCGTGGGGCCACTGGGTCCTTCCCTTGCAGACCCACTGGGGCTTACTTCCTTCTCTCCCTCCCCCACTATGCTTACTCCCGTTTCTTTTTCTATCATTTTATCCCTGAGTGTATCTGTGTATGTCCTTCAAAAAAAAAAAAAAAGTAACTTCAGGATCATCGGCATAGTTGGGATTCATGGTAACCATTTAATGTCGCCTTTTGGACTGTCAATCACGTTTCAAGGCGGGCTCTGCAGCAGGCCTGCCGCGGGTCCCAGAAGGGTGGGAGTCTGATTCCTTAGCAAGGCGGCTGAGGGCCAGAAAGACCCCGTGTTCTCTACATGTTAGGAGCCGTATGCTAACGGCTGGCACCTGCAGGCACTTGTGGTGTGCCTGACCCGGTCCAAGTCCTTAGCATGTGTCACTCTGGGGATGCACCCAGGGCACTGCTGGTGGAACCCTCCTCTCCAGACCAAGTCCCACACACAGAGAGGTTGTGCGACCTGCCTGAGGCCACCCAGCGGAGGGGGAGCACGGTGGGTGGAGTGTTTGCTCGGCCCTTTCCGTGGCCCTTCGTCTTGCCTGGCGATTTCCCGCCCTCCCGGCGTCTCAGCTGTTGAATGGCGCCTGTCTCAGCACATGCTCCCAGTT